>NW_026294447.1:5830000-6430000 GCF_007827085.1 Peromyscus californicus insignis | reverse complement strand
CTTTCCATTCACCATTTAGCCATAAGCGAAGAGATGAACTGCAACAACACAGCCAGCTCTCTCTACTCAGTACCCTCATAAAATGACTTCAGCCTTCCTCATCTTTCTGCTAGAAATTAATTCCTTTATTACCACAGTTATAAAAGGCTCCAAAGGTATTCTTTAACCAGTATTTATCTAGGTTTTATTGTTGACTTAGGCAGGAAATACCTGAGACTTACTGTATTAGCACAAAACAAATGAAAGAATTTGTAATACTTATACAAGTAATTCCATTTTTACTGAAGTGGTGTGCAGGCAGGAAAGTGAAAGCCAATACATTTAAGGGAAAATCAAAACACTTAATATGTAATACAAATGAAAGATTTCAGAAGGAAAAGCAGAAGTGCTCACGAAGCTACAAGAGCAATAGAGCCGAGACTGTAGCGGAGCGGGACTAGGAGGTACTCCCAGGCCAGCCAGTGACTGACTCCCAAGCTGGGACAATCACTTGCAAACAAGAGCGAGAAATCTAGAGAGCAAAAGCAAACAGACTGTGAAACATAAACCCAGTATGGAGACTCTGAGAGGTTAATCTCTCTCCTTTGCTTGTTGGGTAGAACCTGTTCCTTGAAAAAGCATCTTTTCTGGCTAGGACTAAGGGTTAAGAGCAGGAAACGTACTAAATAAGCAGTTAAGTAAATGGCGACAAAGATCTATGTGTAGGAGCTGCTGGGAAATTTAACAAGATTGTGAATTTTTATAACTTAAATTCAGTAAAATCTTCATGACGGCGAAGCTAAAATAAGAAGCTACTAGACTTAAAAAGAAGGCCCTGCCTTATTTTCCAATTGGCATTTGTTCTTTATTAGGCAGGAACTTTGGATATATCTATGTGTATTTTTAATCTTTTTCCATTCTTTAACACACTCATGAAAGCATCAAAGTAACAAATGTATATTATGTACAGCACACTGGATTGATTTTGCTCCTGTGCGGCCACTGGGGGCCGTGGAACCTTCTGGAAACAATTTACATCTCTATGACAGTTTCCTCACATGTAAAGTATCAAGTGTCAATGGCTGATGGTTTTCTGGACTTTTAAAAATTATTTTATTATTTGCTGACATGTTCAAATATTAAACGTTTTGAACTATTTTAAAGACCACATATTCTCATCTGTCATATCTATAAACTACTTCCTAACAAAAATATACTATGGTTAATACCTTTGAAGGTTTTATTATGTTTTTACAACACTAAAATTCCACTTGATACTTTATAATTTTTGCTAGAGTAAATTCACAGAGTTTCCCATCTCTTATAACACCAATAAAACTGTGGACACTGTCAATGAAAGCAGAGTTCTCATGCCACTTAGGTGACCCGTCCCTGCATACTGAGAAATTAAGCTTTAAATCATATACTAACCACTATTTAAAGGATATTTTGTGGAACTACAGCCAAGTAAGTTAGACTTCCTACTGAGCTTTTTGGAGATAATATGTGAATTATGATGGTTTTTACAAGATCATTTTTATATAATCTTGGTTAGAATATAGTATTGGTAGTACTGCCTCCAAAAGTCTCTCTTCCTCACTGCCCAGGAAAAGTCAATAGCTCTGTGACCATGAGTCTCTAAGTATAGAAGGCCGCCTCAGTTCACAATCTTGGCCCCTTTGATTCTTGTTTCATTTAAATAGAAACCAATGATTTCCTGAGTAATTTTAACATCAGTTTTACTTTATGAATTTACCTTTGATACTTTGAAATGCTATCTTTCTAAATATATGTCCATTATTATAGAAGTGGTAAACACAAAGAAAATAAGAAAAGAAAAACAGAGAGTTGGGTATGCCCCATGTACATAGTATTTATAAAGGACACTGTGAAAAGAACTTTCAGATAATCCTCTAACAAGAAACAATATGAAAAAAAGGGTCAAATATACATGGTCCCCAACTTAGACTATCCACGTAGAATATTCCTTTTCCACAATGGTGTGACAGCAATCTGGATTCGGCAGAGAACAGACACTGAATTTTGATCTTGACTAGTGCTAGGGTACTCTCGATGATGCTACACAATGTAGGGAGTGCCAGTGTCCAGCCAGTCCCACATTCGAGGGAAAACAACCTGCACACTCCACAAGAGGAGCTGCTAAGCTACAGTGCTGTGTAGGTTACAGATGTCAAATGTATTTTCATCATAAGACTGGCTTCTCAGAATGCGTAATTACCTACCGTAAGCAGCCGAACATTTGCATCATATAGTCTAAGAAGGTACAGAGATGAATTCAGAAAGAACTCTAATAGTTTATAGGCTACACTAAACAGTATTGGATATCACATTTGAAGGAAGTAAACAGCCAGTATAATAAACAATGACTTTTGTTTACAAATGAGATAATAGCCCAAAGTAAAGGGCACACACCAACTGAGCTCTAACAAAGCAGGAAGGAGGAGCCACAAACCACCCCTGCCAGGGCATTGTTCTCCCCATTCCCCAGCATCAGTACCGAAGGAGGAGATGCAATAGGAACTGGATACATCTCGGCCGTGGGCAGAGATGCAGGAGGAGCCCAGGCTTTGAAAATGGAGACTGAGGTGTAACCATGAGCCTGAAGCTTCTTTCCAGGAACCATGGAGAGGACACTCTAGGAAGAAATCATAGAAAATGGCCTGGGAAAATGAACAGAGGAATTGAGAAGGAGTGGCTCTGCAGGACCATGTAATGACTACCTGTGCCTGATCCAATCCGCCACTGTAGGGAGAGCACAGGAGGGAAGAGAAACAGAAGCCAGGGCCTGATGGGACAGCACCTCCAGGCGAACAAGCAAACAACCGGGCCTGTGTGGTCACTTCAGTACCTTCTAAAGAAACCCACCACAGGAAGAGTGGGCCTCCAACACAAGCAGAACAATAATGGGTAGAAATTCCCCAAAATCAACATTTCCTGCTGACTTCTGGGAAAATCCAGGGCAGGACTGGCATCTACTGGATACTAAACAAACACTCAACCCCAAAGGTAATTTCCCTGAACTCACTGGGACATTGTATACCCCAAATCTGGTTTATCAGTTCGAATTAGACACAAACCACTGCCCCAATTACCTGACTCTGCCATACGAAGTATGATGGGAGTAGGAAAAATTCAAATCCCACCGCAAACAGAAAGGGGTATTTGACTGACGCTATAATCTCCTTCATCTGTTTAATTTGTATTTTACTGGTTCTCATTCTTTCATAAACACCTGTCTGGGCACCTATTATAGCATGTATTTCTCAGAATTGTTTTACACACAACTCCCATGATTTCCATCTCACTCTTCTTAGTCACTTTACCCTTCCTCCTCTTTTTACGTCTCAACTGTAGCCTTCTAAAGCTTCAGTAATCTTGAAGCTCTTTCCTAACAATATAGCACTATCCACTTCCTTCCACTTTTCCTCTTGGAGATTTGTCTCAGTCGACACAGAAGTAAGCCCTACGCTTAGTTTAATTCCCTATCTCTAACCTTAGTGAGTAACATCTTAGTATACACTATCCTTTTCCCGTCATTCTTCAACAGGTGCTGACTGTTTTTAAGGAGTATTACAATACTACCTCAATGAAGAGGGAATCTCTAGCTGTGGCTGTGTCTTTAGGAAAGAGGTGCCCCTTGGGGTAGTGTTAGAGATTATGCACCCAAAAACCCCAGGAAACTGCAGAGGTGCAACACCTTGACCCTATTACAGCCCAATCCCGTTTGAATATTGCAGATATTTCAACTGAAAGAATGTAGCTGATAAAAATCTAACCAGTGAAGTAACTCTGGAGACACAACTCCTAATGCAATAATTCTAGACACATAAAAATTAGAGGCAGTAGGTCACCCTTTAAAAATATCAATTCCAGAGTAATAGATTGCAATAAGACAAAACAAGATGAAATACAAAACAAGGACTTAAAAACTATCTATAAGAATATTTGATAACATGGAAAAGGACAAGGGCTAGAGAGAGAGGGGTCAGTGGTGAAAACACAAACTGCTCTCTCAGTAGACAAGAGTTTGGGTCCAGCACACACATCAGGTGGCTCACAATCACCTGTAACTCCATATTCCTGGGGATCCAAAGCCTCTTACTACTGAAGGCACTTACATACACATATTCACACACACATATATAATTGAAAGTAAAATAATTTAATAAATCAAAGAGGATATAAATAAACTAAAGAGAAAATACAAAAATATATTTAATGGAATAAAGAAGACAATAAAACATATGTAAATGAACCTAATAAAGACATTGAAATACTAAAAAAAATAAAATTAAAATTTTTTAAAAAAAAGCTCATAGAGTTTTTTTAAAAAAACAATAGAATGGTTTAAGGAAGAACAGACATATGGGACATCTTTAGAAGACAAGATTTATAAATCATGAGAATAGAAGAAGACAAACTTCAGGGTAAATGTTTCAACATTAACCAAAAAAAAATCATAGCAGAAAGTTTCCAAATCTAAGAAGAGGGATGACCATTCATATTCAAGAAACATGGATAAGACCAGAGAAACACCTCTCCATACTATAATTTAGTCAAGACCCTAAACATGGGAAACAAAGAAAAAAGACTGAAAATTTCCAAGATGGATCTACAAAGTCACATATAAAATCAAGCTCATCAAAATTACAGCATATTTCTTAACAGAAACTCTAAAAGCTTGAGTGAGTATAGAATTCCAAGCTGTAAAGACAATAATTGCTAACCATGACTGCTATATATCACAAAACTATTGATCATAATTGCCAGAGAAAAAGCCTTTCCATGATAAACACAAAACTATAAGAATGCAGCACTATTGAGCCAGTGCCACAGAAGATTCTAGAAGAACTGCCATGCACGTAAGAGAAAGATAAACACATGTATAATACTATGGGAAAGAATAAGCTACACCACAATAGTTAGATATGCAAATCAGAAATGGAAAATATTTGAACCTGACAAAATCATCACGTGAGGGAAACACAACTTTCAATGATAACTGGAATGTTTTCTATTTTCTAGTAGAGAGGCACAAACAAGCAGATTGTTTTAAAAAACAGGATCTCCTTAGTTGTTGCCTAGAAGAATATACCTGATTATCAAAGACAAACACTGCCTTAGGATAAAGGATGCAAATGGCATTCCAATACAAACAGGTGTGAAGAGTGAATAGGTGTCACTAGTTTAATATCTGACAAAATGGAAATCTTAGAAAAGATGACAAAGTTTATTTCATAAGATTAGGAGAATAATCAAGAGGGTAAAACAATTCTAAATATATAAGCACCAAACACTGACATACATATTTTCATGAAACAAACACTTCTAGATGTAAAGACACAAATTAACCCCAGCACAATAATGGTGAGTATTTCAATATCCCACTCTCATGAACAGATAGGTTATTCCAACAAGAAACAAATATAAAAGCATCTTCATTAGGTGACATAGAGATCAAATGTACTTAAGTTATCATTAGTTAACTTACTTAACATTCTATGCAAATACTGCAGAATATACAATCTACTCAATAGCTCATGGAAATTTCTCTAAAATAGATTGTGTAATAGGAAACAAGGCAAGTCTTAACAAACATAGTAAACTCAAAACAATCTCATGTACTCTCTACCTGATCACAATGAAGTAAAATTAAAAATCAACAGCAAGAGAAATCACAGAATATTTGTAAACTCATGGAGACTAAACAACATAGTATTGAGTGATGAGTAGGTCATCAAAGAAATCAAGAAGGAAAATTTCAAATGCCAAAAAGCAGATGACAATGAAAACACTACATATCAAAACCTACTGCATACAATCAGAGCAGTCCTTCAGGGGCTAAAAGTACCAGCATTAAAAAAAAAAAAAAAAAAAAAAAAAAAGAGGTAGGCTTAGGGTATGAGACTATCTGAGAAAATGGCTATCTAGAAAAGACAACAGGCCAAACCCTAAGTCAGCACATGAAAGATTATGGCATAAATCAACAAAGTGGAAATAAAAAAACACAATAATTAATGAACTAGGATCTTTGAAATGCTGGACAAACCCATAGCCAAACTATCCAGCAGAAAGAGAAGACTCCAACTAATAAAATTAGAGATGAAAGGGGAAGCATGACAACAGATACCAATGAAATTCAGAAAGTCATTAGGACACACTCAAAAACTAAAATGCGATTCAACTGGAAAATCTGAAAGAACTGGATGAATGTCTATACCATGTAGCTTACCAAAATTAAACCAAGAGGGTATAAACAATTTAAACAGATCTATAACAAGCAATGGAACAGAAACTTCAAAAAAATTCCTCAAAAAACATAAACGTCCAGACCCACATGTTCCCTGCTGAACTCTACCAGATGTGTAAAGAACGAGCTCGATGCTCCTCAACCACTTCACATACTAGAAAGGGAAGAAACAGAGCTACGGGCTTCAAGTCAGGGTTACAGACATCAAACACAGATCACCACAGCAACAAAACCAAACTGTCCACCAATCCCCCGATGGACACAGGTGCAAAATTCTCCATAAAATACATGCAAATCCAAGTGAAGAACACATCAGAAAGACCATTTACCACTCTCAAATTCGCTTCAACACAGGGATATAAGGACAGTTAAATACATAAAAATAAATACATATAATACATCACATAAACAAACTTAATAGAAATTACAGATGCATGGTTTTGACAAAGTCCAACATTCTTTTATTTTAAAAGTTCTTAAGAAATAAGGAATAGAAGGAATGTACCTCAACATGATAAAATGCTATGAAGCTATATATAACAAACTTACAGTCAACAGTACACCAAGTGGGAGAAACTCAGTGCATTTTCCATTATAAAATTCAGAACCAGACAAGACTCTTGACTTTCTCTATTCTTATTCAAAAGAATGCTCACAGTTTTAGGCAAAGACTCAAGCCTAGGAAGAAATAAAAGGAATACAAATGAGAAAGGAGCAGGATGCCATGATCTTATACAAGGAGACCAGACAGATTCCAGCAGGTAACTTTTAGAACTGATGAGCACTTGCAGCAAAGAAGCAGGATAGCCCAAGAGCATAGGAAATGGGGTAGCCTTCTTGTATGCCAATAATAAACATGCTCAGAAAGAAATCAGGAAAGCAATTCAAATCTTAAGAGCTCCAAAGTAATATCTAGGAATAAACCTAACTAAGGAAGTGAAAGACCTCTACAAAGAAAAATTTAAAACACGGGAGAAAAAAAACTGAAGAAGACACTACAAGATTTAGAAAGATCTCTCATGGTCATGGATAGGCAGAATTAAGACGGTAAACATGGTTACTTTAGTGCAAACATTCTATAAAATTTCAATGACAGTGCCATTCTTTACAAAACTAGAAAAAGTCCTAAGATTCATAAGGAAACATAAAAGGTTGAATAGATAAAGCAATCCTAAGCAGAAAGAACAAGGCTGATGATATTACCAGCCCTGGCTTCAAGACATATTACTGTCATAGTAACAAAAGTGGCCAGCACTTGGAGAAACAGACGGACAGATCAATGAAGCAGGATGGAAAACCTAGGAGCAAACCCACAGTCCCAGCCAGAGACACCTCATTTTTAACAAAATATCAAAACAATCATCTGAAAATTTTTGAATAATGGTTCTGAAAATATGGATATGCATACATACAAGAATGAACCTAAATCCCTATCTCTCACCCTGAAGAAAACCCAGCTCCAAATCCATCAAAGATCTTAATGTGAGATCTGAAATGCTAAAGCTGTTAGAAGAAAAAGCTGTGGGAATGCTTCAAAATATAGGCATAGGCAAAAACTTCCTCAAAAATGTTCCCGTAAATGACAAAATCATTCTCAAAAAGGCAACTATCACGTTTTCTCTCCTCTTCGGATCCTAGATTTTGTACAGCCACATAGAATCATGGAGGTGTTTAGGACATGAGAGCAGAAACCCAGCTGCCTCGGTGACAAAGGGAACAGAAAGGAGTGGGGAAGGTGGGGGGAGAGAAAGGGTCAGAGCAGGAGAGGAAACACATTATGTAGTCATGGGAGAACATCAAACACAGTGTTAGATAAAATGCATACACACACAAGTCACACCTCAAAGAGAATTCAATCATATTCTTTCTTACATAATTTTTTGAGAAAGAAAGCACTGATTTTAACCTGTATTTTAGACTTTTCTTACTGAATAACATAAACTATCTAAATTATGAATCCTTTTATATGTATTTATCTATAATAGAGTGTTTTTCATCCAAATAGGGAATTGTCTCCCAATGAGAGACATGCTTATTATCTGACAATGTGTTTCCAAAGGTCAAAACTAAAAGATTGTATGGAACAACAAATGTCACCAAGAGTACACACAAATTCATTAAAACACAACACTGTGAATAATTCTACCCAGCAATCTTTTTTCTACTTTTAATACAAACATCTGTTTTAATCAAACAGCCAATATTACGAAGAATCTCCGGCTCATTGTAGAAATATGTAGTTAAATCTACCAAAACAAAGATTTTAGGTTGATCAAAGTAATGCTAGCTTCCAGCATAGAAGGGTGTGGGGAGACACTTGATCCACCACTGGCTGAAAAGCCATCAGCATTTGATAGTGGCTGCAGGAGGGAGAGTCAGTCGTTTGAATGATGTGACACATAGAGGGTGACCACACAGCAGAGCTGGCCCCAAACCCAAGACTAGTTGGCAACAGACAAACTGGACTCAATGGGGAAAGAGGAAAAAAAATAATTTCAAAGTTGGGTAGGAAAGGATGGGAGGTTGAGTGATAGGAGGTTGAGTCATAGGAGTTGAGAGGGTGAATATATTCAAAATAAATATGAAGTTCTCAAGGAATTAAATATAAAAATTGAATGCAAGCTTATTCCTTAAATAATATTAAATGTTATCAACACAAGAATTTGTCAAAGTAAGCCAATATAAAAACAAATAAAAGGAAAGTAAGAAAGATAACCAAATAGATGGTCCACAACAGTATTTTGAACATGGAGGGCAAATAAAAGAATCTTAGAGAACTAAACTTACCCAAAGTGTTTTAGAAAATGACCACTGGAAATGAATCTTGTCATAATATACTATTACACAATATCCACAGGGTTACATAAAAAATTATGAAAAAAAAACTAGCTCTTTAAAAAGAAAAACATTATTTTAACAAGTTTCTTAGTTCTTTCCAAAGCACTTCATTTTTTCCCTTGTCTTTATGTGGAAATTTTGTGCCCTCCTTCAACTGAATCTTAAAGTAGAAACTACTTACCCACACCATTTTAGCCTACACAATAAAAGTCCCCAGCATTAAAGATGTCCTAACGCCTCTGAGGTTTTCATTAAGTAGTTACATAGTAAAGACTTGTACAAAATCTAAAATAAATCCAATCCACTATGCCAAGACTCAGGAGCACATCCTATGTTCCTTTCAGTGCATACTTTCCTGAACTGATTGACTCAAAAGCTGATCGTTCCTTTTGATGATAGAAACCAAGGAATTTCAAAGGACTTTTTGTATCTACCTGACACTATGAGAAAATCCCAATACCAACATTTAACACTTTCTCGAACAACCCAGGGCCAAGGAGATGGCTCTGTAGATAAAAGCACCTAGCATGTGCACAGGAGTTCAAGTCCCTCCCAGAGCCCATGTGTTAGAGGAGATAATCAGCTTCCACTATTTATCTTCTGACCTACATGCACATGTGCATGCACACTCACACACATACACTCACACACACATACACATACACAAACACACTCACACACACTCACACATACATATTCACACACACATATACACACACAACACATACGTGTACACACAATTATTTAATCAATTAAACTAAAGTTCAAAAATTCATCTACTAAGCTTAGCTGACCTCCAGTCTCTTTTTCCTGTACTTGACTCAACAGCATGGAAAATGAAGACAGTGCAAACCATAACCTTCTAAATTGACAGGAGCCAGGTAAGAACTTCACAAACGCCTGAACAAGAATGAAATGATCACAGTTTCACTGGGTTTTTAGATGACTCTTCTCAGGGAGAGTCAAACTGGAAGTTAGTAGCCCTTATACAACCCATTTAAGACTAAACAGCAGTTACAGTTCGGACAGAAAGGCTGGAACAGCCATGTAATCACAGCACTTAGAAGTGAGGAGTTCAAGGTCATTCCTGGGGGCACAGCCTGGGCCACATGAGATCTTGTATCAATAAAACGTTATATTTTATATCTACTGAACCACACTAGTTCGAAGTAAAAATACACATTTCTTTATCATTTATAATTTTAGAACATATTTATGATGAATAAAGAATACTGTGTAAAAAAAAAAACTAGATGTCTTAGAATTTGCAGTCATTTAACTATAGCCCCATTAAAAATCAAAACAAAAGCATCATTGTATTGATTTTTCTGCAAAGTTAATTTAGAAGAAGTAAAATAGACAGAATGGCCTTTGAGACCTCTAATACAGTTAAACAAAATGTTATAAATATATGTGAACATAACAAATATAAATGTAAGCAAAATTCATGTTTATACTATAAACTCCAACACTACATGCTATATATAATACACACACATATATGTATGTATTAAATATTAGCATGTAAAGGAATTTGTATAGAAGAGAGACTTGGAGCTATGTAAAAAAGAGATGTAACTGTATATAGAAATATATGGCTGTGCAGGAAGAGATGAGGCTGTATGTATGTAAAGAGATATATAGCTGTATGTAAAGAGATATAGCTGTGTGGAGACAGAGAGATTTTAAAAAAAAGAGATTTTTTTAAAATGAAGTAAAAGAGAAAGTTACCATCAGAAGCATGTGTGTTTCCATATTTACCTGTCAGATAGAAACTTATTTCTAAAACCATCAGATAAAAAAGTTTCCTACAGTCCAGCTACTCTGAGGTCTTCTATTCACAACCCTGGAGCAGTTTTGGGGAGCTGGCCTCTCCTGGACTGCATTATATATATATTTCCTTTAATGTTTCATGCATAACCTATCTGAGAGGACCAAGCAGACTCCATAACAGGCTGCTCAGTCTTCTCTCAGAGATCAGGCCTCAATTTCAGTTTCCTGAGACTGAGCAGGCACTTTCTGAGGAAGAGCCATGAACAAAGGACAATCAATCTCCAACACCCCTGAGAGCAAGGAAAAGGGGCCTGGTAGGTGCAGCACCAGGCCAGAGCCACAGTCAGCAGCTCAAGGTGATAACCGAATAAGGACAAAGCCTGGGACTTGTCCAGGCCTGCCCCTAAATGGAAAGAGCTATAGCCTTAACCAGCCTCTGACTAGCCCTGGCCAATTAGAATGTACTAACATGTTTGCCACTTGCTTAAGCCAATCATATCTGAGATGACCTAACTGCCCTAGGACTCCTCTTGGCTGTGCTTAAAAGGGGCCTGTGAGCCTCTCTCAGGGTCATCACGATTTTGCCTTTGTGTAGGATGGTTGGCCCCAGCATACTGGAATCTTTCTTGAAATAATAAATGTTCTTGCTGATTGCATACATGGGACTTCTCCAGGACCCTAACACTATCTAGACTTAAATCTATTTTACCGAATATTATTATCATAGTATTTCCATACTTCTACTAACTTGGAGAATAATCAGCTAAATTGTCATTCATAGGGAAATGACCTTGGGTGCCTTTGGCCTAATGTGACGGTTATAACTTTAATAACTGTTAGCTTAGAAATAATGTGATAGAGCTGAGATACTGAATTTAGAAAGGGAAGCACTCCAGTGGAAGTACCCAGGAGAAACATGGAAAATTTGACCAAAGCTTGGAAACCAGGTTAGAGTAATGGAAGTGAACTTTGAATCATCCTATCCAGACTGGAAAGAGGAGGGGCCAGAAAGTACCAGGCCTATGCCGCCATTACCGGCTTGCCGAGGCTCCAATGCTGGGCTGAAAGTTACTTTCTGCATTCATTCATGCTAATCTGTACAAAGTGGGTGTTACTATCTTGAATTTCACACTCAGGAAAATGAATCTCAAAACTAAGCATCCTGAGACAGGAACCAGGGCACTGGTCTCCTCTGACTAGACGGCACGGCCCCTTCAGCATCTCACCTGTGAACATCAAATGAAGACCTCTACACAAATAAATCTGGAAAGAGGAACAGAGGGCTCAACCCAGGACTTCAAATGTGCCCTTCATCCCACAAAGCCTGGTGCCTTCCACCATTGAGTTGATTCCTAAAATGCTCAATGACAGTCTGTGTTGCTCTGGAAATCACTCACTTGTGATGGGTTTCCATACTAGCTGCACTCCTAGAACCTATCCTTAGGGACATAACCAAGTACACTTGGCCAGTGAATGAACTAATCCTAATCCTACTCTACCCAACTTGTTTCTACTTACATTGATCACATTAGAGCTTTGTTTAATACAAAGTATTATCTTTATTTTGTATTAATTATCTTACCTATAACAAAAATTAAGCTACCACAGCACAGAATAGGCTTGAGCTTCAGGAACAGACAGTCACTCACAATTCTTGAGAATGTTTAGAAGTCCTTCTCACATGATAAAAAAAATGCTGCAGAATTCAGGCCCTGTTCCTCAGCCAGTTAGGCCAACATGGATTCTGACCTTTCGCCTCACTGGATTTGCTCTCTGTTATCTTCCTTGATACAGAGTGTGGCAGGCTAACCAAGTGAATTCTTCAGTCAACATGTCTTTCAGTCATTTACAAATGTGAGTGTGAGTGTGTGTGTGTGTCTGTAACAAAACAAATATATAAACAAACACACATATGTATATGTACATGTGGTGTGTGTAACAAAACAAATATATAAACAAACACACATATGTATATGTACATGTGGTGTGTGTAACAAACAAATATATAAACAAACACACACATATGTATATGCACATGTGGGGTGTGTGTGTGTGTGTGTGTATGTGTGTGTGTGTGTGTGTGTAATGTGTATCTCCAAAAATGTCCAGGCCATTCTTCTAGATATTATCTTCCCTCACTTGCTAATTCTACTCATTTTTTCCATGGCACAGAGAAGCCAAGAAGGATTTCCTTCCACGCTGTTTCTTCCTCACGTTCTTTCAGCCTTTGGATTTCCTCTCCTGTTGCTTCTGTTGTGTTGACAGACTACCCTAAATAAAGCTTAGACATTAATCAGTCACCTTGGCCATGTTTTTGTTGTGTTGAGAGACCACCCTAAATGAAGGTTAGACATTAATTAACCAGTCACCTTGGCCATGTTTTTGTTATGTTGGTGAGGATAAAGGAATCAACTAGTCTTTCAGTGTCATTGAACCACATGATCATAGTTCAAAAACAGGCGTCAGCAGAAGTTACCTAAGAACCTTGGAGTTTCTTCTGCACGACAGTGTACAATCCCAACTGAGTCCAGTTTTTCCAGATACAAACGAGAAGAAAACACAGGTTCAATGGGAGAAAACTGCATTTCCTCACTTACCAAAACAACAACTACAGGATACAAGAGAGGAAGGCTGCTCTCCTCAAGTGCAGTCAGGAACTTCCGGGGCGCTTGAAAATCAGAGGACAGAACCTGGAAGACAGCAAAATAAGAGACCACGAAAGGAAGATCGTACAGAAAGGAAGTTGACTCATGAGGAGATGAACTTTATATCACATTCAATGTATTTATCAGAATTAACCATTAAACAAACCACTTTAAAAGATACACATAATTTATGCATATTAAGATGTGAGCTATTTTCTGGGTTGAACTTACATCATAATATCTGCTTTATACATGGAAAAATTAAATTACTGTCTATAGAAGCAATACTTGCATCTCCTTCTAGGAATTGGGTTCAGAAAATAATGTTTTCCTATTTGAAATAGTAAGTAATGCAATTTTTAAGCATGCAGTGAATAGTACAACTAGTCTACCAAAATCGTCTGTTGCACATGTATGAGTCAAGAAAGATCCATTCTCCCTAACGTTGTTTGCTCGGGTCTCAAATGCTCCAACCATTATGTTCAGGACTTACAGTCACACAGATGAAGCTATAGCACTGGTCTATGAGGAAGTTCTGAACGTCTCCACCTGAGTGATCCAGAGCTGTGGGTGTGATGGCAGCACACTAGGAGAAGAACACATCAGAAGACATTACAGTCTGGACAGACGGACCTACATGGACGTCAGTGACCTTAGGACAAAGCAGCAGAAAGAGATTTCAATTAATCCATGAATAATGTATAGTATTTTAAAAAATAAAAATGCAGAAAACTATTTCAAATAGGAAAAAAAATGCTGGGGACCAAGAAAACACTAAGGAACAGGCAAGGAGCCTGGTTTATGTTTTATGAGGAATTTACTACAGTGAATGCTCAGGGATAGAAGAGAAAGGCAGACTGGTCAGTGCTGTCAGAATTACAGAAGCTTCGTAAATGCCATAGTTCACACAGTATATTTCACTCCACCCAGAATGACTAAAAGCAGGGAAAGCAGTAAGAATCATTACAACGATGTCTGTTAAAGAGAAATAAGAGCTGAACTTGGGCAATAATAACCAAAAACAACGACCGAAAAAGAAAACATCTAAGATGTAGCTCATCTGGATGCGGTGACACACACCTCTGATCCCAGTACTCAGACCACAGAGGCTGGTGGATCTCTGTGAGCTCCAGGCCAGCACTGCCTTCATAGTGAGACTCTGTCTCAGCAAACAAATAAACAAAAAGTAGTAAGCAACCTTAGACTACATTAGAAGAGACAGCACATCAATCATAAAAATGCTCCCAATAAAATAGGCCTTACGTCTTGGCATTATCTTGCTTCATGTTTTTCTTTAATTATAAACATGAATTTAAGAATTATTATAAAGGGTTCTCTTATAAAATCTACCTGTAATAATGTCCCAAGAACTCACATCTCATGGTTCATACCTGCATGGTGTTTATCACACTTTACAATCTACTTCTAAAATACAAGGCTGAACCTGACACATGGAACTATAACCCAGATGCCCTACTCAACAGCTTAAGTCCATGTACTGTTATAAACTACTGGATGATGGAGGGGGAAGGTTTCAAGAACTAGTTCTGATATGGAAATTAGTTCACTGATAACTCCTAAGATTTCATTTCCATTTAAAATTTGTATTGAGCCCAAAGCTTAAAGAGAACACTGATTTAAAAAACAAAACAAAACAACCCACAAAAGCAAGCCTTCCCTGGCAGCACACACAATTAACACATTAAGAGAGATCAGCTCCCTCTGCGTACCAAGCTTCACCAAGAAATCCCATCCTCTGGATGTTACAAGGAGATGATGTTTCACAGCCTCTAAAATAGCCAAACAATTTCAAAGGCGCTAAGCGGCTAACTTGCTCCAGACTCTTCCATGATGTTGCTCTAGCCGACCACCTGCTATGAAAGCTTTGCCTTGCTCCTGTAGACTCACTTACTTTTTAGAAATGAAGACTAGAGATGTCAGTCTCCTGGGAGCACTTTCCCCAAACACTCCCGAGTCATAAAGATATGTCTCCCATGTGACTGAAGGTTTGTAGGCATCCTTTGCTTAACGTTAGACTTTCCTAGTATCAGGATTTTTTCCTTTAAAATGATTTTTTCCCAGACCCATCACAGTTCCCCCTTCCTCCCTCCGGTCTTCCCAGTCCCTCCCTCCAACCACCCCCCCCATCCACTTCCTTTCCCCTCCCTTCAGAAAGGTGCAGGTCTTGCATGTGTATCAGTCAGCTAGAACCTGATAGACGAGAAAGTGGAGAATAGCCTTGAATGCATTGGCACAGGAGACAACTTTCTTGAACAGAACACCAATCATGCAGGGATAAGATCAACAGTTAATAAATGGGACCTCATAAAACTAAAAAGCAAAGGACACCATCAAAAAGAACAAAACGGCAGACTACAGAATGGGAAAAGTTTTACCAACCCCACATCTGAAAGAGGGCTAATTTCCAAAATGTATAAAGAACTCAAGAAACTAGATATCAACAAACCAAATAATATAATTTTTAAGAAAACATGGTATAGAGAATTCTCAACAGAGGAATCTCAAATGGCTTAGAAACAAGTAAAGAAATGTTAAACATCCTTAGCCATCAGGAAAACGCAAATCAAAATGACTCTGAAATTCCATCTTACACCTGTCAGGACGTTTATAAAGGGCCCCATTACCAGGAAACAGCTAACCTAACTACATCTCTCCTGTAGGAGTTGCAGTTCAGAGTGCAAGTTCAGTCCTGCTTCTCCCTACTGGAATACCTGTGAGGAGTAAAGCATCTTTTACAGGGCCTGGAGTCTCAGGTCTCCTACAGGATCAGTGGTACTATGTCCTCATAAGCAGTATGCATGGAAACTGAATCGTCTCTCATTCGTCAGATATGAATCCAGACAACCACAGAAACAGACCTTATCATGCAGAACTCTGGATTCAGAAGAATGGCTTTAGTTTAAAAATTCCATTTTTGCTGGGCAGTGGTGGCACATACCTTTAATCCCAGCACTCGGGAGGCAGAGCCAGGCCGATCTCTGTGAGTTCGAGGCCAGCCTGGTCTACTGAGCAAGATCCAAGACAGGCACAAAAACTACACAGAGAAACCCTGCCTCGAAAAAACAAAAAATTCCTTTTGTATGCACATAAATGAGATCTGTGATGAAAATGTGAGCCTTATAATGAGTTAAGCTCCTAAGCATTAAAAAAAAAATAGGTGAATTTCTTAAGGACAGAGTTTGGAATACTTGAGAAAAAAATACATTTTTAATCACTAGCAAATGCTTAACAGCGTTTAAAACTTTGCCATATTATATATAAAAGAAGACCAGCTTTACTCAAGAAAAATAACATATATTTTTAATCACCAAAGAGTAATCTCTGAGTGTGGGATGGATACCATTCAATGCTATAACTACAAGAACAGGAGGATGACATAAAGGAATAAATATATTTCTTATAAAAGGATGCAATACATATAAAATTTTTAAATTTAAATGAAAGAGCACTAAATACAGTATACCTGAAACCACTGATAAACTTGAGATAATCTGCAACATGCAGAGAAACCAATTTCCAATGATTAAACAAAGGTATCACCAAATACGATAGAGACCCTGGACTATTAATGACAACCTGATCCATTTGAAAGTCAGTGTTGACACCTTCTGTGAAAGAGGAGGAGCAAGCTGGATCATCATCCGGAAATTATGCGGTAACTGCATGTCTTCCATATTTTACAAGCAACAACCTACATCCAAGGACACTTGGTTTTTAATACTGCCCTACTTATTAATTCATTTTCGCACACTTTCATATTGGATTATATTAATCTGCAAGAGTTTTGTGGACTTGTATTTGGTTTTGTATATGCATGATAAATGCACAAGTGTAGCAATGTGCATACCATTGCGTGTGTGTGGAGGTCAGACAGTTGTGGGCATCTGTCCCCACCTTCTACTCTGTTCATGAAAGGATCTGTTGGCTGCTGCTGCTGCTGTGTACACAAGGCAAAGAGGCCATGCAGTTTCTGAGGAATTCTCCTGTCTCCCACCTCACAGGAGAATGCAGGAATTGTGTCTAACTTTCGTGAGTTCTAAGGATGTAAACTCAGGTGGCCCTCATGTTCACACAGCAAGCATCTTGCTGACTGAGTCATCTCCATAGCTTTGTTTTATGTTTTTAAGCAAAGACCTCTAACTTTCGTGAGTTCTAAGGATGTAAACTCAGGTGGCCCTCATGTTCACACAGCAAGCATCTTGCCGACTGAGTCATCTCCATAGCTTTGTTTTATGTTTTTAAGCAAAGACCTCAACAGGTGTATATTCCTTGAGCCTTTTGTTTTGAATTCTGAGAATAACTTGCCTAGGAATAAAAGTTTGCATTATACTTTCTTTCCTTCATAAACGTATACATCCTAGCCATTCCACCTCAAGATCACATTCTTACCCCCAGGTCTTCACTCCATCTCTCATGTGCCCATTCTCTACCAATCACTGTATTGGCTAGATTCCAACACTGAGTGGATTTTCATAGGTGTCCTCAGAGACGTGATATGTGTAATTTGCTTTCCTTCTCTCTTTGCAGCTGAGGGACAATCAGACATGGGATGATATTCCTGAATTCTGATTTCATTTGAAACTTGTAGATGAGGGTCCATCAACTTTCAGTGGCCTTGTGGAAATGTAAAGCTCAGTCAGCATCCCTAAGTCTTGCTTGCTTTTGGGTTTTGCACCAAGGGGCACTTGGAGGAACTCTTCATGTCAGAGGCCCCTTGGAGAACGGGTGGATTTCCTATTCAAGAGGTTTCTTTCCAACTGCCCCTGGCCTTTGCTGTACTATGCCTCAGGATCTTGGCTTGTTCAATTTACCAAACACCTGTTACGGTGACTCGTGCACTCACAGGAGAGGGAGTTTACATTGCACAGTTTAGGAGTATCAGTATGCTCTGCAGAAAGACATGAGGTAGACCGGAGGGATGTAAGGGCCAGCCCGGAAACAGAGGGGGAATGAATGGAGCTCCACCAGCTGCTTCCTTAGACGCCATTTGTCCATCTTGAACTCTGTGTAAAGATGGTGCCATGGGCATTCCGTAGGGTTGGAGTCTACTCCCGAACCCACACCCACCTGTTAGTCTTCATGGGAAAACCGACACCGCACAGCCAGAAGGGAGCCTCGCTCTCAGGGAGCTCTAAGCCCCGCCTGGCTGTCAAGACAAAGCAATCTTTATACTGTGTTTATTATGCTTGTGCTTTTTATGGAAAGAATTGGACAGAGAGAATTTATAAATTGTCTTCATACTATCATATTTACTTGGTTGTTACTTTTTAACTATTTTAATATATTATTCTACTTTTATGTTAAACATTCTGAAAACAAAGTGTTCCCTAATATTGGGACTATTTTAAGATTAATATGCCTTAAGCAGTTTCATATTCTAATTAAGAATTGCAATTTTATACAAATTGCATTTTATAAAACTGCACTTAGATTAATTCTAAAATGTGACTTCATCATTAAAGTCCCCTATAATTTGTTTAGAATCCACTTACTCCAAATACAACCAACCAACTCCACTCTTCAACACAGACTTTTAATTTTTAAAGTCCGTTTCCTTCATTGGTATAAAAACTGGGCTAATTCTTGATGTGATAAATAGAACCTCTAAGTACTCTATTTATTTAGTAATGTGTTAAAGTTTTTTAAAAAATACTGAGTAAACTTAACTGGTAACTGCTAAGTCAACATCTTTTAGAACACAGGATATAGACATGTAAACTATCACTCAGCTATATAGTGGTAGGTATTTAATAGTTATTAAAATACATTTGTTCAGCTATTTGATAAATTTAAAACTCCAACTAATGTAGCACTGTTCACCAGCTAAGGTATGTACTTGCAAAGAGTTTTGTATAAAGGCTATTAAATATAAGTGGTATGTATGTGAACACACACACCAACCAAACTATAAATCTTTCTTCTTAAAACCAAGACTCTTCACAACTGTTTCCAGTTAGGGGGAATTGTTTTTGGTCCTACATCTCCCTTCTCAACTGGAAATAATCAATTAATCTAATTGGAATAAAGAAACGTGACTTAACCTAAATATGGCACTGGTATCTTTGATCTCCTCAGTAAAGAAGGAGCACGTTAGCTGGCACGACCAGACTGTGTGTGTACAATCCCGCGCCATCACTCAGGACTGTCATTCTTAACATTTCCACTCTCAGGTACAGCACAGGGAACAGCCTGTGGCGAGAAGAACTTCCTTTCTTTAAATATTTTAGCTCAAAAACATTTAAATACTTAAATTTCCAAGACATTCAGAAAATTAAGGAAGTATAGCAAAATTTAAATGTTTTCCTTATGGCATAACGACCATTCACTAAAGATTTACCATGAACTACACGAGAATGTCTGCACAGTGGAAACACTATTTAAAGCATGAGTATCTGTGAGGAAGATGGGTTGTTGGAGAACTTCCCTCCAAGAAGAGCTAAGGCTCAACGAAGCCTGACAGGCTTTTCCTCAAGTCCCCAGAGCCAGAGATTCCAAAATGTCTCTGAGAAGCAAACCCACCCACTTTTCACAGAACATGTTGATTGAGTCATGTCAAAATCAGAACCTGGGCTGGAGAGATGGCTCAGAGGTTAAGAGCACTGCCTGCTCTTCTAGAGGTCCTGAGTTCAATTCCCAGCAACCACATGGTGGCTCACAACCATCTGTAATGAGATCTGGTGCCCTCTTCTGACCTGCAGTCATACATGCTGTATACATAATAAATAAATAAATCTTTAAAAAAAAAAAATCAGAACCTGCCAATACCCCCCTCCCGTCCCCATTCACCCTGCAGGCCTAGTGTGGGCGTAACAAGGGAGTGCTAGAGACATGCACTTCCCTTCCGGTCTGAGGAAATGTAAAAATCACTGTAAGAGCTTTGTTTTCCTTGTTGGGCCACTTAACTCTGAGTCTTCACTATGGACTGCCTTCATCTGAATCAGCTTTTAAGCTATTCCTTAAGAACATGGGGTCTGGAGCTCCACTCCCTGCCTTTCGATCAATCTCTGAAACATCCTTTCTGTGTGACTTTTGTAAGAACTTACTGCATCCTGTGGCTCAATTTATTAACTGGTAAAATACAGACCTGATAGAATTCATAGGATCGGCTACTAAGTGAGAGACGAGGACTGCTAGCGTCTAATGTCTTTCTCAAAATCTGAGAAAAAAATGTACCTGGTAGGAAGTCAATCCCAGTGTTGTGAGGTTATAAATGTATCCCATTGCCACTCTGTGTCTGCTATTCTCTATAAACTAAAGCCCCCAACAGTGAAGGCTGAGCTGCTGGGAGATGCCTGTGTTCCTCTGTTAGACTCAGACCCTTGCCAGCTGATCACACCCAAAGATCTGTCATTCACTAACAGCGTACAACTGCATAGTGTAAATACTATTTAAAGGATGGAGAGTGGGGGGGAAGATGAGCTGTCAGGAAAAAAAAATTCCTTTCCAAGTAGGAATATCTGAAGAGAAAGCAAAAGAACACTGTGACCAAGGTCTGCCTGCCATGGGCCACTGGGCCAAGTGCCCTCTCACAGAAAGAACCATGCTTCCACAAGATGTACGTTCCCAGTCTACGGGCTTTCCCAGAAATCGCTGCTCTAGATTCAGTAAGTGTGCTGCATCCCATTCTCATTTCTTTCTTGACAACACAGAGCAGTCTCTCCTTGCACACAGCACAATATTAAATGTGTGCTCTTAACTCCTCTTGCTTATTTTTGTCTTCCTCTTCCAAATGACAGCTTTAGCACATCATTCTAACTCTGTAACTCCTTCCCATTTGATTCCCTACATTACTGAGCTCTCATCATTTGATGGAAGTTGTGCTGAATGCTTAAAACAAATGTATGCTGAAATCATAGTGCATACCTACACATAAGCAAGTGTTGCCGTTCATATACTTTATTATGGACACAGTGGCGAGGATAAAGCAGCCGATTTATGATGACACAGCCAGGAAGGGGTTAATACGCAGATTCTGGTCTGTACAATGTAAGTCCACTGCTCATCAGTACAGCACCAGTACTTTTAATTTGGTGAAGTCACTGGACAAGAGGAGTAAGGTACTGAAAATCCATTTGGAAGAAGCACTTGAATGGATAAAGTCAATTGATTACTATCTTAAAGGGGCTCATATAGTCTCTTAACTCTTAACAACTTTCTGGGTCTTAGATTTGGAAAAAAGTAGTTAACAAATCTCTTCTAATTCAAATCTTTGGATTTGACCTTGGAGAAGAATCAGGTGCTCTTAAACTCCTGCAACTGACACATGCTGAGCAACTGGCAGAGGGATTACAATAGAAACACTCCCTTAAGAACTGTCTTCCAGTGTGAATTCCTTTCTCTCTCTCTTAGAGGCACTTTGAGGGCCAACTATTGTTCTGATGAGAAACTACCAAAGATTGTAGAATGGGGGTGAAAATAGAACTAATCCTAAAAAACATGAGTTCCTGTAACAAGGAATTCAAGGTCCCATTTTATTATATATATATATATATATATATATATATATATATATATATATACACATAAATTAACTATCCAAAGCTATAAAGTTCTGAAAAAGATGTAAAGATAGCAAGCAATATCTTAATGAAGTTAATGAAGCCTGTGTCTTGTCCTGAGTTTGTACTGTAGGACATTACATTGGTTCATGGTTAGTGGGCAGCGAATAAGTAAAATGGACAATCACGGCCGTTAATTCATAAATTGTGTTTGGCAAGCACAATGTGTACATATTTCCTAAATAAAATGATAAAAGATAGCACGTTATAAGGTATACACAGTAATATGATCTGTTGAGATTTAATAATGCATAAAAACTTTCAAAGTTAAGAATTTAGAAGTCAACATAAACAAATCCTCTCTGTCATAAGTAGAAGCACAATGCAAGAAATCCTAGCCTGGAATGGATTAGTGTAAGACTCCCATTAGTTGACCAGGCAACGTTCAGTGAGAACTAAAACTGAACACACACTCAAGGCCAGTGAATGAGTTTCTGCCTTTGAGAAGAATATCAAATGCAGAAGATGGTTAAACCTGCAATTCCCAAACTTAAATGTGCACCAGAATCTCTTAGGACCTCATAAAGATGCAGATTGTTCATTTCCCTAGATATAGGAATCTGCATTTCTGAACACCTCCAACTGGTGGCAATACCACCAGTCCCTGAATCCCAAGCTAAAGCACAGGTCGCTCCCTTAAAGGCGTACACATCTAAATGGGCTAACTTCTCTCAAGTACATACCCACATACAATCCAAAGACCAAACTATCCTTGACAAATCCCAAACTACTGATTTTCCTATGCTCTGAAATGAATCACCTGTTTCTTTAGTAGATCTCCTAGCATGGCAAACGTGAACAACATGAATGACAAAAGTAAACAAATTAATTATTCCAACTAATTTTTGTCAAATTCGTGCCAAATTTACATAACCTAATTTTATTTGCATGTACAAAGTTTAGTTTTTCTAAGGAATAGGAAATAACCTAGATGTATATATAAGTACTATTTTAAAATTTCTACCTAAGATATGTACAACAAATAATTCAAGTTCTAAGCAAAATATCATAGACTTGAAATTACTATTCAAAGGCAACCTGGATAATGCCACTTTATTTCTTGTGCACAAGCTGTTTTTCTTAAATGTATGTTCCTTTTGATTGAGAAATAGATTTGTTTTGTTTAAAAATTTCCCATGACATACAGCTCTCCATTATAAGATATATATTAGTAACCTGCTAAATATTTATAGTCCCAAACTATTTGCAAACATAGTGTTTGCAAACATTAAAGATAGATTATATATATTTGCAAAAAATATGAAAAGAATCATATGCTACAAATATTTAAGTATGAATATCTCAGAATATTATATGTACCAGGCACAGGTAACTGTGTGCTCAAGTAAGCATGCACATGAATGTATATAGATGTGAGGACCAGAGGATTATCTCAGGTACAATTCCTTAGGTATTATCCACTTATTGAAAGACAATGTCAATTCCTAGTCCAGACTTACCAAGCAAGCCCCAGGGATGGTCCTGTCTCTACCGTCCCAGTATTGAGACTGCAAGCACATATCACCACACACAAGTTTACTGACATGGGTTCTGGGGAACTAGCTCAACCTTAGTGCTTGCAAAGTAAGTACTTTTTACTGACTGATTTATCTCCCCAGCCCTCAGGATATTTTTAAAGTAGGAATTTCTTAACAGTAAAGAGAACATTACTGAAATTCTGAGGACTTCACATGCTGCATCCGAATTCAGTTCTTCACCCACTGCTGGTTCATTGTCTAGAGCTCACTCCTCCGTCACAGCTTCTCTTGTCCTTACAGAAGGGTGACATCAGCCCATTTCTGCAGCATCTACAATCCTGTCTCACCTTCCATCTTCTCCTCTTGTGAACACAGTCCTTTCTCTGGTTATGAAATCAGTTAGAACTTCTTAAGTGTGCTTAGTATTTTCAACTCTTCCCAACTCTTCACATGATTGGCAGATGCCCAGCGGCTACCTATTTATCTACAGAAATGTATCTATCTGGCTCATATCCAGGCAAAGATATATTCCAGAAGTTTGCTTCAACATATCCTATCATCGTTAACCACAATGATTTATGGGATTCCCACCATATACACAAAACCATGTGAGGGACCCCTGAGAAGAGGTGGTGAAAGTAAAGCAACTAATTATAGTCCAAGCAGGATATGCAGAATGACACCATAGTTAGTGGGTCTGTGCAGAGGTCTCAGAATTAGAAACTGAAGCCAACTCCATGGGGACAATGAGAAGACACCAAGCTCCAAAACATAAAATCAGCGAGCATGCTGGCACAAAGGAAAAGTGAAAACTGCATAATTTCAAGGCACAAATAAGACAACATGCCGGAACATGAAAACAATATACTTGTGAGAGAGATGTTCTGTATAGATTGTGGGGGCCTTAAATGCCCAGCCACACCTTGGGGACTTTGATTTACAAGTCACCGCAGATGCAGATTGCCAATGTAACGAAGAAAAAGCACATGGGTGAGTTCTAGTTGTGGGCCCCTGAAACAAGTTTTCAAGTAACAAAACGCCATGGATAACTTATTCATAAGCTCAATGGGGCATTTTGTTTTACTTATTGTAGAAACACCATACCCTGGAATCATGATTTAACTACAGCTGCTGGGACAATGAAATAACCTACCTTTTTACACTTTAAAGTATAACTATACCACAGTCAAACAGTTGAGACGCACTTCCTAACTCAATTCTTAGATGAAGCATTAATAAATATAAATGATACTTCTTTAAAAGTCATGTGCCCTCTAACTGGATCACAACAATCGAGAAAGTAAAATTATAGTAAGCACTAAAACTGTATCTTGATTTAAAAAGCACAACTTCGCCGGGCGGTGGTGGCGCACGCCTTTAATCCCAGCACTCGGGAGGCAGAGCCAGGAGGATCTCTATGAGTTCGAGGCCAGCCTGGACTACCAAGTGAGTTCCAGGAAAGGCGCAAAGCTACACAGAGAAACCCTGTCTCGAAAAATCAAAAAAAAAAAAAAAAAAAAAAAAAAAAGCACAACTTCTCAGTATGTGCCTATTCACTAAAAACTAACGCCAGGCCTAGTTACACATGGGGTAATCCTGCAATTCAAGGGCTAAGGCAGTATGATTGAACGTTTGAGGAAAGTGTGGGTTATGTAATGAGTTCTACTGAGGTCCAGGCCAGGCTGTAGGTGAAGAGATGAAAGGGGTTGGGGAAGATGGCTCAGTGGGTAATGTGCTTGCCACAAAAGCTTAAGAACCTCATGTCAGATCCCCAGGACACACATAAAGAGACAGCTGTGGTGTTGACTATATGGAATCCCATCACCAGGGAAGCAGAAATAGGAGAATCCTTAAAGTTTGCTGGCTAGCCAGGCTAATTGAATTAGTGAGCTCCAGACTCAGAGAGGGAAACTACCTCCAAAATTAGGGTGAAAGATTGAGGAAGACTCCCAACATCAATTTCTGCCCTTCATATCCATGAGACTACATGCACACGTGCACACAGAGAAGCATACATCTTAAAGAAGGAACACTGGAGGAAGGAGGGAGGAAATCAAAAGACAGAGTTGGGACTGGTGGAAATGGGAACAGGGGCTAGGGATGGAAGGAAAGAGTACTGGGAAAGATGACTGGAATTGGGGGCCATTTTAGGGCTAAGGTAGAAACCTAATGCAATGGAAACTCCTTGGAATCTACAAGGATGACCCTAATGAAGAGTCCTAGTAATGGGGGATATGGAGCCTGGACCAGCCAATTTGTGGGCCAGGTCCTCTGCATATATGTTATGGTTGTGTAACTTGGTGTTATTGTAGGACTAACAGTGGGAGCAGCAGGGGGTTGTCTCTGACTCTTTTTGCCTGCTCTTAGGACCCTTTTCCTCCTACTGGGATGCCTTGTCCAGCCTTGATATGAGGGTGTGTGCCTTGTCTTATTGTAACTTGTTATACCATGTTCAGTAGATATCCCTGGGAGGCCTGCTCTTTTCTGAAGGGAAATGGAGGAGTGGAGCCAGGTGAGAAGGGAGGTGAGAGGGGAGGGACTGGAAAGAGAAGAGGGAGGGAAAACTGTGATCAGGATGCAATATATGACAGAGGAATAGATAGATAGATAGATAGATAGATAGATAGATAGAGAGATAGAGAGATAGATAAAAGGTTAACAATTAAATATACCAAAGAGCCAGTTTTATTGGGGAGGGTCACTGTTTTGATCCTTCGGTGCAGAGAACTAAATTCCAGACCTTATGTATGCTAAGCAAGCAGTGGAGCCCTGTATTATGACATTAATCTAAGAGAACAATTTTTGTAATGTCCAGTATGGATTTTCCTACAGGGACTACTTCCTGTATGTATAAAACCAATTTACTGAACTAATTTCATGAAAATAATAACAACATCAGCTGGTAACTCTGGCTATTCTACTGTTCTATTGTTCTGACTACTCAGCACTACATTTGTTAGCAGTTGTGAACACTGACATCATGTCCATGCAGACAAAGATACAGAGAACATTTTTATAAGTCATCTTCTTAAAAGAGAAAAGGGAGTATGTGGGGTGGCTTGGAGGGAGGAAAGGAAAGGGAGTAACTTGCAATTATATTATAATCTTAAAAATTTATTCAAAAAGAATATAAAGTTTATCACATAAAATATAATCTCGAAAAAGGCAAAGATGTTTTTAAAACAGAGAAACACAGCAAGTGACATTTAGAATTACCTTAGCTCTCTCATTAACAATGTTCTAAAACCATGACAACCAATTATAACAATAAACAAATTTCCTTGGATATGGTATGAATATAATTAATAGCAGCATGAGCTACTTAGAGTCCACTACATTGGGACTTTCTTTTCCCCTCTAGTAGTTCTCAGATAATCTGGCTAATGTCCAAATAAACCTAATGTATTCACCAGAATGATCTGCAGGTAGTTTCTAGTCTGGCACACACTACACACACACACACACACACACACACACACACACATACACCCTATATCCCAAATGAGTCCTTGCCTGTAGCTAGAGTTTTCCTGCCTGGCCCACAGTCAGGACAAATCTCTCTCACCCACCAGTCCCACAGCTGCTCAGACCAAGTAAACACAGAGACTTACATTGCTTACAAACTGTATGGCCGTGGCAGGCTTCTTGCTAACTGTTCTTATAGCTTAAATTAATCCATTTCTATAAATCTATACCTTGCCACGTGGCTCGTGGCTTACCGGCATCTTCACAGGCTGTTTGTCATGGCGGCGGCTGGCAGTGACTCCCTTTCCCTTCCTGTTCCCTTAATTCTCCTCTCTGTTAGTCCCGCCTATACTTCCTGCCTGGCCACTGGCCAATCAGTGTTTTATTTATTGACCAATCAGAGCAATTTGACATGCAGACCATCCCACAGCACTTGCCTCTGTTCAGAGTGGACCCTAGATAACAACTGTCTTTAGAGTGTCTTTCACTATTAACTGTGTTCAACATCTGTGGTAGTTTGAAAGAAAATGGTCCCCTTAGGGAGTGGCACTATTAGGAGGTATGGCATTGTTGGTAGAAGTATGTCACTGTGGCATTGGGCTTTAAGGTCTCCTATGCTCAAGTTACACCCAGTCTAACACACAGTTTATTTCCTGTTGCCTGAGGATCAAGATGTAGCACTCTCAGGTCCTCCTTCAGCACCATGTCTACCTGGATCCTACCTTGCTTCTGGACATGAAGATAATGGACTAAACCTCTGAAACTGTAGGCCAGCCCCAATCAAATGTTTCCCTTTATAAGAGTTGCTATAGTCATGATGTCTCTTCACAGCAATAGAAACCCTAATTAAGACAGCATCCCAAAACAAATGCCTGGTATTTTCATATCAAAATGTTTCTGTGGGTAACAAAATAACCATAAAAATCACTTTATTTTTGCTAAATAGATCTTAAATTGCTGTTTCATTTTTGCCTTTCTTCTGGCTTCTTTTGCTAATCTTGATGTTTTGTTTGCCTAGTGACATACACTGAATTTTGTAAGGACGTAACAAAAGGTGCAGATCTACACATTGTGCGGAAGAGCACAGTTCTATCCACTAACAAATGCACTGCACACTATAACAACAGGCACAGATCTGCACACTAGACTCAACCTGTAGGCCATTAGGAAAAATAAATCAGGCATTAGAGAACAATTCCAACAAAGCCAGACCCTGCCTTTATACCAGAAAACAAATGATTTTCAGTTAAACATAGCTTGTCATTTGTGGTTATAGAAAACAATAATTAAATTCTGTGCTCCAGGAAACAGGAAGTGCTGGATGAGCCAAATACATAAAAAGCTCAAACAGTGCCTGATCGCTTGGAGTGTAAGTCAGCATTCCTTATGACATTCATCTCTTTTGTTACAGGAATGCAAAATGAACTGAATGTACTAATGTGTTTCATGGGTAATGTGAAATTTAAAAAAAAATCGAAACACCACAGATTTTCCTACAGAGAGCCAGTCAGCAGCAGCCAGCATGAACATTCTGTAAAGACAAACAGGACACACTTGTCCAGCTCAGTTCCTCTTCACGTGATTTTCATGCTTCACATGGGAAGCAAACCATAACGCAGACGGAAGCAGTAGTAAACTGAGCACAGCCTGCGAGGCTGGCTCTGGCTCTGTCCTTACTCCCCTCATCTCCCACTGCCCTATCTCTGCTCTGACCTGTTTGATTGGCCTTGCATGAGGCTCTTCACAGACCGTTCACAACATGGCTCCTTTGAGTTTGAACTTCAACTAAGTAACTCCTGATGCCCCACTGCCTTTTACAGCTTAACTAAACAGCATGTCTGTTGAGAGAGTTCATTTCATAACTTTCACTTCCAAAACTGTTTTCCATGATTCTCTTATATAAGCAGAGATTATCTTCTCTCATGTCAAGGACCTGATGGTTCAGATCCCTGGAAACTGGCAAAATCTTCCTGCAAGGAAGGCTCATGGAGCAGTGAAATCTTCCTCTGGACCAAGTGTGACAGTTTACAACAGATTGACCAGTGTGTACAAAAACTAGCAACTGCGGCTTCCTCCTCCTGGATGGCTGCAACTTGGAATGCTTCCTACAGAGACTTCCTAACTTCTGGTGTCATACGTAATAAACACCCTGAGGTTCCAGGTTTTTGTGCATAGTTGGTCTTGCTCCCTCAGAGAGAGCACAGCCCACCCAATCCCAGACTATCTGTACTTGTGTCTATTCTTTCTTTATCCCCTCATCACCCCATACTGATTTCCAGAGCCAACCCATTCAGGACACAGCTGCATCCCTTACGGTTTGTATTCCCTATTATGTACTGTATTGTTATCCACTATGACGGAAAACTCCTTAAGAGTCACACCTGCTTAGCTCAAGTCACTACAGCCAATGGTGGAGTTATCGTGGGCATCGACTGTCTTGGGGGTCAATGAATTAAGTAATTAACGAAAGGCTAATCACATCTCCTACTTACCCATCACTCACTACTTTTAGAACAGTATAAATATTTTCAACATTTTCTGAGAGTTAGAAAGAAGTGACTGAGGACTGGTATTAGTAAATTTTCTTCTGACTATGAAACGCTACCTGAGAGAAAACCTTAAGGGAGCAGGGTTTGTTCTGGCTCACGTCAGGGCACACTGCCAATGACGTGGGGAACACGATGGCAAAGCAGGTGGCTGTTGCTTAAACAGTCTCAGCAGCCAAGAAGCCAGAAATGGCACTAAGCAAAACCTCTCAAATCCCACCAATCACTCACCTACTTCCACTAGATTCTCAAACAGTGATAGAAGATAGAGAGCAAGTATTCAAAGACATGAGACTGTAGGGAACATAAATCATTCAAATCAGAATATTCCACCTCTGTCCCCACAAGGTTCATGGCCATCTCATTACTAACAAATGCATTCAGTACAACTGCAAAGTCCTCAACAGTTTCAAAAGTCCAAAATCTCTTTGGAGACTCAAGACAAATTCTGAAATGTGAGCCCTTATAAAATCAAAGAGGTAACACACTTCCAACCTACAATGGTACAAAGAAAACACCCGTTCCTACAGGGAATGATGGGGGCATAGCAGGGAATGGTCAGACCAAAGCAAGGCCAAAACTCAGGAGGGCAAACAGCAAGCCTACAGCAGCATGTCTGACATCAAAGTTCATGGTGGAGTCATCTGCGTACAGTGAGCATGGGGAGCCCCGCCCCTCCCACCCTGGGGCCAGCACCCTGCACACACTCTCTTGAGCTGTCTCCATGCACTGCAGCAGTTCCTCAATAATCTTGGCACCTACAACAACATGGTGTCTTCACTGCACCTTTGCCTTCAACTTCACACTTTCATGTCTGGCCCACCAAGCAGCTCATTGCAGGCAGCCTGCCTCGGCTACAAACCACCACAGGAGCTCTCTAAAGCCTTGGTGCAAGCCTCCCTCCATGCATTGTGCATGCTAGTGAAAGAAGTACCCTGTGGGCAATGCCAAGTTCTGCTGCAAGCTCAACATGTAGATGAACTACAAGAGAGACCACTTTCTTTCGTAACTATAACCTTCTGTGTCAAGGTGGCAGAGAAAGAGACTACTTCCTTCCTCAGGCACCATTCACGTCACCACTGCAGAGCACAGTGCCCAGTTTCTCTTTATGCCAATCTTCTTAAGTAGAACCACCCTTTGTCCACAGCTATTCTGTGCACGTGCCCCTTTCCTTGCTAGCATACATGTTTTTCACATCTTTCTGCTCTACTTTCTATTATCTCTCACTATAAATCTCTCACTATAAAGCAATAGACAGTGCTACAGACTGAATGCTACATTGTCTTGAAATTTTCTTTACCGAACTAACCCTGTCTTAGTCAGGATTTCCATTGCTGCAATGAAACACCATGACCAACAGGCAAGGTGGAGAGGAAGGGGTTTATTTAGCTCACACTTCAGCATTGCTGTTCCTCACTGCAGGAAGTCAGGACAGGGATTCAAACAGGGCAGGATCCTGGAGGCAGGAGCTGATGCAGAGGCTATGGAGGGGAGCTGCTTACTGGCTTGCTTCCCATGGCTTGTTCATCCCACCTTCTTATAGAACCCAGGACCAGCAGCCCAGGGATGGCGCCACCCACCATGGTCTGGGCCCTTCCCCATTGAACGCTAATTGAGAAAATGCCTTACAGTTGAATCTCGTGGAGGCATTTTCTCAACTGAGGCTCCTTCCTCTCTGATGACTCTAGTTTATGTCAAGTTGACACACAAAACCAACCAGTACAATCCTATTATTTCTGTATTCCACCAAGTGGCTTCTAGCAAAATTCTCAGTAGAACATGTGTGTCCCTTCTAAAACATTTGAACAGTTTTTACTGTCCATGCTTTTACCTTCATTCCCCTGCACACCCAGGGGGAAAAAAAATGCCTTTAAGCTGTTTACAAAATTCTAGTGTTTCACTAGGCCACAGATTCCTCCTTTCACATTCCCCCTGAAATCCAGCTGCAAAAGCCTACAAGCTACATAGTGTAGCTACCATCACAGCAACAACCCCACACCTCAGTGTTACTTTTCTTGTTGTTGCGACAGAATCCCTGGCATAAACAACCTGGAAAAGGACGGACTGGGCTTGTCCCCCTATCTGAGCGGTTACAGCTTATCAGTGCCGAAGGCATGGTGAGTGTAGGACAGCTCCTGCTTGGAGTAGCAGGAACTTGAGCTGGTTACAGCTCTACAAATCAGAAAACAGCTTAGACCAGATGCGGCCAGACTATAGCTCTCAAGCCTGCGGTCAGTGGCCTACCTGCTACCAGACCTCACCTCTTAGAGGTTCCACAGACTGCCAACGGGGTACCAAGTGTTCAAATATATCAATCAAGTGGGGGGCCTTTCGCATTTAAACCCAAACAGGCCCCACTCATCTGCATCTACCTCCCAGAAGTACCTCTGAAGAGCTATTTCTCTGAAATTCAAGGCCCAGAAAAAATAAATCAAATGATGACAGCGAGATTAATACTGAAGTCCTACAATTGTAATTCCAGTCACATGTGCATCCTATGTATGTGGGCTAGGAAAGGTGTCTCTTAACAAGTAGGCTTCTCCATTTAACTTCCAGCCACTTCATACACGAATTTGGTGTTTTCCATTATGTTTCAGTTAGACATTTGGGTCATCCCAAATGTATGTTGCAAAATTCTTCCCAGGCAATTAGCATAAACATACCCAATCTCTTCCTTCAGTTTCAATGGGAAACATTTCTCCTATTCACATCAATAAAACAATCCCCCATTGTGTGGGGCACAGCTCCACGCCCACACTGATCTGCCCTGCAGACTTCAGCAGTGTGACGACGTCATCATTTTTATATGCTCTTTTCAAAGACAGATAAAAGCTCGCGGTGTAGAAAGTTATAATAGTCACCATTTTGTGCTTTTTCTGTAAAGTATGGGCTGAAAAACACAATGCCACAAGATAAATCTGCTTTCATAATGGAAGATAAATCTACATAAAACCAAATTAATCCCTTTCCAAGGGAGCTACTTCTTCCAGACTTAACTATAATCCTGTCAAACTTTAAAATTTCATATTGTTTTTTTCTTTCATCTGTGCTTGAGAAATATTAATTAACAAAAAGCATTTGGCATCAACCAACACCTACATTCACACACTGGTGACATGAACTTGTACAAATTAAAAGCCAGAAGATTGCTTTAATTGTAAAATAAAGGGGGTAATCATTGGGTGATTTTAAAGAAAAGCACTGTGTGTACAGAAAGCTACACAAAGCTGTTAGGTCATGACAGTTAAAGAGGACAGCATCCTGATGAGTATCTGTACTTTAACAATTCACAAAGCAAGAAGCCAGGGAAAGCTAAGCAGAGATGACAGCCCCTTCTAACATCCACCATGATTCTTTAGGGCTATGCAAACTTCCATTTTCAAAAACCTAGATTGACAACGGGAGGAAACGTGAAAGCTCTCACTTTGCTGGGGAGGTTGTGGTTCTGGGGCACAGAACACTCAGAACTGTAGCCTAAAACACTCTTGTGGGGCAAAGTCTCCGCAGAGAGGTCCAGACTGATAAAAAGAATTAGACCATGAATAAACAAGAGGCCTGAGAAAGCCGAGGGGCAGCAAGGATGGAGGTCCCAGGGAGAACATGGCTTCAGTGTCAATCCTGAAAACAGCTCTCGAAGGAGCATTATGCCATTAATCTAGAAACCATCCGACAAGCCTGAACTTCTCTTAAAAGTAGATAAAATTATCTGTCCTGAATACCATAGGATCTCAAAGAAGTATAAGAAATGAAGGAATAAAAAGCAAAATGATGTTCCCATAAGTAGAGATGTACACTGGGAAGACCTATCTACAAAACAGATCCAAAATAACCTAGCATTTAATACACTAAATGAAATAATAAACAATCCGCCTTGGAATACTTAGAAACAACAGGGAAAATATCCACTCATTGTAGAAATGAAGAGTAAAGTAGCAAATTAACAGATTTTTCTCACGCTTGGAAAGAAATACAAAGTGGAAAGTGAGAAGATTCTAAACAAATAAAACCAAAGAGAAAGTAATAATTAATCATGCACATCCATCTAAAATGGAGTAACCTCTGAAGAGGAAAATTAAAGTAACAGAAAATACTAAGAATATGGATAACACAAGAATTATTAAATAAAAAGGGTTAAAATTACAAAATAAAAAAGCACTTTATGTACCTTAGAATACCCACCAGAAGTAGCCACTATGAACTAATCTTTAACAAAACAGTTGGGCCCATGGTTCTCAACCTGTGGGTCCCCACCCCTTTGGGGTCCAATGACCCTTCACAAGGATCACATATCAGATATTCTGCATATCAGATATTTACATTACGATTCTTGACAGTAGCAAAATTACAAGTATGAAGTAACAACGAAATAATTTTATGGTTGGAGGGTCACCACAACATGAGGATCTATATTAAAGGGTCACAACATTAGGAAGGTTGAGAACCACTGGCCTAGAAGAATGGACAGGATGGAGATGCTTCAATTACAGTATCAAGAGGATGAAGGATCTTAGGGAAAGAGGAATAGCAACATTATGTTTGAAAGATTTGTGAGCTTTGTCAAGGAAGATACTTTTATACCACAAAAATTTATGAGAGCTAATCCTACTCAGTCCTTGAATACTTACATTTAATTCATTTTTTAGCACTTCCTTGAGAAGATGCCCTACAGATTCTTCATCTTTTGTGTTCACAACCACACAAATCTCTTGTGAAATTTTCTCTGAAATTAAAAATAGAAAAATGTTTAAACTTTACCATTCAAAGAAAGCATAGAACAAAGCCTTATTATTCAAAAACTTGTGCTCGCTTGACTTTCATCAACCTTGAGTAAGATGAGGGAGAGTCTAGCTCCAGGCCAGGGAAAGTAACCCGAGCTATGTGCTAAAACATCCTTAATGCCCTATACCAGGCAGGCCAATGCATCCAGACATTAAACACTGTGTAGTAGACATCCATTAAGCACACGTGAGAAGTGGGAGATCTTGCTTTACATTTTACAGGGAGTAACCAGAAGTGACATTTATGTGACCACTGCCATCCTCCCTTGCTCATAAGGAGTCTCCCAGATTCTCAGATATTCCCCCTTATAGGGAGTTGTTTCCTTTAAGTCATGCCCAGACTTTCCTTGGCATGCATCTATACTGTCAATGCAATACAGCTCAGGTACTGTTCGGATTCTTACCACAACAAATGAAAATAGTTGAATTTTCCTCCAACTTGTTAGGTTGAGATAGCTTAAAAGTTAAAATATAAACCGGGTGACACGGTGGCATTCACCTCTGAACTCTCTGTGCATTCTCCTAAAAGATATGCAATCCTGCTCTGCAGCAATCTGAGGTGCTGAGGACATCACTCCAGCTGTCAAGAACTAAGACAAAACCCTAATTTGAAATAGTATTTCCCAAGCAAAACTGGATGGGTCAGCATTTGACCTTGCTGCATCATACATGGTGGCTTATGTAATAAGTCTTCTACATAAACTAATCAATTAATAATCTTTTCAAGCAAAGCTAGAAAGGACAGTTAAAATAAGATCACCAGCTAATAATACTCTTGTTACTAATTCCCATTTTATCAAGAATCCTGTTTGTTCACAAAGCTCTAGTAATGTAGAGAACATGGCGACCATAGAGGAAAGAAATATTATGAATATGTATCGTGAAGTCAGAAGCCCTCATTGCAGAGAAGGGGACTGACGTTCATAAGATCCCAGGGTTCTTAGTAGTAGAAAAGGGATACAAATCCAAACTATTACATTTACAGACCCAGAGCTACCTTAGAGGGAAAGGCATGGAACACTTAGTGAGCCTTCAAACATCCCATATTCCTCCATTGTCACTACCCAGGTAATGCCTCAGTGTGAGCATGTATTATTATCTAAGTTACAATTCCTGCTTTCACTCCGCCATACGTAAATACAGGTCTTCATAAAGACCACGCCTTCCTAGAGTGATACCACACTTGTAATAGTTGCTATAAAAAGCTGTTCACACACTGTTTGCTCAGACCCTTCAGTTAAGAAAACTAAGCATATGTAAACAAAGGAATTCCAATGAAATGAGATTGAGAGAATCCCTCTTGTGAATTTGGAACTGCCATACCAAGCTAGACTACCTTTACATCACCTCATCTCTCGGGGATCTGTTTGCTTACTTGCTAAGGATCTATAATTCCCAAAAGTCTGTAGATACACAACCCTTATAAAATCCAGTCTGATGAAGAATGGAGATAAAGGAGCCAGCCTGTAAGTGTTGTGGAACATCACCCAGTTATGAAACACAGACTGCTGACAAAAAAGATGATTCTGTACAATTAAATGAGATTAGAATTTACCCTGGAAAGGTGAGGAGGTTTTGCTTAGGAGTGGAAGCAAGGAATTTGTAGAAATTCACAGAAACAAAAATGCAAATAAGATAAAATAGGTTGAGGTAAGAAAAGGACCCATAAGCATAATGTGATCAATAGGCAGCAAAATTACTAGGAGGTGTTTAGCAGGAAAGGCTAAGGCAGGATATCCAGTGAGACCAAGGTCATGCGATCCCTCCCAAAAGACTCTGCTGATAAGGTAACCATCCTCCAACCAGAGTCTTTTGAAATGAAGTCAACACAATCGATATACATAAACTTAAATACTTAGAAGGAAACATGGCTCTCCATCATCCTTGAAAATGCCTAGAAACATTTCTAAATGTTTCTAATGCCCAAAAAGTTGAATGTATGACTACAAAGTGACCTGCCAATTCAACAATCAGTGTGTCGGCACTACAATCATTTTTGGCATTGATAAACTACAGATAATTAAGAATTGTTTCAAGTAAAAAAGTAACAAGTAACATATAAATTGTTCCTTCTTTGTTTTATTATATATTCCTATGCAAGCATACCCCTCTGCTCAGGTAAATTACTAGTAACAAAACTAAAGCCAGCAGTCTTCGACCTCTTTAAAACAAAAGTCTACTAAAAAATAAACTTTAATTATATTTGCTATTCATCTTAGACAGTACTTCAGATATTTTAAATATAGAACTTTTACTTAGGAATCTTTCAATGCCATGTAAATTTTCCAATCAGTTTCAGTAATGCAGAGTTTTTAAAGAACAACATTAAAATACCAAGTCTTGCCGGGCGGTGGTGGCGCACGCCTTTAATCCCAGCACTCGGGAGGCAGAGCCAGGCGGATCTCTGTGAGTTCGAGGCCAGCCTGGGCTACCAAGTGAGTTCCAGGACAGGCGCAAAGCTACACAGAGAAACCCTGTCTCGAAAAACCAAAAAAAAAAACCAAGTCTTTCAATGATCATGAGTCAGTCCCGAATCTCCTGATATCTTCCTTAACTATTCCTAACAGTGGTTTATAGCATCTAGCACAGCATCATTTCACAGTTTGTTTCCAGTTGTTCATTGGTAATACTATCAGTTGATACTCTAACTTTATTTTCTATTTCAGTGAAAAATTATTTTTATGTAGATCTTACAGTAATTTTGTTAAGTGTATTTATAAGCTCTAGTCTTATATGCATACATATAAACATAGGATGATTAAAGTATTTTCTCCTTGCCAAATTATAATTGTGTCTGATAATTTTAAACAAAATTTTATATTCCCATTAAGTCCTGTCATATTTATAATGAATAGTTAAATTATTTAAAGATGAGAAAATTACTTTCTACTTTCCAGAAAATTGTACAGGACTGTTATCATTTATGTAAGTTTTAGAGTTCATGAGTAGAGTTGTTGTTTTAAATTATGAGTGTTCATAAGCTCTATTCTGTATCAGTTTAATACATTGTATTTGTCTAAAACTGTGTCCATCTAAATTCTCATGACTGTTAGCAAAGTGTTAATAATGACTTCAGTGCTCACAGGAACTTACTGTCCTTTTCTCATCAGGTAATAATTACTCAAGCCTTGACTACTTTACTAACCAAAGTACTAACCATTGTATTAGCATTTTCTCAGAAAAGAAATTCTTGGTATTAGAGTACTATGTAACAATATAAATGCATACACCTAATTCATCACCCACTTAACACACAGTTATGTGGATGGGAAGTGAAGGACTCATATGGGAATAATAAAGTAAATGAAGCAAAAAATTATCATGTCATGGATCTGTGAAACCAGGCAAAAGCATGGGAGTTATCTGTGAGGTTCTTGAACCCTTTAAACTTGAAAACATTTTAGAATAAAAAGTGTCCTCACCTTATAAAACAAATAAGATACAAAAATACATTAACATATATTAATAATAAAAGAAATTAAAATTCCCATCCCTACCCATTAAAGATCATGAGAGCAAAACCTAAGTTACGATGATCTGGATTTGAGGCCAAGAAACAGTGGCAAACGGTGGTGCTCTTTGTGCAGCCTGCTCCTGTAACACAGCTCCCACCGTTTGTAGACCACACAGTGGACCATATGTGAACACCCTCTATTAAAAATGGCACTTTCTCCATCTGTTCCTGCCCCAAGACAAGACTAATCAAAATCTTCAATTACCTCTTCTAACTCAGTTCCTCCGTCTGGTTGAATATTAGAAGTTACTAGTAGCACTCTTTCCTACCTTCAAACTCTTCAAATACACAGATTTTGTAACTACTCAAGTTTCTAGCCTGAATTTTGTGAAGTTCCAAAAGTGACCCAACATACAGCCAGATTGAATCTCTGTTTAACTGACACCAACTTTGTATAATTTGAGAATTATAAAAGTTTCCCCTCTTTAAAAAATATGCAAATTGCCTCCCATAGCTAATTAGCCCCCTCCAGCGGTGTGACTCTTCTGAGGTAATATTTCAGTTTTCTTTAATCTTCTTGGATAGGGTGGCAATTAGAGAATGGAGAGTTTAGAAAGACATGGTGAGCCACCCACGCACTGAGTCTTTATATTTCTTATATAAAACAATAAAAGAAAACTAACCCCAAAATGCCAGTACTTTATCTGCAAGTCTCACCAAGGTTTACAGTTTAGCAGTTTTTCCCAGTACTCTAAAGATGACATATGAAAATAACAACACATTTAATAATTATAGATATCAGGAACTGGACAAGCATTTAATAACGAAGTTTTATAAAAATTCAATTAAATATCTGAGATGCTTCTGGAAGTCATTAGGTGATACCCTGGTAGTGTGTTCAAGTCTGAACTGAGAAAAAACACTTTTTAAGAAAAGTCAAACAAACGTTCTTCTACTAAGCTACATCTCTGTCCCGATTTTATAATGTCTACATAGAGTCTGAAAGCAAAAATTTTGATCATAAATAAAAGTATACATAAAAAGACTTATCTCACTATTGAAATGTTGACATTATTAGCATTTACTTCCCAAGATGATAAAGTATGTATCGTTAAATCAAACCAGTGAATAATGATGGGCCATTCTAGTTCTAGTAACCCCTTTCCTCAGAACTGAGTCACAATGAAACAGGGAGATGGCTGAGTAGGTAAGACCACACACTCGAAAAGCAAGAGGGTCTGAGTCTGAATTCCCAACACCCACATAAAAACCCAGGAATAGAACAGCAGAAACAAGACAATCACAGAGGCTTGCCTGACTCCAGCTTTACTGAAAGACCCTATGTCGAAGGAACAAGGCAAACCATGATAAAGCAGGACAGTGTAGGACATTTTCTGGCCTCTATGCATGCATAGACAGAGGTATACACATATACACATACACACACACGTATACACAAACCACACATACACATCTCACACACACACATACACACCACACATACACATACCTACCACACACACACACACACACACACACACACACACACACACACACATACACACACATCTATACAGATACACCACACACAAACATATAAACACATGCACACACAACACATACAATTTAACTTTTTTCTGCATGAAAGTCTCTGACTTCTGGCCTGTGTGCATGCATGGGCACAGGCATACATAGACACACACACAGACACACAGACACAGACACACACACAGACACACACACACACACACACAGAGAGTTAGATTATGTATGGATGTATCTAATATATGAAAACTAATTAATACAATTAAAATGCCTTGATTCACACTCTTTCCAGAACAGGTACAAAGTCAGTGTCAGAGGTTGTGGTTAGGAAGAACCTCTAACTACTTTTGACTTCTCTTGTCTTAGGAAAAATATAACTCTAAATCTGACCAAACTGCAGGATCCAATTGTCATATTATCAAAGACAAAGAAACACACAGCACTGAACCACACATAACTAGATCACCTACAGGCCAAAACAAAAGATAAAACTTTTTAAAAAAGCATGTAAGGATACATTAAATAAACTTAAAATGTCTTTTGTTTTAAAAACAACATACAAAATATGATAAGAAAACTGGGCATGATAGTACATGATTATAATTCCAACTCTTGGAAAGCTGAGGTAAAGGAGTGCCATGAATTCAAGTGTGCCTGGGCTACAGACACAGTAAGTATCAGTTCAGTCACGGCTACTTGGCAAGAAGCCATCTCAAACAACAACTGTGATAAGAAGAGGCAGGCACGGTGGCACCTGCCCACATTCTCAGCACTTGGGCGTCTCAGACCAAAGAATTACAAGCTCAAGGCTACAAAATGAGAGCATTCATGTATACACAGATACAGTGAAGGGGGTAGTGAAGAAATCACCATAAATTCGGATGACTTTATGTTTGAAGAAGGCATGGGTCTGGACTGTGTAAAGATTTGGGGGAAACGATAACCCGAATATGCATTAGTCCTTTTACCCACGCTACTTCTACTCATTTAGGAAGTATCTTGGGCTAAGGAGACAGCTTAGTCAGCAAAGCACTTATCACAGAGCATGACAACTTGTAGCTGTCATGTCTCTCCTTTCCTCCCTCACCAAACAGCCCTGATGAGGGAGGAAAGGAGAGAGAGAGAGGTGGGTCCAAGGAAATCACTGGCTAGCAAGTCTTGTCAATCAGTGAGCTACCGTTCCAGTGAGATATTCTACCTGAAAAAGTACAGTGGAGAGCATTTGAGGAAGCACTAAATGTTGACTTCCGGACTACACAGCAAGCTATTCTTCAATGTGGATATATTTTTGTCAGTTCTAAAATGATTGTTTGACGTCTTGTATTTCTACTAGCTGAGATTGTTCCCATATTTCAAGAGCATTGGGTAGTGTAGCACTTCCGTGTTTTCCTGGAAACAATCCTGTCAGTGGTGGCCATGACAATAGCGACTGGGGGAAGGCAGACTGAATTATCATAGAGGGTTCATTCCCACTGATCAGGAGTTGTAGTGGCTTTGGAATGGAAGTGAGCACTGTTACTGTTTCTTCTTCCTCTCCTCTTCTGGAAACGTGAAGGAGTATGGCACGGTCTCATTTTTCCAGGACAATGTTGAAAAGGGAGAAGAGATGGAAGAGAAGTAGTGGTAGGACAATATGGACTATTCATAAACTCGGTTCCCGGGTGTACCCGTGAGCTGTACACAAACTGATTTGACACAAAATATCATGCTGCAGACTCTTAAAGTGGATGTAAGTGATAAACAAGGTACTTGACAGGTCACAGAGCAGAACCACAGGAGACTGATCCAAACAAAACCAGAGTAGCTTTGAGAAATGCAACGGACACTGGAAACACAACTCGAGATAGTTACAGCCGGGACCATCAGGAACTGTGTGAATTTACTACTGAAACACTAATAATGTAAACACTAATAATGTAAAATTTTACAACAGACTATAACAAGATAGTATTATCTTATATTCTGAATATTAATACAAACAATGGTGCTTGGTATCCAGAAAACTGGGCAAGTCTGAACTCCTGGGGAAAAGTGTCAGTATAGGTAATTTTGCTGGACTCACTCATATATGGTGGGATTACCTGTCAAATATCTTAAAATACCAGTTCAGGAAGTGCTACACTAATCAATGCTCTTGAAACATGATGGGATGTCACATGTGACAGTCTTTCAGGAAGGTGAAATTCAAGCAATATTCTAACACAAATCTCTCATGAGAAAAAGGATGCATAGTCGATAAATTCAAAGGTTATGAAGGAAGACCAAATTTAATTTGCCATCCTCATATTATTTCCCTTCAGATAAACAAAGTGAAACACCAGCAACATTCAGTTAGTTCCAGACACAAGAGAATGCAGGGCTATACTGTCAATTTTCTGTGACACTTCAAGTTTATTCCAGCAGGCCTCTTTTTCTACTAGGTTGGCCTCTCATATCAAAGCTTTGGGGTTTACAGGTAAATAAGTTTACCTATGTTTAATCCACAGGTAGTTATTTCTGAAAGATATTTGGCACCCAAAACACTAACCCATTCAAAGTAAGGGTAGCACCTTCCATCTCCTGTTGAGCTCTGGGAATCAGAACCTAACAGGTTCTGCTTTCTGTCCCTTAAAGATTGAGTGGCGTCAAACAGACTCACAAGTGAGGAATAGTGACATGAGCCTGTAGTTCCAGCACCCAAGGGGCTAAGGCAGAACACCATGAGGTCAAAGCCAACCTGGGCTCCATAAGGAGCCCTTGTATCGAAAGAGATGAGGAGACAAGAAAACGCGGCACCACTACGGAACCTGGATACACCATCTCAGTTACATCCTAAGGTCACGGGGACAGGGGAGGCTGTTAGTGTGGGGGGGGGGGGGGCGGGCAGCAAACGAAGGGACAATAATCAATGTGCCATCAAACGAAGGGACAATAATCCATGTGCCATCACTACAAGAAACCGGGAAGTACAGGCTTGCCAGGACATCAAAACACACACGTGAAGATGTCAGCTCAGCCTTGTGTGGAGAGAGCTACACTGATCGGTGCTCACTGAAACTGAAGCACAGCCACATTGAGGCAGATTTGTTAAAAGCTGTTGTAACCATATTTAAAATGTTTAACCACATTTTAAAATTAGTCACAAGGTGCCAGAATGAAATGTCCTTCCTTAGAATTGAGTGTAAGCAGTGTGCATGTGGCATCTTCTCTTAGCACATACTTAAGTGAAGCCACATACATGTTGTACTATTTTCTGGTAATATATTATTTTCCCTTTTAAGCATATATTCATTCTCAATTTAGAAAAATAAATTTGAAAGAAATATTCTCTTCTAAGGTTCAAGATACATCCACATACTTAAAAAAATGTGTCATTACTTTGAACATACATGTCACACCTGGGGTTGGGGCTTTTGTAACACTTACCCCAGAGTGAGGCACAGGTGACTGGCTTCCATCTGGTACCATCTTACTTGATGCTTAGTAGCTCACTGTGACCTTTGACATTTTTTAAATGATACACTTCCTTGCCTGTCCTTGAACTGACATTTCACTGATGACAAATTAAGAAAATTATAAGATTCAACAAACAAGAAAACTCCATTTCTCCAATCTTGACCCAAATATTTAACTTTCTAATTTACATCTTTCTTAACAATAAAATGCTGAAGAAACCAAGTTCCTTTTAAATTGTTACAGCCTTCCTATTCTTATTAATGAAAGCTTGACGCAAATGTTCTTGACGCAAATGTTCTCACATATTCACGCAAGATACCATCACAGCACTGTTTTCAAGACAGTAAAGAACAAAAACTATTATGTACAAAGAAGACTTGGTATTAATGGGGGAAATGTGGGAAATTAAGTATCAGTCAAAAGCGAGAAACATCAAAAAGCAAGGTTTCTGAATAAATCTGAGCTGTCACTTCGCATTGTCCAAAGAAGCATGGTTAACATGAATGGTGCCCTCACTGAGACTAACAAGGGACCTCTGACAAGAACATACCACAGAGGGAGAGAAGTCCAGTTATACCCTGTGGAAACCTGACTGCCCCTTGTTCGTCTCTTCAACTTCATTCAAAAGTTTCAAAAGAATTTTGTACCTCAAATCACAATACTAAGTAAATGTTAAAGAACCCTAACAAAATGAAAACTATCCATTTTCCATGCGCGTAAGACACCAAAGCCAACACAATAGGTCCTAAGTTTCCATAATGCAGATCCAAATTTGTTCCGATGTAATTTATCTTCTTCTTCCTTCCAGTCAAAGCCGATTTAGAAGCATCTCTGCATCCTTCTGTGTGTGCACAAAGGAAGTCAAATGCTTTCCTATCAGCAGAGTTTTTCAACAAGGCGAGGGGAAACAAGAATGAGAACACAGATTTAGTTTTCTTATTATTGGGAAAGAAATGCACCTGCACATTGACGTTCAAAACTGGGAGGTGGAACTCTATTTTCCAAATAAAATGTAAAATTATTAGCCAGTAAAAGAAGTTACATTTCAAACAAATCAATTCTCCTTTTAAATAAAACAATGGGAAACCAATAAACAGTGACCAGGAAAAAGACACAGATCTTTATATGAATTAATATTAACCAATTCTAACTAAAACAGCTAAAAGTGATTTTCAATTTTAACTTCTCTTTTTATATTTTTATATAAAGCATCATATGAAAAGAGGCACCCATAAGCCATTTTTATAGCATAAGTTTACTCAAGTTTGTACAATTATCACCAGGACAGAATAAAATGAATTTTTATAATACCCTTTAGTCACAAAACTGAATTATTAGGCTTGCTGAAGGGCAATATTGAAAAAATAAATATGCTCTTTTAATGAAGAAATTCCATAGGGGCTCTTTTCTTAGAAAGATTTTAGAATATTGACACTTTTGCCAAGATATGGTCAGCATATTAAATCAAGTGTGGTTTGAGACTGTTTGTACGGCTTGTGTACATCTAGATAAAATATGCTAGCACTGGCGTCTGTTACCACTTTAACATCATTGGGGTTTGTCTGAACATGCAGAGCAGGCTTGGGTGGGCTCAGTCAGTTTGTGGCAGGGTGGGGAAATACAGTACTCTTTGTTCAGTGGATGTTTACAAACGTATCAGTCAGCCCAGGGTTTTGTTGTACTAATTAATCACACAGCTCTGAAAATATTGTTTTCATTTTTACTCAGAATAAAAGCTGGAAAGAGTTAAACACTAAATAACATGGACCAAATTTAACACGCTACCTTAGGAAGAGGAAATGCTAGGGCTGCATTGTTTTATATAAGTGTAACAGTAATTTGTAATTAACTGTATTTTAGGACAGACCCTATGGAAGACAGCCATGAGACTACCACTCTCCATACACCTTTCTGTGGTGCACCAGAAGTAGGAACCCATATAGGGAATGATGCTCAGTTAAATCAAGTTAAAAAAAATAGCAGGAGATGAAAATTAGATTGGGAAATTTATTCCTATTTGGAGATGTGAGTCATATGCTCACCTGAAATTAAAGACCTAAGTCAAATATTAATGAAATGAGATTTTGTTTTCCTACCAATAAAATTTCCATACTAAACCAAAGATGTTGACTTGATTATAAATTAAGATGGACCAAATACCTTTATTCCAGTAAGTAGTAAACGTGCCAGGAGAAAAGGCTCCTTCATCTGACAAAAGATCTTTAATTTTTTATCAGAGTAAAGTTTTAAAGTGTGAAAAATACTAAGTAAAAAGAAAGTAGCCACATCAAAGTCCTCGCTGCCCATTCAAGAGGGAAGTAGCTGAAGTATACCAAATTACAGAATATTCAGCAAACATATTCTAGCATGGGAAAAGTCACAAGTTCTACCCTAAATTAGGAAGGTGTTGTCTACACAGACTAGATTTATAAAAATAAAAATTAAAAAATCTAAACACTACACAACTGCTCATTTTTAAACTATTATACTTCCACGTCGTTTTTATTTCTGTTCTCTCACTGGCCATGTCTAGAAAGTTTTCATTTAGTTATCATCCATTTTGCATCTGTGATGTAAGCAGCACCAGGCACTTTCTAGAAAAATACTAGGAGGCAAGGTCTTTATTCTCCAGAAGATCAGCTAAAGGCACAGTCCTGATCCAAAGGCATGGAATCTAGACAGGTTAAATTAAAAAACCACCAGGGTGTCCACTGAGAAAGCTTTTGAATCCAAGGTTGTTACCACTCTTGAACCTAGGAGAGTGAGGTCAAAAATGAGGCAGACTAAAGTTTCATGCAATAGCCATCTTTATTCAGGGCCTCAGACAATTTATATTCTGAGAGCATTCTAAGGGTTAAGCAAGGTCCATGTGGGCCAAGTTCACTTGCTCTCAAACTGTATACAGCCACAAGGGCAAGATCACATGAATTTAGGCTTATAAAGGACAAGTCATGCTTGGAAACATCATCCTGAATAATAATGGGTGAGGTGATGGGTAATATGAGGAAAAACCATTCCCATTATTACATCTGGGAAGGGCATGAAAGCACGTCCAAGAACAACCCATGTGCAGATTCTTGTCTGTTTATGTGCACTTTTCTCACCAGCTCAGAACTCTCCTCACACAGCTTCGTTCATGGACCAAGTTCCAACACAAGATTAACCCTCGTGCCTGGCCAAATGGGTCTGCATGGTTGGAAGTGAAATGAGAACATGACCCCAAAAGTTGGCATGTGGATAATGCAGACCTGTATCTGAATTGTAGATAATGTTCTTAACAATTTTGAAACACAGAAGAATATGCCTCCATCTCAGTCTCCCTACCAGCAAACTGTGAGAAGTAATATTATTCTGAAGAATAAATGAGCTAACTCATATAAGATGCCTGGCATGAGTGCAATGTGCCCTCAAACCACACACATATGTTACACTAGTTCTAGATTACAGCAGTATTTTTAATGGCATAGGGATGAATGGACACATAGACCGAATGAAGCTGTGCATCTTTTGGAAGCAGAAAGACAGTAAGGCGGGAGGGGAAGGTCATACATTCCGATAACTTTAAATCTTCAAGGACAAAAACTGTACCTGTATCTGTTACCATACAACTATTAAACCCAAAGCAGTAACAACAGATAGAAAGGGAAGAAAACAATAGATATTCCTTCCATGCTTATTGAACCATGATCTGAAACAGGTTCAACACATATTAACACTGTTACCAACACTGAAATCCATAAAAATTCTTCAAATAAAAATATTTATTTTGGTATATAATTTTGTGACAAAATGAACCATGAACTTAAAATAACTAGAAACATTATAGTATTTATCACAGTGAACATAAACATTTATGTATTATAAGTTTCATTTTGTGGTGACTCAAATCCCACTGCTGATACAACATAATAAATGATGTGTTTTCAGGAACCCTGGACAAAGGGTGGACAGTGCTTTTCCCAGAAGACATGGGTGATTGAATGAAAATCTCAATTCCAAGCACAGGATACCTTCCTATGCCTTTCTGGTCAGGGAATCTCAGAGGCCACCAAAGCAACACAGACTCTTTTCATTGCTCTTAGATGCCTACCATAACTAGATGATCAAGACACAACACATTTTGGATATAGGACACAAAGTAATCAAACTGAAACTGATCTGAAAACTTTGTTCCTAGGGCTACCTTTTATAGTATCAGAAGGTGCTCTACAGATCACTGAAGAAAAGACATCAATGGTCTTACCCCATATTAGAGGCCAAATGCTCCACTATCAACCTGCCAGGCAAGCTGTACACACTGATGCAATAGCGGCATAGAGGCAATAAGGGTAACCAACCACTTTCCCGATTGAACCCGAGGCCTCCTCCACAGCAGGAAATTCATGTCATACTATAAAACTTTCCAAAAGTTCATTGCTCAGGACCGATCTCCCATGTGTTACAGACAGTGGCTGTGACCCAATGGAAGCAGTTCCTTCCTGTGCCTTAGAACCCCAGGGGGTAAGTACTAAAGTTCCTGTGAGATCACAGTAGACTTTTGTTAGAACATAATGGATGGAAAGAAGAAAACCTATGGAGGCTGTGAAGGCCCTGATGACATGTATGTCAAAGTAATACCTTCTGATGGTCATGAATTTATTGTAAAAAGATAATATATGCTAACATTATGAACAATAAAGTTCATGTTGGGTGGACCAGGTCTGTTTGCTGAGAATAAAAGCAATGAAGTCAATTTTAGAGAGATCTCTTCAAACCTGTTATTGAAAGTATGCATATATTTTACCTACATGGTCTGCTACACTAAGAGCTCCACTGAGATTCCTGATTTCCACATTGCACCAGAAATTGCATTGGAACTGTTGATGGTTGTGAAATTCCAAGACTGTTAAATAAAATTATTTTTTTTAAAGTTCTCTGGGTGTTGGTGGTGCACACCTTTAATCCCAGCACTCAGGAGGCAGAGCCAGGCAGATCTCTGTGAGTTTGAGGCCAGCCTGGTCTACAGACCAGGACAGGCACCAAAACTGAGATCCAGGACAGGCACCAAAACTACACAGAGAAACACTGTCTCAAAAATAAAAAAACAAAAAAAAAAGTTTATTGCTCAGGAGTCATAGGCCCCAATGGATAATCTAGTAATATTATTTAACCAAACAGACAAGTTGCCAAAGTATCTTCTAGATATTTCTGTTAATTCCCATGTATTAGTTCATCTCTCAATCTTGGCCAGAGAAGCCTCTTTCTAAAATGGGCAGAATACAGAGACTCATTACTCACCAAAGACCTAAGAATAAGTGTCAAATTAGTGCTCACCCTAAATAGAATATCCATATCAATTCCTCTAACTCAAGGCTCGGGGAACATCTTGGAAAATAAAGAGAAAAATAGGAGAGCCAAAAGATGAGAAGTTCTATGAAATGCTATCACTAACACCATGATAGAGGGAGACATCCTGGGGATAGGGAGAAACCTGTTGCTAGGTAAGTTCCCAGGAATCCACAGGGATGACCCCAGCTTAGACTACTAGCAGTAGTGGAGAGGGTGCCTGAACTGGTTTACCCCCAGAATCAGATTGGTGAATACCATAACTGTCATCATAGAGCCTTCATCTAGTAACTGATGGAACCAGATGCAGAGATCCACAGCCAAACACCAGGCCGAGCTCCAGGAGTCCAGTCAAAGAGAGAGAAGAGGGATTCTATGGGCATGGGGCATTAAGATCATGATGGGAAAACCTACAGAAACAACCAAACCAAACTAGTGGGAACTCATGAAATTTAGACCAACAGATGTGGAGCCTGTATGGGACTGGACTAGGCCCTTTGCATAGTGAGACAGTTGTGTAGCTTGATCTGCTTAAGGGGGCCCCTAGCAGTAGGATCAGAATCTATCCCTGGTGCATGAACAGGCTTTTTGGAGCCCACTACCTATGATGGGACACCTTGCACAGCCTTGAGGCAGGGGGAGGGGCTTGGACTAAATGTACCTCCCTATGGGAGGCCTTACTTTCTTGTAGAAGGGAATGAGGGGTGGGTTGGGAGGGGGAGGCTGGAGGAGTGGGAGGAGGGAAGAGGGGGATCTTTAATTGGTATGTAAAATGAATTAAAAAAATTTCTTAATAAAAGAAAGAAACACTATATCTAGAAATAAGATGGACATTGTACTCAAGAACTCATTGTAGCTATAATTACCTGCATAAGTCCTGTACAAGGTCAAGTAAAGAATATCAGTCGCTGGGAAAAGATTGTGTATGCCTTTAATGCTAGCACTCAGGGAGGCAGAGGCAGGTGAATCTCTGTGAGTTCCAGGCCAGTCTGGTCTACAGAGGGAGTTCTAGGGCAGCCAGAGCTACACAGAGAAACCCTGTCTTGGAAAACAAAAAATGAAGAAGAAAGGAGGAAGAGGAGAAGGAGAAGGAAAGGAGAAAATAAGGAGAAGGAGCAGGAGGAGGAGGAGGAGGAGGAGGAGGAGGAGGAGGAGGAGGAGGAGGAGGAGGAGGAGAAGAAGAAGAAGAAGAAGAAGAAGAAGAAGAAGAAGAAGAAGAAGAAGAAGAAGAAGATCAGTCCACATCCCAAGAGGCAACACTAACTGCACAGAGTTAAAAGGGGGATGAGGGGGAGGAAACTTGAATACAGACATGAATAAAGGGATGTGTTGGGAAGGTATCTAGGGAGTGAAGTGGTGAGTTCGGGGTGGGTATGACCAAGATGCATTTCATACATGTGGGAATTATCAAAGAATAAATAAAAACTATTATAGAGAAATGATGTGCATTAGCTTCTGAGCATACAAAACTACAGGCAGCCTACGGGTTCCATATAAAGAGACGCTAAGTACTTACCTAAGGCAGGAGAAACAACCTAAGGCAGGGCTTTACATTTAAGAAGTTATTTCCCATCATTCTCAAGTAAGTTGTTACCTGGAACACTTGAATGTATCATAATACAGAAATCATAACACTGCCTATGTCATTGATTTGGGGATAATAAAGAGCTATAGACAAAATGCTCCAAGCAATGTTCAATACAAGGCTAAAGCCCAATATGTTAGAAATCAGTGCTCATAAGTGTATTGTGAAGCCAGCCTGTGGTTCCATATACTCAAGAGGCTAACATAGGAAGGAAGATTGGAAGCTAAAGGACAGCTTGGCAACATAGAGAGACTCAGTGTCAGAATAAAAAGTAAAAAGAGCCGGGCGGTGGTGGCGCACGCCTTTAATCCCAGCACTCGGGAGGCAGAGCCAGGCGGATCTCTGTGAGTTCGAGGCCAGCCTGGGCTACCAAGTGAGTCCCAGGAAAGGCGCAAAGCTACACAGAGAAACCCTGTCTCGAAAAACAACAACAACAAAAAAAAAAAAAAAAAAAAAAAGTAAAAAGAGGGCTGGGAGTGCAGGTCAGTTGTAGACCACTTGCCCAGCATGTTCAAGACCATCACTGCTTGGATGCAATACGGAGTACAAGTAAATTAAAACATATAAACCACAAAACAACTTTGACCATTTATTAAATGTGATTGTTAATTTTATGCAACAATTTGTCTGAGAAAGGACTGCTCAAATAGCTATTAAGCTCTGATTGTATCTGTGAGGGAGCTAGAGTTTCTGGAAGAGGTCAACAAACATGGTCAGACTAAACAAAGTCATGGCCTCATCAACATGGAGACAGGAGCATGCAGTCCATCCAAATTCACATGAGAATAGGCCAGAAAGGCTGGAAGGGAGAATTCTCCCTCACTGAAGCTGGAACATCCTTCTCTTGCACTTGGTCTCAGTTTTGGTGCAAACAATAATGCTATCCTGGTTCTCTGAGCTTTGGGTTTTGATGGACACAACACCACAGACTTTCGTGGCCCTCCAGCTTACAGATGGCAGCTAGAAAGACAGGAAAGATTAAGGGACATGGAAAAGGAGAGAAGTGCCTCACTCATGGGTCTGGATGAAGACTCAAAGCAATTGGGAATCAAGAATTCCAGCACAGTTAATGATATGTGCTCTGAAGGCTGCTAATGTGGAGATAATATTCATTTATATACAGATACTTAATATTAAAACAGCAATGAAACATGCTTCAGGCATACATATACCCCCAAATATTGCCTTATCCTCTCCCAGATATTATCTGGGAGTCTCATCAGCAAGTCTATTAACTTTTGTTGACAGTGAAAACATCTTAACTTCCCATGCAATTCTTATGATCTTGGGTTTTACAGTACCAAATGCAATTCGTCCTTCAATCCTTTTGTCTGTATATCTCAGGAACCACCCAATGATCTCATTTAAGTTTCTTAGCAACTCTGGGAAGGTGGAACTTCAAAACCCATTGACATCAAATACATGAGAAGCCCACACCCACACTGGGGTTGTACCCCTTCCCTAAGTACTTTTCTACTAACCCATGACCTAAAAACATCTTATAAACTCCAATTCTGCTTAATACAGACTTCTTCTAAAATTATTTTTGCAGCAAAGTCAAGAATCTAAACTTCACCTTAGAGGAGAATTCTTAAAGGAACTCTTGGGGTGGTAGCAGGCAATTCCATGGATCTGTGTCTATGGCCCATCTTCCTACCACTGCTGAGCTGAATCGCTTCCTGTAATCTATACCTGTGTGTATCAAATTGCTTTCCCTGGAAATGAGTTCTAAAGTGATGTTTTAAGTTTCAATTACTGTGCCTAAGAGACCCATAAAACAAAAATGCCTCTAACTTCTAAGCTCCTTGCCCTAGAAAAGATAGTTCCTGAACTGCTGGAGGCTTTATTCATATTCATATTTATATTAATTGCTTATGGAAGATAACAAGCCACACGTTTTCCCTCATCTAAACAAGTTTGTACACAGGCTGTGCTTGATCACATGGGAGGTACAGAGGTGGGAAACACATCAGGATGCATGCTTGCCCCTGGTTGGATGTAGGCTGGCGGTACAGAGGTGGGAAACACATCAGGATGTATGCTTGCCCCTGGTTGGATGTAGGCTGTCGGTACACAGGCAGGAAGTATGCCAGGATATATGCTTTCCCCTGATTGAACCTGGAGGGAAATACATTTATTGGCTTGCATTTATAAGCCTTTGCAAAATGTGACTTGTCACCATTTTCTGGGAACCCCAGAATGGCCCTGGCCAGAGTCCATCATCCTGGCCAGTATTTAATTAAAGCTTGTTTCAAATTTTGCCTAAAAGTGTGGTAGTGGTCTTATTTTCGACCAGTGGAAATAACAGATAACCCTATTTGATTTAGTTGGAAAAGGTAAGCCTGAGAATAGTTAGCAGATGTCTGCTAACCACATTATATTTAACAATTTGTATGTATGTGTGTGGCAAGAGTGTGTGTGGCTGTGCAGGTGCATATGGGCCATAGACTGGGTGTCACGGTCAGTTGCTCTCCACCTGACTTTGAGGCAGGATCTCTCACTAACCCTGAGCTCACCTAGGCTGGCTTTCCAGTGAGCTTCAAGGATGTGCCTGTCAGTCTCCCCAGCACTAGGATTATAGGGATACACTGCCAGACACTGCTACATCTCACAACCTTAGAAATCCAAAACAAAACTCCAAAAATTTTCTTTCTCTTGTTTCTAAAGGTACTTCAATTATCAGTGTTGGCATTTAGTACAGGTCATGAAGAAGGTAGTAATCTTGGGTGAAGAATAGCAAGATTCCAAACTTGTAATGTAGCAAAAATAGCCTAGATAGATGTGACCTATAAGAGACTCTCAGGGGCAGCCTAGAAGAATGCTTCTTGAATTTGATTTATGACATAATTACCTGAGGTTCTTATGAAAATAGATTCTGATTCAAAGAGTGGTATTGAAGACTAAAATCTCAGGGTGTGAGGAAATGACATGACTGCTGGCCTGGCTACATGCAGAGTATGAAGGTCCCAGAGATGTAGACCTATGTAGGTCCAGTAACATCAGAATCTCCTCTGGAGTCTTAGAAATATAAGCTTTAAAGAATATGGAAACTCTTGAGTTCCCAACTAAATCAACTGCTTATACCTAGACAGATCAGATCACTCTCAGAATAAAATAGAATACTTTGAAAATATGTTAGAAACTGTTATCTAAATAAGAAAACAATTAGCTTAAAATACTTCTTTTTGCATATCTGCTGGCTATGATAATATGTGGGAGAAGTATTACAACATGGAGAATTGGCAGTTGAGACACTTAACTACATACTGCTCACATCACACCAGCACTCTACTTGAGCAATGCAGAACTTTCTTGGAAATAAAATCAAACTGAGTTTTCTATTTCTTTGTGTTAACGGTATAAACAACCACAGTATGGCTTAGCCAGCCATTCATAAAGAAATATTTATATATTGCCTGGCTGATAATGTAAATATATGCCAACTTTTTGATTTATGGTTATAGATTAACTATTTACAAACACAGAAACAAATTATATAACATTAATGGTTTGAAACAAAATATTCCTGAAGAGAAACAAATCTGAGGGTAAGTGCAAACGGCCTCACGATTAGAGAAGTGCTCAGCTTTCCACATGTGAGGCCAACTGATGGCCAACCGCTTTCCTAAAACTCTAAACCAAAACCATGCGTCCAGGCCTACTGCTCTTCCCCACACAGCAAGAGACTGAATTCAGGAGTTTACTTCACAGCCAAAACTGGAGCATATCATTTTGCCCAGAATCTAATTTTGATGAAAACAATCAGCAGCTTCCTGTTGTCTCAGAGTCAGAGGGAACATCTCTGGTGTGTAAGACTGAGTGTTTAAAATGGGGGTTCTTAGGAAGGGGCAACTTCATCCCTTGTGATATTCGACAACTTCAAGAGATGCTTTTCATGGTCACAGTCAAGGTGTAAAGACAGTGTTGCCAACATCTCCTTGGTGTAGCTAGGGGACTAGTAAACCAAGTACAAATGCCTCCTGAAATGCAAGGCTCAGCTGACGGCTATGTGGTGCTGCCCTTGAGAACTCTGAAACCAAATAGACTGCAGAACACAGACAGAACGTCCTTTCTGGGTGCTGAGTACAACCCCCAGCACAGTAATAAGTACTTTATGGTTATTAAATACACTATGTGGGACCTTAAAGGCTACAGTGATGAAAAGAAGGGGTGCTTCCACATACATGATCACTGAACTTGAAAAAAAATTGCAGTCATTGTCAGGAAAAAATAAGTTTCTTTTTCTGTTTTGTTTTGTTTTACAAATTATCTAGTCTAATTGTTCTAAGTTCCATAAGCTGTCATATGGAGGACACTCCCCAGTGCTCTGACAGGACAGTGCTGAGGGGCAGGGACAGCCTTCTAAGCAGTAAAGCAGAGAGACCTTCACAAGTTTTATTGAAATATCAGTTTCTACAGTTACCCTTCCAATAGTATTGATGCTTCATACTTAATAGGCTAATGTGGCATAATAAGTGTTATTTCACAAGCAGGAAACAAAACAAAATACAATTATTTTCAAAACACAATCAGAGACCTCCGTGGCCTCCAGGCATCTTTCCTCCTAAAATGGCTGGGATTTAACTGTCCCACGAAATCCTTAGCTAACTCACATTTCCTCAAACATAGGAGCTGACAGCCACAAGGTCAAACATACCCTTAATCAGTGATTCGGCTGCATACAGATCTTGTTTGTAGGTCACCTAAGGGACAGAGAAACCTCATTAGACTCAACAGAACAGGCAGGAATGTGAAAGTAATAAAACAATGCCCCCAAGGAAATTCTTCCTCCTGGAGAAACTACACACACAACACAGGCAATTTCCAAACGAAAGCAGCATTTGACATTCACATTAAATCAAATTCAATTTCAACAAATTATGAAGATCCAAGTCTTATATCTTTGAATAAATGAGGATAGCATATAGCAGTGGTTACTGAAATATGATTAGTATACCTAGGGTTTTATAATCAAAGAAAATGTAGAAGTGTTCAAACAAAAGTATTCAGACTATTGCTCTATAAGGTTTTATATTGGAAAATAAGGAGGGAGAATTAGAGATGAGGGAGGGAGAGGAGAGGGGGAGGGCTGAAAGAGGAAGGGGTCTCCACACAACAAAAGTCACCAGCCCCATTCTAAACTGAAATTCTCAGAGACTAATTTACATTTCAAGGAACTTCTGAATTGCGAAGGTCTTTATGAATCAGGTTAGTCGCACCTTAAAACACAGTTCCTATCAAAAATAGTCTACAGGGTACCAGAGTATGCCTAAGATCCTTCCTTAATAGCAAACACCTTGCTCATAATTGCATGGCACCCTGATCATCTTAAAGTATCCTACATGATGTGTAGGTCTGGTCTTGGCAGATCCTTCCCAGAGGCCATCCAGTGAGTCCAGACACAGAACACCTGCAGAACTGGTGTCCTTTATTATGGAGCTAGAGCACAGGGTGGACAATAAAACAGTATTAAGTAACTATAATAAGGTCCAATAGGCCCATCAATTAAATACTCAGTTGATTAATGATGCCAATGACCGAAACCTCATGTTGACAACCCTCACTTAACTAGTACCTTACCAGACTCTAAGGTTGGATTTCCTTCCCCTAAATCATCTCATCCACAGATTTGTACAGCTGTCTTTTTAGTTCAGGAAGACCTGGGCACTTCTCTGAATTAGATTCGTCTGCTGGACCCTTACCCTACAGTAATTGATGATGGCATACTCTTCAGAGTTACAGTAATAGCAAACTCAGAAAGGAAGATGGAAGTCTACTGGACCATTTAACAATTCAATAAAATCAAAGGTGGCATCACAATACAGTCTAAAGAAAGCACAATGCACTGATGTCCGTGACCCTCAGCACTGCAGTTACTATCCGCGGTGCCGTTCTGCATTCTAGAAAAGAAGAACAAGCTCACTCCATAGATTGCCAAATGTAATGTATCTGGTTCCAATAAATGTTTATAAAATGCTCTAGCTGCTGCTCAGAGTTCTGAGATTCGAGCAATGAAGGGAGCCGGCTGACCTTTCACCTGCAGGGACATCGCTTCCATCAAGGACTTTCTGTGAAACTGAGTAAAGCTAGGTGTAAACTCTTTCTTAAGCTAAGGTTAATTAGATACCTGAATTCCAAAATACCTAATATTTGTAATTTGAATAAATAAATAATTTGTGTAGTCATTGTCTGTTGTAGAGCTTAAACTCCAGACTGAAATCAAGAATATACTTAGTTAACTATTCATTTTTTATTTTCTCCTGCTTTGAGAGATAAACTACATTCTAAATTCAAATTAATACTAATAGTTGATTTTTAAGCTTATGTAAGTTTATCACCAAATACTAAAATAGCTTTTAGAATTCTTAAAACTTAAAACACTGCCATTACTTACGAATAACAAAGATTAACTTTTTTTTTTTTTACTCAGATCAACATGTAGTATGCTTTCAAGAACAGCTTTGAAGCCAGGCATAGCGACACTCATCAATAATCCAGCATCTGGAGACTGAGGCAGGAGGAGGGTGAATTGAGGCTAAGTTAGTCTACACAGTGATTTGAGGCTTGCCTGAGCTATGAACTACATAGCCAGATCCTAGTTAGAGGGAAAAATCTGTTTTTTCCTAAATAAAACAGCTAATGTACTTCAAAGGGAATATTACTGGAAAATGTCATAATTTTAAAATGATGTGTTATTCACTTCTCTAACTTTTTTAAAAAATGAGTTGTCCTTTCTTTATTTTTAAGGAAACAAAACATTACAAAAGCATCCTGACGGTCACTTTTGAAGTTGGTTTTCAGCATTTCTCAGCCTTTGGGGTGAGATCAAGTGCTGAAATTGATTTCCTTCTGTAGTGTGATCTGGGCTTTTCCTTTGACCTTGCACAACACCAACTATTGGAAATAATTACTTTAAAAACTCTTGTAGTAATGGACAAACATGTTGATGTTTTTCTCACTGACTGGTTTTCAAACTCACTAGAGCCTCTGGAGCGCCCATGAAGATCAGTGTAGGCAGTTTGTACAAGGAGAGTCATGCTAGCCTACACCTGCCCCTCACCAAGTACAGCTCAGTTATGTCTCCTTCACATGGTCGTGTCTGTGCAGTGAGTCCTCTGAGTCATGTGTTTAGCTGAGAAAGTCAACAAAAGAGAAACTTGAAGTTCACACAAGCAGGCCATGTTTCCCTCGGCTCCCAACAAGCACTTCACCTGGGAATACTAGACATATTTTCTTCATTTTATGTGCTAAGCCACAGAAGAGACCTTCCCAAACAGAAGCAAGCCAAGGTGACCTCCACTTTCCTTGAGTAAGAGTACATTACACTTGAACCCCCACACAACAACCTCATAGGAGACATCACTCCAATACTTGGCAAAAAAAATAGCTATAATCCTTACACTTGAAAGATATAGGATATTTGCTAGACACAGGTGTCAGGTCCAAAGGGAACCCCAAACGACAGTCGTGACTCAGCTCGAGATGGACAATGGAAAGCTGCTGCTCACTTTCATCATTTCTCAGTTTCTATCTGGCAGGAAGAGCCACTGGCCTCCTGGCATGTACCTATGGTGAATACCAAAGCCATCGGCCTGCAGGCCTGGTCCCTTACTCAGCAGCTAAGTGCTTTCTTTACAACCCAGGAGGTTTTTCCCTGCTCCCACTCTTTCCTCTGCTTCTAGAGATAGCACAGGCCAGTCCACCCCTCTCCTCTCTGCCCCACAGAAGTAGCCATGACTGCCTTCGACTTCCTCCAAAGACCTCTGGCTAGTCTCCCTTTCATATCTATAAAAAAACAAAACAAAACAAAAACAAAAAACCTTCCGACCATGGTCATTTCAAGGTTTCTCAGTACCCTTGCTTACAGTGGGTATTTTTGAACTTCATTTCCTAGATTGAGAAAACTGCATGATGAAACTCAACAACAGAAATGATATTACCACGCTGAATGCTTGAGAGCAAAGCAGAAATGCTTCCACTGTTTTGCTTTTAAACTGAGATGCCGAAACAATGGGGTCTGCAAAAGCTAGTGGCAATCCAAAGGAATCTTCCAGTCATTCATCCCAGTAATGCCGTGATGACACAAATATCCCAGCCTCCTTCTCGGGACACATTTGAAGACAATGAAGGAGTTGTTAAATTTCTCCAAGAACTGGCTATAAATCTCATGCCTTGGAGACATTTTTGACATTTAGAAACAAGAAGTCTGTTTAGCTCAGAGTGTACAGAGTACAAGTGTGAGCTGCTAGCGTCTAAAAGTATACTGGGGGGAAAACATTGGACAGATATTCACTTAGGTTCTTCTTAAATATAATCAAATCTCATCAAAACAAATGCTCATTGAAGCTACCAACTCACAGCTACTCAGAGACCCCAGGAGTACTGACCCCTATCTCAGGAGCCAGAGCAGGACTTTTCTATGTTTGGACATTTTGAGGGAAGAGGAATAAACCAGTTCATAAGGAAAGGGTTCTCTACCCTATATGGTAAGGACTTTTTTAAAAAGTTAATTAATAATGCATTCCTCAGACATCAAAGGAACTAGCATAGACTGGTATTAACCCTGAATGTCTGAGTTTTTCACTTCACTTATATCAAAATATATATGTCAACTTTAAAATAATAACGTCCTCATGGAATTTCTGATGGCCTTTAAACAGTCCTACAGGCTGTGCTCACCCTGCACGTCACCAGGGCATGAGCTCCCTGACTTCCCAGGGCAAGACAGGGCAGACTGTTCCCTATTTCAGAGTCCTCTTGTACCTGGCTGCGCTTGGCACTGAAACGCTTCTCAATTATGTCCCTATATGTGCTTCACTGTATCAGGCTTCTGAATCACATTCTAGCTACTGGAATTACAATTTTATCATCTTAGCAAAACTAAGATTACTCACATCTAGTGGTTTTGTATTTGGTTCCTAAATAGAATCATATTCTATGGCTCAGACTGGCCTGGAATTCACTATGTAACTGACACTGACTTCAAACTCATGGTAATCCTCCTGCCTCAGCTGAGATTGTAAACATGAGTCACTGTGCCAGTTTTTACAAACATGTTTTGTTGTTATGGAATATTATTTTAAAATGTGTCACATTTGTTTATGCTGTGGAACATTTGTTTAATGATGCAAAGATATGTTGCATTCTTTTATGTTGCATTTGTTTAACTTGGTGAAGCTGTGCTTCTTTGCCTGTCTAAAGCACCTGATGATCTAATAAAGAGATGAACAGCCAATGGCAATGGTCTTCCACATAAGACCTAACAAAACATAAAAAACAATTTTAAACACACAAAAAAAGAGCCAAGAGTAACTTCTTAGTCTTGTGTCTCTCATACCTGCTGAGGTAGAGACACATCTCGTGGCAACTGTCAGCATGCCATAAGCTAAGTCACATGGTGGGTTCCCATAGTCTCATGTGGGCTGCAGTACAGAGAGGCATCTCCCAGTCACATGCTATGTGGCGGGTTTAGGATTTCTGCTGGTGCAAGCAGAAAAGATTACAGATGTACAGTAAGGACAGAGTCAGACAAAAATGCCTCTAAAAGGTTTACAGTGTATTTGTAAATGTGCACAGGCTCGGAAGAGGGAAAATAAAGAATATATACAGTCTTAGATTAAAAAATATAGTTTTAAAATAAAAAAGTTCTTAAAAAAGGAATAGAGTAATAAAAAATATAGTAAACCACATAAAGATGAGAAAAACCCAGAGAGTCTAGATCCTATATGTTCTTGTGTTGTTCTTAGATTTTTCTGACTGTTAATGAACAAATAGTAACTGCTAAGAGACATTTGATTATGAAAACTGCTATATTAAACCAACCTATATATTTTAAAATTATCTTGACTTCAAAATTTAAGTCAAGAAATATGTTACTTTGGGGAGATGTTATGCTTTTGTTTCCAAAGGAAGTGAGAGGATGCAGATTCATTGCAGGTTTAAAAAAAAATCAGGTTTGATGAAGGAAGACATCCTGTAAAGTCTCCAACGGCAGTGGGTGTCCCAGATGACCCAATATCTATGAACGCCTCTGCTGCAGTTCCTTCTGAGTTCTGCATCTAGAACAGCTTCAAGGGAACTGGCTAAGATGATCCAGCCTCACAGACTACTCCAGTCATGTCTTGACCATAATCCTAAATTTTCTCAGGGACACTCAAAGATAACAGTGCCCCCAAAACAACAGAAAGTAGTCTGGAGAATGATGCCCATTCCCCCCCAAAAAATAAATTATAGATATTTGTCATTGTTTAAGGTGTTTGGTCACAAATTGTTACTGATCATAGTCAGAAAAAAAAAAAGCTAAAAAGGAAGACAGGACAGGATGTGGGGAAAAACCCAGCCTAAAAAGACAAGACAGGATACGGGAAGGATACCCAGCCTTAGACAACAGCAATATTACATTTTTAATATTTTCCCTTTATTCAGAAGAACTGTAAGTACCTAAAAAACCTCAACAGTGATATAGATATGTTTCCCAGCCCATTTATTACAGACTTTATAGAGTCAGTACTCTCTGATGCACATTGTTAGCCAAACCAAAGTCACAGCTGGGAGACTCCAGCTTCTTCCTGTAGGGGAAATGATGCTATCATCCTGATACCCACCAGGCCTGGAAGACTGTGGCACTCCTGCAGCATGTGTGTTTGGATGCTGAAACAGAACACTGTCAATAGGATGGCTCAGAAAAATAAGAACTTGTCTTCTCATTTCTGGGGGCTTTGAAGTCTGCAGTCCAAAGGTGAACAGGTTTCAGTTCCCTCTCAGAGTTTTGGAGGAATCCCTTCCAGGCCTCTTCCTAGCTTCCAGGGAATGACAGCAATACTTTGGTGACTTTGGGTTGTAGATCCATCCCTCCACCCCCTGCCTTTGTTGTCACGTGCTATTCTCCTGGTCTCCAGGTCTCCTGTCACATAAGGACACCAGTCATGTTGGACTTAGGGCCTATCCTACTCCAGTTTGATCTTATCATAACTTGATTGCATCTGCAGATGCTTTCCAACAGTCTCAGGCACAGATGCCAGCACTTAGAACATGAGCACATATCTGCGTGAGAGAGAATTCAACCCATAAAATATGCAAAGTGCCTCACCAGGGGAGCCAGTAAAAGCAGGGGAGAAAGCCCAACAGGGCACAGAACCCAGCCAAGGGAACAGTCACAAACAATAATGAAATATGAGTATATCCCCCAAAAAATTAATAAATTTGAAGATGGGGTGAAAAATTAAAGAGCAATGTGTTTCTTATCTTTTATCCACAGATCTATGTGTTTTACAAGCTTAATGAAAGCTCAGACAGAAGAAAAAGAACCACACCTTCCAAAGGGTCAGAAGTGAAGTCAGGGAGTGTTGTCAATGCCTTGGAGTTCCACTGTGTGCTCCCCTATGGCCCTCAGACTCAGTTTGGATAGTGAAATGAAGTAGGCAAAGGTAGAGATCAAGATCCTTAACAAAACACCTAACTCATAATTAACAAAATCCTCCTAGTTACTGAAAGGCTTCGGATGAGAGTTCAAAAGGAACTCAGATGGATAACTGGGAAATGAGGAATTTATTAGAAAAGTTACCAAGTCATAAACAGACAACAGCATGACCAGGTCTAAGAAGAGAGTTCAGCGATAGACAGCATGGGGGGTAGGGGCTCACATGGTAGAAATCAGGGTCTCTTCCTATACCTTTCTGAGGGTGGTGGTGATTTCACAGTACAAACCTGCAGCCAGACACTGATTCACTGGGCAAGGGGCAGGGAGGGGGTGTGAAGCAGGATGTGCGGTCATCAAAACCCCTTCGACACAAACTCACTTCCCAGGAAGAGATCCTGGCATCTAGAAGTGTGTCTGCCAGGGAATCAGTCACAGAGGATGTCTCAGTAGGGTGTCTGTGCTATCTGGGGGAGGGTAACAGGGGCTGGATTTCATATAACACTAGTATAGTTACTCCCGTGTAGCCCTGAAGACGATGGCACACTAACAATAACAACCATACAAATCGTCTATTAGTAATACATTATGGCTTGTGAGATGTAAAGACAACAAACGCAGCTGAACTCTATGGCTTACTACAGAGGCAAGATCTCAGACACATTCCTAGACAGACTGAGCAGTGCTTACAAAGTGCATACTGAGGGAAGCGCACAGGAGCCGTGGCTGGATAAAGATGAAATGAGTATTTTTCTACTGGGCTGATAAAATTTAGATGTTCTTAAATGAGCAACAACACTGCACCAACTTTATGTAACAGGCAACAGTCCAAGCATGTCACTCTGGAATTTCAGAACTCAATCTTTTGTGTCTGAGGCAATCTTGGCATGCAGCAAGATCCATGTCATCATTGTAAAAAAAAAAAAAAAAAAAAAAAAAACGCCCACTCACTGTGTAGACTGTAGCCAAGCAAGGTGACAAAGTCCTTTAATCCCAAAATTCAGGGGCAGAGGCAGGCAAGTCTCTGAGAGCCTGATCTACATAATGAGTTCCAGGACAGCCAGGGATTCCTAGTGAGCTTGTATTCAGAACTCTCCAGAATCTCAGATATTACAAGACTCCAAAGCATCTTTGAGCAGCTCTGCCTGTTTTAAACTTCACAGGCATGGTCTACTGCACTCCTTCAGGACGGTTCCAGTTCAGCACACTTCTCCCTGGTGAAGGAAAGGCAGGCTTGCTGGACTGCACCTGCCTGGGCACAAGGCTACAGAGGGATGATGCCACAGCTTATCTCCAGCAACCTGAGAGAAAGACACATGCCTTCAGAAGACTGGGGCCTTGTCAGAGGAACATCGGGGGTCCAGCTGCACCCTGGGTCACAGCAGTCGTTATAGTTACATGCTTTCAACTTGGTTTAATTGGAGCTTAGCATCCCAGGGCTGAGAAAATGCTGCTGGAGTAGGCAACAGAATTGTAGCTTCAACCCACTGAGAAAACATAAAACAAGGCTGCACACAGAGAGCAAGGGAAAAGATGCAAGTGAACAAACTTAGAGGCCGAAATGAAATATGTCTAAAGGATTCCCAGGTGAATTTTCTTGAAGCCAAGAAACAGAAACATCCTCACATGCTGATGTTCACAAGACCAAGTGAGACTCTCTGACTTCAAAGTTCTCTCTCTTACAACTGGAAGCACAACACACACACACACACACACACACACACACACACACACACACACACCCCACACACACTCACACACTCACACACACACTCACATGCAGCAGAAGAGCCTCCCATGCTGAATCTCTCTTACCTTCCAGAGCTCGGGGGGCCCTTCTACAAGTTTCGCTTTCGTGTGACAGTATTTTAGGGCCAACTGCAAGCACTCTGTTCCAAATTCCAAGTCATAGTCACTACACTGGTAACAAAGGAAAAGAGAAACAGACATAGAGGACTTAACAAACTATAACACAACTGGAACAAACAAAGCAAAACCAAACAAAAAAGCCTTTTATTTTACAAATGAGTAAACGATGAAAGGAAGCGCTCAGAGAATTAGCAAATGGGTTAATTATCTGATTGTATTATAGAATAATCGTTCTTATGCCCTAAAAATGAAATAAAGCAATGAGCGAACAGGAAAGTTTAAACCATCACAGAGAGCTGGGCTCCCTGGACGTCTTAGACTACAACAATATTTCTTTCTGTTGTTCATCTGAAAGTAGGGCCGAGGAATTACCATGTCAGAAATCTTCCTTTAACAAACATACATCTGTAAAATCCAAATCCCCGTCTTCCATTTATAACATGATATTAAGCCATCACAACTATTATTCATTTTAATATTTGGAATATCAATATATCATTCTTTTTTTTTTTTTTCTGGAGCTAAGGACCAAACCCAGGGCCTTGCACTTGCTCGGCAAGCACTCTACCCCTGAGCTAAATCCCCAACCCAATATATCATTCTTAAAACATTTGTATCTTTGTTTCTAAACACAGAAATGGTTCAGGCTTTCACTATATAGAAAAACAAAAATTTCCCAAACACAGTAAAACATACATAAATTTAGGTAGAACCAGCAAAATCACTAAGCAACAATATAATTCACAGAAGCTCTGAATAATGTACCATCTACGTAAAGATAAATCACACGAGTCATGTCCTCAGAGGAACTTCAGTCTAGTGGGGAGGCTGACTTCAGAAACCAGCAACAGGATGTCGTCTGCACACTGGGAGCTTATCTACAGGAAACGCACTGGGAAAACTACCTGACTGTAGTTTAGGAAGGGCCTATCTGAGGCAACGGTCTCTGGTCTCCAGCAGAAAGACTAACTGGAAGATGAGGAATGACATCTAATCAAGTGAAGTCTTGTCAAGGTAAGCGCATCAAGGCGTTTTTATTTCCCAAGTTTATGTGTGAGGATGTACCTATGTGTGAGGATGCACCTGTGCATGTGTGTGTGTGTGTGTGTGTGTGTGTGTGTGTGTGTGTGTACACACCTATGTGTGAGGATGCACCTGTGTGTGAGGATGCACCTATACATGTGTGTGTGTGTGTGTGTGTGTGTGTGTGTGTGTGTGTGTGTGTATGCACCTATGTGTGAGGATGCACCTGTGTATGCGGATGCACCTGTGTGTGAGGATACACTTATATGTGTGAGGATGTACCTGTGTGTGAGTATGCACCTATGTGTGTGAGGATACACCTGTGTGTGAGCATACACCTATGTGTGTGAGGATGCACCTATATGTGAGGATGCACCTGTGCGTGAGGATGCAACTATGTGTGAAGATTCACCTATGTGTGTGAGGATGCATCTATACATTTATGTGTGTGTGTGTGAGGATGCACCTATGTGTGAGCATGCACCTATATATGAGGGTGCACCTGTGTGTGAGGATGCACCTGTGTGTGAGGATGTACCTGTATGTGAGGATGCACCTATATGTGTGAACATGTACCTGTGTGTCAGGATGCACCTGTGTGTGAGGATGTACCCGTATGTGAGGATGCACCTATATGTGTGAGCATGCACCTGTGTGTGAGGATGCACCTGTATGTGAGGATGCAGCTGTGTGTGATGATCATGGGACACAGGTGTACAGGTCTCCAGTCCTTATGTTTGTGTGACAAGTACTTTACCCACTGAGCCACCACGTAAGGGGAACAGCAACAAGGCACAATAATTAATACAGTATTCAGCACAAATTCCGAAGTCACTTTATTGTACTGGAAGATGACAAAATCCTAACTGTAGTAGCCTTTGAAATTAATGAAAAAAAAAAGCCAAATATGCAAAGTCTCTATTTCACCTGAACAGTTACAACTCACATCTTCTATTTTCATGTGCTACATCATAGAATTTCAAGGAATGTTTAAATTCAGTATCGGGAGTTACATTTGATAAGTTAAGATGAATGCTGGTAGACCTCTGCTTTATACTTTCAACATTTTTACAATAATATCTGGTACTATGTGAGATGTCTACAGAGGGAAGAGCTATCCCATGATTAAATTCACAAAATAATTTATTCAGGAAAAGAGGCTGGGCTTTCTTGGAGACAAGTCTGGACTTATCAGTATATAGATTAATATTATAACAGTAATGGGGCTTGAAGACATTTTATAATAAAACTTGTCTTTAAAAGTGAGTTCAGAGCCGGGCGGTGGTGGTGCACGCCTTTAATCCCAGCACTTGGGAGGCAGAGCCAGGTGGATCGCTGTGAGTTTGAGGCCAGCCTGGGCTACCAAGTGAGTCCCAGGAAAGGCGCAAAGCTACACAGAGAAACCCTGTCTCGAAAAACCAAAAAAAAAAAAAAAAAAAAAAAAAGTGAGTTCAGAACTCTGCAGTCAGTGAAAAAATCTGAATGTCTGCTATTCAAAATATTAAGGGATAGATTCTTTTTCCTATGACATGGAAAATTACAAGATATGATACACATATTTTAAGCAAAGGAAAGACAGAGAAGTACCAAAGGGAAGCTCTGTCCTTCAGTCTGTCAGAGCTGTAGTCACAGGCTGAGGAAGGAACTTTTGACCTCAGAAAAGTTCTGCTTTCCTAGGAGAGCAAGGTCGCATGTCCTGGCTCATGCATATTCATCTGCAAAGGGAAGAGCCACTGCTGGTCAATGAGGACACAAGGAAGACCCAGGTGGAGAGCGTGGTCCCTTCCCTCTGGTAACATTGGTGGAACTTTTACAACTAATGAAAGGGGTGTGCCCTTAAAGGAGATATGGAACTGTAGTGTCTTCTTCTTAATTTCCAGACCCCATGAGATGAGCAGCTCCCTCTGCCCTGAGTGCCAGAGATTTAACCCCCTGTCCATAGCCCCAGAGCAAAGGGGGCAAGAGGTCATGAACCAAAAGCCACGAAACCATGAGATAAACATTTCCTACAGATAAGTCATTATATCATGCATTTGTCACAACAGAAAGTGCACTAATATTCTCCATACTTAGCCTGTTAATCCATAGATGTGAAGAGAAGGACCACCACCCAAATCATGGCCGAATTAATTAAAACAAGTCTCATTAGTGTACACAGGCTTCCTCCCCCTAAGGCAGAGTTCAAGAGATCAGCACTGGGTGTGGGAAAGATAAGGTTTCTATAGCTCAGAAGTAAGGGGTTTCCTAATGGGAGATTTGGTGGGGAAATAAGTGGGGGGTGTCACAGAAGCAGAACATAAGCATAACAAGTTGGTCATAGCAACCTTCTGAAACAAAGGCTGCAAGGAGGTCATAACAACCAAGGATTGTTACCATTTCCTGGAACAGGCAGCACAGAACCATTTGTAGCTAAGGTTACAGGTGTAGCTAGCTTAATCTTGAACATCACATATTTAATCGTAAATAGGAACATTTACTATAAGATGGCTTTTAAGTCCAAGATAAAGGCAGGCTGGTTCATCAGGCCCTCCTCAGTAACCTTCTCCCTGGGAAGAAGCTCTCACATACACATCTAGCTTTCTGCCTATTGGTTCCCATTGCTGACCACTTCAGCCATTAAAACCCTGCACATATTAATCTCATACACTTTCAGTTCCCAGAAAATAACCCAGCATCCTTGCCATGTCCGACTTGGTTACACTTGCTCTCTGTCTGCTCTTTTCTGACTTCCCACATATGCTATGCTTCCGTGATAACCGCAGTTACTGGGTAAAAGATAAATAGAACTTCAGCAATGCTGTAGTTATGGAGGGAGGGGCAGGCACTTCTGTGCATGTATGATGAGTCCTCGGTCTTTTCATGAGCCTGAGCCTCTGGACTGTGGACTCACCAGCTGAGTCCTCTGAACTACAGGAGTTGGGACAGAGTTGGTTATTTCACCTCTCCATTGTGTTAGTTGGACTTTCTCATTGATGTCAACAAGTAAATACCTGGAAGACCAACTTAAAGAGATTAATTACTTTGCTCAGTTTCAGGTAGGAAGGGCATGGCAGAGCATCTCACATTATGATGGACAGGAAGGAGAGAATTAACAGAAAGGAGCCAGAGCATGATGTAGTTCCACAGTATATACTACTTCCTTCAACAAAGGCTCACCTCTAACAGTTCCACCACTTCTCAATACTCTATTCAAATTTTGAATGCATCAATGAGCTTACCAAATTTCCTAAATGCTGTTCAATTCGGTCAAGTTGACAACCAAGATAAACCGTCAGAGTCATGTTGATCAGGCTCAGGCTCTTGACACCACTTACCAGGAAAATTTCTGCTCTGGTAAGTTTTGATTCTATATTTATCTATTTGTCTTTCCAAATTAGTGACAATGGTGTGACCTATTACCTCACATTTCTCAATGATAGAAGTGCTTGTTCAGCTTTTACACATGCTATGATGGAGTAACAGCTTCTAAGCTCCTTAAAGAGGACCACACGTGCTTTTGAGGAGGCTACAAGAGATGATAGTCTACAAAACTGGAAGAGAAACATGAGGCAAGAAAAGACATGTAATATGGTAAGCCTATCTACACAAAGGAGTGAGAAAAGGAATTCCAGGATAGGAGTGAAAAAGGAATCACAGTCATAACTCTGCGGGAGCAGAATGAGAAAACAGATAAGAGACTCATAATAAAGACTATCTGTGAGAGGTCTCAAAATAAATAGAATGCATCTAGATTTGAGAATTAGACATCAGGATTGGCATGAAGGTGTTTCATTTTTGTGGTGTTTCCCATGTTTGCACTTTACTGTGACTACTTCTTGCCTCAAAGAATGTAACATTTATGTAGTATATTGTACTATACAGGGGAAAAGTGCTATATTTCCTAAAAACAAGTGCTTACTAGTAGGAAGTATAGTTTTATTTCAAATATAGATATTTAATACTTTCAGAAAACCAGCCTAATGCTCCAGTTATAAGCTACAGAGAAAATAAAATCTAAACACCCAAATCTAAAATCATATCTATGCATTGTTACTCTATCATACAATTTTAAATCTGGCTAGCAGTATGACAAACAGAGGATATTAATTTTCAAACATGCCAATCAACTTGTTCTTATAATTACTATCTCTAAAGTGATGTACAAACTGTGCACACTAAAGCTTATAGCATGCCCCTTCATAGGTTTGATTTAAATAATAGAAATGCAGCCACGCTGTAGTGAATACGAGGCACTGTGGCCATTTGAGAGCATAGATATTGGGAACATACAGACCTGGCTTCCACCTGTGGAAGGTTTCAGACTGGAGACAAACTAATCTGTCCCCTAGCGTCTTCAATTTGATGAGTAGTGACTGTGAGTTAAATGAGAAAAAAACATTACAGTAATTATGAGACATCTGTCAAGTGATTACTGGTAACAAGTTCTATAAGTGGTCTAATGAATTATCTATGATAAATTAAAGCCCCAAATCTGGGGTTTGAAAAGCTGTCAGGACCTGATCAGTCCCCATCATTGGTTAGGCAGAGCTTTCTTCTCTCTGCAGGGAGACTGGAAGTGAGCCTGACAATGTAGGCAGGAAGGCCATCTTTACCCTTTACTTTCCTTTATGCTTAATGTCTGCTCAGAAAAGAGATTTGTCTACTATGTCACAAACAGCAAGACTTCCTTCTTTCCATGGTTGAAAGCATTCCAGTGCTTATGAATGAATGTAACTGTGTTTTCGTTATTCATTCATCCATCGATACATATTTCAATATTCCTCATCTCAGCTGCCATGAAGAATGCTTCAGTGGACATCAGTATAGATACTTCCATGATATGATCCATGCACTAGCCTTAGCTGTTGTGCATTTGGAGCAGGACTGCCAGGCCAGAGGTTCTATTTATAATCTTTAATATTTTAAGGAAACCAGATCATTTTCAGTAATGGTTGCTTTGGGTCACATTGGCACCAATAAAGTCTGAGAATTCCCCTTTCCGCATCCCAGCACACTTGCCTCTTCCTGGCTTTTTGATAACAGCTATCCTAGCACATGTGAACTGACTTGTCTTCATATCAACAACTAATTTCTGTTATGAACCTGCACACTTCCCTTTTGGAACTCCTTTGGAGCGTTCACTTCTAATAGCAATCTCTAACCTGAGCCCCTAACTCATTGTCCCTCTTATTTCCCAACACTGAACCTCCTGGTTACCTCACTGAGGCTTCAAGTTCATGAAACCAATATTTGCTCTTTATTGGAAAACTCACCATGTTCTTAAATCATGGTTAAATGCCTGAAGAGATTTATTACCAGGATCCACGCTTCCTTGTTCTGCTATTCTAATAGTAGATGTCCTTTATAAACTCAGATCACACATTAACCATGTTGCAATCAGCTTTCTTAGTTGGTAGTCTATACATTTATCGTGTATATGTGCACATGTAGCTAGAGTTTTCCTGCCTGGCCCACAGTCAGGACAAATCTCTCTCACCTGCCAGTCCCAAGCCGCTCAAACCCGATCAAGTAAACACAGAGACTTATATTGGTTACAAACTGTATGGCTGTGGCAGGCTTCTTACTAACTGTTCTTACAGCTTAAATTAACCCATTTCTATTAATCTATACCTTGCCACGTGGCTTGTGGCTTACCGGTACTTTACATCTTCCTTGTCCTGATGGCAGCTGGCAGTCTCCCTCACCCAGCTTCCTGTTCTCTCAATTCTCCTCTCTGTTAGTCCCGCCTATACTTCCTGCCTGGCCACTGACCAATCAGTGATTTATTCATTGACCAATCAGCAACACATTTGACATACAGACCATCCCACAGCACTTCCCCTTTTCTTTTCTTAAAAAGGAAGGTATGGCTACCACACAGAGAATCTGGATTATGTTCTCTTTGATATTCGTAACTAAAGAAAAACATTTGATTACAAAAGCTGTTGAGTTATGCCAAAATGTATATTTTAAAGGTACCTTGACTTCAAAATTTGGATATAAGGATATGTTGCTTTGGAAAGGAGACTCTGCTTTTGTTCCCACAGAAAGACAAAGGCTATAGATTTGTTCCAGATTAAGATACATCAGGTTTGACCAGCCAAGACCCCCTGAAAGGTCTCCATGGCCCAGATGATCCAACATCCAGAATCCTTTCAAGGCAACTGGCTCAGACGATACAGCCTCACGGACTACTCCATGATCCTAAAATTTTGTTTCCCCAGAAGATACAGCGCCCCCCTCCAGCAGGAAGTAGTAAGATGCACATGCTATTAAAAACCAAATATCTGCCAGGCATAATGGTACACACTTCTAATCTTAGCACTCAGGAGCAGAGGCAAGCAGAAATCTGTGAGTTTGAGGCCAACCTAATCTACATATGGAGCACTGACCATCCAGGGCCACACTGTGAGACACTGTTAAAAAAAGAAAAAGAGAAAGAGAATCAAAAATCTGCTGCAAGGCTTAATGTGAAAACAATCCACTTATTGTTGTAGAATATTACTTTAAGGTGTGTTAGATTTGTTTATGCTGTGGAACATTTGTTTAATGATGCAAAGGAGTGTTGCATTCTTTTACGCTGTATTTGTTTAACTCTGTGATGCTATGTTACTGTGCCTGTCTAAAACACCTAATGGGCTAATAAAAAGCTGAATAGCCAATGGTGAGGCAAGAGAAAGGATAGGTGGGGCTGGCAGGCAGAGAGACTAAATAGGAGAATTCTAGGAGGAAAGGAAGAAAGAGAAGAGAGAGGAGGACTCCAGGGGCCAGCTATCAAGCTACACAACAAGCCATGGAGTAAGACATAATGAAAGTTATACAGAAATAGAGAAATGTAAAAGCCCAAAGGAGAAAGATAGATGGGATAATTTAAGAAAAGCTGGCTAGAAACAAGCCAAGCTAAAGCCAGGCATTCATAAGTAGGAATAAGTCTCCTCCGTGTGTTTATTTGGGAGCTGGGTGGTAGGCCCCCCAAAACACAAAGAGCCAAAGAACAAAAGAGCAAAAACAATCAAGAACAATTCATCCCCCTATAACTAACTTCCATATAGGCTGTAAATGCTAGTCTAGTATTTATTTCTATGTTTAACAGTCAATCTTTGCCCAGTTACACATATGCAGAAAATCTGTGGTCAGTTACAATAAACTTGTTCATGACACAGTTGTAGGGTGGCAGAGCTCTGATTCCTCTGTTTCCTCTACTGGCTTAGACTAGAGGGCCAGCAGCTGTCGACTGTCTTCCTACCGCTGTAAGAGCAGCATGAGAGGACAACCCAGCACTGCTGGCACACTGTCAGCCTCCACCTGTCACATCTAGCAAAACCCCTCTGCCCAACGCAAATCAGGCAGACAAGTACACATTGAGAATGAGACTCTTTGCCCAGAGGGTTCATGGCAACGGTACAAACACAAGGCGCTGTTTCCAGAAGATGGTGACTCTACTCTGGCTGTGTGATTTACCTACCACACAATGCTTCTAATTAATATACCTGTGATGTGACCTTTCGGTTTTTCTTTTTTATTTATTCTCTTTTGAACAACAACAAAAGACAAGAAAGAACTTTATCTCTTTTCCTCACCACAATACACAGCCGTACTTTCCACTCCCATGATTTCAACGGTGTAGTTTTGATCTCACCAGCGCTGACTATGTGAACCTTTCTCACAGCTAAACACATAATGCTAGAAGTTGCTTTCCTGAATACGTTTGCTTGCCCTGGAATCCAAGCTTGTCTTTTGTTTTATGTGGTTAGCTTTCTATGTGCTTAGAACTCATTCACTATTGCACACTTGGTTACTCACACCCACCTGTACTCTCGAGATATGCTAAGACTCATGAAAAAGCCACCCTTGGAATCTTCTACTCTTTTCAACAGAGACCATTGTACTTTCTGCCAGTTCTATAGGTACTGTTCTCAGAATACCACATACCATCCCAGGGACATTCATGATCTCTCTGTCATTCAGCCCAGCCCTGTGTTTGCTGTGCAGTCTTCTTTCTTAGGTGACCTATTTTCCCAAAACAAATCCTCCAAGAACTTCCTATGGAAAGATTGCACAGAGGTGTTTATGAAATATCTCAGACTAGTATGTTCAGGAATCTCCTCTTAAATTAGACAGATTGCACAAACAAAACCATTCCAAAGACAGAAAGAAGAGCCACAAAGATGCTAGATGCTGAGACCGGGGGCAGGGACTTCCTCAGTCAGCAGGCAACATGCATAGGTTCTGGAATCACTGTTTGGAAAGCACCTTGGCCCCCCACTGCAGCAGCCTGTGCTCTCCTCTTCACACTCCTCCCTCCCAGAGCTGACTTCTTTGTCAACTTCTTCTCAGAAACGTGCACTGTTTTTTCTTTCCTTGGCTCCTAAACTTGGAGAGTTCTTTGCTTGCCTCCAGTTGCTGGGAAATTTGCCCTCTTACATCTACTGAGTCTCTGCCATTAATTCATCTTTCCAGCTAATTTTCTTTTATTATTGGCATTCCTCCTGTTCTTGAGCTTAAGGATTTATGACAACTTTTTTTCCTTTCTATTCCCTTCAATGATGTTTTAGTTATGAGTAAAATGATATAAATTGTCCAGTCCACTATCAGTACCTAGAAACAGAAAATGTATACATACTAATTACATATATATTCCAAATTGTCTTCTACAAAGATGGCCTCCCCTCATATGGTATGCAATTGTAGCAGATTTTTAAACATAAAGTAAATGAATATGACTCACAGGGATTCAAAACCTCTGGGAAAAAATGTATTGTGTATAATGCGATTATTTTTCTGGGAAAGGAAGAATTTCTTAATTTTCAGAGGTTTTACAACCCTCCTCCCCCCAAAAAGGTTAGAAACCATTGTTTTATGGTAATTATGTAATGGTCCATGGCTACAAATAATCTGATTATACATTCTTCCATCCATGACAACATTCAAGTTACTATGCAGTGGGGCAGCCTGGGAAGTTTGCCCAACAGGGAACAATATATACATCAGAGTAAAGCTAAATCAAAGGCATGCATGCACAGGTTTCTCATTCTGTCCTTGGAGGAGCATGCTCACAATATTCAAGTATTAACAAAATAGACCAGTCTACGATTAGGTAAACAATGAACACCTGCATTCAATTTATCATCTCAAAATCAAACCCGAAGCATTTTGCATACATTTACATTGCTTGAATTATGCAATGCTGCTTAGAGTTGCATGAGACAGTTATCCAAGAAGCTTTGTTCTTCTATCAGATCATCTTCTGAGTAAACAGCCTCAGACTGTGTCCATACGGGGTTGATACAGAAACACCCCTCACTGTATGAGAAGTAAAAGCACAAATGATGTGGATAAGCACAAGATTTCTTTTTGGGTAGGAAATTTTAGATGAGTTTACACAATGCATTTGCAAAGGCCTTTAAATACCTAGTATTACAAAAAAACAACAACAACAACAAAAAAAAAAAAACCTATCAGATTATTCCAAACCTTGGGAAGCCTACACAGCCAATGTTCAGTCTGAGTAGCAATCCCAGCCATGGCTGACAGTTCAGCAATGCAGACTTTTAATTTTTTAAATGTATGGATCCAGATAATTAGTACAAGGTAGTATTATGGGAAACAACTTCACTGGTAATAGGTAATACTGAAATTGCACTTTTAGCCCTTCCTGTTGACTTTCACAACCAAATATTGTCAAAAAACAATAAAAAGCAAAACTGTCAGTGGACTGTTTGACTCTCATTTATCTTCTTGGGTAAACTACTCAAAAGTTAGACAATAAAATCAGAAAATGAAATAGTGGCCTAAATTACAAGCCATTAATCTTATGTGGCAATGAATTATCTAAAGTGTGTAAACAACTAAAGAAAAACAAAACCCTTATCATCATCTAACCACAAAGGTAAGAAAGATTTAAATTCTTGCAAGAACTGTCAGAGAGTTTTGCCACAAGCATATCAAAGGAACCTAAAGAGCTGAAATGAGCCCAAGACATTCAGAGGAGGGAGAGCCCAGGTCTAGAATTAGTTTCTAGACCTAGCAGCAGGATTAGCCACACTATTCAAAGGGAGACAATGCATAAAAGCCAGTCTACCGGAATGGCTAGTGGTCAAAAGAGTTGAAGTTACCTGCAAGGCATAGTCATACTCACAGGCAGTTGAAAACTTGGCTCCCAACTTTTAAGTGAGAAATATGGAAAAGGATAATTGGAGACATTGGATAACATCTGCTCACTAATGAAGCAAATATTCATGGGAAATTTTCCAGGCAATATGCTGAGAAGAATAAGTAAGGCTGAGAGGCTTGAGTAGGGTAGGAAGCACACAGGCACATATAAAATGAGGAGCTCACTGTCTTAGTAGCCACATGCCACACATGGAGAAGCCAAACAGAGACACCCATGATCTTGTTACACATCTTTCTTTCATTCAACGGAAACATCCTAACTCACAACAAAAGCAAGTTTAGTGCAATCAGAACTATAACAATCTGCATTAATCCCCAACAGACATTATCCTAAGTCTTTTCCTAAACAAAACTGTGGTTATAAAAGTATTTTTCCTACTTTCTGCACAGCTTGACCAGGAGTGTCTTGCTGATCTTCTCAGTAACACTTGGCCCCTTCTTCCTGCTCCCTAGCTCTCATCTCACCTGGAGTCTGGAGAACTATCCTGCAAGTCTCCCATACTACAAAGTGCCTCACCATTAACTCTCCACTAAATGTGACCCATGATACTCAGCTTCTGCCAATGCTGTGGCCCCTCTGCTTAACAAACACCTTTTCTTTATTCTGTAAGGTCTACATTCTTCTAACAAGACAGATACCATAGCAGAGGAAGAATTAAATCCACTTAAACACTAGGCAATCAGGCTGAATACTAATAAAACAAATCTTTTAAACAATAAAATAGAATGAAGGACATAAATGTGAATGAATTTCAAAATTCTTACTACAGCAAGCAAGACAGATTGTAAATCCATGAGTTCATTGATATGGCTTATTTATTTATTTATTTATTTATTTATTTATTTATTTATTATTTATTTATTTATTTATTTATTTATTTATTTATTTATCTTTTTGAGACAAGTTCTCTCTACATAGCACTGGCTTTTCACTATGCAGACCAGATTAGCCTCAAATTCACAGAGTTTCTGATGGGGGGAATGTCTTTTTATATGCTGTGATAATATGATGCTCTGTTTGGCTGATAAATAAAGCTGTTTGGCCAATGGTAAGGAAGAATAGGATTAGGCGGGACATTCTAACTAGAGAGGAGGAACGAGAAAGGCAGAACAGAGGAGATGTTCCCAAGCTGCCGCCATGAGAAGCAGGATGTAAAGATACCAGTAAGCCATGAGTCATGTGGCAAAGTATGGATTTTTTAAATGGGTTAATTTAAGATGTAAGAGCTAGCTAGCGAGAAGGCTGAGCCAGTAGGCCATATAGTTCGTAATTAATATAAGCCTCTGTGTGTTCATTCGGGTCTGAGCGGTTGTAGGACCACGAGGACACAGGAGCTGCGTGGGCACCGGAAAACTTTCAGTTACAAGATTCACCTGCCTCTGCCTCCCAAGTGCTAGGATTAAAGGTGTGTGCCAACATGCCTGGGCCTGATATGGCATTTTAGAGTAAACTATGGAGACAAAAAACAGACTGGTGGTGTCCAGGGTCAAAGGGCGGTGAAAGGGAGCCAAGCACGGGGGCACAAAGGGCACGGAGCTACTTGTCGGGTGTACTTTGTTGTAAAGTTTCCAGAGCTACATGCTTTGTGGTGTTTACCAAGAAATTTGAGTTCTACTTTCATACAGAGCGTGTCCCAGTGAATCTTAAATACAAAAAAATATCATTTATAATAACAAAAAACAAGCTACCCTACAATAAATTTAACAAAAGAATTTTAAGACTTCTTGAGAGTTGAGTTTAGTGTAAATGTATTTTTAATTGAAAGAGATTTGACTATTCATAGATGCTATATTCAAAATATCATAGTTCATCCTCAAATCACCCTCAGATAAATTACAAATAAAATAAATAATCCTAATGTATTCTTAAAAATTGTAAAAATCTAAACCCTAAAATTTATATAAGAAATAAAGCCCTAAAATCCCATAGTACTATTAAATAAGAATCTCCATATAACTTCCTAAATATTTTATTGCCAATAAGTTATAAATTACAATTGACATATTCTTTGCCTTGTGCCTATTGCCATAATAGTATCATGTTATAGCAAGTAGGATACCTTGCTAAAAAGAACAAATCTCCAAGGGAACTTGATAGCAGAAAAGGATACATATAGTTATAAATATCTGACAGTTGGCATTACAAGTAAGTGGGAAATTAATGAGGACTTATTCTGCAAATTGTACTGGCTAAATTGGTTATTACTATACAACTTTTTCTCTGTTCTCAAATTAAGGATAAAAGATTAGAAAAAAATTATATTGGAGAATATTTTTTGGCCCTCAAAGTGGAATTAATGTCTCCAAGTACAAAGTCTCTCAAAAATCCACAAAATTGAAAAAAACAAAGAGAGGGAAGTTAATTGCTCCACCTATAACAAAGAATTCATTCAGAATATAAAAGGGACTCTAAAGAGTCAATAAAGAATAAGTCAGCATAAAACTAACAGAGTGGAGCCAGGCGGTGGTGGCGCACGCCTTTAATCCCAGCACTCGGGAGGCAGAGGCAGGCGGATCTCTGTGAGTTCGAGGCCAGCCTGGACTATCAAGTGAGTTCCAGGAAAGGCGCAAAGCTACACAGCGAAACCCTGCCTCGAAAAAACCAAAAAAAGAAAAAAAAAAGAAAAAAAAAAAACTAACAGAGTGGGCAGGAATGGCTCATCAGGCAAAGGCACTTGCCACAAAGTCTGATGACCTGAGTTTGCTCCCTAGGACCCACAGAAGGAGAGACCTGATGAGCACACACCATCTCCTAATCGACACACACATGCCCATGGTACACATATGCCCACATGCATACAGATACATAAACAAATAGATGGAGCTATTTTGAACAAGTATGGAGGCACACGCCTTTAATCCTAGCACTTGGGAGGCAGAAGCAAACCAGTGTCTGTGAGTTTCAGGTCACATTGGTGTACAGAGTAAGTTACAGGACAGACAGAGCTACAGAGTGTTACCTTGTCTAAATAATAAGCAAACAAATAAACAAAACAAAGTGAAAATTGCTCACTTATATCTAAATCTAAAGAAATGATTAAATATGAAACATAAAAGAAACTCATACATGAAATGCTGTTTAACATATACTGGAATAGAAAGTTTGAAGACCACACTGACATCGACGTCACCACTTGGAAAACCCTTCTGCCTCTCTAATAAATTTAAATGTATACACATTATAGACAAAACTCTCCCATAGATATATCTCCTATATATTCCATAAAAACCCAGGAGATATACATATAAGACTGTTGTAGATAATATTCATATCAATGACTTTGCTATGTGACTATAATCCTACTAAGTACGGATGCTTTCACTGACCTTTGACTTTGCGTATGGTCAAAAGGTAAAAATATGAATGCTGAGGTGTACCTGTTCAATATCTAACACTTAAGGGTCCTAGCTCATGTTTGCACCTGCCTTCTTGTGTCTCTACTAGTCTCCATCACATCACATTCTCTCTAGAAAGGAGTGATCTAGGACAACCTTGCCATTTGCAGAGAGAAGCATGCAAACTTTCTTTTAGGCAAACTGATGAGAACATCAGTACCTAGAAATCCTTTGTTCATAACAATGACCCATTATGGGCTATACTGTATCTGCTCTATTTGAAATTCTCATCTCTGGAAACCTAAAAATAGGACCTTTCTTAAAAACAATGATTTCACAAAGGCAAACAAGTTAGAATTAAGTCATTAGGATGGTCCCTGGTCCAATCACCGTGTCCTTTTAGAGTGGCAAATTTTAGACAGAGACAAACACACAAAGAAGAAAGACACACACTAGGTAACAAAAGTGCTGCATCCACGTACCAGGAGAGGCAAGACTGCCAGCAAACGCCGGGAGCTGGTGGAGACAAGCGCGGCTTGTATCCTGGTGCCATCCAGAGCAGCGCGCCTACACCAGGTTAGACTGTCAGGCCCCAGAAATGAAACATAGTAACTTTCTGCTTTTACTACGCCATTCTGAGGATTTTGTGAAACCTAAGAAACTAATATATGCATTATAAAGCAAAACAAAATAGAACCGAGAACACTGAAAACTTAAATTCCTACCTGGCATTAAGAGGTAAGGGATTGAAAGGAAAGACTCATGTCATGTAGTGCACAAACAACAATGCTCCACATAACATGACAGGTAGAAAATATTTCTAATGAACTCATAAATTTGGACATGATGGCTTCCAGGTGTTCCCTATATCTACACCCTCCACCACATAGCTTTACATCTCTCCCCACAAAGGTAGACATGAAACCTATGTCTCTATACTCATGATAAGGACAGTAAAAAAAAAAAAAAAGTTAGAAATGACAGTGTTCCAGTTACACAGTTGGCCATGGGAGAGCTTGCACACTTCTGTCCACACCTGCACCACACCTGTAAGAACAAGCCTAAACAACCCACTGGTCAAAGAAAGACGATACAACAGGCCTGACATGTCCACACTTGTATTTTATTTATCTGTCTATCTATCTATCTATCTATCTATCTATCTATCTATCTATCTATTTAGAATAGAAAAAAAGCAAGTATAAAATCTATTTTGAAGCACAAAAGACATCAAATAACCAAAGCAATCCTACATAAAAAGATTAATGCTGATGGTTTCACAATACCAGATTTCAAAATACACTATAGAGCCACAGTAACAAAATCAACATGGTATTGGCTTTAAAACACACCCATTGGACTAGAAGAGACCATTCAAATATAAATGTCGTGCACAACCACCTGATTTTATGATAAGGTGCCAGGTAATTGTAACCATTGCACTAAGCTAGGGAGCATAAATAAAAGATATACAGATTGAGAAAGAAGACACATTTTTTTGTATTTGTAGAATATTGATTATGTAGATAATCCCAATGAACTAAGATAACATATATGTTAGTACATACGGCAAATTAATAGGACACAAAAAAGCAGGGCACTCTGAACAGCCTTGATGCAGGGGGAGAGGTTGGACCTGCCTCAACTGAATGTCCCAGGCTCTGCTGACTCCCCATGGGAGGCCTTGCCTTGTTGGAGGAGGGAATTTAGGGTGGATTTGGGGGAAGAAGGCTGGGGGTGGGAGGAGGGGAGAGAGGAGGATCTGTGGTTGGTATGAAAAAAATTCTTGATTATAAAAAATAAATAAGTAAATCCTAAATGTTTTATTAAGCTTATATGTAATATTATACACTCTTTGACATGATTGTATTATATTTTTAATTTTGGTCTTTGTATATAGAAATATGATTGTTTTCTTGTGTCCTATTAATTTGCCGTATACACACTTGCATTTTATAAAAGTTAACTGTACCAATGGGCAACCGTCATCAAAGTGGCGAGGACTGAGGGAGCGAATAACCACTTGCATAACAAAAGATCTGATATTCTGTTTTCTGGAAACGTTGTTTCAAGTTAGGCTAAACTATACAGAATTTAATAAACAATCAAATATTACAACCATAGAAAAGTAATAAGCTACAAATATATTGAATAGAAATAACAAAAACTACAAAAAAGAACAAGTCACAGGAAAATAGTACCAGTGTAATTCAATCCATAAAAACATCAAAAGTAAGGAAATTTTCAAATAAATAGAGGAAGGCAAGGAAATTAAGAGAAAACAGAAGCCATGTGAGAAAAGAGCTGACTACAAACCAGAGCAGGAATAAAAATAGGCAAGAGCACACAGCATGCTGCATGAACGTGAACTAAAATGTGTGTGCTTTATCTTTAGAAGAATTCACCAAATGTACAAATACCAGCTAAGAAATGTATCATGCCCCTTCACGAACAGAAGCCTTTGTGGCTGGAACAGGCGTAGGTCCTCATACCCTTCCCTCACATGGCACACAGAGGTGCAGACTGGTGTGGAAGCAGTTAACAGTTACAGGCCAGGGTTGTCTGAACACTGGAAGCTTAAGCAGGAACATGTGGCTTCTTCATGTAATTCTTCTCTAATGTTTATCAACACATATATGTTATCATTTAATAATACTGTTTAATAAACATTAATATTTAATAAATATGATTTAGATATTATTAATTATTCCATTAATATTTAATATTCATCTTCTCTCAGTGTTTACTGAGAGAGTTCTTAAGTCTCTTCAGCATCACTAAGTTAGGTCATTCTATTTGCTCAGCTGTGATAGAGTAAAAGGAGCATGCAGACTCACAAGCAGGTCGTTTTACTCACTTCTCTGCATAATGTGTGTATTCCATGACGGAAGAGAAGAGCACACCAACTACCACGTTACACTTGACTCTGGGCACTCACCTTGGTATAATTTGACTTCAACAAGACCCTGATATTAAAAAGCTACCTTGGTCCTTTCCACTATGAAGGCAATTGTCCATTGATATAGTTAACTTTTATAATATGCAAGGAAATCATCCCTCAATATTAACAGACCAAGAGACTAAGCATATTCTAGATATTCAGTCACCAATCTCATTATTCTCATGCAGTCAGCCCATGATTGAACAGTGCAATATAAAATATAACAATGCAAATGTCATTTATCATTTCTAAGCTCAAAGAATGTGCTTAAAACAAGAGGTTTTTAACCTTTTCCAGAATTCATCTGTTCTCTTTTTTCTGAAACTCAGGTTATTAAATAAGATGCCATGCTCAAAATGTTGGAGATATTGAGCCTCCTCCCTTCCCTAATCCTAGCAGAATGCTGAAGTCACAGTCCCTGGCTGATTTTAAGTGCCAAACTTACTTATTTACAGTAATTCCCTCCAAATTCGAACTCTATTGATTTTTCTTAGTAGTGTACGGCTGAGACCTAGTCTCCCAGCAGCCTGCTCATGGTTACTGGTTTAGAATCTAGATGAATCAGCTGCCAAAGAAAGTCGTTATTCATCCATCTGCAAAAAGCAAGAAGAGAATTTCCTAGTTGAGAAAGAGAGTGAAATAAATGTCATGCGCTCCTTGGGGAAGCAGAGAACAGCACAGACTAATTGAAATCTCAAGGGATGGAGTGTCCTGGATGAGGCAGATGGGAAATGGAAGAAACTAATTCATCAAAAGAAGAGGAACAAAAACCCTAGAAATAATTCTGCTCTTCTCTTGTCATTTGTCAACCAGTTGTGTTTTTTCAGTGGTTAACATCTTTCTTGGAAAAGAGTGAGGATCTGTTCCTTGGAAACACAAGCGTTAGTCAGGGAAACTCCATGGGCATTGGAAAATTCTGGGAAAAGTAAGAATTATCAGCAAAGACCTGAAAATTCTCTGTGAGCATTAAGACTATGCAAGGTGAAGCATTGCCTGTGACTATTTGGAAATGTGTCAAATTAACCAAAAGCCTTTCCCACAGCACACTCTGCAGAAGCACTGTTCCCATTACCAGGACATTTAAAGTCTTCAGAGTATCAGCTCATTGCCTGTATGAACATTAATGGAAACTTCTACTAGAAACAATGGTTAAACACACTACATTATGACAAATGTTCCATGTTCAACATAAACTACATTGTACCAAGGAATGTATCTACAATATATTCAAAATTAATAGAAATGATTTATTTTAAAACAACATAGTCAAAGTGTGTGTTTGCACTCACAGTGTGTGTGTGTGTGTGTGTGTGTGTGTGTGTGCGCATGTCTGTGTGTCTGTGTGTGTGTGTAGATTTACCAATATAATATGCCAAGGGATACTCTACCTAGTAACTACTCTCAAAAACTGTTTTATAGTCACAAGTAAGAGTATAACACTCTCCATATGGACTAGAATGCTGGTTTAGACTTTTGTGTCTGTGTTACATGTGTCCTTGAGGTTTCTTGGGGGCCTTCCACCATGTTTTCTGAAACAGGAACTTTTGCTGGCCTCGGGTAATCTGGCAAGCATGCTCCAGAGATCCTCCAGTCTCAGTCTCCTCTGAGCTGTACAAATATGCACTACTGCACCCAATGTTTTGTTTTTACTTAGGTTCTAGCGATCAGCCCTAGGTCCTCATGCCGACACAGCAAACATGCCTGGCATTACTGATTGATATGTCTCCCTAGCCCCTGTTTCTGTCCATTTTTGCTGCCATAACAAAGTATCTGATGTTGGACAGATAACATATGAAGAAAAGCCCACAGGCCATGGTTATGGTGGCTAGGAAGGTCCACAGATGAAACAGGATGAAAAGGAAGTATGGCTGTGTAATATGGTAGAAAAGCAGAAGAAAATATAAATTGAAAAGGGGGCCACAAACATTGCATGTGCATTCATTATAGGCACTCACTTTCAACAGAACCAAGCCTGTCGTAGAAGAACAGTATGGGTTCCTATCCAGGGCAATGCTGCATGCCTTATTGGGGCTCACCTGTCAAGAGCATCACACTGGGGGCCAACTTGCCAGTGCATGAACCTTCAGACACTTAAAACATCAACAAAACAAATCAAGTCATGTGCTTTAAGATAGAAAAACATGCTCACATAAGAACAGCAGTGAGTTAGGAAGATTAGGGGCTTCTAAGGTTACAGGTTTTCCATGCCCAGCTAATTGTGTGAATTGACTACATTCCCTTTCAGGTTTATAATCACTATTTCCTGAGAGATTGCATGCATTCCCTGCTACTGGATGTAAGCAACAGTACGTTCACCTCATGAAATACTAATTATTATACAGACATCAGAAATAGGCCTGTGTTAACTACAAAATAAAAACTGAGGAGGAGAGATAGCTTGCTGATTCATTTTCATTGTGAAGATATAAAAAGAAATAGATGCATATGCTAAAGAAAGGAATCTCTGAAAACAGATGTCAGTGTATCAAGGTAGATCATCTGTCCTGCACAGCCAACCACAGAGGTCTCCCTCCTCTAGGGAATCTTCATGTGAGCAAAACCTTTATAGTCATCAAGTCCACTGTGAGCTAAAATTGTTTTATTTTTATTTCTAGGCTATGGAAGGACCAAAAAAGCTGAAGCAATATTGCTGAGGGAGAAGGGATTAATTTATGTTAGGTGCATTTCATAAAATCTTGTGTATATCATGCTCCAAGCAGAAAAAGAATAATCTTCATGCATATGTACTAGCAGTCGCCAACTCTCACAGAACTTGAGTAGATGTGTAATTCTTTTTTTCAAGAGGTGTATTAAAATGAAAAATCGAGGATGATAACATTTGCAAATAACAGAAATCACTTAATCATCCAACCAGAAAGCAAAAGTTACTCTTTCTCCCCTCTGAATCTCAATATTGAACCAGTTTTCTCTGGCGCCTAAATACTGAAAAAGACAAACGTACTACTGCAGCATCTTGGACCATTGTCGTTTCTGATTCTTTTGCTGTAGTGGGGTTAATAGTGTGGAGTCTCAGTACCTCCTTTATACTAAAATAATGGCAATCAGATATCCCTGTTCATTTTTGTCATTTTTAAGTTTAAATTCCTGGAGCCTCAGTGTAGAAAGTCTGAATTTGAAGCTCCAGAGAGGCCCAGTCTGAGAAGAGCACAGCTTTTGTGAATTTCATTCCATGGGCTTTGTCAGCTTCTCATAGCAATTACAGAAACTCTGCCATCACCAGCAGGAAGGTTCTCCTGCAACAAACTCTTAAACCAGACTCTTACGTGCTAGGGTTTTCATCAGAGCTTGACTGACCTGGAGATAGAACTACCAGCTCACACATCTCTAGCCTTTCGTACATGAAAGAAAATGTCCAATTTCAACCTGTACAAGTGACCCTGCCTCACCTAACCAAAGACAAAATGTGTATTACAAACTCAGACAGACAGACAAAAAGCCCAAGCCCCTCTCATCACAGAAATATGGAATACTTCCCCACAGTGACACTTTACCACCAAATTACTAAAGTCCTATTTACTGTAAATATACAGTATAACATATCTATCTTTCAATAAAAAAATTACAAAGCATACTGAAAGTGGGGGTGGAGTTGAGCAAAATCAACAAGAAAATAACCATACAAAAAGGATGATAGAATTACAAGATTGAGAATTTAAGACTGTAAGATTATATACAGAAGGTTGAAATGTTTAATCCAGACATCACAAAAGAACATATGAACAACTGTTGTGGAACAGAATACTTGTTTAACTATGAAAAGATGTGTTACATTCATTTGTGTTGCAGAATAATTGTGCAACTATGTAGAGATGTGCTGCATTTGTTTATGCTGCATTTGTTTAACTATATAAGGATGTGTTGCTACTTACCTTGCCTGAAAAGGCATCTGATGGGTCTAATAAAAAAACTGAACAGCCAATAGCTAGACAGAGGAAGGACAGGCAGGACTGACAAGGGGAGACACCAGCCAGCCAGGGGCCAGTAGCCAGACATGGAAGAAGCGGGAAAGCAGGACGGACAGTATGTACGTGATGTAACAAGCCTTGGGTTAGCACATAGATTAATAGAAATGGGTTATTTAAGTTAAAGAAAAAAGGTAGCTAGAAATAAGCCTAAGCTAAGACCAAGCATTCATATAAGTCTTGGTGTTGTGATTTGGGGGCTGGTGTTCTAAGAAAGCCTGCTACATTTGGCATTTAACATGGGGCACATATTTCTACATCGGGCCTGAGAAAGTGGGGAAAAAAAAAATCCAACAGGGTTTCATAGTAGCCCAGTCGTAGTGTACAGAAACACGGCTCTGCCATACAGTGGTACAGTGAGCACGTGAGCAGTCAGCATGTTAAGTAGAAACAACAAGCTAAGCAAAAATGCATGCCATAGTGTGTGCACCAACTTCCCAGAGCTGGGGCAATTAAATGCAGCTACCAATTAAATACAGCTCTTCACTAGGCCCATGGGATATAAAGTTCATCTCTCATGGACCCAAACTAGGCAAAGCCAGCACCAGCACAAAGTCAGACAGCAAGTTTAGGGTTTGGCTCACATGGTGAGAGAACACTACAGACACTCAATAAAGTAGGTCCAGACTGACAAAACCTCTAAACCTGTTATGGTGTGTTTTTTAATGTGCATAGATGCTTAAGAAAGAAAAGAAAATGGGTATAGATAGCCATAGAAAAAAATAGTTTAAAAATAATAAGTAAAGTCTTTAATGAGAGAGGAAAATAATATAAAGGGGGAAAAGCCATGTAAAGATGAGAAATACACAGGGAATCTGGATTCTGTGTGGTGCTTTGTTGACTTTGAATTTTTTGATTGCTGATGAGCAAATGACAGCCACTGAGAGACAATGGATTGTAAAAGGGACTGCTGGGTTAAACTAGTCTACATACTTTAGGAATGTTTTAACTTTAAAGTGGAAATCAGAAAATGGATTCTGTTTGGGCAGAAGTCATGCTTTTGTTTTTGCAGGAAATGAAAGGCTATCGATTCCTTCGAGGTTAATAGAGATCAGGTTTGATTAGGGGAGACCTCCTGAAAATCTTGGCTACAGACATAAAGAAATAAACCAAGAAAAACTACAAGACATGTGATATATATACTGATCCTTCTGCATGGGAACAGTTCTGAGACTAGACAACAAATGTTATAGCTAGTTTTCTTAGGACTTGACTGTGGTGGTATTGTGTTCTCCAAAATATTGTGTACCCTAATAAACTTATCTGGGGTCAGAGAACAGACAGCCACTAAATACAAAGGCTAGAAAATGGTGGCACTCACACCTTTAATCCTAGCATTCCAGAGGTAGAAATCCCTGTGGATCTCTGTGAGTTCAAGGCCACATTGGAAACAGCCAGGCATGGTGACTCACGCCTTTAATCCCAGAAAGCGAGCCTTTAATCCCAGGGAGTGATGGTAGAAAGCAGAAAGTTTTATAAGGCGTGAGGACCAGAAACTAGAAGCATTTGGCCTGGTTAAGCATTTGGCTGGTTAAGCTTTCAGGCTTCTAGCAGCAGTTCAGCTGAGAGCCATTGGGATGTGGACATAGAAGCTTCCAGTCTGAGGAAACAGGACCAGCTGAGAAGTTGGCCAGGTGAGGTTAGCTGTGGCTTGTTCTGTCTCTCTGACCATCCAGCATTTCACCCCAATACGTGGCCCGGGTTTGTTTTATTAATAAGAACTTTTTAAGATTCCTGCTACACTTGACCATTATCTCAATTTTTTCAGAGTCCCCTAGAGATGCCATCATCCCCAGACAACAAGACGGAGTCTAGAAAACACAATGCCCACATTCACAAGAGGTAAGGTGGATAGTTTCAGTGGGTTATAAATTTTTGTCATAGTTTAGGTGAATAAAGGAGTACAGAATAAAAAGACAACTATTAATCTCAAATATTTTACAGTGGTATAAATTTTTGTATATTGATACAAATTTAAGGTTATTTTTGTTAAAACATACTCTATATATGTTTCTACTCCTATTTAAGACATCTTTGTATATTGATATAAATTTAAGGTTATTTTTGTTATACTGTATATATGTTTCCATTCTTGCTTAAGGGATTGTACCTATGCAGCTCATTTAAAAATGTAAGGTTATATTCAAAGATCTTTTTCTGAAAATAAATGGGGAGTACAGGAATGATAGGATAAAAGGGTAGATTATTGAATCCACTTTGAACTAAAAAGCAAATATTAATCTCAAATAGTTTACATTAGTATGGATTTGATGCAAATTTAATGTTATTTTTGTTACAACATACTGTATATATGTTTCTACTCTTGTTTAAGGTATTATACCTAAGCAGTTCTTTTTAAAATGTAAGATAAAGTTCTAGTCCTTGGAAACTATTATTATAAACCATTTAGGATATTTAAGAAACATATATTAGTAGTTAGTCATCTATAACAATCAAACCTATAGTTATATTAGCTATGTTTTCAATATCATACAGAGATATAGTTTAGATAAATAGATGGTCTTCAAACACTTCAAAAACATACAGAATATGGCATTTAAAGTGTTTTGTTAACATAGGGCTTTCCATGACAGTGTGACCTGTTTACTCCTGGCAGCATCAATTTACTTCCAAAAAGGATGATGGGCATTGAAGAACCTCCATATGGAGTTTGCTTGCAATGTGGCAAAGCTAGCCATTTGGTCAAGAAACTGGCCTTGCCTTTCACTGCTGACAATATGCTGTACAAACTAGACAAGCAGGAAACAGAGGAAAAAAACTGTAAAACTTTGCCAAAACAAGGCAGAACAGTCCTTCAAAATTCATGCTTCATAGAAAAGTCTGCCAGATATTCTAGGCCTATAGGCAGAAGATGGATGCCCCAATGTTGCAGAGGAACCTTGGATGACTGTCCAGGCAACCAGATTTCTCTCATTTCTATAGTTTTGGAAGTGGTTTGCACTGCATTTCCTGTTTACTCAGGGAATATTATATCCTACTCTGGTCTTTGATGGAGTTGAAGACTAGATAGTTATAGTTACAGTTTTTTTTAATCATGATAGAAGACAAATTAGGTACAAAACTTCAGATTCACCAAGATAGGAAAATAGTGGAGTATTTTTTCTGAATTTGCCAAATACAAATGGATTGTATATTGTAAATGTAATTCTTACTTGATAACTGTTCTTGTTGTATATAGTCTTACTATCTTCAAGTTAAAACCCTTCCTTTTTATTTACACAAAAAGGGGGAAATGTTGTAGAATATTATTTTAACTAGGCAAAGATATGTAACATTTGTTTATGCTGCATTTGTTTAACTATGTAAAGATGTGTTACCATTTATGCTGCATTTGATCAAAGATGTAAGGATCTGTTGCTTCTGTTTTACCTTGCCTGTCTAAGGCACATGATTAGCCTAATACAAAGCTGAATGCCCAGTAGCTAAGCAGTAGAGGGATAGATAGGGCTGGCAGGCAAACAGAATAAAAAGGAGGGGGAATCTAGGCTCAAGAGGAGAAACCAAGAGAACAGAGAATGAGGGAGAAGAGAGGGAAACACCCAGGGTCAGCCACCAGCCAGCCAGACACAGAGGAAGCAGTGAAAATAGGACATACAGAATGAAAGAAAGGTTAAAAAGCCCGAGACAAAACGCAGACTAAGAGAAACAGGTTACATTAAGTTATAGGAGCTAGCAAGAAATAAGCCTAAACTAAGACCAAGCATTCATAACTAATATTAAATCTCTATGTCATGATTTGGGAGCTGGTTGGTGGCCCAAAGGAAAGTCTACAACACTCTGTCTTTGGTTAATTTGGCGAAAGGTTTGTCATTCTTGTTGATTTTCTCAAAGAATCAAGTCTTGGATTTCACAAGTCTTTGTATTGTTCTTTTTGTTGGTGGTGTTGGTGTTTCTGTATCATTTATTTCCACCCTGAGTTTGATTATTTCTTTGCATTTATTCTTTCAGTGTATTATTTATTCTTATTTTTCTAGCACTTCCAAGTATATCATTAAGTTAGTAATATAAGATCTTTCCGGTCTTTTTTATGTAGGGACTCAGTGCCATGAATTTTCCTCACAGAACTGCCTTCATTATGTTCCATGAGTGAGTGTGTGTTGTGTCTTTACTTTCAGTGGATCTAAAAAGGTGATTTCCTTCTTCCTTTCTGTCTTGGCACAGTTTTCATTCAGCAGTGAGTTGTTTAGATTTATTTTATTTGGTGTGTTTCCTTCCATTTCTATTACTGTTGATATCTAGCTTTACTCCATGATAGTCACATAGGATTCAGGGAGTTATTTCAATTTACCTATACATATTGAGACTAAGTTTGTTTCCTCATCTGCAGCCAATTTTGGAGAAAGTTCTATAAGTGCTAAAAAATATATCTTCTCTAATATTTGGATAAAATGTTCTCAAAAGATTTGCTAGGCCTCTTTGATTTATGCTGTTACTTAATTTCAGTACTACTGTTTAGTTTTTGTCAGAATGGCCTGTCTAGTGGCAAGATGGGGTACTAGTTACCCACTATCACTGTGTTAGAGTCAATATGTGATTTGGTTTTTTATTTTTGGTTGTTGTTGTTATTGTTGTTGTTTTCTGTCCTAATGTTTCTTTTGTGAACTTGGATGCCCTTGTGTTTGCTGTATAAATGTTTAGAACTGTGATACCTTTGTTTTGGTTTTCCTTCAATGAGTATGTAGTGTCTTCCATATCTCTTCTGATTAGTTTTGATTTGATATCTATTTTTGAGGTAGTAAAATAGCTACACCTGCTTACTTTTTGGTTCCATTCACTTGAAATACATTTCTCCAACCTTTCATTCTAAGTTGATATCTTGTGCTTGATGGTGAGGGGTAGTTATTAGATGCACATAAAGATGAATTTGTTTTCTAATCCAATCTGTTAGCCTGTGTCTTCTTGAGGAAATGAGAATATTAGTATCAAGATTTATTATTGAATAGTTTTATTAATTCCTGTTATTTTGTTGTAGTTTTTCCCCCATCTTTTGATTAAATATTCTGAGATTATTTATTCCTGTGTCTGTTTAGGAGTAATAACCTTTTTAGACTAAAGTTTTCATTCTAGTGTCTTCTGTAGATCTGGATTGGTGGACATAAATGGCTTAAATGCTTTTTATTTATCTATTGATTTAGGTTTTTATTTATCTATTGATTTTCACTGATAGTTTCATTGTGTGTAATAGTCTGGGCTGGAACCTATTATCTCTCGGATCCTGCAGGACATCTACCCAGGCCCTTCAGGCTTTCAGAGTTTCCACTGAAAAGTTGGGTGTTATTCTAATGGGTCGGCCTTTACATGTGACTTGGTCTTTTCCCCTCAACATTTTGAATACCCCTTCTTTATTCTGTACATTTAGTGTTTGATTTTTATGTGCTGTATAGAATTTCTTTTCTGGTCATGTATATTTGCTGTTTTGTATGCCTTTTGTACCTTTCTTTAAATATGGAAAATTTACATCTATGATTTCGTTAAAAATATTTTTGGGGCTCTGACCTGGGTTTCCTCTTCTTCCTCTACACCTATGGCTCATAGCTTTGGTCTTCTCACAGCATTCTAGATTTCCTGGGTGTTTTGTGCCTAATTTTTTTTTTTTTTTTTTAGATTTCTTTGACTGAACTATCTATATCTATTACCCTGTCTTCAGAATTTGAAACTCATCCTTCCATGTCTTTTAATCTGTTGGTGAGAATTACTTCTCGGCTTTTGTTTGACTTCCTGAGTTTTATTTCATTTTGCCTTTTCTTTAGCAATTCTACTTCTCTGTTAAATTATACTTTAACATCTTGAATCATTTTCATGATTCCATTCAACTGCTTTGTTTTCCCAATATTTATTAATGCATTTCTTTATGTCCCTTTTAATGTTCTTGAACATATTCATAATTACTATTTTGAAGTCTTTGTCTTAGGCTTCAGTTAAATTGCTTTCTCGGGGCCTATTACAATGGTATTGCTGGCTTTGAAGGAGGCATACTGTGTTGGTTGTTTGTGTTTATAGTTCGTGCTTCGGCCCAAGCATCTGGAGTTATGACATTTGAGTTGTTTCTTAGTGTAGATATCTAGACTGTCCTTTGATGAGTGTGTGTTTCATTATTTGGTTACTGTAGCCCCAATCTGGATCATAACCAAGTGTGGTTGATGTGAGGTCCCCGGTGGAAAGTAGTTCTGGGTCTTGGGGATAGAGAGTGGTTCTGCAGGCTGGCAGAATGAACATGGGCTATGAACAAGGCTGAAAGGGGTGGCAGGGGCCTGGGGTCCACACCAAAAGACCAGGTCCAAGGGAAGAGAGGCAGGCTGGGTGAGTGTTTTTTGTTTAAAGTCAAGAAAAACTAACCAACCCATAGGTAGACTAAGAGAAAGACAGAGAACATGGGAGTGAGAAAGAAAGAAAAGAAAGATTTAAAAAGAAGAGATTCCTAACTCAACAAAATTTAGACCACATGTGGTAAGAAAACAGTTATTATTCAATGACGAAAACTTGAAGGCTTTTCCTCTGATATAAGAAAACAAGGCAACAATATTATCACTACTTCTGTCCAACATAATAATGCAAAATCATTAACTACAGCAACTAGGCAGAAATAAAAGGCATCCAAGTACTAAGAGTTGAACTGAGAGTTAATCCTAAGTCTGCTTACTGACTGTAGAATTTTATATAGAAAATCAAAAAATCTACAAATTCTTTTTTTGTAACATATTGTTAGAAAAACATATTCTAACATGACATAATGCTAACTGATAGTGTCTTGGGGTTCTTCTGTGATGCAATGAACAAATAATGAAACAAGAACATGAAAGTACTAGTGAGTATATAGATTTATTAAAGGTTAATATGAAAGTAGGGTCCATACATCTCATAATGTTAAATGTGTGTGTGTGTGTGTGTGTGTGTGTGTGTGTGTGTGTGTGTCCCATTACCCGTGTGCATGAAATTTTTTCTGATACATCATTTCAAAGACTGACTGGATGTCACTGATGAGCAAGCTACAATCTGTACACCCAGAGGGGTTAGGAAAAGAGGAGGGGTCTAGGAGAGATGCTGGAATCTCCCTGGGAAGGGAAAAGAACAGATTTTATAGGCAGACTGGGGGCAGGTGGGGACAGGAGTGGGGGAGGATCAGGTGTGAGGGGAAGTTGGGGTGGAGAGAGAGAGTGGGGAGAGAGGGCTAGAATTGGGGGACCTTGGAGGAGGGGAAACCTAGTTCAGTGGAAACTTTCTGGATTTGATAAAGGTGAGCCTTATGAGGATTCCTAGTAATGGAGGGCATGGAGTTTCAACTGGCCATCTCTTGTAGCTAGACAAGGTTCCCAGTGGTGGGACTCGGTTCCATTCAACTGAGTTGTTGACCAAGGTGGTCCCATGGAAAGCCCCAAATGACCCAGGCTGCATATCACTAATTTGAGCCATTTCTTGGTTATAGCTCCAAAAAACACAACAGCCAAACCAAAAATAGATGAGCAGAAGTGAAAACTAATATGCTTCTATACTGCAAAGTAAATAACTTTAAAAAAAGAGAAGCCGCACAGATCCCAGAGACAGAAGAAAGTATTTGTAAATCATCAGATAAGGGACAACAGCCAAGCAGTATGAGGGAAACTCAGTAAGGAAAACCTGTACTTTCAAAACGAAAAGGCTGGGCTAGAAAGATGGCTCAGCTATTAAAGGCTAGGCTCACGACCAAAATTATGAAAGTGGAAAGGAGCCTGAATCAATAATTCTCGAAAAAAGGAGGGGGTACATACAAATGGTTACGGGGTAAGAAAAAAAATTACAAATAAAAACGCAGACATTGCTTGACCCTAGTTAGCTCATCTATCATCAAACACATCAAAGAAAGAGTCAAGGAGGAAGGGGAGAAGCGAACCTCATAGAGCATCAACGAGAATGTTGACTAGAGATGGAGTCTCTTGGTGCGAGACGAAGCCAGTCAAAATTCCAGCATGAAACTGCTTAGAGAACGGAGTGGCAGTTGATGGCTTGGAGGGAGGGAGAGTCACTCTCTCTGGGGAATGTGGCCACTGGTAAGCTGCCCACACCTCACTGGATGGTCCCACACCGTACACATAGAGGCAACACTGATTGGGCCCAGCAGGATAGTAGAATCCAAAAAGAAAAGGAAGACAAGAGGTTTGGACGGAGACAAAATGAGGAAGGGGCACTAGAGGAAGCTGAAGGGAGGGATTGGTGGGTGGATAAGATCAAACTGTAATTGTATGAAATTTTCAAAGAATAAAAAATTATTTTAAAAATATATATTTAAGGTGAGAGATATGTTAATTTGTCTGATTTGGGTACACCACTGTGTATATATATTCATACAACATTAATGTATGCAACTTTTGTCCATTGATTTTTAGGACAAAACCTAAAACATGGTTTTAGTAAATAAAACAACTTGATTAGAGTAGAATTTACCAAATTGAATTCAATTTTAACAGAAACACCTTACCACAAGGACTGACACATTACATTTTTGTTATAGAACAATATACCTATATTCTATAAAATAATATAGACTAATTACATTAATGATAGTGATAACTTCTTGGAAAAGATTTGATGACAAGAACATTTTATTGAAAACAAAACCTTCAATAAAGTCCTTGAGCTGAATTGATAAAGGCATGAATATAAACTAAAATTTATAATGCAGAACTCAATGTATGATTCAGCTTTTCCCCCTTCAGGATGTCATACTGCCTTTGTACACCAGGACATGATGTACCATGACTTCACCTATGGTTGAAAACAAAGGACATTTGTGCCTCACACAGGGCATCAAAACCAGGAATGTGGTGAGGAGATCAGTCTACACTAACCTAGGAAGACGGCCTAAGTGACTTCCTGGCACTCAAGTCCCTTTGAGGTTCTGTGGTAGGGAACACACAAGCTGCATGTCATGATGAAACCTGTACTTCTCTGCCCAGGGAGAGTCTGAACTCTTTTTTTTTTAACTTAAAAGAGAAATTTGAAATGACCTTAGGAGAAAAGAAAAATAAAGTTCATTTTTTGTTATTCTGAGGAATGGAGGTTATGTTTTTTTTCTTTGTAGTTTTCAGTTTACTCAAAAGAACATTGTGGTTGAGAAAAAGGGTGTGTTACCAAGAAAGGAATCTAATGACATTAAGCACATACATTCAATAGATTTCCTGAACCTCCTCATTGAACTACAGCCATCAGAAAATAGTCATCTGTTTTATTTCTTCTATTCCAAAGAAATTTACTTGTCCTGAGGTATGCATATCAAAAATACAGTCAACATTCGGACTAAACCACAGCATTGAACCAGAGAGACAAAAATAGACAAAAGTAAAGACTGCATGTGAATAAAGAGGTGTTCCAAGGAGATCTGGGTTATCAAATCTTATCAAAAGATGCTTGTGCATTGCTGTGTGCATATATCACTGAAACCGTTATTAGAATAAATATTCTATCATTGTGAGACGTGGTTGGGGAAATGCATCAGGAATCATATCAGAGCTTCAACTTGTGTCTTGTTTTACCATTTAATAGCCAATCTCCCCACCAAGTACTGACTTCGTGTTTTAATGAAGGGACAATCACTTCTTAGTGACTATTCCTTCCACACAGTAGGCATTCAGAAAACCACTTTCCCTTTCCCCCTCATAAAAATTCCAAAGGCCATGGAAATTTGACAAGGGAAGATTTGGGGGTAAAGGTATGGATGCCATTTTAACTAAATTTCAGTTGGCTTAATAGGCTACAGCATATGTATTATCACCAATCAACCCTAAGTCCCTGTCAGGAGCTCAGAGTCTGCTTAAAGTAACTACACGATACAGCAGCCATCCAAGCTATAGCTGTAGTTAATGCCCAGAGTAAGCTGCTGCAAACCGCATGACACAGACTTCTTCCTCATACTCAATAACAAACACATTTGATAAGGGAGGTCAGGGGGGCGGTTACAGGTTCTTGAATCCCAGAACACAAAACTAGACAGAAGACAGCAGCAGGAGCTTTCCAAGAGAGGACATGGGCCAGAGCTGGAAGACAGGTTCAGCTCAGTGGCAAGCACTGTAGAGAGGATGGGACTTCGGTATCTTAGCATGGGGCTTTGAGTCTTCACAGAATGCCAGCTATCTGTAAGTCTGTTACATATGGGCCTTGCTTGTGTCTGTCAGCACAATATGTCAAAGGTTAATTCACAGCATTTGTGTGAATCCTAGATCCTTCACCTTATTTTCCTGCTTCACGGTTGCTGTTAAAAAAAAAAAAAAAAAAGGAAGAAAACAACATGGTGTGCTGTGAAAACTGGAATAATTATTAAGTATGTTATAGTTCCTTAAACTAAAAGGTAAATTATTACTAGAGCTTTGCATACAAAGCTGGTATTGTGTAACCAAAATGACCCTCCTGCTATGTTTTCGTCCCCAAACAGGAAATCTCTTTGGAAGCAAGTGTTTCTTCTCCAACAAATTGTGGAGAAATGACTCATCTGGCAGTTATCTTTACCCCCACACCACCTCACACACCTGAACGGAAACACTTCATGGGTGCAGTCTCCAGCAGCTGGATTAAAGTCTCACACCTGTTCCTGTAGCTAGAGTTTTCCTGCCTGGCCCACAGTCAGGGCAAATCTCTCTCACCCGCCAGTCCCAAGCCGCTCAAACCCGATCAAGTAAACACAGAGACTTATATTGCTTACAAACTGTATGGCCGTGGCAGGCTTCTTGCTAACTGTTCTTACAGCTTAAATTAATCCATTTCTATTAATCTATACCTTGCCACGTGGCTTGTGGCTTACCGGTACTTTACATCTTCCTTGTCCTGATGGCGGCTGGCAGTGTCTCCCCCACCCAGTTTCCTGTTCTCCAATTTTCCTCTCTGTTAGTCCCGCCTATACTTCCTGCCTGGCCACTGCCAATCAGTGATTTATTCATTGACCAATCAGCAACACATTTGACATACAGACCATCCCACAGCATGTTCCACTCAGGTAACCAACAAAATGACCAGTGGGCATCCTTGCAGTCTCTTCTGCGTGCTGACTGAAAAACCACAGCCTTGATCTGTTTCTGAGTCATGACGTCAGAACGCAGAAGAGTTTCGGGAATCAACTTATCCTAACCTTTCCTTTACAGGTGTGAAAACAAGCCCAGAGAAATTCTGTCACTCTAACTGTAGCAAGTCACTCAGATGGAAATAGAAGTGGTATTTGAGACCCACTGTCCTCACAGCTTCAGGCTCTCACTTCCTGGTAGAACAGAGGTAAGGGCATTAGGATACCAAGGTGGAGACCAGGTTGACCCAAGAAAGGGAGCACAGTGTCATGCTGTTGAACAAGCTCCTGCGTTGATGCTCCAGTTCAAGCAGCATTATAGTGTGAAGATCTTCATTTACATATAATGTAACTGTATTTTTGTACGAGTTTGGGTATTTTACTTGCATGTATATCAGCTCACCACATGTGCCTGGGGCCTGTGGAGGCCAGAAAAGGACATCAGTCACCTGGAACTGGAGTTACAGTTGTGAGCTGCCATGTGGGTGCTGGGAACCAAACTTGGGTCCTCTGGGAGAGCAGCCAGTACTCTTAACTGCTGAGCCGTCTCTTGATGGCATGATGTTTTTGTTTTAAACCCTTGCCAACTTATGCATAATTTAAAAAGAACAGCTAGCTTGATTACTTAAAGGAGTAGCAAAACCTTCTTACAGGCTGACAGTTTATAGCCGAATATCATCAAAAGTGCTAAAGATCAAAATCTCACCAGAAAAAAAAAAGTTAGCTCATTTATAAACCTACTACAGCTCTACAAAACTCAAAAGAAGCTTGCTCGTAGAGCTGTGCAGATATACCAACATATAAACACTGTTCGAGAGACTGAACAAACTAAACCAAAGAAGAAAAGATTATTCACAAAACGTTGATTTATTTTTTTACTTATTTATACTTTCTACAATTTCTACATGGTTCCTCCTCAATATTCTGGCAAATGAGACAGCTTCCTTCCTCGTTAGAAGCAGCCAGGCTGAAAAGTGGACTGAATTACTCCAGTGAATAAGTAACAGGAATTCCAGGAGCTGTGGTATATGTTTCTTGCTCTGAAAACATAATGGCTATTTTGAATTAAAGATGACCACAAGTTCCTGGGGAATTTTCCTCTTTAAATACAGGCTGGCCCCTGGCTGCTCCAACCAGAGGCCACAAGAGAAGTACTGCTGTTCCAGGCCTGGATCCAGGTTGAAAGGCAACCAGCAACTTCTACTGTGGTCTCTTGGAACCAAGCCTGTTTTTAAGCTCACAATTCCATTCTTCAGTTTGCTGTTAATCACAGACAATACAGTCACTAAACTTGGCCCTGGAGTTTTCTATTGTTTTCTTACTGTTTCTGCATTTGTCTTGAAATTCCTTAGCCTATTCATTATAGCAACTTTGTCTTTTTTTTTTTTCAGGAGTCTCTTCATTTAAAATCCAGTACTGCCATAGTGCAAGTCATTTTCTTTAATGTACAAATAAATCTTAACTATGTACTGGACCATATTGTTGTTCTACAAACTAGAGTTTGATATTTTTCTAGAAGGTTGTTGTATATATTGAGAAACAGTCTACAAGGCACAGTGCATCTGAATTCTCAAAAATCAGACCCATCAGTGATTATCAAATTCCTATGATCACAGTAAGACCTGAACTCAAGGCCAAGCTCTGCTCCAGCATGAAGCTGCCAAAGGCTTTGACTGTCTTTCCCACCTTCCCAGTGGGTTTTTCCCTGGATCCTCGGGGGATGCTGCTGTCTGTATATAGTGTTCAGAAGACAGCAAAGATAGATTTGTAGGGAAGCTAGAGTCACATATACAGCCTGTTTCACCAGTGGCTCCCAACTTTCTGGGACGGACTCACAATTCATTTACTTCCCCAGGTCCACACTGCCATGAGACCCTACACAGGCCACATAGCAATCCGAGAAGAAAAGCTCTCATTCACCACTCAGTCAGGAGCCATATGATTTGAACACAGTGATGGGACACAATGTATTAAACTATTTTTGATAGTTTAATTACGAAGAAATAACACAACTCCAACATCTGGATATGGTCACATATACTCCTATGTTCCCGACACCAGGGATACTGAGGCAGGACAATTGATTGTGAATTTGATTCCAGCTGGGCTACACTGTTTGGGAAGGGGGAAGAAAGAAAGATAGAGGTATGGGGTATGAGGGGAGGGGACAGAGAAAAGAATTCTCAAAAATGTACTTAGTGAAGGAGCAAACTCTAAGTCAGTATATTTTTTTTATCTGAATGTGAGATTCAAAAATCCTTGGTAAAGGTAGAGCCATAGCCTACCAGAAATTGTAAAAGTTTAAGAGCTTGGTGAGGCCGGAGTAGGCTTAAGCTCATCAAGCCAAGAGTAACGAATCAGAATCAACAGACAAGGGATTAGCAAGCTAGGAACTACTGGAAGAACGAGGGAGACTGACTGATGAGCCTTGGGTGCTACCAACAACCCCAAAGTCTACTGCTGCAGCACCAGCACACGGAAGATGTCGAGTGCAGAACTGCAGGCAGAGGACAAGAAGTCAGCAAAGGTGCAAATCCCTGCTAGATCATTAACACCACTGAGCTCTGCACCAACAGCAGGGGCGGCTGTGCAGCAGGGAAAACTGAATACACAGCACAGGTAGAAAGACAAGCATTGCCACCTGCTGTGCCATATACCATTTTCAAATGACCTGGCAATGGGGGTGTTTACAGAACCCACCAAGACAGTAAGGATCGACTTAGCACTGAGGGGCGGTGTATTACGTGACATGTCATATAAATTCCAGTCCGTTGGGATCCTTCTCAGAAGTTCAGTATGTCCCAATTTTTGCATGCTTTTGGCCATGCTTCATTGTCTTCACATGTTTGTCCATCAGACCTGCCACTGCTCATCACTACTCACAGGCACACTGCCAGTTTATCCACCAGAGGGTCGACTATACAGATTGTCATAAGCAGGAGCCAAAACCCTTGGTGGTGATTTGATCCAATCCTAAGGACATGGTGCATAGATTTATGTTTCATACTAACTATAAGGTTTATGAAATGTATTGACATTCAACAGTGCACATATATTTCTATAACAAAATCTTGTTCTAATGACTAAAAATGAAAAAAATGCTTATATTTACCAGTCCTGAAAAATCTTTAAAAATTAGTTTACTCGCCGGGTGGTGGTGGCGCACGCCTTTAATCCCAGCACTCGGGAGGCAGAGCCAGGCGGATCTCTGTGAGTTCGGGGCCAGCCTGGACTACCAAGTGAGTTCCAGGAAAGGCGCAAAGCTACACAGAGAAACCCTGTCTCGAAAAACCAAAAAAAAAAAAAAAATTAGTTTACTCAAAATCTTGTGAAAATAAGTAATTATGCTAAAAAAATGACAAAACACAGAACTAGCTCACAGCTAGAAATATAAATAAGTTTATCAAAACACAAATAAGAACAATGACATTAAATTTGAAATCATGTAAAATTAAAATTATATTACGAAAAGTCTGTGGTGCTGGGGATGAACTCATACTCAGTGACAGGATACATGAATAGCAGTCAACAATCACTGTGTTCACTCTCCAACACCATAAAAATAAAAAACAAGATGAGCAAAACATGAGAAATAAGTGATACATATTAAAGTAGTTCAAGAGGATGTAACTTTGCAGGGTATGGGCCACACAAAATATTTCAGAGTTGGGTAATTTCTATTACATGGGTGAATCCATAAACAGGATAGCTTTAACATTTGTAGATGAACTTACTTTAGAAATCAAAATAGACTTCTCAGGTTTGGCATACCAATAAACCAAACCTTTGCCAAAACCACTTAAAAGCAAAGCTTTTCCTTTTAGGTCTTTGGCAGTGGGTAGTCCTTTGTGATACACCCAAGAAGAAGCTTATGTTAAAACTCAAACAACGGTGACATCAAATATCTCAGAAAACGACTACCTTATATGAGATATGTGTATCTTTAAGAAGTATGTGCATTTTAAAACGTGGCAAGAAAATAATCTAGCAATTGACTAATAGAACAAACAGTAAGAGTTGCTGTGTACACTTCAGTGGACCAGAGAGTAGAGTTCCCTCCATGCTTGAATGGAGTGGGAAGCTGCATGGGAACCCGAACCACCATAAGCAACATGTGATAAAAGATCAGAAAAGTTAAACCTCTCAAAGCAGGGAAAGAAAGGAACAAAAAGGTGGATAGAAATATTGAAGGTGGAGTCCCTGAGTGCTCAGTCTGCCAGGCCAGCTCACCAGCCCCTGAAGGATGGCTGAGGAAATTCACAGAAAAGTCTAAAGAAAATAGGCCTGTGTCTGGCCATGGTACTAATGGTCCACAGTTAAGCAATTAGAAAACATGTTCAGTGATGAACCTCAAGGGCAAGGATGGCCTGAAACTCCCCAGGACCTCCGGGTCTGTTGTCCAGCCTGCCTGACAGGAAAGAGGCCTTTAGGGAAAGTGCTGTCTGCATCTTAGCATTGCTTACAGTGCCCTATTGATCAACCAAAACCAGAAAGTAATTCCCAGTTTGATCAGTTTGATAAAACTGACACAGTGATATCTACTACAGATGAACAACCTATAATCCAGGAACACACAGAAGAATTCATTCACTGGCCTAAAGACAGTAAGGAAAAAGATCATTGATTTTAAAATCTGCACTCTTTGATAAAATACATCATCAATATCACCATACTTGTTCCATCCTGCTACAACTTTCAAAAACAAAAGAGCCCAGATTGGAAGGAATTGAAGCTGTAAGGCCTGCCTGAGAAAGGATTTATTCAAGCCATAGGGCTCCCAAAAGAGTAATGCATACAGTGTCCAAGTGAGACTTAAGCTTGAGTGAGATCTGAGAGAGCAGAGGACGGATGGCAGCACCTAATCCATTTCATCATCTACACCGCCAGGCTTTCTTCTCTTCTTCAAGCCATCGGTAAGCTTTCATCCTGAATACTGAACAGCAGATGCCCTTGTTCACACACTTTGTGGTGGAACCACGGTGCTGCCATCCATCACGGACTGCTTAGTCCCTGATCAGTCTGCCACCCTGAGAGAAATGTCAGAGGATGGCCTGGAACCAGTGTCTGCCACTTCTTGCCATGCACACAAGCAGAAGTGTGAGTCTGGGTGTGTTTAATTCTACAGGGTCCACCTGGGTCAGTTGTGCCTGTCATTCCTGGCCCCTCCTGGGTGTCTACCGGAAATCAGCCCCTGATCTGAGGGACAGAATGCCAGAGCAAAAAGCTGGGCAGAGGCGACACTGTGGCCAAAGGCTCTTTCAGCATTTGAAAAGCAGCGATTCTTGCCAAATTCTGTAACAAAGAGATCAGGATTGTGAAAGGCAACAGAAAACACCCCCATAGTTCAAGAGACCACTGCTCCTCCCTCAGTAGAATAAGCAGCAATACTTCTCACGCATCATGTCCTGAGTCTTCTCACACGTCCCACACCCATCTTCTCACAGTCCCATCTCCACCTTTAACTTTCTCACTTCAAAACCACATGGTATTTCAAATAGTCTTCCAAGTCAAAAACTTTCCACAGGATTCTGTTTTTTCTGGTACAATATCACATATTCAGGGCAAACCACAGGAAGAAAGAGACATATCTTGGTTATCCCGTCCCTGGGCTCTATGTCTATAGTCTCTGTTTGCTTCCTCCTTTGATTTTCTTGTTATTGTCACATACATCTGCAGTTCAACCAGATCCATGTCATGTTCTTTACATCTGTTTAACCCAGCTCAAGAAATACTTTTGTGTCCTGTTAACACACAGTCCCTAAAGAAGTGTGAGCTAAGGAAAAAGTCTAAAGCTTTGGTGGTGGTGATTCCTAAGGATTTTACAGTAAGTATCATTTTCTATTCCATTGTGCAAAAGGGAAAAAAAAAACACATCTTTAGGGCATGTCATTTTTATGCAAAAAGGCAATCAATTTTTTAAATCATACGGTGACACACATTCAACTATCACCAGACAGGGACACACATTCAACTGTCACTAGGCTTGATGTTCTATAAAATTCCCACTAAGGCCCTGGTCAAAGCAGAAGACACTAATGTCATTATCTCCTTACAATTTAAGTGTAGCTTAACACCAAGTTTTCACAGTTTGCCACCTCTAAGTTCAATACACGAGTAGAAAACAAACACATAATAATAAAGACTGTTTAAGAAGAATAACAGAAAATACCTTAGTAATTTGGGAAAATATTAAGGAAATATATAATGTATGAAGTAACACACCTCAAAGAATGTAAAAGTTCTGAATAAATGAGCCGGATATTCAAAACTAATAATTAAAACTTAAGAACATCAATTTAATTCTTGTTTATAGTTCCAGTGAGTATCAATAAAAATATCCAAACATGAGGAATTAGCAGACACATAACTTGTAGAAATGTAATAAAGGCCAATGCATAGAATGCCAGTAACACAGCATGCCTGACCTCTGAATCTCTTGGTCTCTCCCAGTCCTGTGTGACTAGGCAATGGACAGCATGCGAGCCACAGGTGTATTAAGGACAGAGGTGAAGTTCTGTGGCACCTGCCAAGATATCAGGCTTCCCTCATTTCTAAAGTGGCTTAGTGATACAAGCAGGGTTTGATAAATCAGACTGTCTCTGTGGGACTGAAGTAAAAAAAGAGGCGGACGAATCCTGCCTTGGACAATCAACTCAAAGAAGCATTCAGACCTTCTGATCAGCCTATCTGCGAGATGAAGAGACAAGCTATGTGTGCTCCTGAGGCAGTGCACAGATTAGTAATATATCTTCTTGTATCAGCATTTAAGTTTTGCCTAAGGCTTAGATTCCTAGGAAGCCACTGCCAAAAAGACATTTTTGAAAGTAATTAAGAAAATTAAAATGAAGTGGCTTCACTGAAATGTGAAAATAATGAACCCCAAAATACTCAACACATGAGTGTAACAGAGATTTACAGCACAAAAGAGGCCCACATTACTAAGAATGGATGATTAATGAATGATGTCAAAAAAAAGTTAAGAAGGGAGAGGAGGAGAAAGAAAAGAAGAAGGAAGAGGAGAAGAAGGAGGAGGAAGAAGAAGGAGGAGGAGGAAGATAAGAAGTAGGAAGAAAAGGAGGAGGGGAAGAAGAAGGAAGGAGGAGGAGGAAGAGGAGGAGGAGGAGGGGGAGGAGGAGGAGGAGGGGGAGGAGGAGGGGGACGAGGGGGAAGAAGAAGAAGAAGAAGAAGAAGAAGAAGAAGAGGAAGAGGAGGAGGAGGAGGAGGAGGAGGAGGAGGAGGAGGAAGAAGGTAGGAGCCCTGTATTACAGAATATTTAAAATGATATCCAAATGCATTGAAGACTTACTTAATTGTGAAATGAGAAGGTAATGGTAATGCCAGGAGAATAAAATATACCACCATATTTAGAAAATTTATAAAGACCTAAGACTGACAGAGCTTGAAGCACCAAAATGAAATACATTGAAGACAGTGCTGACAGGTTCAGAGAAGATATACATCATCAGTAAAGTCAGGAAAGGAATAATATCTAGTCTATAAAAGAAACTACAGCAAAACAGTAAAAATATAGAGAATAAAAATGAATAAGAAATATTAATTATCAGTGTTAATGAGATTTCAATAAGTCTAAGTCTATTCAGACTTCTATAATAATTCAAGTAGGATAATTTATGAACAAGAAAAATTATTACAATTCTAAAGGCTGTGAAGTCCGAAATTAAGTCACCAGATTCTGTATGAAGACAGGGCACTTTCAGTGGTCTTCCTGCTATCTCCTTATAACAGAAGCAAGTGTCCTGTGGCCTCTTCCAGTAAGTATACCAATCCCACTTTGTAGGATAGAGTCCAATGACCAAGCCACCTCCTGGAAGGTCACTTTTCATATCATCTTTGTAGAGCTTGGATTTTAGTATATGAACTTCAGCAGGAGACAGACATTCAGAGTATGAGGATAAGCAATAAAAAAAAGTGAGATAGTATATAGAAGTTTTATCTTCATTAGGTGAAATTAACTAAAACTAAATAGACAGTGGACTCACAGATTAGAAAGTTATACATTCAAATTGAGAGTAAATATTGTGAGCCTAGAACTGCTGATGAACTCATGTAACTGAGCTTAATCTGATCATTATAAATATATTTTGATACGCTGGAACAGAACCAGAGAATAAAATAATTTATGGTTTTAGACTAATGACCACAAATTTCTCTAGATAAGGACTGTTGTGCTTGAAGATGCCAGCAAAGGCAATAGAATCATGCTCTGCACTCCAGGATTGTCCCACCAGAGGACCAGGAAATAACACGGCTAAGCTAGTGTACCTTGTGTAATAGTTGTTAGAAGAAAAATAAAGTAGGAAGAGAAAGTGACAAAGCATGACCAGTAGAGAAAACCATGACGCAAACAGTGTTCCGTTTCAACATATTTCAGATTGAGTCTTGTGTGCACTATGAGGCAACCCAGCGGCAGACCTGTGTGCATTCCAGCTGAGATGCAGCAACTGCTACAACGCTTGGCAAATGGCATGGATGCAGAATGAAATAACAGTCTGCAGCTACAATAACATGAAAACTGTTCCTTTCTGATTCAGAATGCTTCATCTTTTAATCCCTAGTCATTTCACTTTCATTTTTCCTATAATTTCCTTTCATTCACCAGCACACATGTGTACACACACACACACACACACACACACACACACACACACACACACACACACCCTTTACATTCCCTGTCCCTTTCCTCATATCCATGCTGACAAATAACTTATGCCTCTTCCTATTTCTCCTTAATGCCTCTGTCAGTTCCCCAGTGATATCATTAGCTTCATTCTTAGGCTCCTTTTTCTGAGACTGAAAACACCAATAACTTCAAAAGCAAGATACTTTTCATCCATCTTTTCCAGTGGCTTTCAATTAACTCAGCATCTGAATCCCAGATATCTTGACCAAACAAGACACAGACTTGCTGTGGGATGGGCTGTATGTCAAATGTGTTGCTCTGATTGGTCAACAAATAAAACAGTGATTGGCCAGTAGCCAGGCAGGAAGCATAGGCAGGACTAACAGAGAGGAGAATTGAGAGAACAGGAAGGTAGAGGGAGACTCTGCCAGCCGCCATCATGACAAGCAGCATGTGAAGATGCCGGTAAGCCACGAGCCACATGGCAAGGTATAGATTTATAGAAATGGATTAATTTAAGATGTAAGAACTAGATAGCTAGAAGCCTGAGCCATTAGGCCAAACAGTTTAAATAATATAAGCGTCTGTGTGTTTATTTTATAAGTGGGCTGTCGGACTGCTGGGGCTTGGTGGGACTCAGAGAAAAAACTCTCCAGCTACACAGACTATTCATTTTAATCCATGTGGGGTATGGGTAAGATAGTGTTATAAATAAAATCCCTGTTACATTCCTCTATTTTCTCATATTTCACTACCCAGAGACATAGCAAGAATTAGTGAAATCTGAGAAGGACATTGCATTCAAAGTTCAGTAGGCAATGTATTGTAAAAAGAAGATTTTTCTTCTCAAACTCCACTGTAGAATAACATGTAATTACTATATATACCCCCACGAAAGTCTAGGATAGCAAGTCAAAATTTTAATCAATTAACATCCCATTGAACACTTCTGTCACTGGTAAATTGTTGTGGGATATTTGTACATTGCATGAAGATATTTGCACATGTATTGCTGTGATTGGTGCAATAAAAAGCTGAATGTCCAATAGCTACATAGGGGGTATAGGTGGGACTTCAGAGCAGAGAAAGAACTCTGGGAAGAAGAAGGCAGAGTCGCCAGTCACACTGGGAGGAAGCAGGATGGGCAATCTGGAGATGAGGTAAAGCCACGTGGAAGAACACAGGCTAGTATAAATGGGTTAATTTAAGTTATGAGAGCTAATGAGACAAGCCTAAGCTAAGGCTGAGCTTTCATAATTAACAATAAGTTTTCATGTCATTACTTGTGAGCTGGTGGCCCAAAGAAAAATCCATCTACATATGGTATCCAACATGGAGGTTCAAATATCCACATAGGTCCCGAGAAAGCAGTCTCCTTGGTAGGCTCAGCATACAGAGACACAGCTCTTTGAAGAGGCCCTGCTATTCAGTAGAGCACTTAAGCAACAGGTGTGATAGGTAAAAATACCTGCCACATCTTAGACACAGCAACTTCCCAGACCTGGGGCAGTAAACGTGCTGGCAGGAGGCTAGACTCTCAGGGAACCAAGGAGGGTGGAGCCAGTACCCAGAGCCCTCGGGGCTGGTGTGTCCATTGAAGGTTTGTCTCACAACAATAGAATAGATAATGGAGTATTTTCTGTGAATTTTCCAAATACCAACGGACTGAACATTGTGAATGTAATTCTTACATATGACAATTGTTCTTATTGTATATAGTTCTACTGTGCTAGAGTAAAAACCTTCCCTTTTTATTTGACAAAAAGGGGGAAATGTTGTGGGATATTTGTACACTGCATGAAGATGTGTGGCTGTGATCGGTGCAATAAAAATCTGAACAGCCAATAGTTAGGAAGGAGGTATAAGCAGGACTTCAGGGCAGAGAGAGAACTCTGGGAAGAAGAAGGAGGAGTCACCAGCCAGACTCGGAGGAAGAGGGTGGGCAGTATGGAGATGAGGTAATGCCATGTGGCAGAACACAGATTAGTATTAATGGGTTAATTTAAGTTGTAAGAACTAGTGAGACAAACCTAAGCTAAGACCAAGCTGTCATAATTAACAATAAGTCTCCATGTCATTATTTGTCAGTCGGTGGCCCAAAGAAAAATCTGTCTACAGTAAATCTTGCTGTATCTTTTATGCATGTGCATTCTCAAAATCTTATTAACAAACCAGCCATTGTAAACATCACATACTTGGAAATGTGTGTGCAAGAAATGAGTGGAGTTTCCCCACAATGAAGCCTGGGATATGATCTGTGACCACCACAACAACTTTCTCAAGATAGAGACTTGTGTATTGGAAAGCCTTTTTGTGTAATAGTCTATTGTTTGCCTAAAACTGCAAGGATACAGTGACATATCTGACCAATCAGTAGGAATCTCAAGGACCACGCTCTGGGTTTTAGTTCACACTACTAACTAGACAATTTGTTTGCTGTTCTTTAATTCTTGCTGTTTTCTTTAGGGATTTTTTCTTTTCCTTTAGCAACTTCTTAGTATATCTTTAATAATCCCCAAAGGATAGTCTTGTCCCAGATGATCTTGAAAGAAAGAAGCCAAAGAAAGCCAGTGTTTATCTAGTTGCATAGGAATAAAGAGAAACAAATTATTAAATATTTTCATTATAATCTTAAGTAACCTGAGTATCAAGCTTGTGGATTTTAATGACGTTTAAATTATCTGCATTCCCAACATGGCATTAACATGTGAGTGGTCACAGGTGCGCCCCACCTCCCTGCTTTATGCTTACTAAGTCAAGTATGCTTTCGACAACCAGAGTCCATTTCACAGATGAGTGTGTGCCAAACATGCCACAGTCACTGTGATGGCCGTCACGAGTATTTATGAAACCGTTGTGCAAAACAATTTTAATGAACTTTTTAAATGTCTAATAATAAGCATGATACATTTTAACTGATATCAAGATATATAGTTTGAGTGGATTTTTTTACGTTTATTAAAGTGCTACAAATTACCATCCTCACACACAAGACTCTGTCTATAACTTTAATGACTTTCTGATAAATTAAAGGTTTTGGAGAACAGATGAAGGCTTGAGGGATTTTTGTTGTTGTTGTTTGGTTTAGTTTCTGTGTTTTCTTTTGTTTTATTTGTCATGGTAGGGATTGAACCAAGAGCCTCACACGTTAGACACATGTTCTTCCACTGGGCTATACCCGCAGCCCATACATACACAAACACACACACACACACACACACACACACACACACACACACACACACACACACACGCATGCACACACCCAGGCACACATGGGGAGAGATGGGAGAGAGAGAGATTGCCCAATATAAGATTATTTATACCACTGGCAGCGTCATATATATACACACATGTATTTATGTACAAAATTCAATTCAACAATAGTTATTAAAAACTAAGTGTGAACCATGATGACTTCCAGCTACTAGAGATGAAGTAGATAAGACAAAGTTCCTGCCCTCATGGAACTGAAATTCTATCAGAATAGAAGGGGAAAAATTCCAAAAGGGTAGATGTTAGGCAGTGAGATCTAATAAAGAAAACAAGGGGGTGCATGAAAGAGTTGCCACATATGGACTACAAGGAAGGCTATGATGATATTTTATTTGTGCTGAAATATGATTTTATTTGTATGTTAATAAATAAAGTTGCCTGGGGATCAGAGCTAAAAGCAAGCCATTTAGCAGATGTCCAGTGGTTGTGGCACACACCCTTAATCTGCTCACATGGCAGGCAGAGTCTCTGTGTGTTCAAGGATACAGCCAAGCAGTGACCTGAACCTTTAATCTCAGTACGAACCATAGAGACCTGGAGGTCTGTATAGACAGGCAGTGATGAGGAAATCATGTGGTTGAGTTTAGAGCCAATGAGAAAGCAGAACAGAAAGGCAATAAAAAGATAGTTACACAGGAAGAAGGTCTTTCTATCAGGGGAAGGATGGCAGCAGGTGGTAAGATAAAGGGAGTCATGGCTCTTGCTCTGATCTCTTAGGCTTTAACTCTGTATTTAGTTCTGTGTTTTTTATTTAATAAGATCATTTAGAATTTCATCTACAAAAGGCTTCTGAGGGAGTGACATTTGCATAAAGACCTAATTCAAAGGGAGAAGTGTCTGAGGAACATGTGTAGAGCCTTTTCTCTACTGTATTCTCATGTTCACACACATCTTTGCAGCTATTCTTCAGAACAGACATGTATGTGACATGTGTATGTGTAATATAATAAAATATTAGCAGACTGCTAGGACTAAGACAGACACCACTTCTGCTGTGCTGGCTAATGTTATGTCAACTTGACACATGCTAGAGTCATTTTGGCAGAGGAAACCTCAATTGAGAAAATGCCTATGCCAGATTGGCCGATGGTACATTTTCTTGACTGATGACCAATGTAGGTGGGTCCATGCCACAGCAGGTGGTACAAGATGGTCCTAGAATGCATAAAAACAATCTGAGAGGGCCAGTAAGTATTCCTCCATGGCCTCTACATCTGTTCCTGCCTCCAGGTACCTGATGTGAGTTCCTGTCCTGACTTTCCTGGATGGTGGACTACAGGCTATAAAATGAAATAAATCCTGGTCTCCCGAAAGTTTTGTTTTATTTTGTTTTTTTTTTTTTTTCTGGTCATGATGTTTTACCTTACCACAGCAGTAGAAACCCTATTCATATCTATCTCCCTGCACAAAACTCAAGTCCAAATGGATCAGAGACTTCAACATAAAACCAGTTACACTGAACCTGATAGAAGAGAAAGTGGGGAAGAGCCTTGAGCGCACTGGCACAGGAGACCACTTCCTGAACAGAACACCTTGAGCACAGGGACTAAGATCAGCAATTAATAAATGGGACCTCATGGAACTGAGAAGCTTTTTTAAAGCAAAGAATACCGTCAACAGGACAAAACGGCAGCCAACAGAGTGGGAAAAGATTTCCACCAATTCCACATCTGACAGAAGGCTGATTTCCAAAATATAAAGAACTCAAGAAACTAGCCATCAAAAAAACAAATAATCCAATTAAAAATGGGGTACAGATCTAAGCAGAGAATTCTCAACAGATGAACCTCAAGTGGCTGAGAAACACTTAAAGAAATGTTCAACATCCTTAGCCATCAGGGAAATGCAAATCAAAACAACTTTGAGATTCATCTTATACCTGTCAGATGGCTAAGATCAAAAACACAAATGACAGCTCATGCTGGCGAGGGGAACACTCCTCCACTGCTGGTGGGGTGCAAACTTGTACAGCCACTTTGGAAATCAATATGGTAGTTTCTCAGAAAATTGAGAATCAACCTTCCTCAAGACCCAGCTGTACCACTTTTGGACATATACCCAAAGGATGCTCCATCCTATCACAAAGACACTTGCTTAACTATGTTCATAGCAGCTTTATTAATAATAGCCAGAACCTGGAGATACCTAGATGCCCCTCAACCAAAGAATGGTTAAAGAAAATATGGTACATATACACAATAGAGTATTACTCAGCTGTTTTTAAAAAATGACATCATAAATTTTGCAAGCAACTGGATGCAACTAGAAAAAAATCATCCTGAGTGAGGTAACCCACCCAGACCTAGAAAGACAAAGACAGTAGATATTAGCCACAAAGTAAAAGACAATCACAATATAATCCACAGACCTAAAGAGGCAAAGTAACAAGGAGGGCTTAAGAGGAGTCTGAAGGATCTCCCTGGGAAGGAGAAATAGAATAGATATTGAGAGTGGAGTGGGAGTGGGTAGGATTGGGAACAGAGGTGATCAGATGGAGGAGGGGGAGGAAATACTGAGAGAAACTGAAAATACTGGGAAGCATTTCAGGGCAAGGCAGAAACCTAGTGCAATGGAAACTAAGAGAGTAACCCTAGAAAAGACTCCTAGTAATAGGGAACACGGAGCCTGAACCAGCCATCTTCTGTAACCAGCAGATGCAGTGTCCCACAGCCAAACATTAGACGGAGCTCTGCGAGTCCAGTGGAGGAATGGGAGGAAGGATCGGAGCAACCAGAGGATCAGGAACACCACGAAAACATGGCTCACAGAATCAATTGATGGGGACTCATGGGGGCTCTCAGAGATCAGGGAGCCTGTAGGGGTCTGACCTAGATCCTCTGCATGTATATGGAATGGTGTGTAGTTTGGTCTTCTTGTGGGACTCTTCACAGTGGGAGCCGGGGCTGTCTCTGACTCTTTTGACTGCTGTTGGGACCCTTTTCCTCCTCTTGAATTGCCTTGTCCAACTCTGATATAATGGTATATGCCTCGTCTTATTTTAGCTTGTTATGCCATGTTTGGTTGATGTTCCTGGGAGGCTTGCTCTTTTCTGAGGGGCGATGGAGGGAGGGTGGGCCTGGAGGAAAGAGGGGGTGGGGGGAGAGACTGAGTGGGAGAAGAGGGAGAGGAAACTGCATTCAGACTGTAATGCATAAGATTAGAATAAATTTTAAAAAGAGATTTTTTAACTTTAAGAAAAACCAAGTAGCCAGGCTGCGGTAGTGCACACCTTTAAACTCAGCACTCGAGAGGCAGAGCCAGGTGGATCTCTGTGAGTTCGAGGCCAGCTTGATCTATAGAGTGAGATCCAGGACAGGCACCAAAAACTACACAGAGAAACCCTGTCTTGAAAAACCAAAAAAAAAAAAAAAAGAAAGAAAGAAAGAAAAGAAAAGGAAAAGCCAAGTAACTCATTGTTTCTGCCTCTCACCAGCTCTCTCTCTTCCAAAGGTGTCTGTCCTATGAACACTCCTGCAATGCATAGCAGTGGCTGCTTGGATTTGCTCCTGCTGTCTCCTGCCTGCATCTTGACTCTTGGGGACACAGGAAAGGTATCACCTCACGTTCTGGAATACTTTTTGTTATTCTGTGGCATGCCCGGTAGTGCTGTGTGATTCTGGAAACTAATTCTGTGCTGAGCCTAAGGAATGCAATGAAAAGTTCATGCCCTGGGTTCAGAGGAGACAGCGAGCTCTGTGGAGTCTTTATCATCCCCCATGCTGTTCCAGCAAATTTGCAGCTCAGTTGGGCCAACAGCCAATGAGAAACAAGAACAGAGCAGATTCACAAGGGAGGGGCAGGAGGCTTTTGGAGGCGACCAGAAATGCTGCTGCACACCAATCATTTCTACTCAAATCCAGATAGTTAGTAGCGCCTTCCTAGCTCTATTTTCCTTCAAATCGGGCATGCAGAGACATTTTTAAAAGGAAAAAAATTATAATCTGACCAACAAAAATTGGTGTTATCACTATAGTTCATTTCCATATCTGTTCCCTATTCATAATCAGCTTTAGAAATGCATGTGTGTATGGCATACATAAAGTACATTTATGTTAAATTTGTATTTATTGGATAAGATTTACATAAGATAATCCACGTATACAATGTGAACTGTTCTAAAGTAGGATTTTTAAAGTCTACATAATATTCATGTAACATGGCACCATTCATCTTGCCATTCCCCAATGGTGGCCACTCTATTTCTTGAACTCTTCTTTTTCCCCCTGTCTTTTCTATTTCTAAAACAACAAGAATGTCAAAAATCAGACTGAAAAAGAAGTATTATAGCAGCTATTCATTTAAATGATTTAATATAACAATACAAAAGAAAAACATTAACTGCAAATAAATAGTTTTAGTGGTTTAAAAAAAAAGAAAAGAAAAGAAAAAAGAAACCCTAACTAAAACACCTACCTTCATGGGGCTCACTACCTATCTGGAGTCACACATTTCACAGCTGAATTCCTAAGTCACTGTGGGAAGGAATTAAAAACATGTAATGGCTTGGCCTAACCTCATCTGCCTGGAGCTGTAAAGGCTTCCCTAAGTGTCTGCTCGGCATGCGAAGAGCAAAAAAACAGGACTGCAAATACCAGACCGAAGGAAATGTGTGATGGGACTAAAAGGAGCAGACCATGGTCAGAGCACAGCTGAGGGAAGAGGGAAGCAGAAAGGGAACGAGGAACAGCAGGCTGCACAGAGCAGAAGTGTGGCCTATGTGCCCTCAAGAGTCATCTACAGCATCTCACAGAGTCACCTACAGCATCCCACAGTCACCTACAACATCCCACAGTCACCTACAACATCCCACAGTCACCTACAACATCCCACAGTCACCTACAACATCCCACAGTCACCTACAACATCCCACAGTCACCTACAACATCCCACAGTCACCTACAACATCCCACAGTCACCTACAACATCGCACAGTCACCTACAACATCCCACAGTCACCTACAGCCTCCCACAGTCACCTACAACATCCCACAGTCACCGACAACATCCCACAGTCACCTACAACATCCCACAGTCACCTACAGCCTCCCACAGTCACCTACAACATCCCACAGTCACCTACAACATCCCACAGAGTCACCTACAACATCCCACAGTCACCTACAACATCCCACAGTCACCTACAACATACCACAGTCACCTACAACATCCCACAGTCACCTACAACATCCCACAGTCACCTACAACATCCCACAGAGTCACCTACAACATCCCACAGTCACCTACAACATCCCACAGAGTCACCTACAACATCCCAGAGTCACCTACAACATCCCACAGTCACCTACAACATCCCACAGTCACCTACAACATCCCACAGTCACCTACAACATCCCACAGTCAACTACAACATCCCACAGTCACCTACAACATCCCACAGTCACCTACAACATACCACAGTCACCTACAACATCCCACAGTCACCTACAACATCCCACAGTCACCTACAACATCCCACAGTCACCTACAGCATCCCACAGACCTACAACATCCCACAGAGTCACCTACAACATCCCACAGTCACCTACAACATCCCACAGTCACCTACAACATCCCACAGTCACCTACAACATCCCACAGTCACCTACAACATCCCACAGTCACCTACAACATCCCACAGAGTCACCTACAACATCCCACAGTCACCTACAACATCCCACAGTCACCTACAACATCCCACAGTCACCTACAACATCCCACAGTCACCTACAACATCCCACAGTCACCTACAGCCTCCCACAGTCACCTACAACATCCCACAGTCACCTACAACATCCCACAGTCACCTACAACATCCCACAGTCACCTACAACATCCCACAGTCACCTACAACATCCCACAGTCACCTACAACATCCCACAGAGTCACCTACAACATCCCACAGTCACCTACAACATCCCACAGTCACCTACAACATCCCACAGTCACCTACAACATCCCACAGTCACCTACAACATCCCACAGTCACCTACAACATCCCACAGTCACCTACAACATCCCACAGTCACCTACAACATCCCACAGTCACCTACAACATCCCACAGTCACCTACAACATCCCACAGTCACCTACAACATCCCACAGTCACCTACAACATCCCACAGTCACCTACAACATCCCACAGTCACCTACAACATCCCACAGAGTCACCTACAACATCCCACAGACCTACAACATCCAAGTACATGCCTCATGTACTCAATTTCAAACAAGGTTGGCTACAGTTAGCATATTTCTGCTCAACTACTAGAAAATGGTAAATTCTAGTATGCATGTTTCACATGAGTTCCAAAAAGAGAAGCTCTATCCTGATAAAAAGTCAACATTAGCCTTATCTCAAGGCCACACAAATGACTGAACCATTCAATTGCTTTATAGATTTTTCAATCAAAAGTTTTTCTTAGTTTTCTATGAATACCCCCAAAACAGACTCATTATTTTTGTTATTAGAAATGTTTTATAAATGTTTTAGGCCAAATATGGGAGTGAAAAGTTGACAGAGTGCTTGTATAACATGGGCAAGTTCCTGGCTTCAATATTCGGCACAAAAAGAAGGTTGGGAGAGAAGAAAGGAATAAATGGCAGCATTGACAATTCAAAAGGCCATAACATGTCACTCACATCCCCTCCCTGTATAAAAGACTGCTGCCTAGAACACAGAAAACAGGGGAAAGACAAATTTCAAATCCCACCATCACATACAGAAGCCCATCTGTATTCACCTGCTTTACACGTCTCCTGCCCTTGTGCTATCTATATTCCCAACCAAGGTCAGCTGAATTAAACGCCCTACTATAGGGTTCCATCACTCACTCCAACACTGTCTCCTAGTGAAGCATTTCCATCCATGAGCTCTTAGGTCATCTACCTTCATCTAAAACTGCGTGCTGCTACCCACTTCATCTCCTGCTCAATTGTGTCAATGTCCTTCCTCAAACTAGTCCTCTATTCTCTCTGAAATTAATTCAAACCAGATTCTCATGTACACCATTATCCTCAATCACTAGTGATCTCAGCAATTTGCTAAGATTCATGGGCACAATCTCCCATAAATACTTTTCCATTACTCAGGACAATGGTCCCATTATTCAGAATATTTCCTTCAATATTTCTGAGATATAACCTGCTTACTTATACGACCAATTATCTTTCCCCTCAACCAATTACTCCTCATCTCCTGTGGTATGCTGTACAATGTTTCCCTGTACAACGATACCATGCCTTAATCCCTACAATCTGTTAACAGAAGACAAGGGGTGGTTAATTTAACAATCATGAGATTAGAAAATTATCCTGAATTCCCCAAGTGAGTCCAAGCAATCATAAGGATCCTTCTACATCAGAGTGAGCCCAGAGCATGTGACAGTGATGGTCAACGAATGGGCTACGTGCCAAGTAGTGCAAGATCATGGAGGAGAAGGAAAGGACAGGAAGCGAGTCCTTCAGCTCCTCCAGAAGTGGCTCTACTCTGTCAACACCTTGATTTCGGCCTTCAGATCTCCAGAACTGTAAGGTGTTTTAATTCGTGGAGTTTCTGGTAATTTTTTAGAAACGGCCATATGAAATAACAATCCCTCCACAGGTTCAAAACATTGGTTCAGCCTGTTCTTCTCTTCTTCTCTTTCTACATTCATTCATTTGACAATCTTGGTCAAATCCAAAGCATTAAATGCCTACATGATAGCAACTCCATGTTTATCTGTCTAGGTTTAGCAAAATTTCTCTGTTTCTAAAATCCTAGACCACAGTGGACTTAACTTTTGGGAGTCCCAATAAATTATATCTAGACCCGTATCCTAAAAGCAAAGAGAAAAGTAATGGTAAAAGAAAGAATCTTTTTTGTGTGTGTGGATGGATGGATAGATAGATAGATAGATAGATAGATAGATAGATAGATAGATAGATAGATAGATAGATGATAGATAGATAGATAGATAATGATGATGATGATAGAGCGATCAATCAATAGATTATAGATAGATAGATAGATAGATAGATAGATAGATAGATAGATAGATAGACAGATGGAAGTAGATAGACAGATAGATAACAGACAGACAGATATCAGGAAAACCAGGTGATTCAGGTACTAAATGATGTTTGCAGGGAGTCATGTGGTTGGCCTGGTCTAGCTGCCTTGAGAGGCATGCATCATAGGTTTTTCAGGTTAGAGTTCCTGGGGTACAATGTGCCTTTCAATTCCTGAGAAACTGGGGTAGTTTCTCAGGTAGTCGAGTATCAGGCCATCTGTGCATCTCTGCATTCCCTAGAAGTTCACAAAGCAAATAGAAGCTTGGCTGAACATAGTCATAGACATTAATCTGTGTACACTGTATAGTCTACAAACATCTCTGAATCGTAGCAACTATGCCTGTTATTCTTCCTGACCATTGTATTCTGTTTCTGACAAGAGTATAAAAAGTCGGATTGCTTGCAATGAACTTGTCTCAGCCTCAGTCTTGCTGAGATCCCTCCAGTCCAAGCCTGATAGATGACATTCCCACAGACCATAATCTGGTAACCCTGGCTTGGTAAGTAAGTGCTGCTGCTTACAGGTGGCACCTGAACAGGAATCTGAAATATGAGAACTTAAGAAAGAGAAAATGTTAAGGTGGGGAATTCCTAGGTTCTGGTATGCACACAAGTTGTAAAAAGGCAGGAGATTAATTCATTGGACATAAATATATATATATATATATGGGACAGGTAGGGTCAAAGGAGCAGAATTTGTTTGCCAAGGTTATGTGAACTCCATTGCTCTTGGGAGTAGTTAAAGTGGAACACCACCAGTTGATGAAATTCCTGGAGGTTGTTAGCGAACTTCCACCTTCTTTCCCTGAAGAGGGATCTCTGGTTCCCAGAACTTGGTCCTAGTTAAGAAGAGCAATTAGGAAGAATTAGAAGCAAGGGGATCAGAGAAAATTCCCAGTGATGCTTTTCAGCTTTGGAAAGAAATAGTTGAGAAAAGTGACATAGTTCAATTTAAAGTGAAAGTGATGAGGAAAAAGCAGAACTAGCTCTGAGAATAGACGAATACAGAACCTGAAGATATATCTCTGTGATGGTTGAGGGTCTTCCTCCTCCTTGTGCTGATTTTAGTCCCCCACTCCCAGCTCCACTTCCCTCCATTCCTAACTCCTACCCATCAAGTGCAGTTCCTGATAGCAAAGAGACTTCTTTTCCATGCTTCACTTCACTTCTTTCTGAAGTTATTGGGGAAGTTTCTCACCCTCCTTTAGTGAACTAATTCCTTTTAAGTCATGGTACAGGTCTCCCACACCAGAGATTCTGTACTGAGTCCTGGAGATGGAAGAGGACATGGAATGATTTTTTCTTTTCCCAGTGAGTGAAATACCCCATCCTAATAATCAGGCACAGTGAGGTAGAAAATATGTACCCATTTCATTTAAGACTCTTAAGGATCTTAGGCAGGCTTGTGCTCAATATGGGCCAAATGCTCTTTAACGTTGTCTCTCCTTGATTTTATTTCTAGGAATGCTTTTATTCCTGTTGACCGGAAGTTCTTGACAAAAACTTGTCCTACTGGGGGTGAATATAGACAGTGGAGGACTGCTATTCAGAAAGATGTCAAGACCAAGCTATTAGAAATCAACAAAATAATATGCCTGTAACTTTTGAAATGTTAGCAAGAGAAGGCATGTACAGTGATGCTCAACACCAGATTACATTTCCTTTTGAGGCTTGTGGACAAACAAATGCTTTGGTAGTACAAGCAAGGCATGAGTTACTAGATTCTGGAAGAAAGACAGGAAATTTATGAAATCAGACTGGGGCCTCTTTTGCAGGCGGTCAGTTGCCTGGTGGTTGATAGAGAGGCAGGGGCGATTATTGTCAAAGCAACTAGTGTACGAGTGCTAATGCTACATACCAGAATGCATCCATTCCTCTGGGAAGAAAGGGGATCCCAATGACTACATCCACCTCTGTGCTGACATTGGCCTTCAAGAGTTAACTCTGCTACAGCCCTCCAAGGGCAGATAGTGCCTTAACTGTGTCAAAAATTTGTTGCTACTGCTTTAAGAAGAGATGGAGCGCTGTTTCCTCTTACTTTTGCTAGACATTATATGGATGGTATTCTGATTTCTGCTAAAAATAATAAAATGCTAAAATATGTTGATAGAGGTAAAACTTGGTTTAGCCCTTTAGACTGCAATCCTTATGATACAAAACAGTTGGAATTTTTGTTGAATACTTCGGATGACTTGGAACTGGCTTTTGCTGTATATCCCTTTCAAATTAACAATCATTTTCCTTCCAGTAAACTTGATTTTACATCAAAACATGCTATTCTATTTTTTAAAAGTACCAGGCTTCAGCTAATGCCCTCTACATAAGTAGTATTAGTACATGCCACGGAAGATGGTAAGGTGCCCTGGTTTCTAGAGATGCTTCGCTGATTTTCACTCACCCAAGTGCTTCTGCACAGCAGACGGAATGGCGCATGATTTGCAACACCTTATAATGCCACCGTCAACCTCTAAACTTAAACTCTGATTCACAATACACAGTCCTGGCAGTGCAGTGTCTAGAAGCAGCATGGATCACTTCACCAGGCACCTCTAATCGTCATTTATTACAATTAATTCAACAGGAATTGCAGTGGTGGGAAAATACAGTTTATTTTGGCCATATTCTAATTTTTCAGGACCTCTGTCTGAGGGAAATGCAAAGGCAGATTCCCTTTATCACTGGCTCTTTTCCTAGGAACGAACAGTCTAAAGGAAGCATGAGAACCTCATGTGCACTTTCATCAAAAAATGCTTCAGTCTTGAAAACATGTTTAATGCCCTCCATGGGTAAAAGTTAGTGTCATGGCTCTTCCCTCTTATGCCATAACTCTGAGGATTATTGCCACATCATATTTGGCTCATGTATGTTACTTGTGACCCTAGTTTTGGTAGACTGAAATATGTTCGCATCATTGTGGACACCTACTCGTTGCTCATTTTTGCTGTTCCCCTATCAGAAAAGGCAGTTAAGGGTGTTATCACCTTTTCACTAAGAGCCTGTACTGTTTCAGGGCCCTGTGAAACATTAAAAGCTGACAATGGTCCTGCAGACACTGCCAGACCCTTTCAGGAATTTTGCCAACAGAATGCTGTGAGCCACATCACAGGCATTCCACATAACCCTCAAAGTCAATCTTTTGTGGAAAAAATTAATGGAGAACTTAAACGTTATTTAAAATAAAGGAGAGGGAAAAGGGTAGTATGGCTACTCCTCACGATATTTTTATATTCTATTCTATATACACTTTAATTTTGTTTTTAATTTGGGCAAGGCTTAGCCAAATCTTAAATTTGGCCTTACTGCTGTAGAGCACTTTGGGCCCCTCCAAAACAATTTAGGATCATGGTCCTTTAGAGAGATGTTACGCCTGGTCAATGGAACAGCCCAGATCTAGAACTTCACGGGAGCTGTGGCTATGTTTGCGTGTTTCCTCAGGGTGCTGAAAAGCTGGTGTGGACACCAGAAAGTCTGACTCGATCTGTGGAAGATGAATGGAAAGGATCAAGAATGTCTACAGAGGCTTCCCCTGAAGAAAACACAATGAACAGAGTGCCGGAGTCATCAAGCCAAGAACTGAGTCTCTACCAACAGTGACTGAGGCAAAGTCTCAGCGGGAGGCTGTGACTGCAGAATCAATCCCTGCTCCTTGATATGTTGCCTCTGTTGAATGCGCTTGTTACTGCTGAGACACACCGAGCACAGTGCGCCTGATCCTGTGTTTACTTTGTTAACTGGGAAGACAAAAACATCCTTATTTATGTTAATTATTCTCAATTTAACTGGAATCAGATTTGTAATCATCTTACAGGAATATAGTCACATGACAATGTAAGCATTGATGTTGAGGCCTTGAATGATGAAGTATTAACCATTTAGCATGCAAAGTTAAATGAATCACCCTTCTCCAATGCTGTGTAAAACCTAGCAAAGATTTTGGGTCATTATTTTTCGTGTCTCTAGTGGAACTTCTAAACTGTGAGAATTTTTGGTGGTTATACTGAGAAGCATTACAGCCTTGAGACTGATTTGTTACTCCATGCCTGCTTTGAAGACTGACTTTCATATTCTGCATTTAAAAAAATAAAAAGGGGGAACTGCAGCAAATCATGGCAGCTTGGTCTAGCTGCCTTGAAAGGCATGTGTAACAGGCTTTCAGAGTATAGTGTCCATGGTTCCTGGAACACTGTGTGACTTCCAGTTCCTGAGAAACCGAGGCACTCCCTTAGGCAGGAAAGCATTCAGGCTGCCTGTGTTTCTCTCCATTCCCTAGAAGTCAGTACAACATATAAAAGTTTGACAAGACAGTTAGTCTTAGACATTAGTTTTTGTTTAGTTTTGTTTTGTTTTTTTCAGGGGGGGGGGGGTTGAGACATGGTTTCTCCACCCTGGATCTTGCTCTGTGGACCAGGCTGGCCTCGAACTTGCAGAGATCTGACTGGTTCTGCATCCTGAGTGCTGGGATTAAAGGCGTGTGCCACCGCTGCCCAGCTGACATTAATCTTGTATATCCTGTATAGCCTGAAAACATCACTGTATCCTGGCAACTACCATTGTATTGATCCTGGAAACCGCCACTGTATTCTGTTTCTGATAAGGGTATAAAAAGTCTGATTGCTTGCAATGAGCTTGTCTCAGCCTCAGTCTTGCTGTGACCTTCCAACCAGGCCTGATAGATGACATTCCCACAGATCATAACCAGGTAACCCTGGCTTGGTAAGTAAGCACTGTTGCTTAAGATGTTAACATAAGTTCTATGATTGCACAGAAGGGGAACAAGAAGTGTGCAGAGTCCAGCAGTCTCTATCAAACTGTGGTCTAATTGGTCATTATCCCAGTTCTAGTCAATACCATCTTTCCATCTGGTGCTTAAAGAATTGTTGATGTTAAGGAAGCCAATCAGCTTCTGTTTACAGGATGCCTGTCTACCAAAACTGTGGTCCTGAAACAAGTGGTAATTTTGTTCCGTATTGCTTCTGCTTAAAGAAAATAATTCGATTTTGTGATTGCTCCTCAACATGGAATGATAGCCTAAAAGGCTCTCCTGCCCCTGAAAAACTTGGGGAAATGATTGAAGACTTTTAGACTCCACTCCAGGATTCTGGAAAAGAACTTATAGAAGCTGGAAGTTGAGAATCCACTGAAAATACCTGAGTTCTCCTCTTTTGAATTCTTCAGCCTTGAAAGGGAACAGTTCTATGCAGTCTTTAATGACTAACAGTTTCATGAACAGTTGCCTTGAGATCTGATCCCAAGTCTTAAAGCAACAGAAGAGGAAGATACAAGATGAAGGAAGAGCTTTTAGCATCATCCTGCTATTAACCAACCCATCAGACATCCCATGGAGCAATTCTGTGTTCTACACATAGCAGTCTTTACTCTTCACTACACTTTATATACATTCACAATCCTAGGTCTAGAAAGAATCACATCTTGTAAGTGGTCCCCTAAAACCTTCACTTCCATCTCAGAAAAAGATAACTGCATCCTAGCTTCTCAGAGCAAGTCTTTGGGCTAATGACTCTTCCCTATCTTTGGTATGTGATATTCAATCTACTAGGAGACTTTCCCAATTTTACCTTCAAATCCATTCTAAATATTAGAGCATCATATTACACTATCTAAATTATCCCATTTATCATCAATATGTCCTATGTCTTGGGCTTTTCATTGCCATGACAAAACACCTGACGGAACAACTGAAGGGAAGAAGGATATATTTAATTCATGATTTCAGAGGTTTCAGTCCAGCATCAAAGACAAGAACCACTCATATCATGGTGGTGAGGAAGCAAAGAAAAAGATACGAAATGAGACCAGGGCAGGCATGGTGGTTCATGCTCATAACTTCAGCACAGGATGCCAAGGCCAGCCTTGGTTACACAGATAGTCTGAGGTCAGACTCACGCAATCCTGTCTCAAGAAACCAAAAAGTAAAATAAAAGAAAACAGCACAAGACTTTTCTGTCCAAGGCATGGCACCCACAGCCTACTTCTTCCAGCCTCCATCATAAGGTTTCTACTGCCTTCTAAAACAGTACCCCCTGACTGGCGCCAAGTGTTCAATACATGAGCCTGTGGTGGACAGTTCATATTCAAATCACAACAATCACAAGGGACATATTAAAGTTAGTAAACACTTTCACAAATCTCAGAAATGTGCTAATGGCTCAGCAACATTTGGTCTATGGGATATGTGAACTCCACTTGGAGAAATTTGTAACAGAATAATGAGTTTAATTAAAATAAAATTCCCAAAGTAATGTCCTATATTCCAAATTACTTTAAGGAAAGAAAAATTATGGCTGAATTTCTCATTGAAATAAAATTCTACATAATCAATCTTCTAAAAGTAACTGGAGCCAAGTATTGATAATTGAATGTATGCATAGGAATAACCACTACCGTTCCCTAACCTAACTATATCTAACATATCCAGTATAAACGTCTTTGTTCTCATTACCTGATAACCCTAACTGCCCATCTCTTCCCACACACTTACTGACTATCCAATGCCAGTTCAGCACTGAGTTACTCCAGCTTGTGTCACTAAGAAAGTCAATTATATGACACTCAATAATGACTTATTCTAATATGTAAATAAATAGCAATAAAATTATGTAAGTACAGAAGCTTTCCAAATGAAAGAAAAAGTATAGATATTCCAGTATCAGTTTCCGGGATGATATTTTTATAGTTAGTTAACTTAAATATTTAATTAAGATGTCCAGGTATCTGTGCAGAAAATTCACCATATTAGGCCTAAAACTACTGTCCTCAAAAAGACCTGTTTATAACACAGGTGTGGACCAGTGTTTGGGAGGGCACTGGTATGGGAGATTTATCTGAGTGCATAGCCTCGTTTACAGTGAATATCTGCATTTCTCCTAAGAATATAGAATTTCTGGATGTGCTGGCCAGAGGACATCTATGTGACAAGCCTCCTCCCTCCCACCTCCCGCAACCTCGGACTCTGGTCCTCTAGGGATTTCTAAGCATAACACACATGGTCTTGCATTTCCATTGCTCCAGGAATTGCTCTCTGCGACCCATCAAAAGAAGGAGAGAGCTTAAGCAGCTTCCAGATGGATTCTTCCCGCCCTGCCTGAGTGTCTGCTCTAAGCCAATAGAGTCCTCACATTTCTCCACTGTGGTACTCTCTGCCCTGGAGTACAGCTGCAAGCTGAGTCTCGTAGGTCTTTCTGAAAATTCAAATGCAGACATAGTTTTAAAAAGCACAACAGAACAGTGGCTTTTGGAAAGCCCAGACTCTTACCTGCTGATATGCCTCATAGATCACATCAAAGAGAAAAGCCTGTGGCATTTCACTTGCCCTGTGTTTGGCCCGGTCCAGGGCATGGTCTAAGCAGCCATCAGCAGCAGGACTGATGACAGTGGACACCAGAGGTCGAACTGCCCCTGCTGCCTACAAGGCAAAACAAAAGAAGAAAGAAAAGCACATTTACTTAACCTACAGAGCATTTGAAGGAAAACTCTAAATTTTACGTCTCACTTCCAAAATGAGATCTTCATAGTTTTAAAAATCTTTCTCAAGAAAGCATCTAAAAAAACATGTTTGCTCAATTCACAATTAACTTATAAAATTTAAAAATTGACTTCATAGAAGAGCAATTCCATGCATGCACTTCAATATGGAAATACTATTTTCATTATATATTCAACTTTTTTTCCCCATCAGGCAGGCAACATGACCTGAGTTTGATCCCTGGGACCCACAAGGTAGAAGGAGAAAACAGACTCCCACAGATGGTCCTCTGACTTTCACAAGCATGCTGTGACACATGCCCCCTCACACATCTTACACACACGGAAATAAATGAAATAAAAAATCCTTTCCATCATAAGTCACTGAGGTCAAACTCTATAACAGAATGTTACAAGACAACTGGGTTTTCCCTGAAGACAGGAGGGAGAGATACTATTGTGAAACAATTAAAATGAGTTTCAAATGAATGCTTAGAAATGAGTGTGCTTTCAGAAAATTTAATTTACACATTGGATCATTAAAGAAACAAACTCCCCAGGATCTCCATTTGAGACTAAACAACCTGAATAACAATGAATTTATGTCTTGCTCTAATTCATTTTACAAACAGTTCTTTTCAAATATAATGTCCATGCAGCACTTCCTCAGGCAAAGCATCCATTCATTTCCATTTCTACAAGGAAAGCTCTGTCTTATTAATGGTTGCAACTGAAATGCACATTAAGGATGATCCTCCATGACTGACCTTCTGGCCTCTACTTTCAATAGGGTTTCCCTTGTGTCATGGTCTTGACTGTCCTTACCAGACAGCTACCCCATTAAGTAGCCTCAAAGTAAGCATCCATGGTGGGCAGTCAACCAACCCCTTCTCTTCACTCCAACATGCCATTTCTTCACAGAACTGTTACATGACAATCTCAGCTCATGAAGGCAATAAACAATAGAATAGTGTGCTCTGAGGAGAACATCATCTGAGCAAGACAGTCCACGTGGGAGTTTACGGAAGCCAGTTTACAGCCAGCTGGGTGAGAACAGAGCTAATGTATGAACCGAGGAGATAGTTTATAATGGCAGCAATGTTTCCAGCACATCAAGTCCAAATGTGAAGCCAAAAGGGAGGGAGGGAGATCAGTGCCCAACACCGACCACAAGGGACATTTAAGTGTCAAACGGGAAAGAAACACTTTCACCCTGATTTTTAAGGAAAATATTAAATTTCCTTGACAGCTACCTATAGGCAGTACTAGAATTCCACGTCAGGCCATAAAGAAAGAAGAAAGAAAAGGAAAAAACTAAGAGAGAATATAAGATATCCAAATTGGGAGGGCAAAGAGCTTCACAGGCTTTTCCCAGTGAAACAGGCAATGAAAGGTATGAAAGGTATTTTTAAAGCAGCCACGGAAAGCCTATGGGAGCTGCCCCAAGGGTCTTCAGCAGATAAAAACCTACTCAAGACAATCTGAGTCTCGGCTGAAAAAAGAAAAGCGGGTGTGGCCCTTAGGCAGTGACCTGCTTCTTCTCCATCCTCAGCTCAATGGAACAGCAGCTTCAGGAGGCAGCAGAGCTTAAAGCAGGAGAGGGAGAGAGGGAAGAGGGGAACAAGCAGGGAGCGTGGGGGGAGGGGACCTACAAACAAAACAAACAAAAGCTGGGGGCACTCGGCTGGCTCCAGCTCATTCTGGAAAAAGCAGGGAGGCTGTGGTCCCCTCGGCACCTTGTGCAAACACTGAAACCATGCCAATGTGGCCCAGATGCTCTCCTGCTCACGGGCAGAGCAAAGCCTCTATGCCAGGAAAAGAGAGAGGCAGGACGACAGCCCAGTTCTTCTCTTTCAGTGGCAGCACGATGAAGTGGGTGTCACTCCAAAAGCAACAGGGCTCCATGCTCATCCACAGCTCCAGAGCAGTAGTAAGGTTTCATAGTGGGAGAGGAGGGGTCTAAGATTAAAGATCTATAAAACCCCCTCAAAAAAAAAAAAAAAAAAAAAACAGAGAAATTCAGACTAAGCACATTCTTAGAAAAAGGAGATTATTATAACAAGCAATTAAGAGGATACTGGAATCTACGTGAGACCCAAAAAAGCTGAGTGGAAGGCTGGATATTTACCAGAAGACACAGGAAGCAAGGTTAGCAAACTCCCACCCACTAGGATCAAAACAAACTTTAAACATTGGTCTTAAACCTACTCCTGTAGAAAGGCCAGCCTCTAACTGGGTCAGATTGCAGGGAAAGTATGCCACCGGCATTATAAAACCTCGAGCTGAACAGCTAGCAAAGGATGCTGCTGAACAGCCAGAAGGGTACCAGTAGACAGCAGGAGGAGAGGCCACAGTTGCCAGAGCCAAGCATGCCAAACCTGCCATCTCAATGAATATACATGCCCAACTTTCTAACACCTGAGAAAGTGACATCAGATGCTTTCTGTGCAGAAGTCTCAAGTCGAATGCATCAGCCAAGTCACAAGCAAGCAAATAATATCTCCTGGAAAGGTGGACAGTAGAACCAGTCAGTATCTGGAAGGAGAAACACACATTTTCGAAAACATTGCATTTTCAATAAAGCATTGCATCCAAAGATGACAGTGTGATTGGCACAGGAAGGGAAGTCACAGAAACTGCCCCCAGGTAAACAAGCACACACAGGTTTCAAAGCGGCTCTGGGTACTGTCTTCAGAAAACTAAGAGAATCATGTCTGAAGTGAAGCAAGGTATTCGGACACTGTTTGTCCAATAGGAAATCTAGGATGGAACGCTACAAGAACTAACGTGACTCTCCAGCAGCTCCACAGTTATTCCCCATCAGAAATGGTGAGTGCTAGAAAGCTGTGGGGCAGCAGTCACTCTGAAACACAAAATAATCTAGTCTACAACAGTAGAACCAACATCTCAAAAGAGAAAATAAAAACTCACACACAATCAAAGAGGAAATGCTTTGCTAGACAGTTCATGTTACAGATTATTTAAGATGTTCTTCAATCTAAAGAAAATTAACTCCAACAGCAATTCTAAAGCACAGGAGAAAACACATCATTAAAGTAACAGCAAATTTAAAACACCAGGGAAAATGGTCATTTCCTCCCTTCTTTTAATAATTAAAAAGCAACAGAATTAAATAATGGATACATAATCCACACTGAAATGCAACTAAAACAAAAAAATGAATAGAGATAAAAGTTTACAGAAATAAGAAAATGACAATGAATGGGAACATGAATATGGTGACCCATAAAGCAAACATGCCTAACAAAAACCATAAACCACACCTGCCTGTTTACTTTTCTCCTTCCAGCTTCTAGAAGGGGCTATAGAGCTAATAATAAAAAAACCCTGGATTTCACTTTGTAACACATAGAGGATATATGCATAATAATAATAATACATGGAAGGAAAGAAGGACAGAGTCATATAAAAACATGTCTGTTATAAGAACACTAGGTCAAGAATATATATGGAAATTCTATGTCTTCCCACAATGTCTAATTTACAAGATATTCCTGCAAACGCAGGCTCTTTTAATTCAATATCAAGTACTCTTAGTAACTAATATTAACTGTCATCACACATTGCACATCACATGGCAAAATGCCCACAAATATACGTTTGTATGTATAGATGTAGATCACAAAATGACTAGGGACTTAAAAAGGCAAGCAGTTTCCAAGCAGCTGGGAAATTAATACACATGTAATGGAGTCTTGGAGGCACTAGGGCTGCTGATGTGGAGTCAGACGGCAGGGTCGGAGCTAGAGTCCAGCAGCTGAGGTGAAAGGGAAGAACCAGGTGCAGACAAACAGAGCAGACGGATGGACAGAAAGCACACACAGGTGAACAGAAGAGAGGCGACAGCAATTGGAGTTGGCCACATCCAAACCGGGAACCAAGGCAGATCAAAGCACCCGAGGCGGTCAGGTCTTCTGCCTGTGGTCCCTTGATGCACATATTGGTGGTCAATAACAAACCAATGGGTCTTCACCACTGCAGTACTGGCTTTCCATCTTTTCATGGAGCCCAGATGAGGGAGCTGGAGCCTCTCATCTCTCTGGGGTGACTACTGAATCCTCAGAAATGTTTTTTCCTGAATATATCAATATGCTCATGTGTCCCAGTTACCCAATACATTTGTGAATAGGACCCATTCTATTCCCAGTAACAAGTTAATTATCAGTCTGTGCTGCACGAATAGTGCTAGCCATTCTTGTATCAACCCAGATACAGAGCCATCTTCCATCTTCAAAATGGAGTCAAATGCTTCTTGTAAAATGGTATCACTCACAGGAAGGCGAAGTCTGAAAAACCAACATTCTACATAATAATGCAACAACTTAGGGTAAGGTACAGCCTGCTCTCAACAATGCCTCTTCAGCTCAGTGGAATGGGGTAGTGAAAATCCGACTTTTGCTAACATGTATACTGTAGGCCCAATAGAAAATAACACTGTCCTAGTCAGGGTTACTCTTGCTATGATGAAACACCGTGACCAAAGCAACTTGGAGAGGGAAGGGTTTAGGGGGCTTATGTTTTCATAGCACTGTTCATCACAAAAGCAGTCAGAACAAAAACTCAAACAAGGCAGGAACCTGGAGGTAGGAGCTGATGCAGAGGCCATGGAGGGGTGCTGCTCACTGGCTTGCTCATCATGGCTTGCTCAGCCTGCTTTCTTATAGAACCCAGGACATCAACAGCCCAGGGGTGGACCCACCCATAATGGCTGGGATCACCAATGCTCCAGTTTTTTTTTTTTTAATAATTTCTTTTTTTTAATTATTTATTTTTATTTTAAGTGTACTGGTGTTTTGCCTGCATGTATGGCTGTGTGAGGATGCTGGATCTCCTGGAACTGGAGTTACAGACAGTTGTGAGTGCTGGGAATTGAACCTAGGTCCTCCAGAAGAGTAACCAATGCTGTTAACCACTGAGCGATTCATCCTGAGTGAGGTAACCCAAACCCAGAAAGACAAATATGGTATGGACTCACTCATAAGTAGATAGTAGATATAAAGCAAAGGATAACCAGGTTACAATCCTAGAGAAACTAGGTAACAAGGGGAACCCTAAGAGGAACACATGAATTGCCCTGGGAAGGGGAAATAGATGAGATCTCCTGGGTAAATTGGGAGGGGGGAGCAGTGGGAAATGGGAACATAAGGGATCTGGATGGTCGATGTTTGGGGGCAAGATGAAGGGGGAGCATAATGAAAGAGATATCTTGATAGAGGGGCCATTATAGAGTTAGGGAGAAACCTGGTACCAGGGAAAATCTCAGGAATCCACAGGATGACCCCAGCTAAGACTCCTAGAAATGGTGTAGAGGGTGCCTGAACTGATCTTCTCCTATAATCAGATTGGTAACTACCCTAATTGTCATCATAGAACCTTCATCCAGTAACTGATGGAAGCAGATGTAGAGATCCACAGCCAAGCATTGGGCTGAGCTCTGGGAGTCCTGTTGAAGAGAGGGAGGAGGGATTATATAAGCAAGGGGGGTCAAGATCATGACAAGGAAACCCACAGAGATAGCTGGCCTGAGCTTGTGGGAGCTCATGGACTCTAGACCAACAGCTAGAGATCCTGCATGGGACTGACCTAGGCCCTCTGCACGTAGTTGTGTAGCTTGGTCTGTTTGTGGGGCCCCTCGCAGTGGGATCAGGATCTGTCCCTGGCGCATTAGCTGGCTTTTTGGAACCTACTCCTTATGGTGGGATGCCTTGCTCAGCCTTGACGCAGCGGGGAGGGGCTTAGTCCTGCCTCAACTTGATAGGCCATCATATCCCATGGGAAGCCTGCCCCTTTCTGAGGAGTGGATGGGGGGACAGAAAGGAGGTAAGGGGAGGGAACGGGAGTAGAGGAGGGAGGGGAAACTGTGATTGGTATGTAAAAGAAATTTTAAAAAATTAATAGTAGAAAAAAGAAAATGCTCTACAGGGTTGCCTATAGCCCAGTCTTATGGAAGCATTTTCTCAATTGAGGCTCCCCCCTCTCCAATGACTCTAGCTTGTGTCAAGCAGAGTTGACATAAAACTAGCCAAGAACACACACACACACACACACACACACACACACACACACACACACACACACACAAACATACCAGATAAAGAAATAAAAATATTCTGCATGGAACCTTCTCCAAAATTTACTATATACTCGGCCACAAAGCAAGTCTCAACAGATACAAAAGAATTAAAATAACTCCCTGCGTCTTATCATACCACCATAGACTAAAGCTGGATTTCAACAAGAACAGAAAGCCTACAAACACATGGAAACAGAACAACTCTGTACTGAGTTACCACTGAGTGAAGGAAGAAGTAAAGAAAGAAGTTAAAGACTTCCTACAATTCAGTGAAAACGGAAGCATAACACGCCCAGACTTACGGGGCACAGTGAAAGCAGTGCTAAGAGGAGAGTTCATAGCACTACGGCCTTTTAGAGATCTCGCACTAGTGACTTAACAGCACACCTGAAAGAAATACAAATATTCCAAAGGAAAATACTCATCGAATGCAAAGAGAAAGTATAAATATTTTTTAAAAATCAATAATACACACGAACAAATGGGAGATTGAGAAGAACCGTGAGTTCAGGCCAGGGGGCACTACACAACCAAACGCTAATTTAAAAAAAGAAAAGAGCCGGGCGGTGGTGGCGCACGCCTTTAATCCCAGCACTCGGGAGGCAGAGCCAGGCGGATCTCTGTGAGTTCGAGGCCAGCCTGGGCTACCAAGTGAGTTCCAGGAAAAGGCACAAAGCTACACAGAGAAACCCTGTCTCGAAAGACCAAAAAAAAAAAAAAAAAAAAAGAAAAAAGAAAAGAAAAGAGAGGGCAGGAAAGAAGGAAAAATCCAGTTATTATGGTCAGAGTTGTGCTCTCTCAGCCTTAATAAAGCTAGTACTCCAATTCTCAGTGAGCTAAAGAGAAAAATTAATAGAGAAAAGAAAACGAAAAGTGTATTCATTGTGAAGGAGTACAAACAGACCTAGCAACCGCCAAGTCTGCTTCCCAGTCCTAACGTGAGGATAAGGTTTAAACAGCAAAACTAATCAGTCCCTATGCAAAAATACAGAGAGTAAATTAAAAGATTTTTAAAAGATTGCACAAACCATGACCATAATAAAGCTAAAGCAACAATAATATATACATATATATATATACATACATATATATGTATATATAATGTAAACAAAAATGTTAGTAGAGATAAATAAGGCTATTTTACAATCAAAAGGATAACACATTGGGAAAGTATAAGAATTAAACATATTCAGCTGCCAATCCATGAAACCCCATGATGAAAACCTTCCAACTCTGACACTCAGTTGGCAACAGTAACACTATGCTGACTAGTCTTATGTCAACTTGACACAAGCTGGAGTCATCTGAAGGGAGGGAACCTCAACTGAGAAAATGCCTCCACAAGATCCAGCTGTAGAGAGGCCTGTAAGCCATTTTCTTAATTAGTGATTGATGGGAGACAGCCTAGCCCATTGTGAATGGTACCATCCCTGGGCTGGTAGTCCTGGGTTCTATAAGAAAGCAGGTTGAGCAAGCCATGGGAAGCAAGCCAGTAAGCAGCACTCCTCCACGTCCTCTGCTTCAGCTCCTGCCTCCAGGTTCCTGCCTTGTTTGAGTTCCTGTCCTGATTTCTTTCGGTGATGAACAGAAATATGGATGTATATGCCAAATAACCCTTGCCTTCCCAACTTCTTTTTGGCCATGGTGTTTTGTTGCAGGAATAGACACCCTAAGACAAAGACCTTCACATTAGACAAATCAACATGGAAAGTCTTGAAAAGTGTTTTAAGTCACATAAGCTTTATTGAATGGGTCGACCAACAATAACAAAATATAAATGGAAAATCCTCCAAGGCAGACCATAAATGATGCCATAAAATAAGACTGTGTAGAAAAAAGATTGAAAATGGTGGTGGCTGTAAGCCCTCATGGGGCCACAGGCCACTCAGAAAAGTCTGGGAGAAGTGTGGAGGACTCAAGGGGAGACAGGGCTGTAGCATGAATCTTAAAGGTCTTATTAATCAAAACAAACCTGGAGCCAGGTACTGGGGTGAATGCTGGAAGATCAGAGAAGCAGAACAAGCCACAGCTACCTCACTTCGCCAGTTCCTCAGCTGATCCTATTTCCTCAAACTGAAAGCCTCTGTGTCCTCATCCAGAATGGGTTTCAGCTGAACCCATCAAAAGCCTAAATGCTTAACCAGGCTCTAGTTCCTGGTTCTCACGCCTTAAATACCTTTCTGCTTTCTGCCATCACTTCCTGGAATTAAAGGCGTGAGTCACCATGCCTGGCTGTTTCTAGTGTGGCCTCGACTCACAGAGATCCAGAGAGATTTCTGTCTCTGGAATGCTATAGGATTAAAGGCGTGTGCTACCACTGCCTAACCTCTATGTTTAATATTGTGGCTGTTCTGTTCTCTGACCCCAGATAAGTTTATTAGGGTGCACAATATTTTGGGGAACACAATACCACCACATAGGGCAGCAGAGGAAGAGCCTGCAGAGCACACACTATCTCCAAAACAACTGAAATAAGGCAGGTCTCATGGGAGAGAGGCGGAGGTAGCAGCAGCGACAGACATGGAGCACTGCTAACCACTGGACCTGCAGTGGACCACTCCTGCTGTTGACACTCTGGCTGCTCACCCTGCTGGGGCCACAGAGCTGTGGTCGTGCCTGGGGTGCCAACAGGGCAGCCCTCCTATCCCAGGACACACTGCCCAGCCACCCTGACTCTGCACGAGACGAAGCATGGTTCACTTTCTGGATTAAGTCTCCTCTAAAGACTTGCACGGCCCATGCTGCCACCAGAGGCCAAGCTGATGTCCACGGTCTGCACTGCCACTGGGGGCCATTTACTGTCTGTGATCAGTGCTGTGCAGCAGGCCCTGTTGACGCCCGTGGTCCATGTTGCTGCCAATGGAAACCATGTTGATGCCCATGACCAGTGCTGCTGCTAGGGACCAGGTTGATGCCTGTGATGTGAGCTGCCACTGGAAAACTTGTTGGCATCCACCATCTGTTTTGCCACTGGATACTGTGTGGAAGTTCACGATCTGAGCTGCCGCTGGGCTGGCTGCCATGGGCAGGAAAGCTTCTTTTGCAGTGGTGTCGATGACTGCAGACTCAACTGAGAATGAGAGACATTGAAGGCCAAGAAAAAGGAACAGTCCAGACAGTAAGCTATTGAAGAGAGTCCTTAAAAATTGTGATGAAGATGCTGAAGTGTAGCCCATCACAGTCAGTAGCTTCTGGAGGGGCTGGGGGGGGCCGAGTTTTCTTTAAGGGGTTGGGCACTGGGATTTTGACCATGCTCCAGTGAGTATATGGGCAACACAAATTTGACTCGATGTTTTTTCAGTTTCTTTTTTTGGTTTTATTTGGGGGGTTCTAAAGTGGGGGTGGACCTCAGAGGAATGGGACATGAGTGTATTGGGGTACATTGTATGAAATTTCTAAATTAATAAAAATATAATGTTGGAGAAAAAAAGACTCACTAAATTTTGAAGGACTCAAATCATAGTAAGAATGTTCTCTCTTCAGAATAGAAATTAGATGTAGCTGGGTCTGTTTGAGGGGCCCCTGGCAGTGTGATCAGGATCTATCCCTGGTGCATGAGCTGGCTTTCTGGATCCCATTACCTACAATCGGACACCTTTCTCACCCTTGATGCAGGGGGGACGGGCTTGGTCCTGCCTCAACTGAATGTTACCAGGCTTTTGTTGTGCCCCCATGGGAGGACTTACCCTTTTGAAGGAGGGAACTTGGGGTGGGGGAAAGTGGGGAGGGGGCTTCCAGAGGAGGAATGAGAGGGGGATTTGTGGTTGGTATGTAAAAATGAACAAAAGTATTTTTAAATAAAAAAAACTTAAAAAATAGAAATTACAGCAGAAAGGTAGAAATTTCAGAAATATGTAAAAATTGAAATATATACTACTAAAAAAGAAACCAATGAATCAAGAAAATCAATTAGTAGGGAACTTGAAGACACTTTAAGATAAAATCACAGGCAATATACAAATATATAAGTGCTATGGGATGTCTTTCTGTGAATACATGCTGTTCCCATTGCTTAGTAAATAAAGCTGCATTGGCCTATGGCAAGACAGGATGGAGCCAGGCGGGAAAATCCAAGAAAGATAGTGAGAGGAGAGAGGAGAGTAGGGGGAGACGCCAAACTGCAGTCCAAGGAGCAACATGTAATGGGACGCAGATAAAGCCAAGGAACTCATGGTGATACATAGATAAATAGAAATGGATTAATTTAAGATCAAAGAGATAGCTAGCAAGAAGCCTGCCATAGGCCATATAGTTGGAAATTAATATAAGCCTCTGAGTGATTATTTTATAAGAAACTATGGGACTGCAGGGCTGGGAGGGACTGGAAAAACTTCTGCTACACATAAGGGACTTGGCTAATCTATTACTGAAATATCTATGTGAGTCTTTATTCCTGTTGAACAATTTTTAAGCATCAGTTATAGAAATTATAGATTCTGGATAAATGATGTTTATGATAAAAAGCATTTTGGTTTCTATCATCTATATACATATAATCTATCAAAACAAATTCAAAAATGGAAAACTAGAAATGAACTGTGGCAAGGAAATTGAGTTAACAACTTAAATTCCCACAATGAACAAAGTCAAGCCCTGCATGGCTTCATTAATTATGTAAAAATTTGAAGGAAAACGCCAATTCCTCAAAAGGTTTCCAACAAGAAAAGAAGAGCAGGTGCAGGAAGGGAATGCTTCCTCATTGACCCTGCAGTGTCCAGCGTAACCTCAATACCCACACGAAGCAAAACCATCACAGGGAAGGTACCTGCAGAGCCATGCCTCATGGACACATAGACACAAATCCCTAACCATAATCATCCCTCTGTATCCTCAGGGAACTGCTTCCAGAAGTCCATGGGCACACAAAAATCACCTATGTAGGTGCCATGGGATTTACATATCATTACCCACAGCCTCTCAGATACTTTAAATCATTCCTAGATAGCTTACACCACATACAATATAAATACAATGTAAGTGGCTATTAGAGTACATTACTCAGAATCTCTACATGATCAGTATAAACGCATTTTCCCAGTATTTTCATCGACACTTGTTTGAATCTATAACACAGAACCTTAGGACATGGAGGGCTGACATTGCTTGTAAGTATTCACAGCATGTAAAAAGTATTATACTCCATGACCAAGGGGAATTTATTCCAGAAACGCCAGATTGATTCATCATACTAAAACCCAATAATAGGACAAGGGATGAAGCAAATGGACATCTCAGTAGACGGAGAAGACATCACAAAATCCAACACTCCCTTCTTGACAAAAAGCATACAAATTAGAAACACAAGGGGAAGTGACCCACTAAGAAGCATCTTGAAAATCCTATAGCTAAGATCATACATAACAGTAAAGACTAAAAGTTCTCTTTTTATGATCAGGAAAAAAGGAGAAAGCAATCTGCTGCTATACTTTCATTATTAGATAATATTGTAGGAGTTATAACTGGGAGAGTTGCTTATGAAAATGTAATAGCAGTGAACAAAACTATCTTCATTTGAGGCAGATGATACCATCTTGTATATGGAGGCTCTTTATGAATTCATTAAATAATTGTACAACAAACAAATGCTGAAAAGATGCAGGGAGAAAGTTCAAAACACAAAAGTCACATGAGAAATGAACAATTCAAAAATAGAGTTATGAAAATATCACATAAATCTGTATTTTAAAGGAGTACATTTAGTCAAAGTTTAATATATACTCTTGAAAAAACATACAAAAAGTTCTAGCTCCTAAGGGTCCCACCTTCACATTACATACGGTACCTGTTTCCCTCAGTACACATTCATAGCCATCTTTCTACATTGCCTCAGTTTCCAGTCCTTTATTAAGTATCATCATTAGCATGTAAGCATGCTGCATCAACTGCCACCATTAAATCAACCCCCTCTGGATCATCAATGGTTTGAACATGAACCAAACCCCAACACTCATGGGTTGAAATTTTGCCCTTAGTACAACACTGTCCATAAGTGGAACCATGAGAGGTAACTAGATCATGAGGGCTCTAACACTGATCTACTAATTAATTCACATCTGAATGGAGCACTAGGAGATAGGATCTATTTATAGGAAGTGGGTCATATGAGGGCATACCCTTGAGTGGCATGTCTCATTCCTCATACCCTTGTTCTCTGTCTCTTCATTCAGCCACTTACAAAGTTGACTATTAAGAATCAAATGACAACTCTGAGATACCACCTTACGCCTGTCAGAATGGCTAAGATCAAAAACACTGAAGACACCTTGTGCTGGAGAGGATGTGGAGGTAGGGGAACTCTCCTCCACTGCTGGTGGGAATGCAAGCTTGTACAACCACTTTGGAAATCAATATGGCGCTTTCTTAGAAAATTGGGAATCAATCTTCCCCAAGATCCAGCTATACCACTCTTGGGCATATACCCAAGAAATGCTCAACCACACCATAAGAGCACTTGTTCAGCTATGTTCATATCAGCATTGTTTGTAATAGCCAGAACATGGAAACAACCCAGATGCCCTTCAACTGAAGAATGGATAAACAAAATGTGGTACATATACACAATGGAATACTACTCAGCAGAGAAAAACAATGGCATCATGAGGTTTGCAGACAAATGGATGGATCTAGAAAAAATCATCCTGAGTGAGGTAACCCAGACTCAGAAAGACAAACATGGTATGTACTCACTCATAGCAGGATACTAGACATGAAACAAGGATGACTTGTCTGCTACTCACATCACCAGGGAGGCTACCTGGAAAACAGGACCCCAAGAAAGACACAGGGATCACCCAATGACAGAGAAATGGAATGAGATCTACATGAACAGCCTGGACATGAGTGGGGGTAATGAAAGGCGAGGGTTGAGGGAAAGAGAGCTTGGGGGAGCGGGAGATCCCAGCTGGATCAACAACAGAGAGGGAGAATAAGGAATAGGAGACCATGGTAAATGAAGACCACATGAGAATAGGAAGAAGCAAAGTGCTAGAGAGGCCCACAGAAATCCACAAAGATACCCACACAACAGACTGCTGGCAATGGTCGAGAGACAGCCCGAACTGACCTACTCTGGTGATGGGATGGCCAAACACCCTAACTGTTGTGCTAGAAACCTCATCCAACTACTGAGGGATCTGGATGCAGAGATCCATGACTAGGCCCCGGGTGGATCTCTGGGAGTCCAATTAGCGAGAATGAGGAGGGTTTATATGAGCGAGAATTGTTGAGACCAAGGTTGGATAAAGCACAGGGACAAATAGCCAAATGAATGGAAACACATGAACTATGAACCAATGGCTGAGGGGTCCCCACTGGATCAGGCCCTCCGAATGGGTGAGACAGTTGATTGGCTTGATCTGTTTGGGAGGCATCCAGGCAGTGGGACCAGATCTTGTGCTCATTGCATGAGTTGGCTGTTTGAAACCTGGGGCCTATGCAGGATTGTTTGGCTCGGCCTGGGAGGAGGGGACTAGACCTACCTGGACTGAGTCTACCAGGTTGACCTCAGTCTGTGGGGAAGGCTTTGCCCTGGAGGAGATGGGAATGGGGGGAGGGGGGGGTTGGGGGGAAGGTGAGGGGGACGGGAGGGGGGAGAACAAGGGAATCCGTGGCTGATACGTAGAACTGAATTGTATTGCAAAATAAATTAAAATAAATTAAAAAAAAAAAAAAAAGAATCAAATGACAGGGCTCTATATCCCAGCCCATACCACCAGCTGCTTTAGGCTGCTTTACTGGAGGCAAGGCCAAATCTAAGGACCCAAGGTAAGACCACCAACTGCCCACTAACACTCCTTAAAGTTTGTCCAACAACCCAAGACTGCGCCCCACCCCAGGGACCCTATACTCTGACAAACAACTTTAGAGGAAGACTTCTGCCTTACTGGAGGCCAGGCAGAGTAAAACACTGCCCACAGCCATCCAAAACTCCCTAAAGATTTGTACCAAGCAGGTACTCAGAACTCCAGCAGCCACACAGGCACTTGGAACTGCAGGAAGACCAAAACCCCAGAGATCTTGAAGGCCACAAAAAAAAAACCACTAGGGACACTCTACTTGACCTGAAGACTTGCTAGTCAACAAAACCCCTGACTACTTAGGCCAGAAGACCAAAGAGGAAACAGAAACTGAAAGGGAAAGACGCTGCCCCCTCCCCCGCCCCACTAAAGGTATATGCTGACCAACAGTTTTAGAACTGACCAGAAGTTAAACTCATGGGAAGGTAAGGCTGAAACAATAAGTCTATATATCCTGAACTTGGTAAAATAAGATATGGGGAGTAATGGACTTAACTGACTAGAAGTTGAACTCAGGGGAGAGTAGGACTGGAACAATAAATCTGAATGTGTATATCCTGGGTTCAACAAAAGCAGGACATAGGGAATAAAAATTTATGTCTCTGTAGATACCCTGAATCCCGCTAGCCATCAGTAACCTCATGCTTATAGTTCAGCCAGTAACTTTAAAGAACTACCTCACCCCTATCCCCCTCGTCCAATCCCAAGCTGTATATAAACCTTTCCTATATAAACCCCTTAAAGTGAGTGCTGGAGGCCATCCTCCTCCACCTGCTGTGTCAAGTGTTGGAAGAGCTCTGGGCTTGCTTTGTTATTAAAAAAAAAAAAAAAAAAAAAAAAACCCTCTGTGTGCTTGCATCGGATATTGTCTCTGTGGTGGTCTTGCTTGGGGGTCTTGTGATTCTGGCACAACAAAACCAAGGAAGTAACACCCATTCAACAAAGATAAACTCAGCAACCAACACTAGACTTATAATCATCCCAAACCCAGATGACTAAACACCAGTGTAAGAACACAATCAACAACAGAAAGGGCAATATGTCACTACCAGAGCCCAGCTATCCTAGGACAGCAAGACCTGAACAACCCAAAGCAGCTGAAGCACAAGAAAATGACCTTAAAATCAATCAACTTTATGAAGATGATAGAAGTCCTTAAAAAGGAAATGAAAAAATCTCTTAAAGAAATTGAGGGAAAAAGTAAACAAAAAATTGGAGGAAATCAATAAATCCATTAAAAGGAGCCAAGGAAAAACAAATGGACAGGTGAAGGAAACTGTTCAAGACCTGAAAATGAAAATAGAAGCAATTAAAAAAAAAAAGGAGGAAATTTTAGAAATAGAAAATCTGAGTAAGTGAACAGGAACTATAGATGCATGCTGCAAGCTGCAGGAAAATGTAATGGAATTCAGCTACTATCACAAAAGCTACTACTTGGAAAGGTCAAGGACTTTTCCAAAGGTCAAGCCATGGCTTAAGAAGCATTGGTGATATTATAGCTTTTGTATATATATTAGTCAATTCCTGCAATGATTTTCTTGTATGCTATGTATGCTTCCAAGAGCTCATAACAGTGTATTTCATCTGAAATATCTATCGAACATCCAAGGCCAAACGATCTCCTGAATTAAGGTAAATTAAGCTCAGAACCTTCTTTCTTATATAGCCTTAGTCGTATTTATACTAGCATTATAGACTCCTAACATTTACCTAACCACTTCTAGGAACATAGTTTGAGCACATAAATTCCCTTTTTCTGATATATTAACCGATTTCAGCTCTTAGTGGACCTCTTCCTTTACCACTCCCCTTTTGGTTTGGAAAAGAAAGCCTGATGGTCACTGCCTGAGGAAAACTCTGGTCTGCCGTTATGATCCTGTAAGAATTCAAGCCTGCTGACCTTGCTTTAGCTAGAGCACTGCAAAGGAAAAAGGCCCAATAACATAGAAAGGTAGACCTATTAGAATTGCTCTTGATTTCTCAGTGGAGACGCTAAAAGCCACAAGGGCCTGGACAGACCTTTTGCAAACACTAAGAGACCATGGATGCAGCCCAGACTACTATACCCAGCAAAACTTTCAATCACCATAGATGGGGAAAACAAGATATTTCATGACAAAACCAGTTTTAAACAATACCTATCCACAAATCCAGCCCTACAGAAAGTACTAGAAGGAAAACTCCAACCCAAGGAAGTTAATTATAGTCATGAAAACACAGGCAACAAATAACCTCACACCAGCAACCCCCAAAGAGAAACACAAACACACACACACAAAATAAATAACAGGAATTACAATCATTGGTTATTATTACCTCGCAATATCAATGGACTCAATTTCCAAATAAAAAGACATAGGCTAACAGAATTGACAAGAAACATGATCCATCATTCTGCAGCATATAGAAACACACCTCAACACCAAAAACAGGCATTATCTCAGAGTAAAGGGTTGGAAAGAGATTTCCAAGCAAGTGTACCTAAGAAGCAAGCTGGCGTAGCCATTCTAATATCTAACAAAATAGACTTCCACCAAAATTAATTTAAAAAGATGGAGAAGGACATTTCATACTCAAAGGAAAAATCCAACAAGAGGACACTGCAATTCTTTTTTTTTTTTTTTTTTTTTTTTTTGCGTGGGAGGGGGTGCTGTGGGGGATGTTCTGTATGGCAAATGTGTTGCTCTGATTGGTCAATAAATAAAACACTGATTGGCTATTGGCTAGGCAGTAAGTATAGGCGGGACAAGGAGGAGAATAAAGCTGGGAAGTGGAAGGTGAGTCAGAGAGACACTGCCAGCCTCCACGATGACAAACAGCATGTGAAGATGCCGGTAAGCCACGAGCCATGTGGCAAGGTATAGATTAATAGAAATGGATTAATTTAAGCTGTAAGAACAGTTAGCAAGAAGCCTGCCACGGCCATACAGTTTGTAACCAATATAAGCCTCTGTGTTTACTTGGTCGGGTCTGAGCGGCTGTGGGACTGGCAGGTGAGAGAGATTTGCCCTGACTGTGGGCCAGGCAGGAAAACTCTAGCTACAAGGGGGTTAGTTTTTTTGTTTTTTTGTTTTTTGGGGTTTTTTTTGTTGTTGTTTTGTTTTGTTTTTCAAGACAGGGTTCCTCTGTGCAGCTTTCGAGCCTGTCCTGGAATTCACTTTGTAGATCAGGCTGGCCTCAAACTCACAGAGATCCGCCTGCCTCTGCCTCCCAAGTACTGGAATTAAAGGTATGCGCCACCACTGCCTAGCTGACATTGCAATACTTAACATCTATGCTCCAAATGCAGGCATCCATGTTTGTAAAAGAAACATTACTAAAGCTTAAATTACACATGAACCTCACAAATTAATTGTGGGAGACTTTAATACCCACTTTCACCAATGGATAGGTCATCCAGACAAAAGCTAAACAGAGAGATAATGGCACTAACAAACGTTATGACTCAAATGGATCTAACATATATCTACAGAACACTTCACCCAAACACAAAAGAATATACCTTCTTCTCAGTACCTCACAGAACATTCTCCAAAATTGATTTTGAATGTGCTCAAAAGACAAGTCTCAACAGATACAAGAAAATTGAAATAACCCCTGTATTCTATCAGACTACCATGGACTAAAGCTAGATTTCAACAACAGCAGAAATAAAGAAATAACAGCCTACAAATTCATGGAAATGGAATAACTCACTACTGAATCAAAGCTAGGTCAAGGAAAAAAGAAAGAAAGAAATTAAAGACTTCCAAGAATTAAATGAAAATGAATGAACAACATATCCAAATTTATGGGACAATACGAAAGCAAAGCTAAGAGGAAAGTTCATAGCACTAAGTGCCTTCATAAAGAATTTGGAGAGAGCTCATACTAGAGACTTAACAACACACCTGAAAGCTACAGAAAAAAGGAAGCAAATACACACAAGAGTAGACAGCAGGAAATAATCAAACTGAGAGCTGAAATCAATAAAATAGAAACAGAACAATACAAAGAATCAATGAAACAAAGAGTTGGTTCTTTGAGAAAATCAACAAAATAGACAAACCCTTATCAAACCAACTAAAAGGCAGAGAAATAATATTCAAATTAACAAAATCAGAGAAGAAAAGGGGGATATAACAACAGACACTGAGAAAATTCAAAAAACCATTAGGTCATACTTCAAAAGACTGTACTTTACAAAATGGGAAAATCTAAAAGAAATGAACAATTTTCTTCATAGATACCACTTACCAAAGTTAAGTCAAGATCAGATAAACAACTTAGACCTATAACTCATAAGGAAATAGAACCTGTCATTAAAAGTCTCCAAACCAAAAGAAGCCCAGAGCCTGATGGTTTTAATATAGAATTCTAACAGACTTTCAAAGAAGAGCTAGTGCCAATACTCCTCAAACTATTCCACATAATAGAAACAGAAGTAACATTGTCAAATTCATTTTATGAGGCCACAGTCACTCTGATATTCAAACCACACAAAGACTCAACAAAGAAAGCAAATTACAGACAAATCTCACTCATGGACATTGATACAAAAACACTCAATAAAATACTCACAAACCAAATCCAAGAACACATCAAAAAGATCATCTACCATGATCAAGTAGGCTTTATCCCAGAGATACAGGAATGGTTCAACATATGAAAACCTGTTAATGTAATCCATCATATAAACAAACTGAAAGAAAAAAACACATGATCATCTCATTAGATGCGGAAAAACCTTTGACAAAATCCAACACACCTTTATGATAAAAGTCTTGGAAAGATCAGGGATACAAGGAACATACCTAAACATAACAAAGGCGATATACAGCAAACCAATAGCCAACATCAAATTAAATGGAGAGAAACTCAAAGCAATTCTATTAAAATCAGAAACAAGACAAAGCTGTCCACTCTCTCCATATCTATTCAATATAGTACTCAAAGTTCTAGCTAGAGCAACAAGATAAGAAAAGGAGATCAAGGGGATACAAATTGTAAAGGAAGAAGTCAAAGTATCGCTATTTGCAGATGATCTGATAGTATACATAAGCAACTCCAAAAATTCTACCAGAGAACTCCTACAGCTGATAAACACCTTCATTGAAGTGGCTGAATACAAAATTAACTCAAAAAAGTCAGTAGCCCTCCTATATACAAATGATAAGCAGACTGAGAAAGAAATTAGGGAAACAACACCCTTCACAATAGCCACAAATAATATAAAATATCTTGATGTAACTCTTAACCAAGCAAGTGAAAGACCTGTATGGCAAGAACTTCAAGTCTTTGAAGAAAGAAATTGAAGAAGATACCAGAAAATGGAAAGGTCTCCCATATTCATGGATCAGTAGGATTAACATAGTAAAAATGGCCATCTTAGCAAAAGCAATCTACATATTAAATATAATTCACATCAAAATTCTAACACAATTATTATAGAACTTGAAAGAACAATACTCAGATTCATATGGGAAAAAAAAAAAACAGGATAGCTAAAACAATCCTGTACAATCTAAGAACATCTGGAGGTAAACATCATCCCTGATTTCAAAATGTACTACAGATCTGTAGTAATAAAAACTGCATAAAAACAGACAGGCTGATCAATGCAACTGAATCAAAGACCAACATAAATCCACATACCTATGGACACCTGATTTTTGATGAAGAAGCCAGAAATAAACAAGGGAAAAAAGAAAACATGTTCAACAAAGAGGTGCTGGTCTAACTGAATGTCAGCATGTAGAAGAATACAAATCAAACCATATCTATCATCCTTCACCAAACTGAAGTTCAAGTGGATCAAAGACCTCAAAATAATACCAGAGACACTGAAACTGATCAAAAAAAAAAAAAAGTAGGCAATAGCCTTGAATGCATTGGCACAGGAGACAACTTCCTAACAGAATACCAATCATGCAGGCAATAAGACCAAAAATGAATAAATTGGACCTCATGAACCTGAAAAGCTTCTGTAAGGCAAAGGACACTGTCAAAAGGACAAAACAGTCACCTACAGAATGGGAAAAGATCTTCACCAACCCTACATCTGACAGAGGGGCTTATTTCCAAAATATATAAAGAACTCAAGAAACTAGACATCAACAAACCAAATAATCCAATTAAAAAAGGGGTACAGATCTAAACAGAGAATTCTCAACAGAGGAATCTCAAATGGCTGAGAAACACTTAAATGTTCAACATCCTTAGCCATCAGGAAAATGCAAATCAAAACAACTTGATATTCCATCTTACACCTGTCAGATGGCTAAAATCAAAACACAAGGGACAGCTCATGCTAGCAAGAAAGTGGAGCAAAGGGAACACTCCTCCATTGCTGGTGGGGGTGTAAACTTGTACAGTCAATTTGGAAATCAATATGGTTGTTTTCAGAAAATTAGGAATTTATCTACCTCAAGACCCAGATATAGCATTTCCAGGCATACACCCAAGGACACTCTACAAGGACACTTGCTCAACTATGTTCATATCAGCATTATTCATAATAGCAAGAAACTGGAAACACCTAGATGTCCGTCAACTGAAGAATGGATAAAGAAAATACGGTACAATTACACAATGGAGTATGACTCAGCTCTTAAAAACAATGACATCATAAAATATGCAGGTAAATGGATGGAACTAGAAAAGATCATGCTGAGTGAGGTAACCTAGACCCAGAAAGACAAATATAGTATGTATTCACTTATAAATGCATATCAGTCATAAAATAAAGGATAACTGCTGTGAGATAATGCTTTCTGTACACTGGTTTAGTAAAACACTGATTGACCAGTAGCCAGGCAGAAAGTATAGGTAGGACAAGCAGATGAGGAGAATTCTGGGAAGAAGAAGGCTGAGTCAGGAGACGCAAGCCCACCATCCAGAGAGCAGCATGTAATGGCACACAGGTGAAGCCATGGAACATGTGGCAACATATAGATTAACAGAAATGGGCTGAGTTTAAGTGTAAGAGCTAGTCAGTAGTTAGCCTGAGCTAATGGCTGGGCAGTTTTAATTAATATAAGCCTCTGTGTGTTTACATGGGTCTGAGTGGCTATGGACTGGGTGGACACAGAAAAACTTCAGTCACAAATGGCGCCAAAACATGGGGCAAGAGTTTCCACCTAAAACCTGAGAAAGCTTAAAAAAAAATTCTAAAATGCAGCTAAAAACAGCTTCTTAGTTGTCTCTCTCAGGCCAGCCGCAGCCTGCAGACTTGAGCTACTCTATGGCAGGTTCATGGCATGCAGGCTTGACCTGCAGCATGGCAGGAATGAGGCGTCTCTAAGCCTCACGTTTTGCTTCATGGTGGATTTAGCCTTTGCTAGTACAGACAGGGGGGGGGGGAGTTCTGGCTACACACTGCTGTGATAGAAGCATAGACCCACTGCTTCACAGACTCAGCCATGAGCATGGTTCCCCCAGAGCTGGCGGTAAACGTAGTTCCACCATGTTGGAAAGCTGAGATGGCTGAGTCAGCAGCCAAGGCTGTCACTGCAGCTTAAAGCAATAGATTCACAGTAAGGCAGATTCAGATGGACTAAAACTTTAAATGGTTTAGAGTGTATATAAAAATATATGTAGGCTTGGAAGACAGAGGAAAAGGAATATAGACAGTTCTATAAAGAAATAGAAAGTTTTAAAAAATAAAGTATTTAAGGAAAAAGAAAAAAGAGAAAGTAAAGATAATATAAAAAATAAGCCACATAAAGATGGAAATCACACACAGAGTATGGATTATATTGTCTTTGGGATTTTTAATTGCAGAGAGACATTTGATTGTAAAGGCTACTCAGTTAAACCAATATGTTTATTTTAAAGATATCTTAACTTCAAAATTTGGATCTTTGCTTTAGAAAGGAGGCTCTGCTTTTGTTTCCACAGGAAGCAAGAGGCTATGGATTTGTTCCAGGTTAAGATGGATCAGATTTGATCAAGCCAGACCTCCTGAACCGTAACAGATGGTACCTATTAACAAAGGTTATAGCCAGTCTTCACAGGACTTGACCATTATCTCAAATTTTCTCAGGATCCCCATAAGACTACCAGCACCCCCTATCAGCAGGAAGTAGCCTAGACCACTATGCCCACAGTCCCAAAAGATGGATTATGGATGTTTGGCTTTGTTTAGGTTGTTTGTTACAAATTGTTATTGGTCATAGTTAATATCTTTCTAAAAGAAGAAAGGGGGATATAATGTGGAAATATAGGATATAGATATGATAGGATAAAAGGGTGGATTGTTGGACCTACTTTTAAAGAGCAACTTGTTTAAAATGTTTTACATTGCTGTGGATTTTAGTTTATTGATACAAATTTAAAGTTAATTTTATTATACTGTATGTATATTTCTACTCTTGTTTAACATATTATATGTGCAGCTCATTTAAATTGTAATGAATAATTAAGAAATACCGATCAAAAATTAGTCTTCTATGATAGTCAAACTTAAAGTCATGTTAAGTTTTCTAAATATACATAGATAAAATTCAATTAGGTAGGTAATCTTCAAACACTTCAAAAACCTACAGAATATGGCATTTAAAATGTTTTAAGAACTTTGACTTTCTGGATATTGAGACATGTCTGCTCCTGGCAGCACCAATCTACTTCAGAGAAGATAATGAGCATTGAAGAAACTCATTATGGAGTTTGCTTTCTTTGTGGCAAAAGTTAGCCACTGGGCAAAAAAGTGCCCTGGACAGTTACCCAAAGTTCCTCTGTAATGTTCTGGTCAACTCTGTATTTGTACATCCAGTTGCCTGTTGAATATCTCCACTTACCTTCACTGAGTTCAAAATATACATCTCAACTATTACATTAAAGTCAGTTTTAGTCTTGTCTATGCTATACACCACACAGTACTCTTACAGACATCCCCATGTACGAGAATGCTAACTGTATTATTCTAGTCTATCTTGTTCAGTATCTTAAAAGTCATTCTTGATTTCTCCCACGTTCATAACGACTGCTCAACCTATCAGTTAACTCTGGCAATGGCAAAACATCTGAAATCTGCCTACTTTTCATCACTACCATCACGATCGCCTCCATATCACTATTTAATACACATGCTCTCCTTCCCTGAGGCCTTCCAGGAGCTTCCCCAGCGGTTGTCCCTTGAGCATCTGTAGTAGCAAGGACTTAGAAAGTAAATCTCATTTGTAAAATAAATGAGTTGTGATATTATAGTAGTGATTATGAATGAAATTATAACTATACAGACTTATATGAAATAATTTCCCTAAATACAATGTTCAAAAAAGTCAAAATAGATGCAAAACGGAAGTCATGCATATATAACCAATAATTATCCTAGACATGCATGTAACATAACTAAAGAGAAAAGTCAGAGAATGACAAAGTTTACGTTATATTTATCCATTTGGTAGAAAAGGAGACTGGGTAAAATTGGGGAAGAAACAATTTTAAAATCAATGGTAAGCTTGTCATACTAGATGGTAGATATTAGTGTCCAATGTACTCCACATAATGTCAACACATACAGAACAATTTCAAAAATGAATATCAGGAACCCTTCTAATTAACTACTGAATACTAGCTCTTTGGGAGCAGAATTCGTCCACATTTTAAATATCATTAGAGTGATATGGATAAATTCAAAGAATTACTAGATCTTGTCTCTGTATGCCTCAAAAATCAGTAAGAATATTAGTGCATGGTGACAGCAGCTTCAAAGGTATCATTAAACAAGACTCTTAAAAAGGGATCCTGAATGAAGGCTTCTGCTGGCCCGTCAGCCATCACTCACAACCCATCTGACAACAGCAAACGCAGAAGCAAGATGCTAAGGATAGAGACCCCTATTCCAGGGCCGTGTCTGCTAACAGGCCTCTGCACAGAGGCATGTCTGCGATGAGTCCTTATCTATGTGATGTTTTCTGAAATAAAAGTGTCATAAATACGGACACAGCCAGTTCCCTCTAAAACATGAGCTCTCGGGGAAGCTCTTCGATAAAGCATCATCCCCATATTATCAAATATTCTTAGGAGTTAGCCTAATGAACTCCAAATGGAACAAAACAGCATGGCACTACTGTGGTGACCTGCCTCTCATCGGTTAAAGTATTTACATGTGTCCATGCACGGTGGTCATCACTGACACAAATCACACAGTGCAGAATCACAAACACCACTTCTCTTTACTGTTTTAATAACAGGATCAAAACTGGGCATGGTGATGAGTACCTATAATTCCAGTACCCAGGAGTCAGGTAGATCACTGTGAGTTTCAAGCCAGCCTGAACTATATAGAAAGGCCCTATTTTTAATAAGTTAAAAAACAAAACAAAACAAAAATGGGTTTACTTTATGAGCCACCCCTAGAGTAGTACGAACATCTACTCCTCCTCAGGCATCTGCACTGCTCTAATTTGCTTTCTGTCGCTGTGATAAACACCAAGAGCAAAAGCAACTTGAAAAAGTTAAGAATGTATTTTATCTTACAGTTTACAGTCTATCATGAAGAGAAATCAGAGCAGGATCTCAAGGCAAGAACCTGGAGACAAGAACTGAAACAAAAGCCATGGAGAAAATCAGCTTACTAGCTTGCTCTCCAGGAATTTCTTAGCTTACTTTTTAAATGATTTTTTAAAGATTATAGTATAATTACATCATTTCCTCCTTCCTTTTCCTCCCTCCAAACCCTCCCCTGCACCCTCACCTCCTTGTCCCCTTTCAACTCATGGCCTCTTTTGCTTTCATTGTTATTAGTAATGTGCATGTGTATGTCTGCGTCTGTACACATTTTTTTATATATACCCCAAGATCACCTGCCTGGAGGTGGCACTGCCCATTGTAGTCTGGACCTTCCCATACCTACCATCAATCAAGAAAAGCCCAATAGACCAGTCTACAGAATTACTGTGAAAGTTGAGTATCTAATTTCTGATGGAGACCAACTTGCTAGAGGTACTTTCTTGCTTCACCCTAGCTTATGTCAAGTTAACCAGCATATGATTATATCTAACTAGACAATGCACAGTAGAAATACTTCTTCTTGATGGACATAAGCCCCTTGAGACTCAGAACTATCAAGTAAAGTAACACAAGCAACTGTAAGAACCCTGTATCACCAGCTGTTTCCCTCTGAAGGACAGACAGCATCTGTGGTCTTCAGGCTGCAGATTGGCTCGGGCCTGTCTGTTACTGTAGTACTTAGAAGTTGTCAAGGATGACAGAGTCAGAAGATGAAAGAAGAGGGTGTCACAGCATGTCTAGAAAGCCATCTGCCCCTCAAAGTGACTGCACTATTCCACAGAAAGAGTAGGTTCTGCAGCGGGGAAGGAGGAGGAGCAGGGGGGGGCAGGAGGAGGAGGAGGAGGAGGAGGAAGAGGAAAAGGAAGAGGAAGGAAAAGCTCCAGTGAAGAACCCTGCAGGAGAAATTCTTCCCCCAAAATGCACAAAAGTCAAGCTGAAAAAGGAAAGTCTTACAACATCAATGCCAAGATCAAAATGTGAAGAACCTTTCATTAAAACAGGGGAAGATCCTAAAACACCAAAAGAACTTTGTAATGGTTCACTTTCATTGTCAACTTGATAGAATCTAGAATCACCATGGAAACACCTCTGTGTATACCTGTGTTGTGTTTACAGAAAGGTTTAAGAGATCAGACAAGACCCATCATGAGTGTGTGTATATGAGAGAGACAGAGACAGAGACAAAGAGAGACAGAACCTTATTCTGTTACCCTATAAAACACCACTAAACTAGATGTGCAACAAAAGTCATAAAAGGAACTCCATGTCATTGGCTAAACTTTAACTCCTGGAAAGAAAATATCCACCTTATTTCTAGTATTACCAAATATTGCATCTGTGTGTTAATAAATCTTATTTCACTGAATCACTAGAGAGAATCATCCATCCTTGACATGCTTCTCCCAACCTCATCTGAAGTCAGAGCATAAGACAGATACACAAAGGCTTCTGGAGCAGTAAGTAGCTTCTGCAGCATGATCAAACACAAAGTTTCATCTGTTCCCATGGGGTGGTTCAGTTTTTAAAACTCGCTGTTTTACAAAAGAATCCCTTCATTAACTCTGGATTTAAAGCAATACCAAGGTTGTTCCTTCATCCAGGAAGGATCATTATGTCACCTACACACAAATAAGACAGATTTCTAGCACCCTGATCACAACCAAATACAAGTAATTAGTCACATTAATTCTGCTTAGAAGTCAAATTTTCAACTACAGACTAAATCACTGCCAGGTGACTTTCTGTTTCTGCTCCAAAGCACATGCCCAGAATCCACGGCTTGGGGCTGGAATGCTGAAGTTAACAGATATTTTTCCTGATGAACACAAAAGAAGCTAAGAGGATTGCCACAGTACCATTAATCACTGCTAAATATAGCCATATTGAATAAGCCCACGATTACACAGATAGAGTCCTACCAGTGTCTCCAGCTAAAAACGTCACTGTCTCCAAAGAAACAACAGAAGTATCTCATCTTAAACAAGAAACTAGTTAAAAATCGAGAATGATGACATATTTCTTGCTATACAAGAAGTGGTATCTATGTAAAACTTCGGTGTTATTGTTTTATAGCAATCTGAAACTACTTAAGGTGGGTTTCTTAATCTAATTCATAAACAAATTATCCAGAACTACTTAGAAACTCTCATTATTGTCAATCACACGTTAACTTAAGTCAATTGTTCCTTTTATTAGAGATTAGTCATTTTTCCAAAGAGTTAAAAAAAAGTTAAAGAATAACACAATTAGTCATTTTGTTGAAAAATAAAAATTCTTATTAAATAATAAAACTAGTTATTTTATTAAAGAATAAATATAAACACATATTATAATACTTTGAATTATCATGTTCTCCCCCACTTTGTGACTGCCACATGAGGGATCCTTAAGTAGGGGTGAAGAAGCAAAGAGGGAGGTAGCTAACCATTCTACAGCTCACGAGGCCACTCCTATAACAAAGAAGTGTACTAGGTAGAAAGTCTGTGCAACAGAATTGAAATACTGAAAGAAACAAAGAGGCTGCCTGTAAGTCAAAAACTCCTGTTTTTGAAAGTCTGTGCAACAGAATTGAAATATTAAAAGAAACGAAGAGCCTGCCTGTAAATCAAAAACTCCTGTTTTAAAATACTTAAAACTCAACCCAGTGTGGGTGATAAGTGCATAGAGTTTTGCTCGATGGGATTAAGAGGCAAGGTGACCTGTGACCCAGTGCTAAAGAAGACCCGGACAGTAAAACCTCTTACATTAATACAATTCCCATGGCTGCATGGGCACAAGTACAGTGAGAGGTCAGTGTCTAAACTTTACTCTCACAGAACCTTGGAGGTATCTGAGGAGGTGGTGAAGGACAGACACATCACAGGGCAATGAGCCCCAACGTCAGGGAAAGAGGGGGACAACAGGTATATGTTTCATACCCAGTAGCTCACACTGCTAGTCAGTCAGGTCCAGACAATCCTAAACATCCTCTAACTCCATCTCCACCTCAGTGGCTTAGACAGGCCTTCATTATCTCTCATATGGACTATTACAATAGTTTTCAAAGTAATTTTTATTTGTCAAATACTGACCCTCTAAACTTCCTACCACACCACTGAAAAGTCATCTTCATCTAAATCTGACTGTATTATCCAGTGTTAGAAGGGGCCAGAGTCAAGAATCAAGGCCCCCACCACCATTATCAACCTCAAGGACAATTCTAGAGAGGGTTAAAATATTGTAACACGTATCTAAAGCCACAGTCAAGGAAAAAAGACAAATTCAAAGAGCTCCACTGAGTTGGATGCTGAATACAGAAGATCTTGAATTCAGAAGAAAGGCCTGAGCATAGTAGATTTGGGAGATCTCAGCATGGTGGTGGGAGCCCATGTCTGCATATAAATGTTATGCACACAGAAGGAATAATCTTTTTTCAAAAGGTGAACTGTATAATGAGAAAAGGCAGAAAGCATAAAAACAGAGAATACATGCTTTTAATCCCCAGGGACTAGGGGAGGGCCTGAATATAAGGGGCAGAGTAAGCAATTCTCTTAGGTGGTCAAATTATCTTGTACTCTGTAGTAGTGCTTTCAAGGATCTGTGCATGGTTTGCTGAGAAAATGGTTGGAGACTCCTACCCTGGCTCTAGCTGTAGCAGACCCCAGCAGTAATGACTAGGACCCTGACACTGGTTATCTTGTAGTAGTTCACAAAGGGCTGGGTGACATCTATTTAGACAAGTACAAGAACAGTAAATGAACAGAACAGAATGCCCTGAGGCCAGCTCAGAGCCCTTTGACACTTCTAGTGCCCAGTCTGGATGTCAGACGGTAACACATGAATCTTGCTGCTACATGTTGTTCTGATGGACACCTGCTGGGCACCAAGAAAGCCTCAGAGTCATTATGGAGCCCCAGAGAAGCAGTCACCCCAACTGCCTTCAGCCTGACAGTTCCAAGCCAGCAATAGGAGATCTCATTAGCTCTTCTCTCTCGAGGGGCAAGCCCTTTCTCTTTGACCTTCCAAGAACAAAATAGTTTAGATTGTTGTGGTAGTTTGAATGAAAATGGCCCACAAAGGCTCATAGGAAGTGGCACTATTAGGAAGAGTGGCTTTGTAGGAGTAGGTGTGGCTTTATTGAAGGAAGTGTGTCACAGGGTGGGCTTTGAGCTTTCAAATGCTCAAGCCAAGCCTGGAGTTGCTCTCTTCCTGCTGCCTGTGGTCAGAATGTAAATCTCTCAGCTCCTTCTCCAGCATCTTGTCTGCCTGCATGCTGCCATGCTTCCCTCCATGACAATAATGGACTAAACCTCTGAACCTGTAAGCCAGCCCCAATTAAATGCTTTCTTTTATAAGAATTGCTGTGGTCATGGTGCTTCTTCACAGCAACAGAACATTGACTAAGATAATTGTATATTCCTAGATATAAAATCAAGTTTTTAACATATACCTCTTCCTTTATACATTTAATGGAGCATCCAATAACAAACAAACAAAATTGTGATTATACTAAAAATGTGAATTTTACTTTAAGTTTTATGGAGAAATCAATAATATAGCCATGATTTAGTTTTCTCAGAGATCAGTAGATTATTGAAACAGAATAAAATAAGGGAGCCACATAAAAGATTAGAAGATGGTTTGAGAAGAGCAGACAAAAAGAGAGAAAAAAAGCAACTACAGATTCATGGATACCAAAAGAGCCATTCAAGAAGGAAGAGTTAATACTGCCAGATGTAAAGACTGTTCATTGTTTCAGTTCCAACTGGCACCCTGTGGTACAATTCTCAGAGTAGCTACATATGTTAGCATGGACATCACAGATTGACGTGAGCAATCCCTGACAAGAATGCTCCTGCTTCAGACAATGGCCCCAGGTAGGTGTTCAGATCACCGAATAGCCACAAATCCAGAATTCTCCCATGCCCTTACACATGTCTATGGTGATATATTGTGTACCCTAATAAAATTGGCCCGAAGATCAGAGGACAGAATAAGCCACTAGATTAAACATAGAGGCCAGGTAGTCATGGCACACACCTTTAATCCTAGCACTTGGGAGCAAAGATCTGTCTGGATCTTTTTCAGGCTGAGGAGTCCTAGAGCAGGTATTAAACTCATGGTCAACTTGTAATAGAATTATCCCTCAAGACTGGAGAAATTGGGTTACAGCTGTCTTAGAGGCTGGTCCCCAATTACAGTGGAGGACCTGGTAGAAGGATGAGACTAAGACCATTGAACAATGAAGTAGAGCTAGAAATATGGAAATTTCCCAAGATCAACTTCTTGGAGAAGGCAATTATGCTGATATACAAAGACAATATTTATATGATGACTAATCCCTAGCTTTATGCCAAATGGCAGCCTTGAATGCTTGGGAAAGGATTAAAGAAGTTGGAAAGAAAACTGAGTCATTTACTAAAGTTATAGAGGACCCAAAAGAAACCTTCACTTATTTCTTACAAAGACTGACTTTAGCACTAAATCGAATGATACTAAATTCAGAAGCTAGATAGATAATAACTGAATCTCTGGCTTTTGAAAATGCTAATGCACAATGCATAAAAGTAATTAGGCCATTAAAGGCAAAATCAGCACCCTTGGAGGAATGGATACAATAACTATTGAACCTCACAATCATGATGATGCTTGGGTAGGAGAGGTGATTTCCAGAGGTTTGAAGAAAAATCAAAATGTCAAAATGTTTCAATTGCAGTAAACAAAGTCACCTAAAAACGAACTGTAAACATGGTGTTCCAATAAACAATGTTTTTGCTAATGATCCTAATAGAATGCCCCTCCCTTCTGTATTATGCAGAAGGTGTGGTAAAGGCAGACATTGGACTAAGGAATGTAGTTCAACAAAGGACAGTCAAGATAATCCTTTGCCATTGGGAAACTCCCTGAGGGGCCTCTCACAGGCCCCCATGTCAAATTCAGTTCAGTCTTTTCTTGTCACCATGGAAGAAACTTCTTCCCAGAGCAATTAAAGAACCTAATGCCTATTGTAAAAAACCATACTGCTCTTGATGATAAACCAGCTATAGAACAAAGAAGAAAAAAATCAGAAGAAACTATAAATCAAAATTGATAAATATTAGATTGGGAAACTCCCCAAAGTTAGGATTTGGGAGGAGTTTTGTTTTTGTCTTTCAGGAGAATGAAGCCTACAGAATCTGAAGAACACTGGACAAAAGAGATATCTGAGGAAAAAGGATAAATCGTACAGAAAAAAATGTCCCAAGAAAGAGTAAATTGGCCTATTGGTATATCACATATCAAACAGGATAAAATTTCTTAAGTCTTCCTAAATGTTTGTTTCTGCTGTTCTCTACAGAGACATAATGCAAATGGTCTTTATGTAGTCCTAGTTCAATAAAAATTAAAGCTGGCTTTGGAGTTGGAATGTAACTCTCTCCTTCGCTAAACCCAAGCATGCTTGTTAGAAGAAAATGCAAATCTCTGTATCACATCAGAAGAGCCACTTGATATGGGACAGAAGAAAAACCAAAATTAAGGAACTATTCTATTGCTATTAATCTCATGATCCTTTGGTTTTATTTTGACTCTTTAAAACTTTTCTCAAGGTATGAATTTTATATCAAAATTTATAAGATTAATATATATATTTTAAACTCTTATGATATTAATGGTCATACAGAGTACTAACTAATTCTAGAAAAAAAGGCTTCATCTAGCTTCCTATACATGATTTTAGATTTGAGTCTCTATCAGTTTTCTGCAGTGAACCATGACCATGCCTAACAGCAACTTTGAAGTCTCCAAAAAGATGATGGGACCTCACAATGATGATTCTATCAGGATAATAATAATACCACTAAGCTGACAAACACCGCCCAAAGATTGGCTTTGGACTACAAACCACTCAGGACACTATCGAGATGGCTAGCTAAGATGATACAGCCTCACAGACCACTCCAATCAGGACTTGACCATAATCCTAAATTCTCTTTGTTTCCCCGTAAGACTACCAGTGCCCCAAATCAGCAGGAAGTAGCCTAGAAAACCGTGCCCACATTCCCCCAAAATAGATTATGTTTGTCTTTGTTTAGGGGTTGGTTAAAATTGTTATTGGTCATAGTCAATCTCTTCCTAAAAGAAGAAAGGGGGATATGATATAGAAATGTATTATATAGAAATGATAGGATAAAGGGGTAGATTATTGAATCTACTCTAAAAAAAAAAAGGGAGGATATAGATATGATAAGATAAAAAGGTAGATTATCAAATCTACTTTTAAAAAGTAACTACTTGCTTTAAATATTTTACATTGATATGTATCTTTATATATTGATACAAACTTGAGATTATTTTTGTTAGAACATACTGAACATACATTTCAACTCTTACTCAAGGTATTGTGTCTATACAACTTATTTAACAATGTAATACAAATTTCTAGTCCTTGAAAGCTATTATTATCAACTAATTGGGATATAAAGAAATGCAAGCTAGTAGTTAATCACCTATAACAATGGAACCTGTCAGGTTAGGTATGTTTTCAAGGTCAAATAGATATATTTTAGACAGACAGGTCATCGTCATTAAGATGTTTTAATAACAGTTTGTTTTTGTTTTTTGTTTTCTAATGACAATGAGACATGCCTCCTCCTAGCAGCACCAATCTACTTCAGAGAAGATGATGGGCATAGAAGAAACTCCATATAGAGTTTACTTTCTTTGTGGCAAAAGTTAGCCACTGGGCAAGAAAGATCAGATAACAGAACAAGCCACTAGATTAAACATAGAGGCCAGGCAGTGGTGACACACACCTTTAATCCTAGCCCTTGGGAGGCAGAGCTCCATCTGGAACTCTGAGTTCAAAGCCACCCTGGACTACATGAGATTGACTCAGTCTAGGAGAAAAAAAACAGAATCAGGCAGTAGTGACAAACACCTTTAATCCCAGTACTGAGAAGCACACATGCCTTTAATCCCAGGAAGTGATGGCTGAGTGGAGAAAGGTCTGTAAGGCGTGAGGAGACAGGAACTAAAGGCGTTTTGGCAGAAGCGTCCCTTTCAGCGAGAGGTTCTTTCAGGCTGAGAAGCTAATGAGGTAAGAGGTGGTGGCCGTAGCTTACTTTGTTTCTCTGATCTTTCAGCTTTCACTCCAATATCTGGTTCTGGGTTTTTTATTAATAAGACTGTTTAGCATTTGAACAACAGAGGTCTGACAAACCAATACCCAAATCTCAAGGAAGCGCCACATTCACAATTCCAGGTTGATCACAATGTCAGACCAACTCCCAGATGAAGATCTAGATTTCATATGGTCTGGAAAAAACTGAAACACAAAGTTTCCATGGACTCAGAACACATTACTCAGTACCTCAGTGTGTCCACAATAATCAGGCAGCTGTTATGAGCCTCAGGGTCCATACTACAGTTTCCTGAAATACACATGACTCATTAAATGGATTCCCTGTGATTCAGTTTAAAATACAGCCCCCTTCACCTCTATGATGGTGAGCCAGCTCAAAGCATTAACCCTCTAATGGCATCACAGGCCTTTTTGGTGACCAACTCCCATCCCAAATTACATCATCCTTCATGAGCATCAGCCGAGGAAAGATCCCAGCTCAGAAATAGAAAAAACAAAACAAAAAAACCTATTAGTTAGAAAGTCTAAGTCTGTAGATTGTTCCAAGAACTTAGAACAAAGGCCAATGAAATCCTTTATTATAAAGCATACTGACAATACATTTAGTTTCTAAATCAGGAAGGCCCAAGATATTAGAAAGAACAGTTCTAGAAGAAGCCATATTGTTATACCTTGGAAAATAACCTGGGATGTAGAAGTACACACAGCAAATCTGATCTACTTTATAAATTGACTGGGAAAACTGAAATATATGCAAGCAAGCACAGAAACATCAAACCCTTCACCCAAAGGAAAGAAGGTATATAAGCAGCTTTCCATATGTCTCTTCCAGGGGCAAGTCTTTTGGAAACTGATAGATACTGCATCCTTTACAATCCATGCTATGAGTATCAGTTCTTACAGCATGCAGTAGCTGGACATTGCCTGTTCTCCTAATATGGAATACCCTGCCTGTCCCTGCACAAATGAGTCTCAACCATCTTTTAGACATCCTTTAATATCCCAGCATACTTTCACTCTCTAACATTCCCTTGTAAGAAATTCTTGATGCTATTCATCTTAACATCTGAACTGTAAAACCATATGATTACTTCATGTTTAGAAGAGATGGAGGTATCTATTTTTGTCAAAATGGCAGTAATATTTTCTTTTAAAACCATTGAATAAAAAACAAAACCAATAAATATAAAAAGATTTTTAAAGTATATGACTGAGTTCATGACAAAACTTCCTGAGAGTGAAAAAGACAATAGCTAGAAACAAAGGAAGTGATTTATAAAGACGCTTTGGGTGAACAGGGACATTTACCTTTAGTAGACAATGAAGAATGATAACTAACATCTTGAGCCCGTACCACTTGGTTAGGATGAGGCTCTGACACGGGCTCACAAAGAGCAAAGCCCTTATTTAAAAGGTAGAACACCCAAGTCAAGGAAGCCCGCAAGCAAGATTGTCTTGGCTTTTGACCTATACTGCAGGGACAGCTGCTCCTGAAAAGTCCTAATGATCAGCTTGGCATATGTGCAGGAATAGTTTGATTTAATGTTACCCAGGATCTACAAAACCACAAGCCAAGAATCAATGTAATGCTGCTCGAAGTTGGTAATGTGCTTGGAACCGCTGGCAGCAAGAACATAAATCCAGGCTTCAGAAATGCACCCTCTCCCACGTCCGCGGGATTCTCCCTGATGAAGTCCTGCCAAACAAGAGCAGGACTCGTTCTTCGACATCTGTTGCAGCTCAAACTGTAAGGCAAAGGAGGAAACGAATCACGAGCAAAAGTGAACAGAAAGGAAAAGCTGGAGAGCTACCAAGAAGTACAATTAGCTGCAATGTATAAATGGTTTAAATATTAAAGAATAAAATGTGAAATCAAAACCAGAAGGAGGACTAATCACATTTGAAAATGGACTAGAAAGAACTCCAGAGAACTGAAAAATATTCAATGGATTCCTAACCAGGAGATTAGACATAGCTAAAAAGTAAATGAAATAGAAAACAGATCACCTAGGACTGGGCATCCAGAAAACACAGAAATGGGAAAGAAAAGCTAGACATAAAGACGAGACAAAAGGACATAGCATGCTTATACATAAGGAAAGGGAAAATATAGTCAGATAGGAAATGCAGCAGAGAACAACCAGACTTTTTTTTTTTTCAGAATTTTCTAGAATAAAGCTGTGAATCCAATTTCTTAAAGGACAGTAAGGAAGGAAAGCAGCTCATGTGCAGACACTTCTACAAACTGAACCACAGTGAGGAGAAATAGATAAACGTCTTTTTAAAGGTAACTTACTTTCAAGGGAATATCAACAATGTACCTGTTAGTGTTTTATTTTTTAAATGACGTGTCAGTGTGGCTTTGCAGACATGAGTACAGGCACCTACAGAGGCCAGAAGAGGACATTAGATCCCCTGAAGCCTAAGTTACAGTTGTTGTGTGCCACAAGACATGAATGCTCTTCTTTGGTTTTTTAACTTTTATTCTTCTCTCATATTTTACATTCCAACCACAGTTTCTCCTCCCTCCACTCCTTCCAGACCCTCCCCTCAACTCCTCTATTTCCAAAATCAACTCCTTCTCCATTTCCCTTCACAAAAGGAGCAGGCCTCCCAGTGATGTCCTTAGCGTACGGCCTCACAAGTTACAATAAGACTGGGCACAAACTCTCATATCAAAGCTGAATAAAGCAGCCCACTACACCATCTCTCCATCTCCGTGGGAAAACAATTTTAACAGTCTGGTTTATTTCACAGACTTATCAAAAGCAGAGAGAAAAGAAAACAGGAAAAATGACAACCTATTTTTAAAGTAATGGAAAAATTCACTTAGTATTTTATATCCAAATTAACATTAATAGTAAGAAAGAGATACTTCTGTAAGAAAGAGATACTTCTGTAAGAATCTAGCCACTGGATTAAAGGACCATGTGGATCTTGAAAATGTAACCACACAAAGAGAAACTGTGTGCTGATTGACACTCCCAAGCTTCTGTATGCAGCCAACCTTCTTCTTAGTTGCTTGGTGTATCCCATCTCCATTGATAGTTTTTAAACTATCTGAGTTCTAGCTGAGTGGTCATGACTCAGGTCACTCTTCACATTTTGTGGGCAGGTTAAAACAGTATTTGCCACCCTTTGAATAATTACAACTACTCTTTGTAGCTAGAGTTTTCCTGCCTGGCCCACAGTCAGGACAAATCTCTCTTACCCACCAGTCCCACAGCCTCTCAGACCCAACCAAGTAAACACAGAGACTTATATTGGTTACAAACTGTATGGCCATGGCAGGCTTCTTGCTAACTGTTCTTACAGCTTAAATTAATCCATTTCCATTAATCTATACCTTGCCACATGGCTCGTGGCTTACCGGCATCTTCACATGCTGTTTGTCATTGTAGCGGCTGGTAGTGTCTCTCTCAGCCTTCCACTTCCCAGCTTTATTCTCCTCCTTGTCCCGCCTATACTTCCTCCTGGCCACTGACCAATCAGTGATTTATTTATTGACCAATCAGCAACACACTTGACATACAGACCATCCCACAGCAACTCTTATCTCAACTGCATTTGCTTTTTCATGATTCCAAGTCTAAGGTGGCAGGAAATATCACTTGCATGTACCTGAGTTGCTGCGGCAGTATTCCAGGCACTACCAGCCCCTTACAGAAACTGTGGACAGAATCATGTCAGTGGAAAACCTGTTCCTTAAAGTAGACCCTCCCACATCATCTCAATGTGGCCTTTAAGCTCTTCATCATTCTAAAGCTTACAGATAACTAGAGCAATTCTCAATAAACTTTGCCTATAAACATGGAAATATGTTCTGTCTAGTAGGGTCTGAGTGACTCCTCCATGAAAATTCCAGTTTTGCCTGTATTTTAGTTCATCTAAGAACTGATTTTTATTGCATAGAAGTTTGTGGGTCTTTAGATTTAAGCTTTAACCAACTGTAACATCCAGTTAATAACTAATGAATTGAGAAAAATCTTTAATACACATATCCATATGAAACTCATGATTCTACCATTCATGAAAAATATCCTTTCCCATCCACAAAACCAAGGCAATATCTCCCAATGAAACCATATTTCTTATGTTTTTTTCCAAAAATTAATGACATAAAGTTTTGGTTTTGAATCATACTTTTAAATGTAATTAGAAAGGTCCAAATTTCATTAAAAATACAAGTTGTTGATTTTAAGATATACATGTGATTAAATTTTCAAAATGGTTTGATTCACAATTTAACAAAATGACAGTTTAACAAAAATTGCCACAAAACTTTGTCAATGAAAAACAACACAGTTCTCACCTCAACAGGAATAAGGGATAATTGATCTATAGCCAAATTTGAGTGACCATAGCCTAGGAACACAGATTTAGGTTACTCTAAATTTTGAGTCCCAATGTGGAAGCAGTTTCATGAAGTTTTATAGTATCAAAACAAAGAAAGTAATAAATCCAGACACTTTCAAATGCATTGGTGGAAATATCACAGAGGTGGTTACAGCAAAATGAGGAATGCTCCATTAGCTGTGCATGCTGTGATGACAATCTTAACTTGGGGGCTGGAGGAAGTTAGTGTTCAGCTAAGTTAACAGATGCCAAAGGCTTTTTAATCTATGAGTCATGAGATATTACTTCCAACACAGAGGTGGGCAAGGAATGGATATTCAGAGGGCCAAAGCTAGCTAGAGATGAAGTCTCCAACCTCTCCACATCACTGCAGTCCTAATCACTCAATCTGTTTTTACAGACAGCTTCTTTTCAAGAATTCTCCTTGATGTGTTTAATAAAAAAATAGCTGCCATATATTTTGATAATGTTTATTAATCACATGAGAAACAATGACACTCTCAGCATATTAATTAGAACAAGAAAAACAATCTTTTGTCCCTTAAGACACCACCAAGAGAATTCCCAATACAAAAACAAATCTGAGGTCTATTAAACTATACCATCTATGAAGCATTTATCTAAATTGTGCTATTATTAACAAAAACCCAGGAGTCAGATATTAGGATAGAAACCTGATATATCAAGAAAGCAGGGGAGGAACGACCAGCTGACCCTCTCTCCACCTTCCCAGATGGAAAAGACCTGTGAATCTTTCTAAGCCCCTCCCTACTCTTTTCTGTGCCTCTCTATCATATTCCTGGCTTCTCTATGGCTAATTCAAGTTGGCTAGTCACTAACTACACTCCCTGATTCAAGGTTAACTTTATTAACAGTCTTGGAGTATCAATGCAATCAAATATCCCACAACACATCTCTTGAAATGGCCATCCCCTCTTATAACAGGACTGAATTTGACCCCAGTATGCTGGAATTTTTTTATTAAACTCTCTTGCTGATTCCAAACATGACTGGTGGTCTTTTGTAGCCAGAAGTTTCTCCGGTCCTACCTGGCCCAGAGGTCGGGACAAATCTCTCCACTTGCATCTCTTAGCTGCTTGGTCCCAAGTAAACACACAGAGACTTATATTATTTACAAACTATATGGCCTGTTGGCTCAGGCTTCTCGCTAGCTAGCTCTTACAACTTAACTCAGCCCGTTTCTATCAATCTGTGCATTGCCACGTGGCTTCGTGCCTTACCGGTACTTTCACATCTTGCTTCTCCTGGCTGGGGCTGGCAGTGTCTGCCCCACACTCCTTTCTTCTGCTCTCTCTCCAGCTCAAACGTATGGCAGAACCTTATTCTGCCTCACCATTGGCCAAACAGATTTATTTATCAACCAATCAAAGCAACACATATTCACAGCGTACAGAAAGACATCCCACAGCAGTCCTTTATGGGACTTCTCTCGGACCCTAACACTCTGTTTGTTGTGTAGCAGTTTCCTCAGAGACAAACCCTCAGCTCCGGGAGAAGGGCATTAAGCTCAGGAAGTAAACAACTTAGCGGCTTCAGGAAGTCTCTGAAACTGACTAGTGACTCTAGCTAGGCTTCTCCCTCCCCAAGGTTATAAAAGCGCTAAGAACTGAGTGGCCTCTGGAAGAGACAGAACAGTCCGCCACCTCGAAAGACTCTCAGACAAGTGAAGCTGCCCAGAAAAGAGAGCACCGCCAAGCGGCTTCAAAGAAACAGAGTTCAGACAAACCACCTGGAAGAAGAGACCAGCTGAACTGCCTAGAAGAGACTGAGACCAAATCAGCTACCTGGAAGAAGGCCCTTTCTCCAGCCTGCAGAGCTGCCTGCAGGCTGTGCAGGATTTCCAGCTCATCTGAGCGTCACCTAGGCTGGGGCCAGGTTTCAGTGATACAACTGTCTTTAAATCATTTCTGCACCTGTGAGTCTACTCACCCACATTCTTATAAATATCCCCAATTAAACTCCTTGGCTCATCAAGTTGGACTTCAGTGGTATCCTCACTTTAATCTGTCATTGGTTCCCCATCTGTGGTGAGCAGACATTTGTTCATGTCTCCCCACGAATAGTGTCACACAATATTTTTTTTCTCTGTCTCAAGTTTAGAATGAAAACTTAAGTTTAGTATCCGTGCCCATATTTACAGACATTTACCTGGTAAGAACAGAAAAAAGTAACCACGCTCTACACACGGCAATAGGCAATTTCCCAGCCTGTGTTTATCTGCTGCCACAGAAAGGAAAGCAGTCTTGTTGTCTTCAAATGACTCACTGGAAGCAATGCAAAGGTCAGGTGCTATTTACCCTAGAACATAAGCCATTTCTGGAAGAGTCAAGGTACGAAAACAAGTTCTATGGGCCAGGTCTTTGTTAACTGTGTATATACTGCACTTTTACCAGATTTCTATGCATTTTGGAAATACAACTGCTTATGAATTTAACTCATTAAAGTTCCATTTGTGTATATATATATTTATAAACTTCATTAGAAAAAACTTTCAAATAAATAAAAACATCACACACCAACATTAACCCAATCCAAAGTCTATACAACTTAATGAAATTATATACAGTTAGAACTGGCATTGAAATAGAAGCTGTGAAACAGCATATTAAATTTCACATTTTCAGTATTGAATATATTTGATATGCTCATCCACCACCAAAAACGAAGAATTCAGAACAGAATTAGTACTAGAAAAATAGTTAGCTTTATATCCTCCTTCACAATTCATGTCCATTACCTACAATGTCGAGAAGAAATACACCGCATATTCTCTCATATGTGGAATCCAGCCAGTAATATGCGTATATATGTAAACAAATATACATGTTGGGACAGTATAGTATGAAGAGAAAAAGAAAAGCAACTATAGGTGGATAAGGAAGGACTGCACGAGTGTAATAGACATATATTCTAATGGCATCCTTAGTGAATCCTCCAAACGGCTCACATGATATACCACAAAAAAGTTCAAGTCTCACAGTTTACAGTGCTATGACAGCCCTAAAGTAATGTCTTCAGCTTATGTAGCCAGTTAGAGACAGTTAAACACATTTCTATCAAAAATTCAACAAATTAACCATACCACAGTGTTTGCCCCTCACCCATCCTCAGCGTCAAACACTCACCCCATGCTCCTTAGCTGCCATGACAACTCTCAGGAGAATATCTTCCTCCACAAAAGGTCTCACAGCATCGTGGATAATCACCACTTCTGGCTTAGTGAGTTTACAGTCTGGCTGATCCTCTGCCAGGGCTTTCAGTCCATTGAAAATCGACCTGTGGCGCGTGGCTCCAGCCTCAGCTAGTGAGATGCGCTTGTGCCCATACCTCTGGATGATGTTCCTCATTGCTTCCATGTTCTCCCCTGTCACTGCCACCACAATGTCCTTTATCCAGCATACTCTACAAAGAAAGCATGTGTGCATTTAATAGATGTGGACTTTAAAGCTCATAAAAGAAAATTGCATTCCAGTATAAATAAGCTACCAATTTATCTACATTGGGAGATTATTCCTGAAGGCTCAGTTGTCACACGTTTTGATTAGGTCTGGGAATCAGTAAGCATTTCACACTATCAATGGAGGTGATTTTTCACACTCTGTGTATCTTTCATGGCATGGTACATAAAGTATGCTATCCTACATATTAGATACATTAGATTTTTTTCCTTCAATTAAATTTGAACAAATAGTATATCTGTAAATTATCCGAGAAAACACACAAAAGAATACGCTTTTACATTTATATTTTTCCTATTTTCTCCCACAGTGGGAGAACTCAACACTACTGAGTTCTACCAGCTGACTATCTCAAGATGATCCATGAGCTGCAACCAACCACTCCCCTATGAAAATTAAGTATCTGCCCTCACACAGTCCTCCCTCAGACTGAACACAGTCCATACTGAAAGCCCTCACACAGCAGCCCCCGAGACTGAACACAGTCCATACTGACTGGCTCTGGATCAGAAAGTATGGCAGGCTTATAGACAGTAGTCTTAGCCAGCAAGTGACACTGGGGACCTGCATGTTCCAAAGGCCCCAAACCAGGACAAATGCCTCTGACCCACAGTGTCAATTCTGAGTAAAAGTCATTTAAATTTTCTAAAATTTTATATGCCAACTACAAAAAAGTAATTTAAAATAAGAAAAACTAAACAGAATTATAAGCCAACAAAATCCTATATATTCACGATAGAATAGTCAAGTCCTGGAAATACACCAAGTATCAAAACCATAGATAACAAGAAAAGCACTTAACATGTGTTATGCACGTCTCATTTTTTAACTTGTGGGATAGTCATGTAATACCTCTATACCATCTCTGAAAGAGGTACTTTTCAGAAGACATTTATATGATAATTAATATAATATACTTGTATAATTTATGTGATAGATTCATATAATATCTTTACTATCTTTCATAGTATAAAAATATATACCTCTGTATTTCTGTTTTATTCAAAATGAATAAAATAGGAAGATGCCATTTTTTCATTGACAATACAATATTCCTTTTTTGGTGTTTTTTGTTTTGATTTGTGTTTTGTTTTATATAATTCATCTTCTGGAGTATAGGCCCCATAGCAACACATATCTGTCTTGTTTTACACAAAACTCTTATCCAAGTGTTTATTGGATGAATAAACTGCTCACAGTGTAACATCTTACAACACTTGTGGGCTGGTTTCCTTGATTTTAACCTTAGATTCTAAGTAAAAGGTTAAAGTAATTACTTTTACATTTTACCAGACATTTCAAAATGACTTTAATGATAAAACTTATGCAATAACAGGATGCCCATGAGCAATCTGTAGTCTTTATAAGTGATAAAGACTCCAGAATGAGATCACTTGTAAATTGTTCCTTGGTTTGCTTAGCCCATCCCCCACACCAATCTCATTCTTGACAACTCTAGAATTTACCCTATCCTAGGAGTGTGGAAATTATGATGTTCACAAAGATTCTAGCAACTGGCAAATCACCACCCTTCAGTCCTGCCTCACTGTGGAGTTCTGAAAGGTTTTGGCTCAACTCCCACAGCTGTGATTCATCATTCTTTCTTGCAATCTCTTATGTCCAATACTTAATGGGGTTCTGAACTGTCTCCTCATCTTATCCCAACACAATCTACTCTTGCTACTTCTGGATAATCCCTCTCATGGTCAAACCCTAGGTCCATGCTACTGGCCTCTGTAGACCTTACTGCCTCTTCCAGGCCCGTAACACACAGGCCTCCCCTCTGTCACAAACCTCTCACTTTCCTGCCTAGCTGCTTCCTGAAGGGAGAGTAACGTGGTCCGGGTCGAAAGGCACCCACAGGCTCATGTATTTGAACATTTGGTCCTCGGCTAATAGGATACTTAAAGACATCATGGAACCTTTAGGGCAAGACTCGTGGCTAGCACTAGTGGGTCACCAGGCTTTTGAAGGTTAAAACCAAGCCAGCAACCAGCCTACATTCTCGGCTTTCAGGTTAGCCCTGCTGACCTGCTTCCACTGCCTTCCCCGCCATAACAGGCTATCCCCTGCAAAGCAGAGCTTCCCCTCCCTTAAGCTGATCCTCTCACAGTGATGAGAAACCGAGAGAGAAGGGAACACATCCCCTTACAAGCACCCTCTGTATTATTCTGGTTTCTCCATACTGCCCTCCCACTCTCCCATCAGACTAACGCAAATCTGAGGCCTCCTTGCTCTCCAGCTGCAGACCCAAGCCCAATCCAGGAAACCTCCTTTGACTACAAAGCTGGGTGCAACCTCGTTACCTTCCATTTCCAAAGGACTCATCTCCAAAGATTATTAACACCATGCTGCAGTCTGAAATGTTCTCTCTGCTCTCAGAAAGACTACATCCCAGAACTTGGCACATATTTTACTTTCAATAATATTAGTTACAGAATCGGCTAAAAATGTGGAATCTTTGCTAGCTCCTATGGGCTGTGTTTAGAATTTTACATGCACTATCTCAATACCCAGCTCTTTGGGATAAATTGCTACAGTCTCAATTTTACTTTTGAGGTCACAGAGAAAATGACCTGCCCATAACCACGCCAATAGCAAATGAAGGGATTGGGCTAAACTCAAACCGACTTTGGAGCTTATGCCATTAACCTACATAAATGTACCAACCCTGTCTCAGAGGAAGGTGTGACATCTAAGAGAGGAAAAAGTCATTCTGGACCATTTTGCATCTAACACTTCAGTATTGTTACCAGGCTAAAACATGTGGCTTTGCTGCTTTTACAGTAAACAGTCAATTTCCTATAACTTCTAATGACTCCAACAAAGGAAAATATTTCTTTATCCATGTATTTACTAGGACATTGAACAAATGTCAACCAAGCATCTGGCACATGCCCTCGCCTATGCATTATTATCACACATCATATGTTAACAAATATTTGCCAACTGAACAAAGACAATGCTTGAATAATTAGGTAAAAATGCTTTTAAGAAATTATTTAGCCAGGGGTGAGGTGGTGCACGTCTTTAGTCCCAGCACTCAGTGGCAAAGGCAGGAGGATCTACGTGAGTTTGAGACTAGCCTGGTCTACAAAGAGAGTTCCAGGACAGCCAGGGCTACAAAGAGAAACCCTGTCTAATTATATAATGTGGTTCCATGTTAACTTCTCTTTAATATAGAATAATATAATATAGAATATTATGATAAATATTCACCTACATCAGTGGAAAGAGATTCACTTGATTCGTAAGCGGTTTACCTTTGTTTCTTTCCATTGCATGTTCTTCCAGAGAGTTCAGCTGAGATAACTTTAAAGAGTTTAATGAAAAATTACATTTATCTAAAATATGAAAGAATCAAGAAGAAAAATGAAAGGATAACACATAAGCATTCAAATATCTGTTCCATGATTCCCTCTCTTTCAAATAAAGTAGATGTAAATGTCATAAACAGCTAAACCGCCAGGCAGTGGTGGTGCACGCCTTTAATCCCAGCACTTGGGAGGCAGAGCCAGGAGGATCTTTGTGAGTTCAAGGCCACCCTGGTCACCAAAGCGAGTTCCAGGAAGGGTGCAAAGCTACACAGAGAAACCCTGTCTTGAAAAACCAAAAATAAATAAATAGATAAATAATAAAATAAACAGCTAAACCTGTAGCTTTAGACCATTCCCAGGCAATTATATAAGCTTTATTAAATGTATGAGTGTTTTGCCTGCATACATGTATGTCCACATGCAGTCGAGTGAGACTAGAAGACAGAACAGATGTGTGTGAGCTGCCATGTGGGCACGGGAAACTGAACCGGGTCCTCTGCAAGACCAACAAGTACTCTTAACCACTAAGCCATCTTTCTAGCCCTAACTTTATTAAGTTGAATTTATAGTAGGTCTTGGTTTATTTTTGCTTTTTTTTTTTTTGGGGGGGGGGAGTGCTATTGTTGAGATGGCGTCCAATACCGATTGCCCTGGAAAGAACAAACTACCCAAGCTGGTCTCAAGCTCCTGCACTAGCCTCCTGACTGACAGATTTACATATGAGAGCCACCATGCCCAGTTTTACAATGTTTTACACCACTGTTTTTCAAAGCATGCATTTCAGGAACTGCTATATCATGAGAACTTCCATTAAGTTAAATCTCGTGTCATTGATTAGGTTACATAGAAATGAGAATAGAATTATAGCACAAAAGAGGAAAAAGTCCCTCAAAAAAGTGATAGTTTAGAAAACATTACTCCATACCACTCAAGAAGTAGTAAGCTTACTATGCTATTTTGTTCAACAACCAGAACCTGCAAGCTTTTGTAAGTACTGTTTGTATTTCAAAGGATTTATTCACATTCTTTTCAAATCACAGAATTAATTTTTAATTCTATAAAAGACTTTTAATAATGCAAAATCATGAGACTGTAAAAGACCTTAAGTACCTCACACAGTGCGTACTGAATAAATACTTGCTGAATAGCAGCATCTGGTCTACCTCTGAGCTGAAAACAAGTCCACACCAAACCCCGGCAGCACAATTCCATCAAATCTGCATGATTATTTCCTTCCTAGCACATTCCATAACAAATATAAACCTAGCCCCAAGCTCTAAAATACCTACAGACATTTTGAGGAGGAAATATAATATCTCAGAAGTTATTTTCTTCTAGAATAACAAATGTTACAAGCTTACTCTGCTCAGATGGTTTAATAAAGCTGGTTGGGAATAGAACATGTACACAAATTTCTTATTTAAAAACCTGGGGGGCCGGGCGGTGGTGGCGCACGCCTTTAATCCCAACACTCGGGAGGCAGAGGCCGGCGGATCTCTGTGAGTTCGAGGCCAGCCTGGGCTACCAAGTGAGTTCCAGGAAAGGCGCAAAGCTACACAGAGAAACCCTGTCTCGAAAAACCAAAAAAAAAAAAAAAAAAAAAAAAAAAAAAAAAAAAAAAAAAAAAAAAAACCTGGGGGAAATCAAGCCTTGTTAACACCTACAAAACACTCTCGTTCGGGCTGCAGAAATCCCGCCTTAAAGGGACAGTGGCAGCTGCTGCTCTCTAACGTGATTGCCTTTGTGGAAACTCGACTCTGGGTTGCACTGCAGCCACTGTCTACAGGGTCCCACCTCTTCATGCCCATTTTGATGATTTAGGACAAAATACTGAGGTAGTGGGGTAGACTGGATGCTAATCCCTTAGCAACAGCCAAGTTCTCTAGCTGCAGCTCAGCTCTGTGAGCCTTGGAGCCACTGGTCTTGGCCTGGTTTTGAAGGAATCTCAAAGACAAGGCAACACAGAGCTCTAATCATGCAACCTGTACAAAATAGGACTGCCTTACTTCTTCCCTTCGTTTGGCCATGACCTTCCGACTTCATCAAATTGATCTGTCTTACCATTCAACTAAGAGTGTCTTAAGCACCTTTCTCTTTCTGAATCACTAATCGCTGGGATCAATACTACCTCCTAAACAATTCTCACATCTTGTCTCTCCCATTCTTAGGATCTCAGTTTAACTCCCATGATCAATATTGCTCATTTAGAGAAACATTCAAGGTATTCTCATCTGACCTGCTCTGAAGATTTGCAGTGGTTTAAACCAATATTATAGACCAGAACAATTGTGTGTGATTGATATCAGAGGTCAAATTATAATGCTTTGATAAACATGAACCATCTCCGAGGAACAAGTTCTCTTAAGGGTCTTCCACCTAAGGGGGCTTAAGAAACCGTAAGAGCTTTAGGGCAAGCGAGGTCACAGCCGACCTGACAGGGCAGCCCAGCCCCACACAAGCATGACTGAGGTTCACTTCACTTGTTTGGTCTTGTGTAGCTATAATCTTGTCCTTTTCTAAAGCTAGTCCACACTAACAAACACTTCTAATCAACATTTTCTTTCCCCAAGTATTTGAAACGAGAAATCAGACTACTGGTAAGAATTTTCATTTCTATGGTCCCCCAGTCACCAACCCCACATTTTGTATCTTAACAACAACGACAAAAAAAAAAAGATCAAGCCTTGACCCCTCTGTGAGCCAGCCAGCAGCAGGTTTTTCCCAGCTACTTCAGCTCCTGCCAAGATCTTAAACATCCCTAGGTATTGGTAAAGCTGTTACACAGCAGAGTAGAAGAAACCGGCCCCAAGCCTGAGCTAAAGTTCACTAAACTGTCGACTGCATCCTGTAACCCCTTATGCAAAACACAGGGAAAGAGAACATCACCCCGCCTCTCCTCTGTCAGGAGGATGCGCGCCGGCACTCTGTCTGCTTCCCAGACTCCACACTATGCTATCCACTGCTTCCTTCTGTGGAATGTCAACCAGCCCCATTGCAAATGGGGTCACTCCATTGTCGGAACTGCTCTACTGTCGATTCTATGGGCCTCCCATTCAGTGACTGTGGGGGACAAAACAATTTCCAACTTCAGATCCAGGAAGAACATTTTTCTAAACAGCAAAATTTGGATACCTAAGTTAATGAACTGAGTTGAGTCTCCTATCAGAACTTAATGCCCCTGACAATACTACTTTGGTCACGTGGCTTCCTGAAACAAAATTTCTTCATAAAAATTCATATCACAAAGCAAAAGTCACATGAGGGACTAAGACTTCAGATCTCAGTTCCTTGTCAATCAAATGAAAAAGTAATCAAAGTTCCCTGAGTTATAACCTGTTATAATTTATCCCAATTTCCTAGTAGGTTATTAGGATTTCAAATTGCTGTAATCAATTAAGCAAAATGGAAAACAAGTGTTCTTTTGCCATAATTTCAACAATATTTTATGTTATTTATATTTTATAGTATATTCCATAATATTTTCCAAACATTCTTTTATATTAAAAGATTTAAATTTTGGTGTTCACCTATCTCAGGCTACCACGGTACATGCAAAAAAGCCAATTAATATGAAGCATTTCCCGTGTAAAGAGATGGTAAATGAAAAAAACACCTACAACTTCCTTCATATAACTACCAAGCAGTCAAAGATTCTCCTGCCAGCATCCATCGCAAGCCATCCCGTGGCCGGCAGAGATGCCACAAGCCATCCCACGGCTGGCAGAGATGCCACAAGCCATCCCGTGGCCGGCAGAGATGCCACAAGCCATCCCGTGGCCGGCATGGATGCAGTGGTGCCAGCATGTCTGTGGTGCTAGAACTCTGTAGGTGTGTAGTATTGACAGGGTGGCTGTACGAAGCAGTCTCCGTATTATACAGAGGAATAAAAGCCACAGACAGGGTGGTAACTGGAATCGTTTCCAGGTCTGACTGAGTTTCAGATCTAACCACTGGCCTGATTACATTAATCAAAGATGATTGCGGCCCCTTACACTTCCATTTGCCAAATGCCAATAATCAGAAAGTAAAATAATCTTATGAGCAATTCCTTTGTCCCTTTGGCTTTCTGGTGTGTGTTGGGGACAGGAGAGGGAGTTGCTCTCCGGCACAAAATGCCAAGGACAGTGGTTTCTATCAAAGCCTCCTGTAAAGGTTCCTGATGCTAAACAATCCCCTCTATCTTGAAATGTAACCACTTCTGGATTTAAGGCCTCACATAGGTCTGCATCTGACTTCAAAAGTAAAGACCCTGCAGAACTGGAGACCTCTATAATGCTTCCAGTCTCACCTCAGCTCCATGACATCACAACACAAACAACAGGTCCCTTCTCCTCTCACCACGTCATCGGTGGCCTTCCTGACGCTGCCCACTGTTTCTGGCACTAACAACTTGTCTCTTTTCTAGGGTGGCTTGGCCTTGATCTCACCCTCCAATCCCTCCCGGCTATTGAAAGACTGGAATTAACCCTGCCCTGCTCTCTACTGCCTGGTATTAGTCTAGGCCGATCCCCCAGAAGAAAAAAAAAGAAAAGCGTGCCTGCCCAGGGAACTGGAGGTGCGGCCAGGGCACGGGGCGCACGCATGCGCGGCGGCAGCGCGCACCAGGCACTCCTAGAGCCGCTCTTCCTGCGGCCCCGCGGGGCCGGCGTAGGAACCAAGTCCCCGGGTCCCTGTGCACTGCTTAGTCAGCACCGCAGCCCGGTCCCCGCCACGCCTGCTGGGGTGGGCCCGGGTTCGGGGGAGCGGGTGGCCCGCGCCTGTTACCTCTCCAGGCCTGCAGGGTGTAGCTGATGAGCGGCCTCTCCAGAACGCGGCAGAACTGCTTCGGGGTGCGGACGCCCATCCTCTCCCCGCAGCCCCCGGCCGGCAGCACGGCGGCCACCGCTGCGGGCCGACTGCCGGGCTCGGCCCCGGCGGCAGGCACCCGGGACGCCGGGAACGCTGAGCCCGCGCTGGGCGAGCCGCTCACGCAACGCCCCGGCTCAGCGGGCCTGCTGTGCGGCCCGAGCTCCATGACTCGAGCTGAGCTCTGACCCCCGCGGTGCAGGCGGGAAGCGAGAGGGGGGCGCCAACACCAGCCCTGGGCCGCGATCGCGGGTCGGGGTGGGCGAGGAGCGGCGCCGAGAAGGGGAAGGTGGGCCCAGGGGCTGATCCCCGCGGGAGCGGCTTCCCCACCCGGGCCCAGCGCCCCAGGCAGCGAGCGCTCTTCCTGCTCTTCTCTCTCTCCCTCCGGGCAGGCCCAGCTGAGGCTGCGGTAGCAGTCCTTACACAAGTTATGGTCACACACACGCAGCTGTGCACGACACAGTCACTGTCCCCATTCTAGATAAGTGGGAAAGATCTGTATTCAAGTTACAGTAAAAAACCCCCGATGTGTGCACCTCGGTTATATGAATTTCGTTATCCGCAGATGCGCACTGATTCTACCAAGCAGTCAGGTGAATGGGGTAGGAGAAGTCTAGAACCATAGACCTGCCTGCACGTTGGAACCACCGAGCAGAGCGTCTCTGAACCCTGTGTTCCGTGCTCAGAATTTGGGATTTGATTGGTCTAGTGTGCAGCCAAAGGCTGTAGAACGTTTTCAAAGTTGCAAAGGTGATCCTGTTGAGCAAGTGCGTTTTTGTTGTGACCAGAGAACGACAGCAATCACAGTAACTGCTGAATAATCAACACATCTCACGTTAACAAGAAAAACCCCAGTGGTCATATTCCTTGACGGGGGAAATATAAATGCTAAGTAACTTGTGTAAGACTGCACAGGCAGCCATAAATCCTTTGTTTATTTAGAGGTGCAAACCAGCGTTGAGAAATTCCAGCCTGCTTCGCATCTTGCCATTATTTGGAAAGTGTTCATGAAATATAATGGAGTGTCAAGCACTATTGTATTCAGGAATCTGGAATGTAAAATTCATGAGAGCAAGGCCTCGCTTTGCTTTTGGTTTGGGTTGTATGCCCAGCTCCAGGAATGCCTAATACTTACTGAATGAGTTGCTGATTGAATATGACAAAGTATATGGAATTATTTGAACATGTATATTATCAATCTTCACCCATCAATAGCTAAATTAAATTCATAAAAAAGTTGAGCATTGAAATTACCCAGTTATAATATTAAATCTCATTATTTTTATCCATTTCGCAAATTAAAAGCATACAAAAATAAATTCTCTGCTCTTGGCCTCTTTTGTCTAATATTCTAAAGCATTTTCTTTTGTTGCTTTCATTTTGGCTAAAGGACAGCTTCTGTGCTAACTGAAGTTTATCGAACTCTTGACCCTGAGATGAAAAGAAAGCATTGTAGTATACATATTTGTATTGCAATGCTTGAAGGTTTTCTTTCCAGAAACAGAGTTGGGGGAGCAAGGGAGGGAGAGACTGAGAGACGTGGAGAGGGAAATGTGGGGTGGGGAGAGACTGATTCTAGCTGAGAGATCTTTGCTAGGGAGTTAGGTGTTTGGAAGTGTTATAGTTTGCTCACATGAGACACTAGAGAAGGTTCATCTGCTGTGGGATAATGCTTTTGTATACTGATTTAATAAAATACTGATTGGCCATTAGCCAGGCAGGAAGTATAGGCGGCGCAAACAGACAAGGAGAATTCTGCGAAGAGGAAGGCTGAGTCAGGAGTCACCAGGCAGACACAGAGGAAGCAAGATGGCAAGGCAGAACTGAGAAAAGGTACCAAGCCACGGGGCTAAACATAGGAAAGAATTATGGGTTAATTTAAGTGTAAGAGCCAGTCAGTAATAAGCCTGAGCTAGTGGCCGAGCAGTTATAAATAATATAAGCTTCTGAGTGATTATTTTATAAGCTGGCTGTGGGACTTCGGGGGCTTGGTGGGACCCAAGAAAAACTTCCAACTACAGCTTATGAACTAACAGAAGGATTTTGTTACAGATCCTGGAGAGAATGGTGCTCATGAAGCTCAATAGCAAGACCACAGACAGCAGAGCGCTCAGAGGGTAGAGAGCACCACAGACAGCAGAGCACTCAGCAGGTAGAGAGCACCACAGACAGCAGAGCACTCAGCAGGTAGAGAGCACCACAGACAGCAGAGAGAGCATCAGGGAAACTGTGCCTCTATAAAACCATGGCTTTTGGTCTTCCCTAAGTGGTTGTGGGCTGGTTAGATTTTATAAATTCTTTGCAATGGAGTACATTACCTCTGTGTCCACAGTGTTAACCATTAAGCTCCATTATGCTAGGCTATGTCAGGTTTGGGGCATGTGGAATGAGGAACAAGTGGGCTGTAGAGCAAGCCATTCAAAAGGACAGAAGTTTTACAAGAGCAAATGCTGGCAAGAATGCAGGGGGAAGAATCCTTGTATGCCTGTGGTGGGAATTTAAATTAGGATAGCTCTACAGGACTCACTGCAGCAGTTTCTCGAAAATTAAAAAGCAAATTACCAGATGACAAAGCTAGATTACTCCTGTGCATGTACCTGAGGAAATGAGTTCAGACTAGAATAGAGATAATGCACATACCCTGTTTATCAAGGCAATATTCACAGTCTTATAGACACAGAATCAACCTAGCTGTCTAAGAGAAGAATGGATAAAGTATGGTCCGTTCACAATGTTATTTGGCCATAAAGAAGGAAATCGGATGGAACTAGAGATCATCATGTCAGGTATCATGTGTGCTCTCTCATATGTGGGGGAGAGTTAAGTGGGACTAAGAGGAAAGAGTCCAATGGGGAGGAGAGGGAGATAAGGTAGTAGTGAGGGTTGGTGTGATTAAGCACAATGCATTCAGGTATGAAAACCTCACAGAGAAACCTGTTCATTTTTATAATTAAAAAGGGATATACTTTACCGATTACTGTAGAATCATTTTCCATGACCAAATACCGACAAACTATAGTGAGGAACTTACAACATTGGTTAAAGTTTTTCTTAAAGAAAATACAGTAATTTTGATCTTGTCACTAAGACTCATTAGATCTCATATGCTGTATATGAATAAAACATAGCAGATCAACTGGAAGTGAGCAAAAGGACAAACTACAGCCTTTATACATATATGAGAAAAGCAATATCGTCTGCATATTGTATAGACATAAAACAATAGATTCCATTCAAGCGTATGCACAGTAATAGATGCAATTTCCTATTATATTAACTTATAACAACCAACCATCATCGGAGAATATCAAGGTGTTGGGGAGATAACTTAGTGGGTATGAGCACATGCTGAGCAAATTCCAATCCTCAGCATCCATGTAAAAAGACAGATAACTCAGGTATTGAGAAATGGAGACATGCTGATCCAGCTCACAGTCAGGTGACCTAGCCAAATGAGCTGTGAGCTGAGGTAGAGGCCCTTCCTGTTTCAAGGCAGTAAGGCAGAGAATCAGAGGGGGAAATAACACTCAGTGTCTTCCTCTAGCCATCTTTTATTCAGACATGTATACTTACCTACACTCAGACATGTATTCACACATACATACACCATGGAACAAGTGGAAGACATAATATCAGGAAGGGAAGACAGGACAGACAAATTCAGAAACTGAAAAAGATAAAAATAAGAAAGTCTGAGCACAACATATATGTTGTAGAGTATTATTTTAAGATGTGTTACATTTGTTTATGCTCTGGAACCTTTGTTTAATGAGGCAAAGATGTGTTGCATTCTTTTATGTTGCATTTGTTTAACTCTGTGAAGCTGTGTCTAAACCACCTGATTGGTTTAATAAAGAGCTGAATGGCCAATAGCAAGGCAGGAGAAAGGATGGGCGGGGCTGCCAGGAAGAGAGAATAAATAAAAGGAGAAATCTGGGAAGAAAAGATCAAGGAGTGACAAAAGGAGAGAGGACTTCAGGGGCCAGCTACACAGTCACACAGCCAGCCACAGAGAAAGAAGGAGAGAAAGGTACATAGAACAGAGAAAGATAAAAGCCCAGAGGCAAAAGGTAGATGGGATAATTTAATAAAAGCTTGCAAGAAATAAGTCAAGCTAAGGCCAGGCATTCATAGGTAAGAATAAGACTTAGTGTATTTATTTGGGAGCTGTATGGCAGACCCCCAAAGAGCCCAAAGAATGAAGAACCAAGAGTAAAAAGTAAAAAGAAAAAAAAAAAAAACAAAAGAAAAAAAAAAACAAGTGAAAAGATCAATGGGATACCATTAACATACAAAGTTTATAAATCAAGGGGGCTAAAGATATAAATAATATATTCAATAAAATCATCTCAGAAAATATCCCAAATTTAGGGAAAGAGGTAAGCATGCATATTCTGCAGGCATTTGTCACAGAACACTAAAAAGAGGAGAAAAATCTTCATTTTAGATAATTACCAAACTAAACATAGAGAATACAGCTGCAAGAGAAGCACCAAGTCACATATAAAAAGCAAACCCATCAGAATTTTAGACAATTTCTCAAGAAAAACTCTAAAAGAGAGGAGTGCTTGGATGATATGTTAGCCCCTCCTACATCTATCATCAGTCAAAACAATTCCTCACAGACCAGTCCGGCAAGATGATTCTTCTGCTGAGAACAGACAATTCCCAAGTGGCAAGAGAGTATGTCAAGCTGAAAATAAAAAATTACCCAAGTTCCAATGAACAACAATTGTCAACTAGATTACTATAACCAGCAATCCAGCAGCATGACTGGTCATAGTTGAAGAAGAAAGGAAAATGTTCCATAATAACAACAAACTTAAGGAAGTCATTGCCGCTAAACCAGCCCTGCAGGGAACACGGCAGAGGGCCAAGGAGATGGCACAGTCCTGTAACCACAGTACTAGGGTGGAAGGACAGGGTAAGGAACAGGCAGGTCCCTGGAGCTTCCTGGCTAGATATTCTAGAGAAATTTATAGGATCCAGATTCTATGAAAGACCATGACTCAAAAATAAAGAATCACTGGGAAAGATACCTGATGTCACAGCCTCTGGCCTCCACATTCACTCACACACACATACACACACACACACACACACACACACACACACACACACACACACACACACCCCACATGCACCCATGCACATCTATATGGACATACCCACACACCCAAAAGAAAATACTAAAAGGAGTCTTTTGGGGTGAGAATGAAGATAAACACATTGGTGGTGCTATAGGAGAGAATAAAAGACAGAAGAATAAAGAAGCAAAACTAAAAACATGATAGAAATTAGCACACACCTTTTAATAGTAACTGAATATTAATAGACCAATCATAAGACAGCTGACTAGACTAAGAAAATGTGATCTAATTGTTGGTTCAGAGACACAGCTTGCCATCAAAATCAAATATAACCTTATCTGGAAAAGATAGAAGAAGTTATTCCAAGCAAATAGAGCTAAAAGGCAAGCAGGGATGGCTGTTATTTATTATAAAATAGACTCCAAATCAAAACTAATCAAAAAAAGACTTTTAAAAGATCTCTTTATACTAATTAAAGGAACCATCCGTTAAGAGGACAAGTCTAGACATAGACTGAACACCAATTCTCCTAGTTTCATACAGCAAATACTGTTGAACTTAAAAAGACAGATTTATTCCAACACAATAATAATGGATGATTTTTTTTTTTTTTTTTTTTTGGTTTTTCGAGACAGGGTTTCTCTGTGTAGCTTTGCGCCTTAATAATGGATGATTTTAATACCCCACTCACTAACAGACAGATCAACCAATAAAAAAAGTTGTTGTTAAATGACATCATAGCTCAAATGTACTTACCAGACATCTACAGAATGTTCCAGCCAAACACTGTAAAATGCACATTGTTCTCAGCAACCCAGGGGATAGCCTCTAAAATAGGTCATTTATTAGAGTACAAAAGAGGTTTCAACAAATTCAGGAAAATTGAAAAAGTTTCTTGTCTTTACCTAGTCACAATGGAATAAATTAGAAATCTTTGCTAAGACAAACTATAAAATATACAGAAACTCAAGGAGATTTAATGATGAACGGTGTGTCAAAGAAATCAAAACAAATTATAAAAGAAATTCTCGGAAAACAAATGTTAGTGCTATGAGGTACAAAGAGAACAGTCTGTCCTGTTAAGAGTTACTATTACTGTGACAAAACATCATGACCAAAAGCAATTTAGGGAGGAAAAGTGGCGTCCAATGTGGTGGCAAGAGTTTCCACCTAAAAACTGAGAAAAGATTCTAAAACGGAGCTAAAAACAGTTCCTAATTGTCTCTCTCAAATGAGCAGCAGCTGCTGGTTTGAGCTACTGGTGGGTTCCTAGCTTGCACGCTCCACCTGCAGTATGGTAGGAATGAGGCCTCTGCAAGTGGCACATTAAGCTGCATGGTAGATTTAGCCTTTGCTAGTACAAAACAAAAAAAGAGGTTTCTGGGCTACACGCTGCTTGGATAAAAGCATAGACCCACGATAGCTCCCAGAGCCGGCGGTAAAGTACCACGCCATGTTGGGAAGCTGAGGCGGGCGGAGCCAGCAGCCACAGCTGCTGCAGCTTAAAGCAATAGATTCACAATAAGACAGATTCAGATGTAATAGTTTACAATGTGTGTAAAAGATACGTAGGCTTGAAAGAGACAAAAAAGGTGATATATAGAGTTATATAAACAAATACATAGTTTTAAAAAATAAAGTCTTTAAAGAGACAGTAAAATTAATATAAAAAATAAGCCATGTGAAGATGAATATTACACAGAGAATCTGGATTGTGTTGTCTTTGGGATTTTTAACTACAGAAAAACATTTGATTGTAAAAGTTGTTGAGTTATGCCAAAATGTATATTTTAAAGGTACCTTGACTTCAAAATTTGGATATAAGGATATGTTGCTTTGGAAAGGAGATTCTGCTTTTGTTCCCACAGAAAGCCAGAGGCTATGGATTTATTCCAGATTAAGATACATCAGGTTTGACCAGCCAAGACCCCCTGAAAGGTGACACCAAGGCCCAGATGATCCAACATCCAGAATGGTTTCAAGGCAACTGGCTCAGACGATACAGCCTCACGGACTACTCCATGATCCTAAAATTTTCTTTGTGTCCCCATAAGATACAGCGCCCCCCTCCAGCAGGAAGTAGTAAGAGAAGCTATGCCCAAATTCCCAAATTATATGTAATTTTACTTTGTTAAGGTTAAAACCTTCCTTTTTGAAAAAAAAAATGGGGGAAGTGCTGTGGGATGTTCTGTATGTCAAATGTGTTGCTGATTAGTCAATAAATAAATCACTGATTGGTCAGTGGCCAGGCAGGAAGTATAGGCGGGACAAGGAGGAGAATAAAGCTGGGAAGTGGAAGGCTGAGTCAGAGAGACACTGCCAGCTGCCACGATGAGAAACAACATGTGAAGATGCTGGTAAGCCACGAGCCATGTGGCAAGGTATAGATTAATGGAAATGGATTAATTTAAGCTGTAAGAACAGTTAGCAAGAAGCCTGCCACAGCCATACAGTTTGTAACCAATATAAGTCTCTGTGTTTACTTGGTTGGGTCTGAGCAGCTGTGGGACTGGCAGGTGAGAGAGATTTGTATTGACTGTGGGCCAGGCAGGAAAACTCTAGCTACAGAAAAGGTTCATTTGGTTTATTCTTCACATTAGTGTTCATCACTGAAGGAAGCCAGGACAGGAACTCAAACAGCACAAACCCAGAGGCAGAAGCTGATGCAGAGACCATGGAGGGGTGCTGCCTACTAGCTTTCTCCACATGGCTTGCTCAGCCTGCTTTCTTATAAAACCCAGGACCACCTAATCCAGGGTGGCCCTACCCACAACGGTCTGGGCCCTCTCACATCAATCACTAATTAAGAAAAAGCCTTCCAAGCCTTCCTATAGCCAGATTTTATAAACCAAAGCCAAAACCCACAGCTCCATCTTTTCCAGTCCCTTCAGTTTTTCTTTTTCCCTCCTCCCCCCAGGTCAACTCTCCCTGTCACCCACTTTCAACTCACTGATAGCCCCTAGTCCTCCCACTACTCGTTCCCACTCTACCTTGGGACCTCCTGTCCCTCCCCGATCTAAACCAGCCCCAGTTCTCCTTTTGTGAGAGGTTGCTGGGGTAAATAGTTTAGTCAGGGTAAATGTCCCCTTCTTGTTATCTGAGCTTTCCCAAATAGAAAAAAAGGTTAGGGTTCTAATACTGTCAGTTCTTCTACTTTTATTAAAGAATTCCAGTACACTACCCAATCCTATGACCTTACCTTTCACAATGTTTTATATGATTCTTACCAACAATCTCCTCCCACAAGAGCATATGCAAGTCTGAGATCAGGCTAGGGTCCATGCAGATGAATTCCATCAAACAGATAACACCTATCCAATGGGGGCTAGGGCAGTCCAAGATCAGGATGGGATTACAATAACCCAGGAGACATCCTAGCTAGGAATAAATTTATAACTTGCCTCCTAGCTGGTCTCCACAAGGCGGCCCTTAAGGCAGTAAATTATGAAAAAGTCTAAGAAGTCATCCAGGAAAAAACTGAAAACCTCTCAATTTCCCAACCACCTTACAAAGGCCCACTCACAATATACCAACTTGGATCCTGAGACCACAGATAGAATGCATCTCCTTGTGAAGTTAATGTTTGGTTCACCCATTACTGTCCTTTCTCCTCACCATCTGTACATCTTTTAACATACAAGGGCCTTCAAACATTACCTCCCTTCCAAGTTCTCGCCCTTCAGATGGCATTGGTAGAGGACATACCACTGACTTTTCAACCATGTCCACCTCTTAACATTTCAAATCTTCTCCCCTAACCAGTACTGGAATACTCCCCGTCAAATTCATGCATTGAGACCCTAAAAAAGTTATGACCTTATCGTATACATATACAGGAAGGAGTGCTACCTGAGGCCACTTATGGCAGCTCCTTCCTCTATGAAGGAGGACATACAGCAGGATATGCAGCCATCTTAGACACCACAGTGGTCAAAGTACAAACTCTTCCAGCCCACACCACAAATCATGAGGATGAATTGATAGCTCTGACCTGTGCTTGTCCATTAGCAAAGAGACAATCCCAAAAACTATATACAACTATATACAGATGCCTCTGATTCAAAAAACTGAGACCTCATCAACCTGTCAAGACTCGAGCCCCACTCTATCAGGTCATACCCTACCTCTTCTTCTTATACTTCTTCCAACTCATCCACATTGCTATCAAACTCTACATTTGGAGATTTGAGGTTCAATTCAACTAGACCGTTCATGTGGCAAGGTCTGGAGACTGCTGGAGACATAATGCATATTCAGGAGAACACCCTGCCTGTTATGAAGAATGGGGAAACTTTTACATCCTAATTAAGGACCCATGGCACCCCAACTGGAAAATAGGAGTCATTGGGAAGGTTTACCATAGCATTTATCAAACCCGCCCACCAGATATGCTAAAAATACAGAGGGTACACATTCTACTCTCTTAACCCATAGGAATATAGTAGAAGTGGTCCAAAGCTCCTTAAAAGCTCTTACATCCTTAATGTTACCATTTTTTGATAATGTTGATCCTACCTCCTTGTCACACCATGTCTTGTTTTAGACCCTAGTACTGCATATCAGCTATGAGTCATAATGCTCAGGCTGACCACTTTGGAGAATGCTGGTTGTGTGTTCCTCCAGAATCAAATGCTCACCCACTATTTGTGTCATCATCCATTGTCCTATTAGATTCTCTCACCTTACCACTTGTTAATTGCTCCAAGTCAAATGTCACTACTACCCTTTATTTTTCTCACATTCTTCTCTTTGGCATTACAGACTGCTTTAACTCCTCAGGAATATACTTTGTGGGTACTCTGGATTCTGCAGACTGCAATAATACCATTACCCTTGGTACTATCATCCAGCCCCTATGTCCAAACATTCACAATGCCTCTATTCTCTGTGGTACTCAAGTTTATCACTGCTTACCTGCTAGGTGGTCTGGGACTTGTGCCCTGGTATTCCTGTTTCCTAAATTAGGGGTGGTACCTGGTGAAGAACCCTTGCCAATTCCCATTGCCAAGCTCATAGCAGCAAGGCATGACAAACAAGCCATCTAAGTAATACCCTTCCTAGCAGCCCTGGGCATAACTGCAGGTACAGCCACTGGAACGGCAGGACTGACTACTTCCCCAGCTATTTACCATCAGCTTTCCTCACAATTCATCCAGGATTTCCAATGGGTAGCTCAGACTATCTTTACTCTTCAGGAACAAATAGACTCACTGGCCACTGTAGTACTACAAAATTGGAGAGGATTGGATTTATTAACAGCAGAAAGAGGTGGTCTTTGTCTCTTTCTTGAGGAAGAATGTTGCTTTATGTCAACCAATCAGTTGTAGCAAAAGATAGGATCCAACAATTCTAAATGGATCTTCAAACCCAGAAACAGCTTGATACATCTAGACAGTGGATCACTAATAGTCAGATATGGAAATAGATGCTATGCTTTTTATCCCCTCTTTTCTTCCTTTTCTTAGCCCTACTAATTGCACCCTGCCTTATAAACCTCTTGGCTAGATTTCTTCAACAACAGGTCCAAAATATTTCTAACCAAATTCTGAATCAGTTAATATTACAGGATTACCAGCCCCTATTAGCAAAGCCAGAGATCTGTAGAACCTGCTTATATCCTCAGGAAGAAGATCAAAATTGTACAAAGAACCTTGATGCCCCAATTCAGCAGGAAGCAGTCTAATGGTAACTTTGTCCCCTTGCCAACCCCCAGCTGCTTATTACTAAACAAAAAGGGGGGATATAGGGAAAGGGGGCTGGCTAAAAAAAACTCAGTGAGATCAGAGCCATCTCTGCCCCTGGCCAACTGACCTGTGAAAGCAATCAATCACAGAGCAGAAAAGTAGCTCTCTGGCCCTGGAGCCCAGAATCAAGGAAAGCAACATGGCATGGATTTGGGACCTGAGCCAGAGAAAAAAACACTTTATCCCCAAACCCAGAACCAAGGAAACATGCCCTGACTCTGAAACCAGTACCAAAGAAATACTCTGGGTCCCTAGAATCAGAGCCTGTGAAAGAAATGTGTCCTGGCCTTAGAATTAGTGTCAAAAAAATAAGAAAGGCCAGTGAAAGAAACACAGTTTGGCTCTGAAATCAGGGCTATCTCTGCCCCTAGCCTACAAAACTGACCAATCCCTAGGCAGAAAAAAACTAACCAATCCCTGGTTGACTCTGCCCCAAGACATCCTATGTAAACCGCCCTGCCTGGTCAGTTGTGGGCTGTTCTCTCCACCCTGGTAGAGGCAGCTACTCTCCTGGACTCCTCCTTCCCAAATAAATCTCTTTCTCAAAAGAGTTTTGGATGTGAAGATCTTCATTCAGTGGTGCAGAGAAGAACCTTGCTGAGATGTCCCATAGTGAACAGAGCAAGGGGAAGCTGAAAAAGAAACACTTTTCTCCAGAGCCAGAGGAGATTGCTACATTTCTGCAGGGGTTTCTCCTTTTGCAGAGTGAAGCAAAAGAAGCAACATCTTAGGCTGGAGAAGAAGCAGAGCTGTGTTAGGAAGCCCCCTTAAGTGGGGGCTGAGCAAATCTCAGCTGTAGCAGCTTTCCAGGAGAGGAACAGGATTGCTATATCCTGTGGGGAGACCATCCCCCCACCACACCAGGTATAGCCTGACTCCCAAACAGTCAGGATACCCTCCCGTGCTGAGCTGTCCTAGCAGCTCCAGGCCTGACTCTCCTGAGCAGTCAGAATACCTTCCCTTCCAGGTCTGAGCTTTCTCATTGCAGCTCCAGTCATCAGAGCTGTCTTAGTAGCTCAGGGTATCCAGGATACCTCACCCTCCAGGGCTGAGCTGTCTTAGTAGCTCAGGGTATCTGGGATACCTCACCCTCCATGGCTGAGCTGTCTCATTGCAGCTCCAGCCATCAGAGCTGTCCTAGCAGCTCAAGGTGTCACCTGACTCCCCAAGTAGTCAGAATACCTTTCCCCCAGAGTTGCAAAACTCACATTTTGGTGCTGAAACCCGGGACCAAACCCACAGAGTTACAACATAGTTACTTACACACTGTCCACCAAGTGTACTCTGTCTTAGTTTGGCAACTAACAAGGACTTACCCATCTCTGACTACCAGAGGCAGGGGAAAGTACAGATCTTAATTCTATGCAGCTCTGATTCAGGTCCCTACTAAGAGCTTGCAAGTAGCTGGAACAACAACAGCAATACTCCTGCTCCCTCAGGCTGCCAAATCTCAAAGTAAAGGAGTAGAGGATGACCAAGATGAAATGCCTTTTTTAAATGGGTCTAAGATGTCTATAGCAGCCTCAACTGCACTAAGCCCTTTTTTTTTAAATCAATTAACTCTTGATGCAACTGCATCAAATAAATCAGTAAACTCCTGATGCAACCGCATCAAACCTAAAGACTCCCTCAGCTTCACTAAACCATGGTTCAGCAATATCAACAGGTTAACATAATTCTAGATCACTATACATATTTACAATTCTTACAAACTTATATCCAAAACAAACTCTCATTAGAACTATTTACACTTTACAAACTTGAGCAAACATCCAAAAGCAATTTCTTAATAGACCTATGTACATTCCCTAACCTTTAGCAAACATAAAAAGCAATTTCTTAATAGAACTATACAAAACATAGGATACAGTAACACAAGTTAATATTAGTCCACTCAAGGGACAAGAATTTTTTTTTAATTAAAGAGACTGAGGAATATTAACTCCCCATTTTCTTTATAGTTTTCTAAGCTACATCTTGAGCCTCATTAGAAAAAACAAATTTCTCCATTTTTACATGAAATAAATAGTTCCATTTTTACACAAAGCAATTCATGAATCACCACAGTTAATGAAGCATATATGCCTACACAAAACAGTTCACAAGTCATCACAGTTGATATAGTCTATAGGTGAAATCAAAGTTGTCCCATTTCTGAGAGGTTTGCAAAAGTTCAAAAAATCAGTTCTAATACCAGTCCCAAAGTTCAAGTAACAGATCAAGATCAGGGCCTGGCTCATCAGCTGCCCTGAAGTCTTTGTATAATGGCCCAAGTCATAATAACTCTTAGGCAAACAGTTCCAAATATGAGAAGTCCCATTACCCAAATTTACTGCAGCTCCTCCAAGTGCAACAACTCAACTCAGTTCAAACTAGAGTCTCTGAGACTTTTGCTCTCAGCTACAGCTGCTCTTTGCAGTCCACAGCCTTCCCCTTTGGCAATTTGCCCCAGGGCTAAAGCTATTAGCTCCACAATTAGTGACATAATAGCTGGCTGGTGCAGAATTCTCTTCGAAAGAGACCTTCTTACAGCCAGCAAACAGAAACTGCACAGCTTTTGGCTCCTGGCTCCTTCCACTGCTTTTACAATTCCAGTCTGTCTGTGCCTCCCATAACTGACCAGGACCCCTGTGTCCTGAGGTCCTGAGGCTCTCAATCACCTCACACCACACGAGCTCATGGTTTCTCCTACTACTACACCATGTGTCTTTGATTCAGCAACCCTGGCTCCGGGAGGAAACCCAGCCGTTAAGAGGCTGTGGCTTCCTCAGGTCCCATTACTTGCTTTGCTGGTGGCCTTTCATGCAGCAGAGTCCAGGAAGCTTCTGTGGGCTGCCATGCTTGCAGAGGCAATTGTAGCCCTCAGGGCAGCTCCACCTTACTCTGCTGTTGAGAACTCAGGCTGGCTTGAGTTCCAGCCTGTCTCACCCAGGCGCTCTGTCAGTCAGCAGTTTCCCCTGGGTCCACAGCTCTATCTCTGCTGCCCTTCCACCCTGGGAGGATACTGCCCCACTCAGCTCTCAGCCTGGGCTCTCCCAGGTGTTTCTCGCTCAGCTCCAGCTGCTGGGGCCAGAAGTCTCTACTGCACTCTCCAAGCAGCTGCCTGCCACTCACCTCTCTCATGGCACAGCATCTCTGCTGCTCAGCTTGTCAAAGTTGAGTGTAGCCTCAAACTATGTCAATCAGGCTTTCATAAGTACCCTGACTGACTGCTTCTTCTCACCATGGCTCCTCATGCCAGAAAGCATGCAGAACCCAGCTGCCTATGCTGGCTCTTGGCATCTGCTTCCTGGGAAGTTATGATGCCCCATGGGTCTCAGCTGCCGATACCTGGCTGGGGCAGCCACTCACACTCTTCTTCTTCTTCTTCTTCTTCTTCTTCTTCTTCTGCTGCTGCTGCTGCTTTCTGAAGCTGGCAGTCTCTAAAGTGGCTTTTCGATCTCAGACCACTGTTGTTTGTGGCTTCTGAAGTCTCAGAAGCCACTTGGACTGTTAAGTTCTCAGTGGCTACTAGGTCCTGGATGCTGCTTTCTGCATTCCAGGTTCTGCTCAGGAAAATCTGCTATTATTTTAAGTGGCTTTCTTATTAAATGTTCACTGTGCCAGGCAGTGTTGGTGCACACCTTTAATCCCAGCACTTGGGAGGCAGAAGCAGTCAGATCTCTGTGAGTTCGAGGCCAGCCTGGTCTACAGAGCGAGATCCAGGAAAGGTGCAAAGCTACACAGAGAAACCCTGTCTCAAAAAACAAAACAACAACAAAAAAATGTTCACTGTGTCCCTAGACCTAAAGCTTATTCTATCCTAATATACCTAAGCCCACTCTTCTCAAACAAAACTTCACCAAAATTTTTACAACTTTAGAGAGAGAGAAACAGAGAAACTTAGACACAGACATAGCCAGAGTTGGAGATACTTGTACTACTTGCTTTGGCTTAACTTTTAGCCACTCTGTTTTATCTATACACAATTTTACTCCAGAAGAATAGAATACCACCACCTTAACCTTAATTCATGACCGGACATGTCCAACTGCTTCCATGGTGCCCCTATTCTCTCTTACTTATCTCCTCTGTATCCAAGTCCCAAGTTATGGCACCATCTGTGGAAGTCCAGCTCCCACCTTTTGTGGGGTCCTTAGGTGGTGGAAAGAAGAATTAAGAAATATTAGATAGAAATAAAGTGAAGAGGATAAAGACAGATACACAGGATAGCTTTGGGAGGACCTGGGTCCATTTTTTTTTTTGTAACAATGCCAAGGGGTGGGGCAAGGGACCTCCTCCTTGTTAGATCAAAGCACACCACACAGCCAAATGTAGACCCTTCCAAATACCTGGTAACCACGACCATGGTCAAGTCATCCCCTTATGCAGCCCTGCTGGGTGAAGCAAGCTCAGATTTACATTTTGCTCTCCACATTTCTTAAAATTAATATAGAAGCAGAACATTTCCTGGATACCCAAAGCAATCTTGAGCAAAAAGAATAACGCTGATTTCAAATGGCACTACAGAATCATTGTAAAGAAGCATTCAGCAATGTCCCCTATCTATCTAGACCAATGAATAGAGTAGAAGATTCAGACATAAACTCAAATGTAATAATAATCATATGATTTTTGACAATGTTGCCAAAAAATGAAAAAAAAAAAAGACAGCCTCTTCAACTAATGGCGCTGACAAAACAGCACACAGCGTGTACAGAAATCCTACTAGTCCCTGTTTCTCATCTGGAGTGAGAATAATTTCCAATTAAGACCTTAATGTAAGATGTGAAACGCAGAAACTTTTAGAGGCAAAAGTAAGAGAAACAACTCCAAATAATGGCGAGGCATGGATTTTCCAGTCACTCGGGAAATGATGCCAGTGATCCACAAACAGGACCGCATGAAATTGAAGAGCAAAGGAAACAATTAACTGAAAAGAGACAGTCTACAGAACGGGAAAAGATCTTGCTAGCAATACACTTGGCAGATGATTAATATCTAAAATATACAAAGAAATCAAAAATTAAACAAATAGAAAAAACAATTCAATTGATAAATGTAGGTCTACCAAAATGAGCAGTTCACAAAACATAAAGTACAAATTGTCAATAAACATGAAAAATGTTAACCTCACTAGCCATCAAGAGTATATAAATTAAAACTATATCAAGATTCCACCTCATCCTAGTCAGAATGACAGTCATTAAGAAAACAAATAATAACCAGTATTGGTGAAAATACGAATGAAAGAGAACCCTAATATATTGTTGATACGTATGTAAATTCTTCTAGTGTTTATAGAAATTATTAGGGTGGTTCCTCAAAGAACTAAAAACCAACCTACCATTTGACCCACAATGCCTGCTGGAGCCACAGATAAATGCTACACACGCGGAAGGGGAGAGGGGAGGCCATGGCAGATTCCCTAAGTTCTGCCAGAGGCATGTTCCAGTGTTCTGGAAACACTTGTAAATTCATTCTTCCGTTTATCGCCTCCAGCACCTATGACAGCATTCTGAGCTCATGGTCGGAAATGACACTGTCGTTAAACAAGGAACCTTTATTCCATTTGTATCTCAGCACAGATCCCCACTGTGTAGAGGTAATAGCATTTAGTTATTGCTTCAATTCTGAGAGACAGGGAAAAAGTGGAGTCCTCTGACAAGCAAGCACAGATAAGACTTTAATATGATTTCTACATGTCATGATTGTGTGTTAAGAAGAGCGAACATCCCCAGGGAAATGGGAACTTTGGGAGTGTCTTTGAGAGCAGTGGAGCCCTTCTCAACTTGCAGGTGGGCTTTTAATTCAGGAGTTAGGGCATAAGACACACACGGTCGCATAAAACTTTCCACTAAATCAGTCGCCTTCAGGTTCTTGTCTCAAAAATTTTAAGTATGAAATGCATGGACCTCAGAGCATTCCAGTTTAAAATGAGCATTTTATTACAGGGAGCTGAAGAGAAGAAAAGGAGACGGAGCTCCACGGAGTGGGGACCACTGAGGACCAAGGCCTTGCAGCCAGTAGGCTTTAGAGGGTGCAGTCTGGTTCCCATTCCAATTGTCCAGGGACCTGGCAGTTTCCGTCACATCCTCAGTATGATTTCCAAGAAAGGGGAGATCACTTAGAGAAGAGACGAAGAAAAAACAGAGTTTTACAAAATGCCAAGGCCATGGCTAAGAAAAACTCAAAATATAGTAACAGCTGCTGAGGTAAAGGGAATTTGCCTTAGCAAACTGGAGATCTGGGAAATGAAAAGAAGCCAAGTTCTTTCGTGACACATGACCTGGGTTAGTAGTTCTAACTGGGTTGTATGTCAGAATTAGCTTTGAGGTTCGTATAGGTGCACATGCTAACCAGCGTTGGAGGTTGGTGCTGGGCAGGGTTCATTGGAGGAGCACCTGTTAGTAAGGAGCCACATTCGATATCACACACGTGGAAGTCCTGATTCAGTTTTTAACAGACTAAGGTGGAGAAAGAGCAGTGTTCTCTAACAAGCTGATCACTGACCCCAGAGGGATGTCTGCTTTGATGCCATGGTCGTACACTTACTGAATAATTGTAGCATGCTGAAATATCATGTGATTATAGAAAGAATTATTTCTTTTACATCTCACAACTGCTCTGTGAGACAATGGCTGTTACTGCTCGGAAGAGGCTGTAATCGTAGGTCAGAAGAACTTATATTGTGTTAAAAGAGAGCAGAGTATTTCCATTCTGTTTTCAGTACTCTTCATAGTGAAGCTGAACATTTTAATTCCTATTTTGTCGCAGATTATCAAAATATCCCCCCCCAAAAAAAATCACATTTATTTTTTTTTTAAATTAGCAGCAAGCAATGTCTCTTAGAGCAAACTTTTCTGGGCAGAATGAAAGACATTGAGTGTAAAAACCTCTTCATTAGGTACTTCTGTTGTCATGGTGACAATGGTCCTGACAGAGCAAGACCAGGGTTTGGGATGCTGAACCCCAGGAGCTCTTCAAGAGCTGTACACGGTCCTCATCGAAAAACCATCTCTTCAGCTCAAGTCCTCTTTATTGTCCACATTGGTATTGGCAGGTTCAGAACTCACAGTGGAACCTCCCAGGAAACTCTGCTTGCAGCATTCTAGGCCTCCTCCAGCCCACTATTCCCGCTCCTCCCCATTCTCCCTGGAAAGCAAAGGGGCTTGTGAGCAATGTGATCAGGCGCATCTCAGAAAAAGCCCACATCAAGGCATCAACTTTCTGTGTTGCTTTTCTCGTTTCTGTGGTAAAACATCTGATGAAAGCTACCCAAGGGAGGGTTATTTTGTTTTGGACACAGTGTCAGGGGATATAGGCCACCATAGTAGGAAAACCTGGCACCTGGGTCTGCTCTGTCCACAGCAGTGGGAGCCATGGTAGCTGAGGACGCTCCTGTCCATAGCGGTAGGAACTTAAGATATGGCTTGTTCATAGCAACTGGCCACTAAGCATACCATCCATATGGAAACCAGAAATGGATTTGACCTTCCGGGCCCACCAGGAACAACCCACTTCTGCTCATTAGTCCACAGTCATAGGAGTTCCTTATCCTCCCAAAACACTGCCACCAACTGATGGTCAGATAGCCAAACTCATGAGCCTCTGAGGGACACTGCACATGGAATCCATGGCAACGCTGAAACCTTTAGTGTGCCTTAGAAATTGAGGTATCTTTTTTTTTAAAGATTTATTTATTTATTATGTATACAGCATGTATGACCAGAAGAGGGCACCAGACCTTATTATAGATGGTTGTGAGGCACCATGTGGTTGCTGGGAATTGAACTCAGGACCTCTGGAAGAGCAGTCAGTGCTCTTAACCTCTAAGCCATTTCTCTAGCCCTTGAGATATCTTTTTATCTTGAATGATGCCTCATATCATTATCACCACATATTATAAATTAGTTTTCCTCCGAATATTTCTGTTTATTCATTTTATTTTCTGATTCTACATTTTCTATTATTTTTTAAAATTTTATTTCAAAACTCATGTATCCTGGACCCCGGGTTCAATTCCAAGCACCACAAAAGAAATAAATCATCAAAAAATTTCAGACATATGCCAGAGCAAAGCCCACAAACTTGAAAACAAAGCCCACTTCTTGAATAGAAGTGTTAAATAAATAAATAACTTGAAATTGAGCTCTCTGTTCATGATGAAATATTCTCAAGAATTGCATAGTGACTCAATTTTTAATGGTCTTTGTTGTTGAAATTGGAAAAAGCTTTTTCAAGTCTCAAACATGTTCAATTAGGTTTTCAAAGGGCTGTAGCACAACACAGAGACATCATTATTCCTTTTAAAAAAGCAAGCATATTTTTATTTCTCCAGTAATTTGCCCTGACTTAATAATGGCCAAGGCCACCATGTTGCTAAGTTCTAAGAATGACTATGCCCAGAAAATACACTGTACATTTTCCCCCCCTGAAATTGAGTAATGCAGTGGAACAGAGGGAAACTTTCATTTATTATTCTTTTACTTCTTTTTAACTAAACTAATTTTAGAAGTTAGAGATGGGAGACCCTCTCTCTCTCTCTCTCTCTTTCTCTCTCTCTCTGTATGTATGTATGTATGTATGTGTGTGTCTGGATCTTTGTTTTAAGTTTTGCATTAAAAAGACAAAGATATATACTTCTAATTTGCATGTTTTAAATCTTTCAAAGAAAGGATGAAGTAAAATTTGCTTTTCCTTCTGGTAAAAGCTATTCACTAAACTAACATCTGGAAACTGGGGGGGAGGGGGAAGAACTTCAGTACTACCATTTTTGGAGTAGAAATTTCTGTGTGAGTGTGTATGTGTGTGAAGGCAGAGTTTGTACACATTATAAATAAGCAAGTAAAGCGTGACTCAACTGGAGTATGTTGTGGATGGTCAAGTGATCTCTTCTCCACAGATGAAAACTGTTTCCATAGAATGGTGCAGTTATTTTGAAAGCACAAATTACATTAATAGGTGATGGAGAATTGAAATGAAATGCTTCTAAGTTTCAAATCCTTCCCTTTCTCATCTTCAGAAACGGTTTCTGTGATTATCAATTTGAATGGAATGATATTGAAGAATTTCACTGTATTGTAACTTGAGAGAGAAATTCATTAATTCAAAGTTTTCTTGTATACAATGTTTGGATTTCAAATTTTTGATTGTCCCATTGCCAAGAGCTAAACGGTGTATCCCAGAAACAAACTGATAGAAATACAAGTGAAAAATTCGCAACTTACTAGGGTTTCCTGTGACATTCATACTTACACCATGAAGATCATATTTTTCTAGATTGTTGATTATACACCCACAACTTACTAGGCACCCAGAACTCAATAAAAATAGCATCTCCACAGTATCATCCACCCATCTTGACTGTCGCTCCTTTAATACATATTTAAATTCATTGTCCAACCAGCGAGATGGCTTAGTGGACAAAGACGCTTGGTGCCAAGACTGACAACTCGAGTTCAGTCCCCAGAGCTCCCATGGAAGGAGAGAACCGACTCTTTCAGGTTGTCCTCTGACTTCAGTCCAGGAGATACACACATCCAGGTACACAAACAAGCGAATAGTTAGACTTCATTGTCTATTACCCCAGTGATTTCCAAAGCAAGGTGTGTGTGCCCAGGACGTTATGCAAAATAATTAATTAGGATCTATTTACAGGAAGTAAGTACGAAGACTTCAATTTTTATTCACTTTGCCTTTCATCCTTTTTAGACCTTAATATTGTGAGTTGTGTAGTACATTGAACCTAGTATCTTAGTTTCATTTCCTATTGCTGTGATGAAACACTCTAACAGATCAACTTAAGGGGGAAAGAGTTTGCTTTAGCTCAGAGTTCAAAGCACAGTCTATCCTGGCAGGGAAGTTGAGGCAGCAAGGGCGTGAAGAGCTGTCACATTTATGTTCATAGTCAGGGAAACAGGCTATGACCACAGGCTGCTCAGTTCCCTTTCTATTTACCCAGCCGAGGATCCCGTTCAGGGAATGGTGCCATTCAGCATGGGTTGGACATCCCACCACAATTAATGTGACCAAAAGAATCCTTCATAGGCAATCTTGGAGGCTTACTAATGTGCATAGCCCCTCACAGGCCTATCTCATGCTAGCCATTATATCTAGTATAGAAGCACATGTGGGCGTGGCCTCTGTCTGCTACTTGTGGTGGAGAAAAGAAAGACTCTGAGTGGCCCCCACCTCTCGCCTCCATAGGCATACATTCAGGTCTTTAGACTGTTTCTCTCATCTTGAACACACATGCCAGGCTGCAGACTTGGGAGTTCCTGATTGCAGGAAGGCACAGGGCACTCTGTGTGACACATAGTAGGTCTTCATTGGCAGCCTGGTTCTTTGTCTTTGCCTTTCTTGTCCAATGTCTGATGAAGTAGGGAGAACCCGAGGAGGCTAGAGAATGGGGGTGCAGCAAGGAATGTCTGGCTGTCATCTCAGTTGAGATTGAAGTCTCTTCTTTGGGGTGGTGATATTGAGACAAAGTCTCCTTTGAATTTGGACTTGCTGTGTAATTGTGGATAAGTTTGAACGTCTGATCTTGTGTCCAACACCTGAGTGCTAAAATGGTAGGCATGCATCACAGTACCTAGTTCATGTAGTCAGGCTAGTGTGTAGAGACACACGTCTGACTGTGCAGGACAGGGGTCCAAGCTCTCTACTCATTTCACCTTAAGTACTGAATAATGGTGACTGTGTCTTCCATCATTTTTAGGTCAGGTGAATTACAAAATTCCTCGAAGTTTCTATTTCTTCATCTGTAAAATATAAATAATTGATACATAGTATAGAATACAATTAAGATTAATTTTCATAAAAAGCATTTCGGAGTAGATAAAATGCTGTTCAAAGACCTGGAGACACCGTGATAGCAGACAATTTGCTTTTATATTTCCAGCATTTTTTCACAGTGGTTGACAATTAGGAGGTCTTCTATAAACACACAAATAAATGAATGAGCAAGACTCTGTATACAGGGACATTAACATTCTTATGAGGAAGAGCAAAATGGAGCTAGAAACGTGAATAAGCCTCCGACTGGAAGAGCCAAGCCTGGGCGTGCTCCATCCCGCCGCGGAGACTTGGCAAGTCGGTTATTTTTAGTGATAAAACTTCTATAAATTGGACATAATAACATCATTTCCTACCCCATCTCACAGGCTTGTTTTCAGAATAAAATATATGTAAACTGTGGTGTGTGTGTGTGTGTGTGAGTGTGTGTGTGTGTGTGTGTGTGTGTGTGTGTGTGTGTGTGTGTGTGTGTGTTCACATCCTTATTTCTGCTGGTTTATCATCTTCACCAAAATGCACTTGACTGGAAGGGAAGGTCTCACCTCAACCTACTTTCATTGTACTCATAACACAATACTCTATCCGTTGTGGGGTCTTTTAAAAACATCTTATTAATGAATGGTAGCCTTCTGCTTTTAAGACTGTCCTTCCTTGTCAGAAAAAAGAAGAAAAAGGAAAAAAGTTGGTATTTGAGGGGTTCCAACTAGTACCAACTTGTGTTCCCCCAAGCACTTTGTATCAATAAAACCTCAAAGCACGCACCAAGAGAATGCCTGATTTATACCTGTCCAGGCAATCACCCGCCACCCACAGGAGTGCTGGAGGTTTGGCAGTGAATCAGGAAGACAGGGTGATGTTTGGTGTTCTGCTACTGCGCCTTGGAATATGTCACACAGTGGCATTCCTTAGTCATGTTGTCCTGTAATGAAAGCTCTGTGGAGCGGAGCCCATCTGCAGTTCCACAGCATCCCCAGTGAGAAGAACCAGCTATGCGTCCCAGGAACTCAGTAAACATTTAGTGAATTAAGGATTTAACTTAAAAAATGAAGAGTATGTGTGCTCTTTTGGAATGCTGACTTATTCACTCAGCACTTAATTTGATGAAACTCAGCCCATTCTCCTAGTTTCCTTCATAGTGGAAAAGAGTGAGAATGTGTATTGAATTCATCTCCAATTGCAAGCTCCTTCCTCACTCAGCATGCATTGCAGTTTCTCTCCTGTGTTTAGATGTATTTGTTTTCTCCCTCCCTCCCTCCCTCCCTCCCCCTCCCCCTCCCCCTTTCACACAAATTCACATTCTTTTGATTAAAATCCAGTGTTAGCTAAGCTCTTATTTTTCAGAGGGCCATAATTTCATATTTTAGGAACAGAAAAAAGAATTACTATGTGTTTGGATATAAATGCATTTATTCTCAGGGATATTTATTTCTTGAACTAACTATACTTTTCTCCCCAATTTATAACCCAAGAAATTGTTTTATACACAAATCTCAGAGGTTACAGGATACATTTTATATTTTAACAATACAAGATACTGTTATTTTTCATGGCTCTGAAGGTGAAGAAAAGATCACATTTCCTGTCCTTTTGTCTGTTTGCTTGTTTGTCTAAAGTCAAAATAATTCCAAAACCCCTATCTGTACTTTCAAATGGTTATATATGGATATAATACCAGAATAGCAACCAGCAAGGTTCTGTCAGTTTTAATTGTGAAGAACAAATCCAGAGCCTGTCCCCAGCTATGCAGAGACACCCCTCAGTGGGCCAGGCACACTTGAGCCACTGTTCAGAACATGGAAGGTAGTCAATTCCATTCTTCACTGTGTTAGGCACTTTAGTCTTTTTGAAAAGGAAAGTCCCAATCCCCAGGCTCACCTCATGTTTCCCTTTAAGTTATGACTCACAACAGTGCTTTATTCTCAAGTTGTCCTGCATTGGCAAAATTCCTCTAGAATTCAAACTGTACACTTCCCTAAATCCTTCCAACTCTAAGAGTCTAAGTTTCTGAAATCTGGGTCCACAAAAAAAAAAAAAAAAAAAAAAAAAAAGAGTGTCTCAGATGGAGTCACCCTTCCCTGCACTTACCTCATCTCTGTCCATGAGGTTAGGAGAAGCTGAAGGTGGATGTCTCCAAGGAATTGGAGAGATTTCCAAGTCAAATTCTTGCAATCTTGCTCAAAAATCCCTTCTGACGATTAGGGTGGGGATCGGAGAGGATGGCCCAGAGAGACGATGAACGCCAGCCAACTACATATGATGTATATGAACTATATCATATACATGTGTGAAAATACAGTGCAACCCAGTGCATTGTACAACCGATAGATACTAATTTGAAAAAGGAGAGAAGAAACTTGCCTTCCTTAAAACCCTTTCTGTTGCCACTGTCTCTAGAGCACATCCCTGGAGCTGCTGAGGACTGTAATATCTCTGAAGTTAACTAAGGACAGCTGTCTGGTTGGTATCTTTTTTCTTGACCTCTCTATTTGGCTCAACAAATGAGGAAACAATTCATAATAATAATAATAATATCTCCTAAGATATTTAAATTAAGAATAAATGAATGGATGAGTAAATAAGCACTAAAAGCACCGAGGAAGAGATGGGGGGCAGTAAAACTGTGAAATAGTCAACAATGAAACCCTAGATAATGAGGCTCTAACCAGCCAGACATTGATTTAAAATAGCTCTTGATTTCAAAGGAGACTTCCAAGGGTCGTCCCTTAAGCAGGCTGGAGAATCCAGTCTGTCAAGAGCGACTGATCCTCATGCAGATGATGTACGGACAGCGAGCTTCGGGCATGGCCTGGTGACCGAGCTAAGAAAGCCGGCGGATGGAGCTCAAGGAGATGAATCTTTTTCTCCTCAACCCGGATTTCATCTCTTGGAGGCTGCTCAGTCTGTTGCATATTAGCAGCATGTTGTAAACACATTTTGTGCTTCTAAAAATTCTTTATAATTATAAGAAAACGAATTTCCTAGTCTCAAGTTAATTAAGGAAAAAAAGTGTTGATGAAGACTTGGTTACTGATTCATGGCATATCCTAAGACCTCAAGGCTATTTCACAGGCAGATTGGTGTAATTCAACTTTCTTTTGGATGCATTACTAAAATGGGCTCAAATAGAACTTAATTTAGATCTCAGTCTATCGATACCCATTTGCTACAGCAATGCAATGTGGATCTTTTTTTAATTGACAGATTTTACTGTAATTAAATATATACAAAAAGAAATTCTAAGATGCTAATGAGTTTAGCTGCCAAAAAAAATGCCTTTGAAATTTGAAAATAAAATTGTGCAATGTTTGCATCTCAGTTATCTAAAACAAGTTAATTATGAATAGGTCTCAACTATTTCTGTCCATAATGAGGCCAAAGTGACAGCTATCCAGATGTTTCGTTTTTTGTTTTGTTTTGCTTTTTAATGTCACTCATTCCCCCACGTCTAAGTCCTGAAATGTGTGCTGATAGGTGTACTATGTCCTTCAGGAGGAACTCAGTCCTACCTCAACTTGATGTGCCGAGCTTTGTTCAAGCCCATGGGAAGCCTGCACCTTTCTGAGTGGAGACAAAGGAGGAGTGGATGGCCCGGTAGTTGAGGTAGGACGGAGCTCCTCCCCCTGCACAAAGGCTGGGCAAAGCTCAACTTTTAATGTGTGCCTAATCAATAACTGAAACTACTTTCACAAGCATTGAGTCATTGTAGGGTTCCGAACCTGAGGCAAAAACTGGGTTTGGATAAAGATCTGAGCAGCCATTCTATTGGTGGCTCCTGCTTAAGCAGTCAACCCTCTTCCGTATTACTTCATCGTTTGTTCTAATGAAGAGACAGGCTACTCCCTGTCATCTGTTAGGGTTGATTCAGGGCACCTGGCCAATACAAAAAATCTGGGAATGTTTAGCCTCTTATATAAATTTTTTTAGTATTTGCCTATGATCCGTTCAATAATCTCTAGATTGCTTTTAATTTCTATTACAATGTAAATGCTAAGTAAAACATTTGTTATACTGTTGTTTATGAAATAATGACAACAAAAAAATCTGTCTATGCACTATTTTCTCTGTGTGTGATCATGTGTGCATGTGTATATCCATTTGTGTATGTGTGTATGTGGAAGCAGATGTGGGCATAGGCATGTTACGGCACATGCATGGAGGTCAGAAGACAACCTTTATGTCTGTGCTGACCTTCCATTTTGTTGTTGTTGTTGTTTTTCGTGGACATGCCAGGCTAATTGTACATCAATACATTTTTCTGTTTGTAATCCTGTGTTATTTGTAATTAAATGGAAAATTTTAAGTAAGTATAGGAACTTAGTAGCTATTTTTACAGGAGTCTGAAAGAGACAGGTACCACTGCCCTGACAACTATTTGTAATCAAGATTGGTATCCACGGTACATGTACAGCCTCATAAAAACGGGGTGTATATAGAGCTTAGGTGTTACTCTGTCTTGACCAGTAAAAAGCTAAGCCAAGGGAAACTGAAACTTCTTAGCTCTGTCAGAGAACAGAGGTCACACAGAAAATCTCTGCCTTCTAATGTTGCGGAAGCAAGTGGAAATACAAAGGAGGGCAGCATTCTAGAGGGCAGGGGACTCGGTCGTCTTTTCACTCCTAGCAGTTTTTATTACATCCTTACACTGAATACCGACAGAAACACTTCATGCTTCTGGCAGAGGAGGGGAAAGGAAACTGTTCTATGAAGAAGAAAAAAAGCAATACCGTTCTGTTCTTTTGAACTGGGCCTGACCCTAAGACTATTTTACCCAAACCTAAACTGTTGGTGTTTTATCATGCCTAACCTAAGAAGAAAAACAGCAACACCAGCCTCTGTCAGCTGATGGATCCAACCTAAGAGACGAATTGGTGTGGGGGCCAGGGGACTTAGAAATGATGAAGGTCACAATCAGAGACACCAAAGCATTAGACCTGCCATAGGACCATGTGGCTCTATATCCTACTTTATCAAATGGACATGTGCAGTAGCAACATTGCCCAGTATACCAGGCCTCCCTTTCAGCCAAGCACTGGCAGGCAGAACAGAATGATGGAGAATATTCCTGAACAGTCTTCAGAACCAAAGGAAAGTGTGAACAGGATGTTGGAATTATCAAATTGGGAAAAATTTTAAACTATGATTAGAATTCTAAGAGTAAAAATAGGCAATACAATGACAGGTGGAGAATGTGAACAGGCAGATGATCTACATATTAAAAGAAATTCTAAAAGCCAAAAGAAGGAGAAGAAGGAGGAGGAGGAAGAGGAAGGGGAGAAGGAGAAGGAGGAGGAGGAGAAGGAGGAGGGAGGAGGAGGAGGAGGAGGAGGAGGAGGAGGAGGAGAAGAAGAAGAAGAAGAAGAAGAAGAAGAAGAAGAAGAAGAAGAAGAAGAGTGTAAAAAAAATGAAATAGACTTTGCTGAGCTCAGTAAAAGACCAGACTAATGCCCTGAAGGAATGTCTGGACCAAAAGAGGATGAAACCCTGGATGTTAGTGTCTGGCCCATGTTAGATTGGGGGCAGGTAGAACTATACTACAACTGACCCGCAGAGAATTCTAGGTATTCATTCTAGAATTCATTCTAGGCATCCAATGCATGGAATAGAAATTACAAACACTCTGTCCCCACAAGAAGCCAAGTGTCCGGGAAATTTGCTGCCCAGCTATTGGCCATTCAGCTCTTTATTAAACCAATCACAGTGACACATCTTCACACAGTGTAAAGGAATATTCCACAACATTGCCTGATGCAAGGCTTCTTCCCTGGACAGGAATTTCAGGGCCAGGACAGTGGTCTAGCAACTGAGAACGCAACCAAAGAACTTACAGAAACACAATACAGCTTCGAAAGTGCAATTCTAGTGCATTAGCCGCTTGGACAGACACAGCCCCACGGTGCAGCAGAAAGAGACTCACAATCCAACACGGCCAGTCACACCAGGAAGGAACTGCCACTGGGAGAGATCACAGACCTAAAGTGTTCCAAATGTTACAAATATTTGAGTTTGTAAGCTAGCCATATTTAAAATTATTAATGAATTGCTTAATAGAAAAAAAAGAATTTCTGAGTTTCAGACTATTAAAAGAGAAATTCTGAAAATTAAAAATAGAAGAAAATAAATTCTGGAATAGCAACAAAAAAGTATCAAAGAACTGTGAGACTATGTCAAATGATTTAATATCCATGTAAGAAGGAGTTAAAAAGCAAACAGAAAGGTCAGAAATGATACTGAAAATAGAGAATGTCTCCAAATTAAAGTCAGGCAAACCACAACCACAGATTCAGAAAGATAAGAGAACACTAAAAATAGGGTAAGTGTAAAAATATTAAACCAAGGTACCTTATACTCAAGATATGGAACACATATCAAAGAGTAATCTCTTCAATACTATACAGTAAAAATAAGAATCATATCTGAGTTCTCAGCAAAACAGAAGAGAACAAAAGCAATAAAGCAATGTTGGAAGATACAGAAAATGCCAAGCTGAAATTCTTTCTCTTCTAAAATCATCTATTCAAAGTCAAAGAGAAATAGACTCTTTTCTACAAAGAAAAATTGAGAAAATCTGTTGTCAGCAAACCTACCCTGTAAGAAGTGTTAAAGTGACAAAGTTCTTCAGAAAGAGAAAAATCAGTCAGAAGATGGAAGTCTTGTGATAATTGAAGAGCATCTGAAAGGGAATGTCTGTAAGCAAAAATAAAATAATAATTCATAATTGATCTAACAAATAACAGTTTGTTCAAATAATAATAGAAATAGCCAGGTGCATGGCTCTAATGCCAGCACTATGGAGGGAGAGCCAGGCAGATCTCTGTGAGTTCAGGGCCAGCCAGGTCTGCAAGGGAGTTCCAGGACAACCAGTACTGTTACACAGAGAAACCCTCTCTCAAAAACTGAATAATCATAATAATCATAATAGAAATAATAGTTTTCATTATGTATTTATGTATATGTTTTAAAATAAAAGAAATAAATGACAGCAATAAGGCAAGAGATGAGGAATAGAAAATTAGGAACAGCTAAACATTATAAGAGATTTCTCTTACCCATGGTGCAGAATAATACTATTTTTAGTGAGCCTGATTACTTGTAGTATATGTTGTAAATCCCAGGACAAGCATTAAGTAAAACTTCCAAAGCATATTTGATATGTTAAGAAAGAGGAAAAATGTAATGATATAAAATTCTCAAATAAAACCTAGAAGGTTGAACATCTGTGAAAGAAAAAATTGGAACCAAAAAATAAGTACAACAAATAAAAAAACTATAACAAACATAGTAAATATTGCTCCAACTACATCAATAATCACCTTAAGTTTTAATTGTCCAAAGAAGGCTCAACCAGGAAATCACCTTTGAATGTAAAAGAATACATAGATGTATAGGAAAGACAGTAATAAATTAGTTTTTAAAAAAGAGGGATGGGTACTTTTCTTTATATAGAATAAACTTCAGAAGAGGAAATGTTACCAAGGCTAAAGAAAGAGAATATTTCATAATAGGTCAGTTCTCAAACAAGTCATCCATCGGCCATGTGGCAAAATACATGAAGCAAACTGATAAAACTCCAAGGAAACACACATGAATCTGCTGTTATAGTTGGAGAGTTCAACATAACTTTTATCAGAGAAGGATGGGTCAAGTAGGTAGACTCAACACAGGTGAATGTAATGTTCTGTCAACCAACAGATCCATTCATCCAAGAAAAGGAATATGCACATCTTCTAAAGCCCACTTGGAGCAATCATCAAGATAGACCACTAGGAAATCTTCAAGAACATCAATGAAATGAAAGTCATACAGTGTCCATTTTAGTTCATAATGAAATCAATAGCAGAAGGAAAGACAAAAATCTAAAAATACTTAGGGAATACACAAAATACTTCAGAAGAACAAGTGGCCAAAACTGAAGGTCTCAAGAGAAAGTGTTAGATATTTTTAATCAAATACAATTTGTCAAAGTATATGTGATGCAGAGAAAACTGTGCTCAGAGGGGCATGTATGGCATCAACTTCATATGTTAGTAAAGACCTAGTACCAATAACTGATTTTCTACCTTTATAAATGATAAAAGTAAAATAAAATATAGTAGAAGAAAATAAATAATAAAATTAGAGAAGCAATGAATAAAGTTCTAAACATGGAGAGAAAATAACAAGACACAGATGAGTGCTATCACTGTTTAAAAACTCCATAAATACTAAAGAATCACTAAGAAATACTATGAGCAACTCTGGCCTGCAAACCTACCATCTAAATACAATAGACAAATTTCATGAACAGCTGTCTACTGAAACTCACAAAAGAAGAAACAAACTAAGTGAATAGAACTATAGTTGCTAAACAAAAGTTGTTATTAACTTTCTTTCAAAACGGAAGCACCAGCCCCACATGGATTCATCTGTAAATTGTACCAAATCCTTTTGAAATTATAATAGGAGTTGGAGAGAAGGCTCAGCAAATGAGAGAACTTACTGCTCTTTTAGAGACTCTGAGGTCAGTTTTCAGCACCCAAGTCAAGTGGCTCACAACCACCTATGACTAAGGTGAGCTGATGCCTTCTTCAGGCATCCTCAGAAACCTGCACTCACATCATATACTCACACAGACACAGAAATAAAAATAAATGTTTAAAAAAGAAGTTACAATAATTTCTTACAGTCTTTTTCAGAATATAGAAGCAGGAAGCCTCATTTCATTAGCCAACATTGCCATAATACCAAAGTGGCAGCCATATTAAAAGAAAACTAGAAATGAGCATGGGGGCTCATGCCTGCAAACCCAGCACATGAAATATGAGGTAGGACTATCATAAGTCTGAGACCAGACAGGTCACATAGCAAGACTGTGTCTCAACCTTCACTACACACACACACACACACACACACACACACACACACACACACACACAGTTCTTGTGAATATACTCAACATGATATATGAAGGAAGAGAAAATAAATCAAAATCAGTAGAGTATAAACAGAAGTACAGATCATGACTGATTAGGATTTATCTTAAGGTCTGTTCAGTATCTGAAATTCAATTAAAGTATGTCATGAAATCAAAAAAGAAAAGAAAAATCAATATGATTACATCAATAGGTGCAAACTGCATTTGACAAAATATTTCATGGTTTGAAACTGTTCATGATTAAGAAAAGAATCTCTCAGTGAGCAAGAATAGAGGGGGGAATCCTCATCTATAACACTCCTGCTGTGATATCATACATCATGAAACACTCAAAACTGTCTAATTACAATCACAAACAGCTATGCCTGCTGGTGAGTGATGTGACTTAGTCTTCGGGTAGAAGCAGGAATATCAGAGGTTTCAGTGCCCGCTCAGATACACAGTAAACTCAAGGCTACTACAGGCTACATAAGAACCTGCCACAAAAAAGCAAAATGATCAGCAACAAAACAAGGACACCTCTCCTCACACTCCTCTCAACAGATAATAGAAGAAATTGCTAATAAAAGAAGAACAAACATGAAAAAGACATAGTATGCATATTATAAAAGAAAGGTCCACCTCATTTACTGATAACAGAAACTCTTAAAACTAATAAGTTCTTGCATTAAGGTTAAGATATAAGACTAATGTACAAAATTCAAACTTATATATATATATATATATATATATATATATTAATAATGAACAAGCATAATTTGAACTTTAGACCACATGATATATATATATATATATATATATATATATATATATATATATCCCCCAGATTGAAATATTTATGTATAAATGTAACAGAATTATGTAAAAGATACACAACAAAAACTACAAGCTTCTAATGAAGTGACATCAAAGAAGACTTGGTGAAATTAGAGAGTTCAGTGATGTGGACAGGAGGATTCTTTGTTGTTCAGGTAGCATTTATTCTATTGTGATCTATAGATCATAATATGGTTCACTCTTGATGTATATTTCCATATGTATCTACCATTGTCATAGCCTATAGAAGAGTTTCATTTACTTAAAAATCCCTTTTTCTCTTCCTTTTCATTTTATGATAATGAATTTATTCTGTAGATATGACAATGGCAAATGTATATCATTATACATTTGTCAGAACCCATTGAATGTACACCAAGAGCATATGGAAACTGGGGGCCAGGAAGATGACTCAGTTATAAAGTGTGCATCTTGAAAGCATGAGGACTTCAGTTCAATTACCAGCCCCCAACACAGAAAGCTGGACTTGGTGGCACTTACTGGAAACCTCAGAGCTGAGAGGCAGAGACAAGCATGTTGCTGGAACTCACTGACCAGCCTGGTTAGCCTAACTGGTGAGCCCCAGATCCCAGTGAGAGACCCTGTACCAAAAAACAAGGTGGACAGAGAAAGGATGTCCAAGGTTGATGTCTGACTCCCGACACATACACACACACACACACACACACACACACACACACACACACACATTATACCTATATAAGGACAGCTCCAACTTTTCATCAATTTTGTTATGAACCTAAAACTTGTCTAAAAATTAAAATCTGTTAATTTTTAAAGATGTGAGCAATTAAAAAAAACCAGGCTATCTAGGACATCTACAGTTTTGGTAACAGCTCAGCAGTGTTTTTGACCTTCAGTTAGTGGCTTGCTTAATATCTGCTCATTTCTTCAGCTTCAACTGAGCCACAGATGGTCACATTTGAGAGTCATAGGAAGTTGAGGGGCTTGATTCAGGAAATCAAGAGAGGGACCATAGGATCTAGGTTGTTAAAAAGGTCTCACTTTAGACTGATGCTTCTACTATCTTACATTAATGGAAGACGTGTTCTTTATAACCTCAGGTCCTTTGTTCCTGAGTAGTGTCTTCTGAAGGAGAGATTTAACACATTGGAGAAATCAGGCTTCATATAAACACCATGCCAGCCATCATGTCATGGTTTTCTTGTGGTTTTCATTCAGGGTTCCTGCTTTTTCCATATTATATTCAAGATTCTTAGTCTTTAAATAAATCCCAAGGTCAACAATGATAAACTTCAAATAGAATATAATGCATGACAATCAGAATCAACTTAGTCAGAGCCTTGAGACAGTCCTTAAGGTTCAACAATTATAGGAAAGAACCTGTGTTAGTCAAAATGAAGGCAGACCAATGAAATGACTTCTATCAAGCCTTTGTGGCTTAGTAATGGAATTAGGCCCAGAAATTGGGAAAACATTTTGTTAATTTGATCTTCTTTTAACACATTTGCTGTGCTCTTTTTTATAGAAATAGGCTACATCTTGTGTAAAAGCAAAGTATGTTCTCACCTGAGGTCGTTTCTAATCATTAAATATCAGGTCTTCAGTGTAGTGGGAAAGACTAAGAAACAACAGATTGTTGTGAACAATGGCAGAAGTAGAAGGTTTGGCTGAGTTCTCTCAAGGGTTAGGTTAAAAAGTAATGTCAATATTGATTCCTTTAGCTGTGGTTACGAACTATTTCATGAGCATTGTTAAAAGAAGATTAGGACCTTTAAAAACTGAAGTAAAATAATCATAACTACCTCATGCAAATATCCCTGAGCTCTATTTTGATGTATGGAGGCCATATCAAAAGACCATTCACCAATTAGACACACACAGAAACCCACTTTGTCTCCTGCACATCGTTGAGATTTTTCTGTTCCGTGAAACAATGACGCTTTGTATTAAGGGTAGTGCGAGCTCTCTGCCTCCCTGCCGCTAGTCATCCAAGATTCTAAACACTGCTTGGGATGCTGACTTCCACCTCAGAAAGTACTGAATTACAGAATCAAGAAATGCAGACAATAATTGCAATCATGACTCCAAACTGAGAAAGTGGTTCTTCATTTTAAAAATTAAAAGAAAAAAGATACAAAACATTAAATTAAAGCAAGGGATTCCTGAAACAGATTTTCTTAAAGGCTTGATATGTGCTAGAACCAGCCTGGCTGGTTAGCTGCCTATGCCAACAAGTTTCACTCATGCTCATCATTTTATTATTTAGTTTCAATTAGGTCTTTGGTACTTACCTTGGGCAGCCATGAATCAGGAACTATACACAAGGTCCACTGTACACAGATGGTATAAAACAGTCAGACCCTCCAAAAGCATTCCATATAATTAACAACAGCAAACACTTGCCCTAGAATTGTAGTGATATATTGTGTACCCTAATAAACTTGCCTGGGGATTGGAGGTCAGAGCCAGCCACTAGATTAGACATAGAGATCAGGCAGTAGTGGCACACATCCTTAATTCTATCACTCTGGAGGCAGAGATACATCTGGATCTCTGTGAGTTCAAGGCCACACTGGAAACAGAGCCAGGCAGTGGTGGCACACACCTTTAATCCCAGGAAGTGATGTCTGGGCAGAGAAAGATTTATAAGGCGTGAGGAAACAGGAACTCACTCTCTTTAGACTGAGGATTTAGTAGAGGTAAGAACTGGTGGCTGTGGCTTGCTCTGCTTCTCTGATCTTTGAGCAAGTTTATTAGGGTATACAATATATCACTACATAGAATCCAATGCAGTTAAATGTTGAGTGCTAGTAATAGGTCATGAGGCAACAGATTGTATAGTCATCCGGCAGCATTATTTCTGCTTTCATTCTAAAAGTTCAATATTTAATCTATAATTTATATGCACTATTATAGTAAAAAAAAACAAACTGGCTACTCAGATCTGGATTAATCTTTCTGTGACACTGATTTTGCCTACGGAAAACAGAAGAGAAAATGGCTGTGTGCTGTGTTGCTTAGTCCCGTGTGTGTGTGTGTGTGTGTGTGTGTGTGTGTGTGTGTGTGTGTGTGTGTTGTTTTGCTCTTCATTCGACATAAGCTGGAGTCATCTGGGAAGAAGGTGCCTTTCCTGAGGGACTGCCTCCCTCAGGTTGCCTGTAGGCAATTCTTGACTGATGATTGATGTGGGATTGAATCATCCCCCTTGGGTAGTATCGTTCCTGGGCAGGAGGTCCTGGGTGGTATAAAATAGGCTGAAAAAGTTTTGAGGAGCAAGCCAGAAAGCAGCATTCCTCCATGGTCCCTGCTTCATTTAGTTCCTGCCTCCAGACTCCTGTCCTACTTGACTATCTGTCCTGGTGTCCCTCAGTGATGGAATAAGATTGGGACATGTAAGCCAAATAAATCATTTCCTCCTCTGGGTCCTGGTCTTTGTCACAGTGACTGAAAGCTAAACATGATAGGTTCCATTTTGAAATTACCAAGTTAATTTTTTTCTGGCACAGAAAAGTAAAAGAAATGAAATTATTTATCTGTAGAAGTAAAATTTGTAATATTTCCAGGTGTATTCTCATCTTATGTAAAAAGTGACCAAAAAAAAGTTAATGTCTATGTAAGATGTAGACATTGGAACAGGTAGATTTGCTGTTTATTAGGATAGCATAGTAAGGGTATACTGGGAGAAAGGGTCCAGCAAATGCTTTAAATTAGCAAACTGTGCTGAAAACAAACCCAGTGTTTGGCCTCTTTTAAAATAACCTTTTATGAAACCAAACAGAACACACCTTTTACAATGCTATTAAATATTCTATTCCCATTTGTTGCCATCTCTGAGTTTTACCTATATAAAATGGTCTTGGCTTGTAGAAGAAAACAGATGGCAGAGAGATTGATAAATGGGAAGAATTTATCCAATTGTGATATCCTAGAAAACTAGTTTGTAATGCACTAATTACACTATGATCCAGAGCACTTCAGTGGTACTAAGAGCAAACTGAAGAATAGACTAGAAACACCTAGAGTTTCAGTCTAAGTTACATGATGCACAAGTGTCCCTAAGTTATAGGGGCTACTCTTTTCACGGAATTCATTCAGGTCCACATGGTTTTGTTTTTGTCCTTGGTGTTCCCCATAGTTCCTTAAGACCAATATATCAAAATACCATCAGTTGGTGGCTTAAAAAACAAACCTTTATTTCTCACAGTTTGGTAGGCTGGAAGTTGAAGATCAAGGCAGTGTCTGCTGAGATTCCATTCTTCACAGATGACTTTGCCTAGCTGTGTCCTCACAGGGCAGAAGGGATTATCTAGCTTTTGTCTGTGCATGTGACTAGGACCTTCATGACCTGGTCACTTCCCAAAGACCCTGGCACTGACCACTGTTACCAGGGAATTAGGTTTGCCTGTGAGTCAGGGCAGCCACAAACACTCAGACCAAAAATACTGTTCCTATCTTTGAAGTTAACAGGTGACTGCTCTTACATGTGTTTTACAATTTTAGTAGTTTTATTATATTAATATTACCAAATATCATCTATAAATAAGTGTGCATGGGAAAATGCTCTTCTTTTCTCATGGAGAATATATTAGAAATAATTAAAGGCTGATTTTTCTGGAATGACAGAGCCATTAGCAAAATGAACAATAAAATGAGAAGCCAGAACAAAGTAGCCATCTGAACACTTAGGACAGGATGGACAAATTTTATTAGGATTATGAAAACAAAAATGAAGGTGAAAGCTGCTCTTGTCTCTTCATACAAAGACGAACCCTGAAGCAACATGCTGCACATATAAGCCAATGCAGCAGTAGGAAAGGTTACCGAAAGTACCAAAGGACCAAGGATGCCTGCATAGAACACATCTTGCACCAGCTTGGAGTGATACTGTGTGTCAAATGGCAAGACAGTCATAAAGAATAAACTGAAGATGGAGAAAAGTTAATGGACCAGAGTCTGGATGTCAAAGCTGTTTGTTTTTATTTAAACAAAAGAGATGTCCAGAGTAAATCTCAAATATTCCATCCCGCACTCTGAATTCTCCCTCCTTCTTTCCTCTCTCTCTGTAGCCTACTTCTACCCCAAACACAGAGAAGATGAAGTCCTACTCAAGGCAACATTCTCCCTCATTGAACTAGTTTCCACCTAGGAAACGCCCACAGTATGACTAATAACAGGAGCTCCAGCAAGCGGGACCTCACACAGCTAACATCCTTAGAGCTGAGGAAACACATACTGCTCAGAATAACCAACTATGAAGTGTGGAGGTCAGGATTCGATCCCAGGTACTCTGATGCTGGTGCTTCTGTCTACCGTGTCCCACTATGTAATACTATAAAATGAGACGAAAGTGTGAATGAGTTCCTTCTCTAAGCTTTTCCATGTGTTCCTAAATCCTAGCAGTCTAGATGCTGGCTGTGGAACAAGGAATATATACCACTAACGGCTGAGACCTGCCACATGCTTTCCAAGTATGAAAGAGTAGAGAGGAAGAGGGAGCCATCCTTGTTACAGATGTTTTACTTTCAGGCACTCCGAGTAGGTGAAAAAGAAATTAGAAAGTTGGCAGCCCTTTCCACACTTTGTACATCTGAAGGCTGTGCTCTGCAGAGTAACCACAAAGCAAAGCCTGGCACAGCTGTTCATGCTGTCCCGTCGACTTTTATCTATGGAGTGCTTTCCCCTTAAAGTGAGTCTTTGAAATTCTGAAAGCTGAGTGCTTCACTTCGCATCATTCCACACCTATGCCAAGTTCCAGGATTGGCTTTGATGTCTATCTAAAGTGGCTCGGCACCCCGCTGTCATCATCCCCGGATCTGTCTCACCCTGTGAAACCGTGATATGATCATCACTGTCCCACGTGAGGACACCAGCTGCACATGATCAATGATGATGTCCTTCTACAACTTCAAGGAGCTCGTGGATTATGCTGATGGCCACCAGAGGGTACATTGTTGGGGAGTGACATGTATACATTTTGAAATCACAGGAAACATCACGCAGCAAACGTATCTCGAAGCTGTAGACCTTGAAACTTCTGAACTTTTGTTCTGGCCCTTGTTTATGATCGCAGACAAACTTAAGTGATGCTAAATGCAAATTCTTGCTTTCCTAAAGTTGAAGAATACACCTAGCAAAGAATGCTTTGTTTTGTGGTGATATCAGTAATACCATTTGGTGAGCATTATCATATTGGGAGTATCATTTATCTCATTTTAATTTAGATCAATTTAGATAAATTTTTAATGGATCTCTAAGGCTGTACTGTCTTTTCTCCCAATTAATATCCCATTTTGGAACTATAGTAACATCTCTGAAATAAACCCTTTACTTGGTGTCAGTGGAGAGCACCCACCAATCATCACTCATAAACAGCAGATTCTAGCAATACCACTCTTCTGAAAGCATCTAATAATGTGAAGAACAAAAACATTCTCCCCTCCCCTGCTGCAGAATATAAATATGTGAAGACTTCTCAGAAGCTACCACAGCTGACAGCAAACATTTCCCTGGTTTGTAGTCTACAGGATGTTGCTCAAAACGCGTTATCGTGGTTTTTGTGTCTCCAGTCTTTACTTTTTATTAATTGATTTCTTGATACACATGATATTTGACTTTAAGACAAGGTATTCAAAGTTCTCAGAATTTCTCCCCAAACTACCACATTCTCAGTCATGAAACAGTGAGGTGGGAAGACGGATGACGAGAGGGGCCTCGAAGAGCATCTTAATCTCTGCATTTAGGGAACCGCATACCAAAGGCCGAGAGGTTCTATCATGGTTCAATGCCGACTCAATGCAACCCCCTCTTCCAGATGTTGTAAAAGAAGGTAAGCCCATCATTGACATGAATTACATTCACCAACTCCCAGGCCCATGGCCTCCAGATGGAGTCAGCCGGTAGGAGCCTTGGCAGGAGATCAATTGGAAGGAATAAGAAGAGGGACAAGGTGATTACTGCCCTGGCTCCCTCCCTCTGCAGGTCCCTCTGATGGGCTCAGACTGAGCAGTCTTCATGCCTACCCTGGACATCCAACCTCCCGTAACTTCACCCTTTCCTCCCTTTTCAGAGCCTAGGTGGCAACAGCTCTGTCACTGCTGACACCCACCCCCCGCCCCCCTGCACGAAGCCTTGTACCTTCCTTAGACTTTTAATAAACAGAATCATTGTAACTAGGTCCCTGAACTTACTCAGAGTGTGTCCTTCGCTTCTTATGGTTTCCGAACGCAGAAATCTCAACTTGGACCTTGGGGAATTTACAGTCCAGCTGAATTCAGGAGTGATATATTTGAGACTGTGAATCAGGTCTCCTAACTTCTGAGAGATCATGTAAGCACCCATTGGCCTGTCGGACAGATAGATCTGAGTCAGCAGATGTATGGGTGGATACAGCCTGTCAGGTGCAATTCTTTTAAGAATTAACTGCTATGATATAAAATTAGTAAAATGTGTATGAAATATAAGGGTTTGATGTACTTGGCTTTGGTGTGGAAGCAGACAGAAGTCTTCTCTGCAGTCACTGCCATTCTCCCTTGCCTTATTCCCAGCCTTGCCAGGGCTAGTCATCCTGAAGTCTGCAGACCTTGCCTTGGGTGGTCCTCCCTGGGCATATGTGTGTTTAAGAGGAATAAAAACAGTGGAGGTAATTCTCTAACGGGGAATAGCAATAGTTCCTGGCAAGAAGGAGAGAGATGTTTTTCTGTGCTTAGTGTTTGTAAGCGGGCAGAGAGAGCATCAGGGCTTCTGACAGCAGTGGCTGAAGGCTCCTGTTCTGGGCCGCCATCATGAGAGACTGTTGCTGTCCGGAACCTGGCCAGGACCACTCTACTGTGCTGACAATGTGTCCTTTCTGCCTTCCCTCCATTATCAGCATCTCCCATGTCTTCTACCTCAGCTCAGCACACAGTGCTCTGATGCTGTGGTTACCGTCCCATTGAGCACAGAGATCACTACAACTGTTCATAAAGAGATAATAAAATGCAACAGGAAATCCATAACCCACGATGTCCAGTAACCACACCTGTTTCAGTTTAATAATATTACCAATTTATAAATGTCTCAACTCTGAAAGAACACAGTAATCAGAAAGTAGCTTTGTTCCTGCTCCAACATCTGCTAGAGGCGTTCTCTTGGATTCTTCCCTTACTGTGTGCATTAAGGAGCACAGATATAATGTATATTTACACAAATGAAATCTGTCTTACTTTTTTTTTACATAAGACATATGTTAATGACTAAGAATTAACTTCACTTGATAATAACAACATGGCTTTCTTGACAGCCCTGCAAATGCCCAGTGTAGTCTATAAAATTTTCCATAGCCTTACAGACGTCTGTCCACATCCAGATGGACCATCCTATCATCACACTCCCCTCTCCAGAGCAAACTGATTACAGTGGCTTTGTTTTAAATGTGTACCCCTACTTTAAAGTGTCTTTCTGAACAGTGTTTAGTGGCATGAATGAACAGCTCTACATAGTTTGCTTGCTAAAGTTGTCTACAACTATTGTCTCAAAACCCATGTTACCTTCAGCAAGAGAATGACTTCAGCTAATAAATGGGAAGTAGCATGAAGCAGGAACCTTCAGATTTAGAATAATGGTTAGAAGAGTAGAGACTTCAAAAAGCAACTGAGCCGGGCGGTGGTGGCGCACGCCTTTAATCCCAGCACTCGGGAGGCAGAGCCAGGCGGATCTCTGTGAGTTCGAGGCCAGCCTGGGCTACCAAGTGAGTTCCAGGAGAGGCGCAAAGCTACACAGAGAAACCCTGTCTCGAAAAAACAAAAAAAAAAAAAAAGCAACTGAAATGCATATAAGGAGTTGTAATCTGGGATAGGGACATGGCTCAGTCAGGAAAGCTCTTGGTGCTCCAACATGAGAGCCTGATCTGGAAGAACCCAGAGAAATACCAGCTGATAGTCTCAGGACTCCAGAAGTGGAGACAGGAGGGGCCCTGGGGCTTGCTGGTCCACAAACCCATCCCAACCAGCAAGCTCCAGGTTTAATGGGAGACCCTGACTCAAGAAAGGGGGCTAGGGGAGAACAATTGATGAAGACACTTGACAGTGACCTTTGGCTTCACCCCCATGTAAAAGTGGAGCGTGCCTGCCGTCTGGGGCTGGACGTAGGCAGACCCTGGGGACTTGCTAGGCAGCCAGTCTAGCCAAAACCAGACCCAGGAAGAAACTGTCTCAAAAAAGAAAAGAAAAAGGTGGAGGCGATAGGAAGTGGCCTGTGATGTTCCCATCTGGTGGCTGCAAACACACACACAAGTGTGCGCATCCACATATGCATACATATCCGTGCACCACAGGGAAAATTAAATGTTTTTAATCTAGTAATTTTATATATAAAGATGGATGCTTTTGAAAATCTTTACTAAGATTGTATCTACTAAAAATAGAGGTTTCAGCTGTTCTTGGCAGACTTCATAATCAAAACCAGATTAAGTGTTTTTTTCCACTATACTCTTCTTATTTGCAAGCGTTTAACTCAAATGTTTGTGGCAATGGCAATGTTGTCTTCTGAAATACAGTCTTCCTGTTGTTATGTCCAGAGTTGAGCTCAGGAAACGGATGAGAGCAATGCTGCCCTGTAAGTCTTGTTCAAGAACGGGATCGTGTGCACTTGACTTTGCACTTGACAGTGGAACATGTGTGCCTTTCCCGTTGGATTTCCATGTGTTCACTGCTGTATTCTTAGAACCTGACAGACACAGACCATGTCCGCAACAACCGGTAGATGAAGGAGCTGGTTGGCAGATGACTTTAAAGATGCGTACAACTTGTCTGCTACAAAGATCTCTGTTCTGTTGCTGTCATAATATATATGCTCAGCTTTTTCCAAAGAAAACCTTTCATTAGCATCATAACATTATTTTACAATAAAACTTTATAGGTTATACTCACCTTTTCTTATTATTTTCTCTAGAATCAAGTAGGTAGATCCACAGTAGAACTTTTTAACAAGAAAAAATTCTAATGTGTTGTTCCAAAGCCCTTCTGCTTTTCCTTGGCCCTTAATATCATCCTGGTGTTTGGACACAGTGCAAAATGCCTGAAAGAAAGTGTAGTCTTCATTCTCCCAGAGTTGGGTCTCTACCTTCAGCATATGTTGCATGACTTCCAGAAACAGTGAACATGAGGCAATATGTCGACTTTCATAAGAACTTTGACCAAAACCTTACTCTGAGGTTACATGACTGGGTGAACTAGAAAATAATCAGAACTAGAGAAGAGCATACATGAAACCATGCTTGTGTCTGTTGCTACAGCTGGAACTGCAATCTTGTTGTGTGAGACAAGAGAAGGTTTGGGAGCTTCCAGACATTTGAGCTGTTGTGTAGCTCAGTCACCTTACCTTACTGGTCAAGTGCCAGAGACTCAGGAAACTGAAGCTAGGATTACGAGTCTCTCAACCAGTTAGGAACACAGCAGACTTCTAAGTTCAAGTCCACGCATCCTGGGACCCACTGCAAATGTGCTGTCCTTACCTGGGCATCCCTAACTAGACAGCAATGCCCATGGGTGGGTTGATAAGGGTGTGGAGACAAACTATTCTGGAGAGGGTTTCAGGGGACAGTGTCTGTTTTATTCCACTTATATAGTGGAAGCCTATCAGCTGTGATTGGTTAGCACATTGCCTGAGATTGGATAGTGAACACTCATACCTGGTCTCTAGGCACAAGAAGCACATTAAAAGAGACATGGAGAGTGCAGACTCATCCGCAGGCCAGCTACAGCTACTTCAGAATTCAGTGTTCTGACTTCAGGAGCATGGTGTGTCATGCTTCTTATTTAGAAGTGCAGCATGCCGAGTAGGCTAGCCACCAGGTCATGCCTGCATATTCTCCTATACAAATGGGTTGAGTTGAAAACGGTATTACTTTTTGAAATATCAAACAATCACAGGTTAAATGCAAAATATGTATTGCTCTGAAAAAGAAGACAAAATTAATCAACTCAGAAAAAATATTGTCAGTAGTAAAATAAAACTCCTTCATTAGATTGTTAAGTGCATTTGATAGGTTTTAGTTTTGATTTGTAATAAAGAAAATCATGACAAGAAAGTTATTTTTAACACTTTGAACTTGAGAAATCTCTTTTCAAAGACAAAAATTTGTGGCTGAAGAGATGGCTCAGCTGTTAAGAGCACAAGATGCTTGTGGTGGTTTAAAAGAAAGTACCCCCAAGGGCTCATAGGGAGTGGCCCTGTTAGGAGATGTGACCTTGTTGGAGGAGGTGTGGCCCTGTTAGGAGATGTGACCTTGTTGGAGGAGATGTGGCCTTGTTGGAGGAGATGTGACCTTGTTGGAGGAGATGTGACCTTGTTGGAGGAGGTGTGGTCCTGTTAGGAGATGTGACCTTGTTGGAGGAGATGTGGCCTTGTTGGAGGAGGTGTGGCCCTGTTAGGAGATGTGACCTTGTTGGAGGAGATGTGACCTTGTTGGAGGAGATGTGACCCTGTTAGGAGATGTGACCTTGTTGGAGGAGATGTGACCTTGTTGGAGGAGGTGTGACCTTGTTGGAGGAGGTGTGACCTTGTTGGAGGAGATGTGACCTTGTTGGAGGAGGTGTGGCCCTGTTAGGAGATGTGACCTTGTTGGAGGAGATGTGACCTTGTTGGAGGAGGTGTGGTCCTGTTAGGAGATGTGACCTTGTTGGAGGAGATGTGACCTTGTTGGAGGAGATGTGACCCTGTTAGGAGATGTGACCTTGTTGGAGGAGATGTGACCTTGTTGGAGGAGATGTGACCTTGTTGGAGGAGATGTGACCCTGTTAGGAGATGTGACCTTGTTGGAGGAGATGTGACCTTGTTGGAGGAGATGTGACCCTGTTAGGAGATGTGACCTTGTTGGAGGAGATGTGACCTTGTTGGAGGAGATGTGACCTTGTTGGAGGAGATGTGACCTTGTTGGAGGAGATGTGACCCTGTTAGGAGATGTGACCTTGTTGGAGGAGGTGTGACCTTGTTGGAGGAGGTGTGACCTTGTTGGAGGAGATGTGACCTTGTTGGAGGAGGTGTGGCCCTGTTAGGAGATGTGACCTTGTTGGAGGAGGTGTGACCTTGTTGGAGGAGGTGTGGCCCTGTTAGGAGATGTGACCTTGTTGGAGGAGATGTGACCTTGTTGGAGGAGGTGTGACCTTGTTGGAGGAGGTGTGACCTTGTTGGAGGAGATGTGACCTTGTTGGAGGAGGTGTGGCCCTGTTAGGAGATGTGACCTTGTTGGAGGAGATGTGACCTTGTTGGAGGAGGTGTGGCCCTGTTAGGAGATGTGACCTTGTTGGAGGAGATGTGGCCTTGTTGGAAGAAGTGTGTCTCAGCTCACTTCCTGCTGCCTGCCGCTTCCTACTGCCTGCCATCCTGATTTGAACTTTCAGCTCCTTCTCCAGCACCATGTCTACCTGCATGCTGCCATGCATTCCACCATGATGAGAATGAACTATACCTCTGAAACTGTAAGTCAGCCCTAGTTAAATGTTTTCCTTTATAGGAGTTCCCCTGGTCATGGTGTCTCTACACAGGAAAAAAACCCTGACTAAGACACTGCTCTTGCAGAGGATCAGAGTTCAGTTCCTAGCACTGACATGCTGCAGCTCTGTACCTCAGGTTCCAGGTGATCCAGCACTCTCTTCTGGAGTCCACAGGCGCCCACATACACATGCACATGGACACATACAGAGTCGCATAAGTAAAACAACACAAATATGTTTAAAGCAAAAAATATTATCATTTATGAACCATGTATGAAAAATAAGAGAGGAAACAAGGCAAACAATTATTGGGACACTCAGGCAGAAAGATTGGCATGTACATAAATAAAATAAATGAAGTGTCCAATGCATACTGTAGAGAACTATTCAAAGTTCTGGTTGCTTCGTGGCTGTGTTCAGTGTTTTTAGCTGTCTTGAAAGGCCAAATGTAGATTAACCACTTTGCAAATGAAAGGACTCATTGATCATTGTGTAGCATATTTGCCCTACTGTAAGTTTTTTTAAAAAGTTAAGGTTTGTATAAATTATTAAGAGTAAATTTCAAATGAAGAAATTATTTCTATTGAAAACTTGATGACTACAAGGGACATGCAAATTGAGACAGTCCATCTCACCTCAATGAAAATGACTATAATTAAAAAAAATGATAAGAATGCTGGCAGGGTGTGGTTAAAAAGCGCTTATACCTTGGCAGGGAGAAAGTCTGCTAGTCCGTTTGGAGGCTCCAAAAAGCACTAATAACAGAACTTCTGTGTGGTCCAGATGAAACACCCCTAGCCATGTGCCCAAAGGAATCGGAATCACAGAGATACTTGTTCACCCATGTGTATTGCTGCCCTCTTTGCCTAGATGCCCGCCAGCAGATAAGTGGATAAAGAAGTGTGGAACATCCACTCAATGGAGCTGTATTTGGTCGTAAAGAAGAACAAAACCACAACACTGCAGAAAAATTGATGGAGCTGGAGCTCACTGTGTTTCGTAAAGTAAGGCAGATGCATAAAGAGAGATGCGGATGCTTTCTTTCACCTGAATGTGAAGATGAGAGCAGAGGGGCAGTTTTGTGGGATGGAAGTGAATCCGCGGCGGGGAGAAGGGGGTAGTGTGGATGCTGGGAAGCAGAGGAAGCCATGAGAGAATCTAAAAAGTGAAAGGCAAATGTGTGCTGTTGATGTGAGTACTGTAGCTAGAGTTTTTCTCTCTGGGTCCCAACAAGCCTGGCGGCCCCTTAGCCCACTTATAAAATAAACATACAGACGCTTATATTATTTAAACTCCTCCGCCATTAGCTCAGGCCTACCATTGTCTAGCTCTTACTCCTATACTAAACCCATTTCTGTTAATCTGTCGCCACGTGTTCCGTTACTTTACCTGTTGCCTCTACATGATGCTCCCTGGACGGCAGCTGGTGTCTCCCCTCCCTGTCTTCCTGTCCTTTCCTTTCTCCTCTCTGTTAGTCCTGCCTATAGTTCCTGCCTGGCTACTGGCCAATCAGTGTTTTATTAATACAGAGTGATAGCCACAGCAGAGTACAGCCATGACAAGCACTCCAGTGTCTCAGACTCACAGAAATGGCAAAACCTTCTCCTGGTCCAAGGATGACTATTGGCAGTGTGCAGAAAGTATCAACCGGAGCTTCCTCCTTTCAGGTGACTGCAGCCGGGAACTGCTCCCCTGTAGACCCCCACCACCAAAACGACTTCAGTCCATTTCCTTGTTCAGCTGTATCCAGTAAACCCACCCACGCATTCAGATGTATAAAATAAACACACTTGAGTTTCTGGGCCACTGCTGGTACGTCTCCATTAGAGTGTGCACAACCCACCCAATACCAACTTTTCTGTGCTATGCGGGTTATAGAAGTGGATGAGCAATGTAAACACACACACACACACACACACACACACACACACACACAATTATTTAAGATATATATATATATATATATATATATATATCATAATGAAAGCCATTACTTTGGACCCTAACTTAAAAATATAATTAAAAGGGGCAAAAATAGAAAAGGGCAGCTGGAGAGGAGTCAGTGACAAAGGGTATTTGCTCTGCAAACGTGAGGACTTGCGTGTAAATCCCCAGCACCCACAAGACTCCAGCATTGGGGGACTCCAGCATTGGGGGACCCCAGCATTGGGGGACTCCAGCATTGGGGGACTCCAGCATTGGGGGACTCCAGCATTGGCCTTCCTGGCTACCCAGTCTAGCCAGATAATGAGCTTCCAGTCTGATGAGAAACCCTGCCTCTAGGCAGGGAGTGACAGAAAGATGGTCCACATCCTACCCTGGCCTACACACACACACACACACACACACACACACACACACACACACACACACATGCACACGCATGCACCACACATGCAAAAAAAAAAAAAAAAGAAATAAGGAAAGAAAGAGAGAGAGAAAGCAAGCCAAAGCTATAGTTATACTTCAATGGTAGCTTATCTTTAAGCCACATCAAACATTTAGTCATCTTGATGACAATAAACTATGGATAAAATACCTGGGCCTCTTTAACAATGTCATTCAATTTAAACATTCTGGTTTATTTCCATGGCTGAAAATAAAATCAGTAATACAAGGCAGCTCTTGGTTTCCAGTTACTAAAGTTATAGAAAGTATTTCATTTCTTTATAGAAATCCTCCAACTGTTTGATTCATCTGTTAACAGAAAATAATTCAGCAAGTTGGCTAGGCCTGGTGGTACACCACCCTTTGGTCTGATTTGCTCTGGAAATGATTATGCAGTCAGCTTGGCATTAATTCATGTTACTAAATATTTGAACCTGGAAAATGAACCATCTCCCCATGAGGATTTCTGCTGTAACACCTATGACATAGCTTTTCAAGACTCTTCATAAAATACCCAGGCTAATGTACCAAATACACTGTTAGAGTGCATGGTTTACAAACACCGGGAAGCAGAATGCCTGCCGGGCTCTCCACTACAGCAGCCTTTCTCTGTGGATGTCACAAAGACTGCTACTTGCCAAATGTGTGCTTAGCTCAGAAATGGAGACAGACAACTTGAATTCAAGGTAAGTTCTAGTGGAAACATGCTGGCAGCCATCTCTCTCTGTTCTTGAGGGAAGGAATTCCATTAAAAAAAAAAAAAAAAAAAAAAAGAGGATGCTCTCCTCTGGGAGTCACCTTCACACTGAACTCTTTCTATCAGGATCCCACTTGCCATGCTTTTTAAAATTACATATCTTGTTTGTAGGAAGCGATGGGGCTTGGTATGATGTTTGATGCAGGCGTGCCATAGGCACCATGGCTCTCTCGGATTAAGCACTTGCTTCACTGCTGTTATAAAATCCATGACAAAGCAACTCAAAGGAGAGTTTGTGCTGAGAACATGGCTCCGTGTAAAGCCTCTGCTGAGCAGCTGTTAAGAACTGAGTTTGGGTCTCCAGAAGGCCGGAGCAGTCTCACGTGTGTGTAGCCTCAGTGATCCCACAGGAGGTGGAAACAGGAGAATCCCTGAAGCTTGCAGGCCAGCCAGGTTAGTGTACACAGTGACAAAGAGGAGGCCCAAGATGGGTGGTGGGAAGTGACACCTGAGATCTTCCTCTGCCTTTCACGTGTGCTGGCCACATGAGTGTACACGCACACACACAACAATTAGAACCGAAACAGGAGGCAGGCTGCACTAGTGGTTCAGGAGAGTGTTTTAGATTATTACAACAGGCCTTAGTTCAATTATTAGCACCCACATCCGGTGACTTACAGCAGTTTTTAACTCCAGCTCCAAGGGATCTGTCGCCCATATATACATGTTGTGTGATATTATTTTAAGATGTGTTATGTTTGTTTATGCTGTGGACCATTTGTTAAATGATGTAAAGATGTGTTGCATTTGTTTAACTCTGTGAAGCTGTGTTACTGTGCCTGTCTAAAATACCGTATTGGTCTAATAAAGAGCTGAATGGCCAATAGCAAGTCAGGAGAAAGAATAGGCAGGGCTGGCAAGTACAGAGAATAAATGAGAGGAAAAATCTGAGAGGATGAAGGAGCTAGAGAACAAGGAGATGAAGGAGCGAGAAAAGAAGGGGCCAGCCACCCAGCCAGACACAGGAAAGAAAAGATATACAGAAATAGAGAAGGGTAAAAGCCCACAGGCAAAAGATAGATGGGATAATTTAAATCAAGAAAAGCTGGCTAGAAATAAGCCAAGCTAAGACCAGGCATTCATAAGTAATAATAAGTCTCCATGTGTTTATTGGGGGCTGGGTGACAGGCAACCCCAAAGAGCAAAAACAAAGAGCCAAAAGGATAAAACAACCGACAACATACACAGGTCTGGCATACTCACATGCAGACACATACATACACACAGATAAAAATAAAATAAATCTCTTTTTCTTGAGGAAGGGTTTTCTCCAGGTTTGCTTTCTATTGATGTGATAGACACCATAAGCAAAAGCACCTTAGAGAAGGAAGGGTTACTGGGCTTACATGACATGATCATAGTCCATCCTGGAGGAAACCAAGAACTCAAGCAACTCAGGAACCTGGAGGCAGAACTGAAGCAGAGGCCACGGAGCATCGCCACTTTCCAGCTTGCTGCTGGGTTTCAGGGACTTAACTCATATGTCAGGCTTGGTGATACCCACACTTGGCCACCTCACTGGCCCGTTTTCTTTCTTCTTTGATGTTGAATAAATATTCAGATTTTCTTATTCATTCAAATATCTGTTGGTGACCACATACATGACTTTCATTGCTTACTGAGATTGTGTTACTAGAAAAGCTCATAAGCGCTAAGTTTAGGGTATGGAATTAATTATTATTTTAAGACTAACAAGTGTTGTTGAAATTTAAATGTAATCCAAATAATGCTCTAATTTCAAATAAAATGAATGAGATTTTAATACCTAGAGATTCCTAATGATGGTAAAAAAAACATATTCAAATATTAAAAAGAAGCTATCAAGCACTTGAATTTTTTCAATATTATGTAAGTTTTAAAAATTTTTCCTGCTGCTAGGTACTGTTTTCTTCACTTACAACTTCTTCATGCAAACATTAAATGGTGTCCAATAAAAACACCACATTTGATAGACATGTCACATTACACAAAAAAATATTCCATTGTCCTTTACGCATTTAAGAAAGGACAGGAATGAACCAAGTTTTGGGTTGTTTGTTCAGTCGGTTGGTTGGTTGGGTTTTTGTGGTTTGGGATTTTTTTTTTTTCTTGCTTTTGGATTTCTTTTTAGGAGATAGGGTCTCATGTTGCCCAGGCTGGCCTCAAACTCACTATGTAGCCAAGGATGACCCTAAAGTTGTCATCTTCCTGCCTCTACCCCCTGAACACTGAGATTTCAGGCATACATCTCCATGCCCAGCTTTTCTGTAACGTTGGGACTGAACCAGAGCTTCGTGCATGTTGGACCAGCCCTCTGCTAACTGAGCTGTATCTCCATCAGAGAGTCAGTCTTCTTAATTAAGCATACCTATACACTAAATTTGATGGATTTTTTTAATCCAATAGAATAAAGATGGTTAACAAAGTGTTCTGATTATTATCTTTTGTTATTTATTGTTGCTGTTTTGAGATAAGCGTCAGTCTCCCTACGTGACTGAAAACAGTCTTGACATTCCGGTCCTCCCATCTCCACTCTCAAGTGCAGACTCATTAGTTAGTTAGTTCCAGTTAGTATAGTTAGCAAATCATAGTGGCTAGGTACAAAAAATTAACTTTTTATAAACAGATTTAAAGTTAGTTAGTTAATTTAGCGTGCTGTGTGGGTATGCAGACAAGCACGTACGTGCAGGAGTCAAAGGACCACTTGTGGAAGTGACTTCTCTCCTCCTGCCATGGAGGCCCTGGGGATTGATCTCAGGCCGCCGGACTTGGCAACAGGCACTGCGTCGCTGGCCCAGCAGACAGACTGTCTAAAGGCTCTGTGTCCGTTCTAGGTGTACATGTTATCCATTTGCATGTGTACTGGCAGTTATTCTTCCCTACTCTTACTAATGTACATGTGTATATAGCTGTCCGGTATATCCATCTACCTATCTATCAAACTACTTAAAAAGTCCCTTTACCCATAGCAACCAAAATAATTGCTTGATAAATAAAAGTGATAAATAAGTGTCTTTGGGGGGTCGATATTCTGAGAGTAAACTAGAAGACATTCCGTGCTAAAAGTACCACAGTCTATCATTTTGAAGTGGTAGTTACTAAGGTGATAATAAAGTTAAGTACGGCTCACCAGCCTGAGTCAACTGTTTAAAGAGACCTAATGTGTAAATGGCAACTCAGGCACAACATCTTTTTTTAAAGATAATAACTAAAACTGGCCCCTTCTGTTGACTTTTCAGTTTACTTCACTGAAAGAGATTGTGCCCTAGACCTTTCCAGCTGGTTGCTGACCTTTTCCTCTCAGCATTAGATATCACACATTGAGCATATCGCCAGTGCAATGTGGCTGGATGTAGACCGGCAAATTGAATGTGAACGTGGAAAACAGATCCACTTCTTAGTTCAGTGGAGACTATTGGAAGTATGGTTTGTGAGCTCACTTTATTCCACGCCCTGTGTCCTAATTAATCAGAATCTGCTCTTGCTTTGTCTTCACTGAGACCTTCACTCAGTGTTTGATTAGTGAAAGGCAGGGTCTTCTTGGGTCTGAAAAGCCATTGTCAGGACAAGCTCCTGTGATTCAGCGAAGAAGACCGGGGCATGAAACGACATGTTCTGGTGTAATAAAATAATTGCGGATGTCCCATGCGCTGATATGACGTACTGTAAAGCAGTTTAAGATCTGGAAATAAATCAATAGCAGATTGGCATTCATCATCTGGAGCTGTTTTCTGTTCTCTGTTTTAGTCTGACAGCATTCTGTGTACACATGTGATGCCAACCCAGCCCTAAGGAGAACTGAGGAGTCCTTACCCATCAGCTAGCGGAAAGCGGGCCTCTCTGACTTTTCTCCTGTGGAGCAGGGACCAACCATGCTTGAATTATCATCAGTCATCTAAGCAGGTGATCCAGCCAAAGACTATCATTATGTTACTTAGTCTAATGGTATGAACCTGAGGAAACTATAAAATTAGCTTAGAAATTTTCTTTTCCTTTTGTGATTTGGGACCATGTAAGAGGGTTCAAAGTTCCCCAAGGTAGGATGTTGTACCCATTTCTCTTCCTTTCCTCTCAAACTTAGCTGCACATGGAGATGACCCGGAAAACTTAAAAACTGAGTTCTACCCCCAGAACTTGTGCAGGAACTCTGATGGAAGCCTTTCAATGCCCTCTCCCACCCAGAGATTATCAATCTGCTGTGCTCCTTGCAACTCAATCCCCCTCCCCTCCTCCTGCTATCTCCCCTCTTTTAATGCAAATAGTTCTATCAGAGCTTGAATGTGACTTTTTCTGGGTCTGGGGGCTCAGCACTTACTAAGCCCTAATTTTGATCCTCAGCAGCGACAAGAAGAGCCAGGTACACTTATAACTTTATTTTACAATGTTTGCAAGCATGTACCTTTTTATACATGTTATAGAGGCAAGGACAATAACATTTAGCCATGTTTATATTTGTTAAAAGAAACCAATGGCATTCGAGGTCAAGCTGACTTCTGATTGCATGGACTAAATAATCAAGTGTACATATTTCAGCTTTACAGAGAACCATGCTACTGACAAAGCTCATGATGAAACAAGTAATATATGAGGAGACTAGAATACTTACTTTACATATCTACAACACGTATTTTCATATTTCTAGACCGACCACAAATCATATTGGGAAATGTTTAGGTACATGAAAAAGCTTCAAAACATTAAAAAAAAATAACATTTTGAAAAAAATCACATGTGAAAGCTCATTAAATAACAACATTGAAAAATAAATAATCAGCTTTACTTATTAGCTGCTGCCATGCATTGCTGGCATTCCATTCCAAGCGAGGTCAACATGCAGGGTATAATTTCACACTGAGTCTGTAAAAAGCTACAGGGCTTATTTTTGAAGTGAAATGTCACAAGGTTTGCCTCTCTTTCAAGGGAAGCTAACCCCTGGCTGCCAGACTATTCCCATGAAAATCACTGGAAAAGGCCCTTTCCGAAACGTTTTGTGAAGATACATTTTTTGATAAACTTTTCTGGTTTGAAGGGGTTGTGTTTGGGAAAGGTAAGGGTGTGCTAGGGAATGGCGCGTTTTAAACTGTAAATTGAGGATGTTTAAACAGCATCAGGTGCTTTTTAAGAATGGAAACGACAGGATGCCTGGCTTTCACTGTGCTCATTACATCTTGAGAAACTTGCAAAGGAAAAGCTAGTCCCAGAGAAGGTCCCAGAGAAGGACAGCCTGTGGGCCTGATCAAAGCAGAAGGCGTATACACTTTCAAGTGAGAAAAGAGCAATTGCAGGCCCCAGTCTTGCAAGCCATCAAATCTGGGGAGCAGCTGCTTTCTAGTCAGTCCCGTCCTAGCTCAGACTGTGCTTGCTGGATTTGCTGGCTCTCTTCCGCTCTCTGTGGTGCTGCGCGGGCTTGGCGGGCGACATGCTCTCAAAGTTGTGGCTGGACTCGTTGTGCTGGCGGGTGTAACGCTTGCACTTGCAGGCCGTGACCACCGTGATTTTGTAGGTGCGTGTGCTGCCGTCCTGACATTGTAGCTGGATTCTCTGGGTGCGCGTCTTGTCGTTGACACACCGCCACTCCTGGGAGCTCCGTCGGCTCCAGTACTTTGTTCCATAGCCTCCTCCGATCCAGTTGGGAAGCACCGGCAGGGGCAGGCACTCGCCGGCGCACACCAGCTCCTTCAGAGGGCTGATGCTGGTGCACTGGCCGTCGGAAATGTATTTGGTGGACCGCAGCTCCCGGCAGCCCACTTGAACTCGACCTAGAGGAAACAGGACAGAACTGCATCAGACACAAAAAGCAACTGAAGGTGTTTGGGATTTTGTTCTCGTTTTAAGTAATTTGCAATGACAAAAAGAAAAAAAATCCAAATTGCAGGACTATGTACTTTATTTTCACCATGCAAGTCGGGGAGTGGGGGAGGGTTTATAAGACACTTTCATCAAAATGACCAGGCTACATACAGTCTGTAACTATTTTGGAGGAAGTGGGACAGGGAGGGAGAAAGAGATTCATTCTTTTACATTGCTTCATTAACTGATTGTTTATTAAAGTATCTAAAAGTCAAGTTCTTATAGTCTCATTCCCAATAAGGGTTCCTTCCACTCCTGTAAATATTCACTCTTCAAAGAGTACACTTTAATGTTTTTGCTCTCATGGGTCATATTGGTTAATGTCTGAAAGTGCTTTTAATTAAGTTTTTCAAAAATCTCTTGAGAAAATGTGGAAAGTATTTAAATATTGTGTACAGTGCATATGCACGCTGTAATATTTTATTTCAATTATAGAATTCAGCTGCACAGTCACACATGCATATGGGTACAACCATTGACATTTTGCATATCAAACTTAATAACTATGTTCTAAACATAAATTCCCAAACTATGTTTTAAAAATACAAACAGTAAAATGTTTGAAATGCAAAATGCCACCACAACTCAATATTTAAAGAATATAAAAGCCCCTAAATTGGGAACGTATGGTTGCCATAACAACTTGGCTACATTTCCATGAATTTTATGGCAGAAAAATACCTAACATGTCTGATTTACAACTGCATGAGGAACCACAGTGTTCATTTCCTGACTATCAGGCATGGACGACTTTCTGTTTTAGTTATATGGATTTGATAAGTATGTTCTCTAATTGGCTGTTTCTGGTCATGTGCCTTATGTAATTAAAACAAAAATTAATCTTAAAATATTTGAAGTTTTCCTTCTCTTTGTTATCTAAATGAGAATTGCTTATGACAAATTTGAAAAGAAATCAAGTCTTATTATTAACCAGGAAAAAGGCTTAAAAATAGGCTGATGAACTGTCCAAACCAAAACTAATAAAAGCTGTGGAAATCGTTTGTCTAACTCCTGAAAACAATCTCAAAGTGGACAGTGAGTCAGGAGTCTTGCTTCATTTCTGCACCCCAGAATGTCTGAGTTCAGGCTCATAGGCACAGGGAAGTGTGTAGCTGTGAAATATGCACGTGTGTACATCTGTGCGTACGGAGCTACAGCTGGGACTGGGATGAAAGGGTTAACGGTTTGGCTGGCCAGTGTGCTGGGCTTGCCTGCTTCTGACTCCAGCTCACCTTCCTGCAGCTGCCTTAGGAATGCACCTGGAAACAGGCAGCAGAGATTGTGACTTGCCTGGCTTTTGTTCCTGGACGTATAAGATTGGGCATTTTTGTGGTGACGTTTCTCTCACTAGCAATGAATACCCACCACACTGCTCAGTAACCCAGTACCGATCAGACACTTCCTGTGCCCCCAAAATCAACCATCTCCAGGCAATTCAAACACTTGGGTCTTCTTAGAGAGAAATTATGCTTTGACTTTGCTAAGGTCAAAAAACTCTTTTTCGTTGTTGGATGAAGTTTAAACAGGAGGGGCAAATATTTGTGTAAGATTTCCTGCACACTGTCTCTCTGTCTTCAAGTTGATTACTAATGTGAACTCTTTTAAAGGAAGAGAATAAAGCAAGAGTTAGGGGCAGAAATTTGAATACCTCTAACTAGTAGTCACTTGGCTTGTCAATTAAGCAAACCGAAAAGGGATCACAGAACACTCCCTGTGCTACACATTAGCATACCAGTATTTAAAATCTCCCGTTAGAGATATGCACTCAGTGTTTCACAGAAACATACAATTACCTCAATTTAACCTGTTGAATAAAGAATTTTAGAAAAGCACGATTCTCTAACATTTTGTAGTATAAACTGAACATCATCAACCTTTACACCTCTCCGAACTAGGCATATTTTAGACATCTGTGTGAGCGATTTCGTGTTGCCTGAAAGTTTTCTTTCATCCTTTGTGGTTCCCTATACATAATTCTAGTTAGTTACCATTAGTCACTTCACCAAATTTGTACATGTTCTGAAATTAACAAAGTGTGAGACAGCATGACCTTAAACTGTGCAGAGCAACACTCTAAAGAATTCTCCTCTTGCAGAGTTTTAAAGAAGCAACAGTTTAATTCATAGATTCATTTTTCAGTGGGTATTGGACAAACCACATCTGCGTTTGCATTATCAAGCCACCGTTATAATTATATTAACTCTAAAATCACTAGCCAGGAAAAACGCCAGCCTACCCACGCAGCAGATTGCTCCCAGATTGTTTTGCAAAACATACATAGTTCAAAGGTAGAATACAATAAAACCACTCTACAGGAATGCAGCTGATGCTCCCAAAAAGAAAAAAAAAATCTATACAAGTAAAACACACTTACTGTTGCGATCCAGTCCAGTGCTACCGAAATGCCTGCCTCCATTCCTGGCTTGATTCAACGTGCTGTTGCTGCTGGGGTGTGCAGGAACAGGTTTAACCACATGTGAATAAAGGATTTCTGTGGCATCATTTTTAAAAGCCAAACAGTTTTTCATTAGGATGCATATAAGGGGGATGAGATAGAGATGAATGGCTGGAGGAAGCATGGTGAGTGGAGGATTTGCTTGGCTGAGGAGCCGCTTAATTCTTTTCCCCTGCTTCTGCACTATTGACTGTGGAATTCCTCCCCAAGGTTCCCTTTATATATCCACAGAGGCTTGGCGTTCATTCAGGTGTAAAGTTGTGTGAGCTTCAGAGTGAAAACACAGAGAAGGGGTGGGATCCCTACATGACCCTGCAAAAGAATTTTACCAATGGAGAAGAAGGCTGCAGAAGAGGAGGAGCCTGCTACACAAATTGCCTGAGATTTCAGAGTTGGGCTTTGCTGGTCTCTGAGCTGAAGCAGGCAAGGCTCAGGCAGCCTGGTCACAACCGCCACCCGCCCCAGCCATGTCCTCTCTGGAGCCTCGTTCACGTTCAAGTTTAATGGAAGGAGAAGTATGTTGCTGTTCACACGAAGAGACTGCGCTTAGTTTAATTTATATTTTACGTTTTGGTTCTATTTTCCCCTCAGACTTGAGAAGATTTGGGGCCCAGAAGAACTTATTCCCCAATAGTTGAAAGAATCCATGTGAGGTTTTGGTAGTGCTGGACTTGCGTAAAGTATTTATTTAGTTAAATATGTTTTGTCTCTCAAGGAAAAAAAAACCTTTTTCCTCACTTTTCCTGTAAAGAAGAAGGCACAGAGCTAAATCCTGCCCTCTGGACACACTTAAATAACGCTGCTTTGATCTGCATGAACTACTGTCCTGCTAAGTAAATTATTGCCAGGGGTTCTCTATAGAGAATAATGAGCAGAACTCTGTCTGAATTAAAGTAACTAATATCAGTTTTCATCTTGAAATATGCCAACAAGATTTAGCATTCAGCCTGTCTCTTACACACAAGAAATCCATTTGCTACATATCGTTCACCAATTCAAAGTATTTCTAGTCTGTTCTTACGCTGCAGATCCCGATTGTATTTGTATTGTCAGATATTTTTCTCACCGCTTCCCTTGTGTCCAATGCCCAAGCCAGAAGTGCTGTTTCTGTCTGGGCTACTTTCTTTCCACCTGACACAAATATTCCATTATCAGGTTCCTGATCTTTATCTCTGAGAACATAAGGGTCCCTCAGGATGACTCAGCAGCCTGACAACCCTGGGTTCAGTCTCTGGAAGCCACAGAGTGGGAGGAGATTAGACTCCGGGAATGTGTTCTCTAGCTGTCACATGTGTGCTATGGCACGAGAATGCATGCACAAAATAAATGATAAAAAAAGAAGACAAGTTTCATCTGCCTTTTCAATTATAAATCCACTTTAGTCATTAGTGTGGCTATTAGGAAGATGCCTTAGCATTTTGTATCTCTCTTATTTTTAAGTTCTTATCCATTATAGCTACTGTTTGACACCACCCCATCCCCTCAGCCCCCTACCCCCCACCCAAACCCCGTTTCATTCATCCTCAACTGTCTACATCAACAGTGGCACCTACTGACATTGTGGAACAAGCAATCACTTACTATGTGGCCACTGCCCTGGATCTTTAGTGTGATCCTTGGATTCTACCCAGTAGATGCCAGTGGCGCCCCCACTTATAAGGAAAATAATTCTGCTACTGCCAAGTTTCTCCCAGTAAGTAAAACCATCCCCGATTAAGAACTATCAATTTTCCATCAATCTATCCATCCCTATAAAAAGAAAATAAATATGAGACTAGATGTCCCAGTGTTAAACAATAAAGGAATGCTGTTCTTTTCTTTTTTTCAGGAGAAACCTGGACTGTGATTTTACTTTAGAAAGAATGACTGCTTATCCTTTAGAGATACAAATTATCCATTGTAGCTAGAGTTTTCTCCAGTCCCAATCAGCCCCTGCAGTTCTGCAGCCCACTTATAAAATAATCACTCAGAAGCTCATATTAATTGAAATTGCTCAGCCATTAGCTCAGGCTAACTATTGACTAGCTCTTACATCTTAAATTAACCCATTTCTTTAATCTATAAGTTGCCGTGTGGCTTGTGGCTTACTGGTACTTTTACATCTCACTTCCTCTGTGTCTGGCTGGTGACTCCTGACTCAGCCTTCCTGTTCCCAGAATTCTCTTCTCTGCTTGTCCGGCCTATACTTCCTGCCTGGCTACTGGCCAGTCAGCATTTATCAATCAATCAGAGCAACACATTCATAGCATCCCCAGCAATCCATAGATGAAATGATAGGGTGTCTGGAATAAGCGTCAAAATAATATAGAGGGGGGTAGTTAGGAGTGTGGATGCTGGTAAATTCATATGGGTTAGGGCTGTTAGGATGTGATGGTGAGTATTCTATTTACTCTTTTATGTGTCCAAAATTCTATAAAAGAAAAAATTGGAAATCAGAGCCAAACAATCAATTTACTGTACATTAAGGGACTTCATGTTAATTACACAAGGTTCATATTAACAGTTGAAGCAAGGCCTACAGGAAGCAGGAGTCAAAAATAACCCAGTCCTTCCCCCAACATACTCTTTTTTGTGTATCAAAAGCAGGAAATATTTTAATTTGAATTTAATTATCAGGTTGAATTACAGATTGAACAAATTAATATCAATTGTGAAATCTGCTTAAGCTTTTGTGTTCTGTGCACTCCACTCTGGATGCTATCTCTGGAGCAGCCAGATGAGGAGGGGAAGCAGTGTGGCTGTGTATACTTACAAGGGAATGCAGGGTTAATCTCAGAAACTAACCTGGTAAAATATAAACAACCATAAACTTAACATTTAATGAGTAGTTAATAATCACTGTAACCCACTTTATTAAGAATCAATGTAACCCGTGGGTACTCTGGTAGGATTATAGATGTGAATGTCAAACAACAGCCCTGACTCTTCCTCCCCCCCAGGTCTCCTCACCATCTGTTCCCCCTTTCCTTGGAATAGCCTTACTCCCTCTTATTTCTTGATTAATACCTATTTTTCTTCAAGCCCTCTTTAGGCAGACTAGGACTTGATCCCTTGCCCTGTGCCCTTCACATCTGGATCCAGCCTCACTCACATCTGTTGTTCCTGAACAGCACGTCAACAGGCCTCACAAAGGAAGAAGCATTTTTTTTTATTTTTATGAGTATTATAGATAATGGGAAGAAATTAAATATTTGAGCTACATTTAAAAAAAAAAAACCTTCGACATGTGAAAAGATCAGTAAATGTTGGTAGCAGCCACTATGGAACGTGATGCATTCTTCCTCACGATATCCACGCCGTTGTATCAATCTTCCTTGCCTGCTTATAGGATGAACCTAACAGGCTAATTGTCAATGGATATGATATGAGAACATGATGAGATGCAGGTTATGTTTTTGAAAAACGGTGACTTCTCTCTTGCTCACCTGCTCTGGGTCTCTCATAGCCTTGTCCTAGTGGAAGCCAGCCATCAAATGAGTTCTCAGGCTGCAACCCAGGAACTGAGACTCTCAGAAAATGTCCCAGAATTCTGCCAGTCACCATATGGGCGCATTAGGGAGAAACTCCTTAAAGTCATTCCTTTAGATGAGGCTGCAGCCCTGGCTCAAACCCCAAATGCAGCTTAGTCAACGGTGCTGAATCAACAGCATCCACAGAGATAAGACTTACTTGTTGTTCTAACTAATAAGGAGTGGGGTGATCTGTATAATGTTGTGTATAGAAATAATGATGGGGTCAGTAAGTCACTTTGTGATTCACACCAGGGCCTTGGTAGCATCACATTTGTAACAATAAAACATAACAAGTGCAATTTTCAGTAGGTACGTTTTGGGGCCTGCCTTCTGTTTCATAGCTGAGTCATCAGCATCATTCAACTGGTCACAACTAAATGATAGAATTACAATTTCTGCTATTGATCTAACAGGCAGAATATGTCATAGTAATTTTCATGTTCCAATAATATTGTCCATCGTGTGACTCCTGGAGCTGTAATCAGAATTTGATTTCAAATCTATCCTTTTTGGAGATGGCAATACTGTCATTTTCAATTTGATCGTTAGGTAATACTTCATTCCATAAAGCAGACTGTGTTCCTGCACTTGAGGCTTATTTCCACCATTTACAGTGTTCAGGAACTTACACATGTTATCTTTCCTAAAATTCTGTCAGTGTCTTCATCTGTAAACATCACCAGACTGATTTACCACAGAAAGGCAATAAGTCCCCATCTAAAAGGTAGCACAAAATCTATCAAACACATAAAATATGTGGAAAAATATCCCCTGAATATGAATTCTAAAAGTAATGTTGTCATTATAGCCTTCAAACTATAAACATGACTTAAAGACTGGAGAAGTCCTGAATAAGCACGATTTTACCCAGTGTAAGGTAAAAACAAAAGGCAAAGAGGATGGAGACTATCTGCCCAGTGAAATAGGTAAATGGAGCCTGACCACTTGCTTTTCCATCTTTGACAAAGAAAGAATTGAAATAAATATATGCAGAAATATTCATTGTATTCAAGTATGATCTATATCTGCTATTTCATGACCTTAATTATTTTCACATGGTTCCAGTTAATAGAAAGAATTTGTTCATCAAAAAAGTGAATAACCATTGTAAGTTTAGGGGGGGAACTGAACAAATACAGGCTTTTCATTCATTTAAAAAGAGAACAGACTTGCTGCGGGCCCTGTCTTGATCAATCAGATAAGAGCTCTGTCCCTGCTCGCCTACCTCCCCAAGAGTTCGAATGTTGGCTGTTGTTCGTTCATCGACTTATTTTGTTGTTGCTCTGGTTTGGTCTTGCAGTTGCCCAGGCTGGACTCCAGCTTGCCATTCTCCTTCTTCAGCTTTCACAGGCACCACACCCAAATCTGTCACTCGACCTCAAAAGTGGTACCAGGCATGGACTGCCAAGCTCAGGCCACCATTTCACTGAAAGAAATGCCTTTAATCTAGTCTTCATGTACAATTTTCTTCCTGCCTGTCTGTGTTAAGGGGCTTGACCCTTCCCCAGTGAGAAGCTCAGCAGCACTCAGAGATAAAAGGAAACACTCCTTCACCAGTGCTACCAAAACCTCGAGCTTCTGCTGAAGGAAGCCCAGCAGTGACATCTCTATTAGTTGCGTTTTTAAGTTTTAATTTCTTTAGATTCTTTAGGGTTTGGTTTGGAGGATTTTTTTTTCTTTTTTTTCTTCCTCTACTTTTAATGTGCCTAATGGGGATAATAATAATTTAGATGACCACACATAAAGAATGACCTGTGTAACCTGATTAAAAAACCCAAGTGAGATTTCTAAATCCAACATATGTATTGCCAGACAGAGCTTTGCAAAGTCTTCAACATGGACATTGGGGCCGAGCAGCTCAGGGGAGGTGAGTATATTATAGGAGGTTTTTAATAGTACCTCCAAGTTCTGCCAACTAGAAACTGACTACAACACCTCCCGCTCCTCCCCAGAAGCCTCACATACAAGCTCTAGGCCGGAGGTTAGGTGAGCAGGGATTCAGCTTTCATTTAATTGCACATGCCAGGAGCCTAGTAAATTGTCCATTTTACTGCCATTTGGTACTTTATGCAACAGGAATTAATATCTTCATCTAGTGGACGCAGAGCCTATCACAGTTAAAGTAAATTTGACCGAGGCTGACAGAGTATTAAGTATCCTGACCTGAGTGATTACTGAGAGAGGGAAGTAGTTTTGCTTCTAACAGCAATTAAAAACAGTATTTCACCTGATAGCTTGATAGAACTGTAAAGCCTGGAGTTAACCTGAACACCATAGGTCAGAGCACAGGAACCTGTGTTAATGAGCTTTCCAAATGATGCTTTTACATGTAAACGTTACAGATGTGATGTTTAATAATGCACACACGCTTCCATAACAGTGTTCTCTCTCCAGGCCCAGTCCAGTCCTCCATTGAACTGTGCCTGTGCTCTGGGTCCTTCTGCCATCCAGTCACACAGAAGTCCAAAACCCCAACTCTTTTCCTCGCGCTCTATTTACCCTGCCTCAACCCTAGGAAACCCTGGGATCCCTGACTAATGCTCCGTGTGCAGAAGTGGGTATCCAGGACCCTGCCAGTTACTGCCTGGAGGGTCCTGACTCCTAACTAGTACGTTTGGCATCAGTGTCAGATTTGCTGAAAATCCAAGTTCACCCAGTGTAGAAAAAAACGCTTTGATCACTAGGTTTTGGTTATTGCCCACAAGCCTGAAGGGCATCCCACAACCGAAGTGGGCCCCCAGGCCTGGCAACAGCCAGCATTGCTCCAGGAGTACCAGTAGCACCAGCAAGCTTCACAGTAAAGCTAAGTTGATTATGACCGTACATTACCAGCAGAGACTTAAGCTTAGAGCCAGCACAGTCTGAAGTTCCCTGAAATACAAGAAAATAAAATAAAATAAAAAAAACCCAGAATTTTATAGAGGATTTGATGCAACAAAATTACATTCTTTCCAGTAAACAAATTTGTCAGAAGTTTCTAGTTTTAAATCTAATATTTTTCAGTGACATAGGTTTTCCCCACTCATATATACATGGAGCCCATGACGTAGGCTATCCCACACCTAGAGAGCTGTGCAAAGGGGATCTGATAAGGAAGGCAGCATTTGACTAGACAGATAGGAATGTAGACTGGATCAGATCTTGACTAATCCAGTCTCGTAGGTTTGGACATTTGGACATTACTAAACGTGGTAATGTGGCAGGAGTCACTGATGGACACCCATGAGTATATATTTTTATTTTCATAGTTGGAAAGTCACGTAACTGCTACCCAAGTCAAATACTAGAAATTTCCCAGTCCCTCAAATCCCCCTTGCCCTTCTCAGCAATGCTCTCTTCCTTGTTCCTAACATGAAGCACTCTCGATTTCTGACAGCAGTTATTAGTTTTCTTTTTAAAAAGCTTGATACGAAATAAAAGTTGACTTTCCCATTGTTGTGCAGTCGGTCCTTATATGAACTCTCCCCAGTTTATATATCCCGACTACCACAATGGGCTGAGCAACATTTGGCTATTTTGAAGAGTGTTGCCATAAATACCCTTTCCTCTGGAAGCATATGGGAATATAATTTATAGCTTATGGATCCAGCTGTGAAATGAATGAGATACAAGAGGTTCGATTTTAGTACATAATACTAGAGTTTTCCAATGGACCTCTATTAGCTGAAATTTCTACCGGTCTTCCTAGATTTCAAAGACAGACAAGGGCAGCGTGATGCTTTGGGACACTAAATGTAACCACACTGTGCAAGGTGGTTTAGGTGTGGGTGTACTAGAACATGGTAAGGGGGATGTTCTAGAGAGAGCCTCGGTGAAGATGAACAAGACCTCACAGTGGAAGGAAGGAGGGCTAGGACCCTGGGGGAAGATCCCGTGGAGCTACTTTGGCAGTTGATTAGAGAAGATGACAAAGGTGAAAATATATTTTAACCCTGGGTGCCCAAGAGAATGATCCATGGGGATCTGACAGGGTTGAAAGGAGAATAAATAGTGTAGGTAAGTCAGGAAGAGGCCAAGTGCTGGTGGGCACCAAGAAGAGTCACAGAGACAACTGGGAAAGAACTGGAGAGACCTTTCTAGGCTCTGACAACAGTTTCACTGGGGAGTATCCTCTACATTGTTACCATAGATCTCCGTTTAAAACCAAAGTGTCACACAGTAACCACAAGACTTCCGAGTATATCTAAGGTCACCTGACATTGCCCTGGAGTGTTCTGACTCCCCACTGTCAGCAACCCCAGGAGGTGACCTTGTTATGCTTGTGCGGGCTTATAAAACGAACGGCTTGTATCTTATGTGAAGCCATAAATAACATGAACCTCTCGGGCGTTTTAGCACAGATAGTGCTATTGGCCCTGCTCATTTCTTCCATCATCACTTACCTCAACCGTGGTCATAACTTCTTAATTCACCTCTTGTCTTCTGCTCCAATCATGCTAAAATGCCCCTTCCAGAATGAACCTTTAAAACACACACCTGAACATCTCTTCAAGAAATCGGTTGTTCCTTTTACTTGAATCAAAAAACCCATCTTGTCAGCCAGCTACCCCCACCCCATTCTTGTCGTCTCTTAGTGTGTTTTATCCTCAATAGGAGTTCTTAAACTTACACTCTATTCAGTGCTTCTTTCCATTCCTTCGCAGGCATTGTTTCTCATGTCAAGAACCTTCCTGTGAATCATCATTTTATAGTCAAAGGTGTGCCTCTTGATCCTTCATATGTATATTCATATACATATATTCATATATATATATATACATATTTGTATTTCATCAGTCAGACAATGAGAAAGACAAGGAAAAAGCAGAACAAAGGCAAGCTTTTCTAAACATGGGGCATATGGATTTTTGAGAATTTTGTTCTATAATAACATAAAGATACTTGTTTAAATATTAATAAAGTTGAGTGATTTGCATTTCTGCCCTTGTGTACAAGAAACCACATTTATCATCAATAAAATAATTAAACAATTAAAAATGAGGCATCAAAGTAAAAAAGGAAAGAATGCAGACTTTAGCATAGACTAGTGACTTAACTTCTAAACCTTGAAAAGGAATGCTGCTGTAAATATTCAGATTTTCTAAAGAAATATCGTTCTTACTATTCCCATGACAATAACAAGAAAATTGGCATGATTACTTTGTAGTATGAATTCTAATTGGTCTTAATAATAAGAACCTGGAGTCAAATATGGGGTAAATGCTGAAAGATCAGAGAACTAAAGGAGTCAGCCACTAGAGAGACTTCTTACCTCTACAGAATCATCAGATGGAAAGGTCAGAGCTCCTGTCTCCACCCCGCCTTATCACTTCCTCTCTCTGCCCAGCCATATCACTTCCTGTTTCCTCCTCCCAAGTGCTGGGATTAAAGGCATGTGCCACCACAGCTGGCCTCTAGTACTCTGATCTCCGGGCAAGATTTATTTGTTAGAACACAAACAAAATATCACCACATTACTTAATACCTAAGTTTACTTAAAAATTATTGAAGAAATACAAAAAAGATTTTATTATAGGAAAGATCCACACTGATGCTCCTTTTAAAACTCTGACATTATCGTGCTAGAGAGATGGTGCGGTGGTCAAAGCCCTTGTTGCTCTTGCAGAGTGCCTGATCCGTTCTCAGGACCCACATAGTGGCTCACAACCATCCAGGGAATCTGACTCCCTCCTCTGACCTCCTCAGGTACCAAGCATGCACATGATACATCTACATGCATGCAAGCCAAACACAAAACATCAAATAATAAACTTTTAAAAATTAAAAATCGGAAGTTACAAAACCTATTTAAAATAGTACATGTGTATCCCAAAAAATGCAAATGTTCATTAAGTAGAAGGATAAAGTCCACCTTTTCACATCCTTCCTCCAACTCATTCTTTAAGATAATCACAGTTATGAGTTCATTATGCCAATTGCCAACAATTTCTGCATTTACAAGCATGTAATTTTTTTCTTTTCGTGCAGATTATGTCATGTTATTCTTTTTCCTCAAAGTACGCCTTGCATTTAAGGCACTACATTGAACATTTTCTCATATCAGAACGTTTATATTTACCTCATTTTATAACCATTTACTGTACGATTTGACGTACCTTCTTGATCTAGTTTTTTATTATTGAATATTTAGAGCATTCCCAAGTCTTCTCATTCATAAATCTAACAGAATATTCACTTTAATCCACTATGTTTTTATACCTTGAGTTTTTATATTCTCACACTCTAGTAACTGGGTAGAGGAAAGGTTGGGAATATAAAAGGAGGGTTCGGCATGTGCACGTGGTGAAAGGGTGAAACCTGGTCCCTGACATCGCCCCAGACAAGAGGTGGTGGGTTGAATCTGAAATGCTCCACACAGGCTCATATTTTGAACATTTGGTCTCCAGCTCGCGCTAGCATTTTGAAGGCTGTGTAGTGAGCTTTCAGGAGTCGAGGTCAACGGGGCAAACGTTTGGTGCTGTACCTGCCACGGATTCCTCTTTGTGCTCTCTGAGCTTCCTGGTCTGCCGGACGGAGCTGCTGGCCCACACTTCTCCCCAAGCCAGGAACTCACTGGCTGGCAATGATGGAACCACGGGCCAAAGCTGTTTGGACCAGGTGTTTTGTTACAGAAACACAAAAGTAAAAAGACAGGAGGCTTCTCAAGGAATGGGAAGCACAGTCATCAAAGATTCCAAGAACACAGAAGGCTATGAAGTCCTCGCTGAGCTTGCGGGAATGTACCAAAGGCCTGCCGATCTGCGGATGACCAGTGCCAGGACAGATTCCACGCGGGGGTTGGTAGGGTCAGGGAGGGGCCGGGGTGTGGGGGAGAGAGACTTTGCAAACTCTTTGATGAGGGACCAGGGACAGAGGAAAAAGAAAATAAAGGCCAGGGTTCTTACTTGATTTTAAAATATAACAAAAAGCAGTAAATTCTGTGTACTTACGCTTCTAGACTGGAATTCATATAGTCTTCATGAGCATTTGAATTCTACAGGATAAAAAATTTTAATGTCTTTTTGTTATATTTATTCATTTATTTTGCATGTATGTGGGCACATGCACACCATGGTGAACGTGTGAAGGGGAGGAGAGAGCTTTCCAGAGTCAGATCTACCTTCCATTACCCAGGTCCCAGGGACAGAACTCAGGACATCAGGCTTGGCAACGACAACAGATGGAGACATCTTGTTGATACTCAATTTAAAGCCAGACTTCAACTTGTATCCTTTTTATTCATAGATCACAGTTAATTTGCATTGGTTACAGAGAAAAGGTGCATTTTCCATAGTGTTCTTTAATAGTCACCATTATTTACAGATTTGATTCTTTCATTTTTAAAGTTTTTAAATCCTATAGAAACAAACTGTGACTTCACTGAGTCTCAAGTCACGACAATTTATTGTAGCACTTTGATGAACTGACCTCGTGTGCTCTGAAGTGCACATGGACAGGTGAGACTCAATAGTTTATTAGGAGGAAAAGAATTTTCTAGAGAGGCAGTTCCCGAATTGTGACCATTTTTTTCTTTTTTTGTCTTTGCCTTCATCTTTAATACTTACATAAAGGTTTTTTAAGGCCTTACCATTGTTTAAGGTTAGTAAAAATTAGGTTAAATAAAAATCTTACACAGTTTACCAATTATTCTCTGATTAAGAGGCATTGATTAAATTGCTTTTGACAAGAAAAGACAAAGAGGATCCTTAAAATGTCTTACGACTTGGACAGTTTTATATCAAGCAAAAGTTCCTATTGTCTTTGGGCCTCCTTCATCTTCGTGTTTATAACGCAGTCGGGGCTGGCAGCTGCCAGTGTCTGGGGAGATCAGACTTCGTTGACAGACAGCCAAAGAGGATCTTGAAACAGGCTAAGGAGTCCCCGCTGCCAGGACATTACAAGCTGTTCAGTGGCCATCGAAATATCCGCCTGCTTTTGCAGCCATGCCATACTAAGTAGTCCCAGGAATCCGGCTAGCTTCAGAAGTCTACGAAACAAAGCGCAACTGTGCGGAGCCACACCCTAGGGTGACTGTCTCCAAATACCTCACAAATCCGGGACCGAAGCACTTGAAAGGCTCGTGTCCCCACAGATCCGATCTCTGTGAGATTGAGCATTTAGAGGCAACCCGAAGTACATCACCACTGTCGTTTACAGCCCTCTTCCTGTGCTGTTTTGCCTCCCAATTATAAAGGTGGCTAGTGCACATGGTAATTACCGTTCCTTCAGTGCATTCACTCTTGAGCAGATCAGCGCAGAAATGTTGGCACGGTTTCAGGGTTCCCAAACAACTGCTTGCCAAACCACTCTTTGATCCAGTGAAATCATCCTATGATTCAAAATAAGGCCTAGAGCCTTTCGAGAATTCATATCTTAAATCCTCATCGTCTTGTCTAACCTCCCCATGTTCCATCTAAAAACTCATTTTTCCTTATCGGTGGGAAGAAATACAGTTTTTTTCCCCCATTGTGAGACTGATAATGTTTCTCTTTGTTGCCCTTCATTAATTTATCACTTTAACCAACACAAATGGGGTACCTAGAAAATACTAATGCTGGGACTTGCCCTGGAGTTACACACAAGACAAGGCTACCACCCCCAATTCACAAAGTAAGGTGGAGACAGTCGGTTAAACAGATAATTACAATAGAAGGTTTTAAATAAGGGTGAGGTCATGACAGACAGGAGCGGGGCTCCAAGCCACCAGCAGGGGCCAAGAAGATTCCAGTGGAAATGAACACTGAGCAGAACATTAGGGATAAAGAACAGCAGGCAGATGATAAAAGCGAGCTTGCTGTGTACAGGAGACAGCAGGAAGCGGGCATACCCAGGCCTGGCAATGAGAGGGCATGACAACAACGCCTGTCGGGAAATGCCTTCCATGAGTCGTTAGAAAAGAGGTGGGAGATTCCAGTGAGCATGACAAGATTCCAAGTACCATTGTTTGTCCCCTGAAAAGTTGAAAAGTTTGAGTTTTATTCTAAAGTCAACGGGAGGGGCTTTTGAAAGAATTTTGAGCAAAGCAGGGATGTGATCAGTATGGAGCCATAGATAATACCAAAGCACTGTAGAAGAAAGTTGAATTCAAAATACACAGTTATTCACAACTGAGATCAAACTATTCATATCTCAGTTATTCATATCTCAGATCGAACTATGGAACACTGGCTAGAAAACCAGACACACAAAGAAATGAGGTGACTGAGCCGTCACTGCGCAGAGCAGGACTAGGTATAGTGAGAAAGGATAGGATGGGGGCGTGTAAGAAAGGAGTGGACTCGGGGGAAGAATGCTGCAGAACTGATTGGAAGCAACATACACTGCTTAAAGCATAAGTCTCCAACTGGAGATGGAAGGGAGGCATATGGTTAGTGTCACATTTTTCCAAGACATGTTTTATATCCTTACACGGGTATATCGGTTACTTGCTTTAAACAGCACACAGGTACTTTGAGGGTTTTTTTCCAAGCTTCCAGTCTCATAAGTTGAATATCATATAGAATTGATTTGATATAAAACACTCCCTGATGGATTGTGTGTGTGTGTGTGTGTGTGTGTGTGTGTGTGTGTGTGTGCGTGCGTGTGTCCCGTGTTGTTGTTACTGATCTCATTGTTTTTACAGTATTGGGAATTGAACCCAGGGCCTCACGTACACTAGACAAGCACTCTACCACTGAGCTACATCTCTTCCCAGTGTGTATATTTTTATGAGTGTATTTTTACTAATTTCTAGTATACAAAATAATGAGTTTCATTATAGTTTCTTTCATTACAGCTTCGTTTACATTTCATTTAATATTATTGCATATATGTGGTGTGTGTGTACGAATACAGGAGCACGGATGACACAGTGCAGAGGTGGAGGTCACAGGACAGCTTTAGGGGTATTCAAGCACAGGTTGTCAAGCTCACATGACAAGCTCCTGGGAGCCATCTTCCCAGCAGCCAGGATTCCTGCTTCCGTGTCTTCACCTCTTGCTCTTGTTCGCTGCTCTCCAGCTTCTTGCTGTTTTTCCTCCTTCACTCCCCTCCCCTCTCTGGCTGCACTTCACCTCCTACTGCCCTCCCCTGCTTACTGTTACTCCCCCTCCCTCCCCCCTCTAGTGGGTCAGACGGTCCCCACCTTTGCTCCATGTCACATGATACATTACCCTCTTTCTTCCCATCCTTTAGTAGTCCTTCCTCCTCCTCGCGTGGAACCCTTTCTGCTTGCATGACCTTTACACACACACACATACACACACACATTAACACACACACACATGCACACACTCCACACCACACACACACACACACACATACATACACACACATTAACAAACACACACATACACACCCCATAACACACACATCACACACACACACACATACATACACACACATTAACAAACACACACATACACACCCCATAACACACACATCACACACACACACACATACATATACACACATTAACATACACACACATAAACACACATCCCATAACACACACACACACACTCCACACCACACACACACATCACACGCACACACATACATACACACACATTAACACACACACACATAAACACACACCCCATAACACACACACACACACACACACACACACACACGCACACACTCCACACCACACACACACACATCACACGCACACACATACATACACACACATTAACACACACACACATAAACACACACCCCATAACACACACACACACACACACGCACACACTCCACACCACACACACATCACACACACACACCATAACACACACGCACACACTCCACACCACACACACACACACCATAACACACACACACACACACATATACACAATTAAATGCACATATATATGGATTTAAGTCAAGGTCCCACATATGAGAGAAAACACAGAGCAGGCTTTCTTTGGAGACATCAACCAGATCCCAGATCATGACATGGAGACTCATTATTAATTATAAATGCTCGGCCTTATCTTTTACTTGTCCCACTGGCTCTTATAACTTAATTTAACCAGTTTCTCTTCATCTACATTTTGCCTCGGGGCTTTTCACCTTTCTTTCATTCTGTATGTCCTGCTCTATGTCTGTCTGACTGGCAGCTGGCTGGCTGGCGGGCCCCAGATGTCTCCCTCTCTTTCTCCTTATTCTCTCTCCATTCTCCGAGCCTACATTCCTCCTCCTACTTAGTCTCTCTGCCCACCAGCTCTGTCCTTCTACTGCCTAGCTATTGGCCATTCAGCTTTTTATTAGACCAATCAGGTGCCTTACACAGGCAAAGCAACACATCTTTACATCATTAAACAAATGCAGCATAAACAAATGTAACACACCTTTACATAGTTAAAGTAATATTCCACAACAAACATGTTTGCCTGAGTCAGACTTTTTTAACTCAGGTTAATTAGATCTAATTCCATTTGTTTTTCTGCAAGTGCCAGAATTGTTTTTCTTTTAGCTAAATAACATTTACCATTGTGTGCATGCATCACATTTTCTTCAGCCATTCACCTGCTGATATACATCTAGGTCATTTTCACTTCTTAGCAACTGTGCACAGTTTAGCAGTAAATATTGATGGAAAAGAATCTTTATGATTTGTTGCCTGAGAATCCTTTGGGTAGATACCTAAGGGTGGTAGGACTGGGTCACTGGGTATTTTTTTGGGGAATGTCTGAACTGATCATGGCTGTTCCAGTCTACACACCCATCAGCAGTGCACAGAGCTCCTTCCCATGTCCTTGGGTACGTGCTGCCATTGGTGTGCTTGGTAGCCATTCAGACTCAGGTGGAATAGGCTACCAACACAATTTTAATTTGCATTTCTGTGGTAGCCAAGAGTATGGAACATTTTTTTATCAACAGTTTGTGTTTTTTCTCTGAGAAATATCTATCCAGCTCACTAGTCTATTAGTTAACTGGATGGTTTCTCTAGTGTTTAAGTTTTATAGTTATTTTGGATTTTTTTTTGAGACAGGGTCTACTACATATTCTGGCTGACCTAGGACATAGACCAGGCTGACCTTGAACCCACAGGGATCTTCCTTCCCCCGCTTCCTGAGAGATGTAGCTTAAAGCATTCACTACCCTGCCCAGCTTGCAAGCTCTTCACATGTTCTAGATACTAATCTCCTATCTCAATTGGGAATGACCTTTTCCCCACTCTATAGGCTGTCTCTTTGCTCTGGCATTTGTTTCCTTTGCTATACAAAAGCTTTAAAATTTCATGCAATCTCATTTGTCATTTCTTGAAATCATTTCCTGCAGTTTTATACTTTCCAAAAGCCATTGGCAATGCTTATATCTTCAGCTATTTACCTGTACAAATTTACCTATGTAAATTTACCTGTGCATATTTTCTCTTATGATTTCTTTCTTGGCAAGCTCATTAGTGTTATCTAGAAAAGATATTGGCTTTGAACATTGGTTTTGTATCCTGTTGCCTTGCTGAAAATGCTTGGCAGTTCTACAAGTTTTCTGATAGACTCTTGAATGTCTTTTATGTATAGGATCACATCATCTACAAATAGGGTTCCCTCAATCATGTCCTTTCCTGTGTGTTTTCTTTAACTTATTTTTCTGTCTCAAAAAAACTTGAAGAATTGCCAGTGGCCATGTCAGAGAAGTAGCAGGTAGTAACTGTCTTCAGGGGATCAGCCCACTGGGAAACAAAATCCTGATGGTTGAATCTCAGACAGGCAATGCTCTGAGAGCCTCAGCCCCAGAATGTTTCTTTCTTTTTCCTTTTTTTTTTTTTTTTTTTTTTTTGGTTTTTCGAGACAGGGTTTTTCTCTGTGTAGCTTTGCACCTTCCCTGGAACTTGCTTTGGAGACCAGGCTGGCCTCGAATTCACAGAGATCCACCTGCCTCTGTCTCCCGAGTGCTGGGATTAAAGGCGTGCGCCACCACCGCCCAGCGAATATTTCTTACTACTGCTGCATCTTTGCATGTTTGCCACTGACATTTTTCTCTGGTATCTGGCATGGCGTGGATGGGTGTGGGGGGATCCCCACTGCCCTTACAGCAGTGTGATCATCTCTTGGAAATATCCCGTTCTACTGGGCATTTTTACCTGTGGATTATTGTGGAGATGATTTCCTCCTAAGCTGTACTGTTCAACTGAAGCAATGATTTTATACAATAATAGTGTTAGTTTAGAAAGGGTTTTGATGATTGAGGGTTTTTAATAAATATAGTAAAGGATTATGATAGAGGTTAGTTTAGTGGGAAAATTAGCATAGGTAAAGGTAGGATAAAATGTTGCCCCTGCCTCTGATAAAGCAGAGGCTGCAGAAGATAAACAGTAACAAGGAAGTGTCACAGAGTTTCTATTGAGGAACCATATAGACTATGGCTTAGATTAATGAGTAAGAAAAACATTTGAGTCCCAGTAGCCCAGCTAGCTTAAATTCTTTTAATTTTAATGTTGGTAGATGTGTTCACATGTTTCAGAGTGCATCATAACTGAAACACAGCTTTGAAAATAACTTAAGGTTAGATTGAGATGTTTTTGTGAAATAGCTTTGAGGAAAAAATAAAAAACCAAGAAGGCAATCTGAAGTTTTAGACAGACACATGGTTGAGTGAGGGACTCCTTAAGGTCAGGAATCAAAACCAAGGCAGCCCAATAATCATTTGAGATGACGATTGATTCCTTACATTCCTTTCTGCCCTCAGCTTCCTGATATAAAAACTATTGATGAGTGGGTGTGCACCCTAAGGATTTAAAGTAGAGCTGACTGTTTTTCATATATAAAGGTTTAGGTTTGTGATTCTCTTAAGATTCCTGATAAAAATATCTTTCAAGATAAGTAATAAAGTAATTGGTCCTTTCTTTGTAGCTGGAAAATGCAGCCTGCCAGTAAAAGACCCAGCAGAGAAGAATACCTTGCTTTTCCACACGGTTAATCTATAACAAGTTGCTTGAGTATGAATGTATGTGGGCTCTTGGGACAACTTGTTTTTTAACCTGTAATACGTAAAATGTTTATTCATGTAAAGGATATGGAAAACGTGTTTTTTCCTTGTAGTCACTTGAAAAATAGAATGTACCCATACAGATTTTTTGCATTCCTTAAAAGGTTTTGCTGGGGTATATAAGCTGTACAGGAAAAAAATGAAGTGAATTAGAAGGAAAAGATCAAGAATGAGAGAAGGAAAAACACCAGGAAAGATGTAGAGGAAAAATTGGGAGAAGAATAAAAAACAAGGCAGAAGGAAATCACCAAGAGTGTGGGTGTCCTTTCCCTTACTCCCTCAGATAAAAAAAAAAAGTCCTAGTTTGCTGACTCTGTGGATCCTCATCGAGCCCTGCGCTGCTGGAGGTTGGTCCTTATGACAGCGGTAAAGAATTATATTTTTAAAGACTGGTTAGAGTGAGCACCGTTGTCTTGGTCCTAATTTTATTTGTTTTTTGGTTTTGTTGTTGTTGTTGTTTTCCAGACAGGGTTTCTCTGTGTAGTTTTGGAGCCTGTCCTGGCTCTAGCTCTGTAGACCAGGCTGGCCTCGAACTCACAGTGCGAGTGCTGGGATTAAAGGCGTGCACCACTACCTCTCAGCTTGGTCCTAATTTTAAAGGAAATGCTTCCGGCTTTTACTCATTTAGCAAAGTGCTGGCTATAAGCTTGTTACATATTGCCTTTGTTATCTCCAGAAATGTTCATTTGGTCAGTTTCTCAGGGCTTTTATCATGAAAAGGATTTGAAGTTTGTCATAGGCCTTTCCTGAATCTATTAGCATTATCATGTCGTTTATGTCATTTAGTCCATTTATATATTGTATCATATTTATTTACTTGTATTGTGTTGAGCTCACGTTGAATTCCTGGGCTGACACTAATTGGGACTTTAATTTAATTGGTAGAATTTTACTGAGAATTTTTATATCTGTGTTCCTCAAATTGGTATATGATTGTATTACACTTTGTGTCCGTTTCCAGTTTTCTTATCTCCTGCTCCCAGCATTCCTCAGTTATCTGTAGTTCTTTGTGTAGGGTTGTGGCCTCACGGGCTTTTCCCATCCACTTGGACATATCTGTTGGTGCTGCCCTTGTTCAACTCAAGTCTGGGCAGTCGTGCTGGTAAGACTTTATGGGTGGAGCTTCTGACGTTACTAAGAGACACAGTCGCACAGCAAATTCTCTGATCTTCTGGCTCTTAGAATCTTTCCTCCCTCCCTTCCACAGTGTCCCTGATCCTTAGATGCAGGAGTGTTTTATAGCTGGATCCACTGGGTCTGACCTCCACAAGTCTGCATTTGATTGGGTGTGGTTTTCTGTTTCTGTGGTCTCCATCTGTTGCACAAAGAAGTTTCCTTGCTAGGGGGTGAAGACTATACTTTCCTGTGGGTATAATGACAATGTTTAGATTATTAAGGATTACATTGATAAAGTACAGGTTAACTGTATTTTTAATTCCATGGAAGAAAGTGTCTCTGTGAATGTGGCATGTTGTCATTTTATAGCATTTGCAAATAATGTCAAGTTGCTCTTCAAAAAATACTGTATTGAATAATCTTCAGCTGTATAAAAAAGCAGTCATTTTCTACCCACACCATAACTGAGAATAATAATTTTAATTGAATTGTCAGTTCAATAGCTAATTGAATTATTATCTGTAAAACTGTGAATTTATGAGGTCATTTTTTATGTTTATCATGGGTTTTTTCTTCCTTTATTTGCCTATTAATCTTAAAATCGTATTCACTTTGTTCTTTCTAAGGATTTGTAAGTGGCCTTCCCCTTTTGTGCTATAACTGCTTTATTATAAACAGAAAATATTTCTGTTTAGCCATTTAATTATGCTTTGTTTGGTTTGCCATAACCATCTCATATGACGGGCTTCACATCCTCCCCTCTCTTCCCGGCCACTCTCGTGTGTTCAGTCCCTGGGGACTTGGCCCTGCTTGTGCCATCTGAGTGCCTTCGCCTGCATTTGCTTCTGTCCCACACTTCGTGCTTTCTTGCTCTTGGGTGCCACTGACCCCTCTCTGAGAGTTCCCAGGAGTTCATGTGTGCTCCAGGACAGGGCACACTGTGAAAATCTGCAGGAATCATCACCTCCTGGCTGTTGACACTCATAGTTACCTGTTTCGTAAAGTGGACATCCTGAGTCTTCCCAGAACACCCCTTAGAATAGAAAAACCTGACACACAGAGAGTAGCCAGCTAGATATATACTTTTATTTACTTTCTCTGGTAGGATATTTTCTATTCACTCTTACTGGCTGGCATTACATTCCTAAACAAATTACCCACATAAAAATCTTTGTCTTAGACTGTGGTTTGAGGCTAAATCATGTGTACTTTTCACACATGAGATGCATTTCTAACTTTTCCCATTGCTGCAGCAAAACAGTTAAGAAGAAGCCACTTATGGAAGAAAGATTTATCTGGGCTTACAGTGTGACTTTACAGTCCATCATTGTGGGGGGAGGCATGGTGACAGGAGTATGAGGCAGATGGTCACTTTGTGTCCATTGTCACAAAGTAGAGAGGAGAGTGCTGGTGCTCAGCTGGCTTCCTCTTTTTTCTCCTTGTAGTGGACCCAGGATCCCACATGGTGCCATCTTTGTTCAGGCTTGGTCTTTTCTCCATCATTTAAACATCTCTGGAAACGCCCTTATGAATGTACCCAAAAGTGTATCTCCTAAGTGATTCAAAATCTAGTGAAGTTAACAGTGAAGGTTAACCATTGCCTTGTTGTATGGGAATAGACATCAATATCCATAATTCATATACTTCATAGTTACTTACTAAATTTTCATGATACAAGAATTTGCCTATCTCCAAGATCAGATAAATATTCATGTGCATTTTAATTCTTCGTCATTTCTGCATTTATTGTTAATAAGCTTAGTTAGTATATTTATTATTATTCCATAATATTTATATAAATTTTGAAACAGGGTCTACCAGATGTACATGTTTACCAGCTTTTTGTCCATTAGCATTTTAGAGTTTCCGGAGCTCAGTCAAAAGTTTTCTACTCTTCACTGTGTTATAATTATGTATTAATAAGCCTGTAGATGAGTTGCTAAACAGTCTTATTAATAAATAAAAACCCAGAGTCAGATATAGGGGTTAAAACCGAGAGATCAGAAAAGCAAAAAGAAGTCAGCTACATTCTCACCACTTGGAGATCCTCAGCCAAAGAGATCTACTTCCTGTATATACCCACGCCTATATGCCTTTCTGTTCTGCCATCTCATTTCCTCTCTCTGCCCAGCTACATCACTTCCTCTTCCTGCCCAGCTCTATCACTTCCTGTCTGTCTGTACAGACTTCCAGACCTTTATGGTTAGTGCTGGAATTAAAGGAATGTACCACCACACCTGGCTCTGTTCCCAGTGTGGCCTTGAACTCACAGAGATCCAGACGAATCTCTGCCTTCCGGGTGATAGGATTAAAGGCATGTACTACCATTGCCTGACCTCTGTATTTACTATAGTGGCTGGCTTTTTCCTCTGATCCTCAGATAAACTTTATTGGGGTACACAGATAAAATATCACTACATAAACCAAGTACGCAAAAATGTAAAGACTCACATAACAAGATGCCATGCCTTTGGAAGAGGAAAGCTTTCACTGGCATCACAGCCAGAGATCTCTCTACCACCCCATAAAGAGACCTGTCACACAAAGCACAGTAAGAAGCCAGATGCTTCCTCTGTGGGATCTTCACATATCTACTTCTGTCCCCATTCCAGGAGATTTGGACATTAAACAATATAAACAATATAACTTCCCTAATTATGGCTACTTTATGAACATAAATTTTTATTTAAATTATTTTAAGTAAATATAGTTATCTGCAAGGTCACAGCCACATGAAACTAGGCTTCAGTTAACACTATCCTGATGCTCATGAATGATATCACTGCCTCCATACTTCTGATATGTCCAATACAAACAAGTAGATAACAAATCATCTGCCCACAGCCATACACACATGTCTGTGTGTTTAGGAGGTTGTTCTGGCCTTCACACCAGTGTCCTTGAGCTCTCAGTCTGTGTCTGTGACAATGCCACCAAGGATGACTGAGACCCCTCAAACGTGTTTCGTTGACTGACGGAGTGAGCCCCAGAGCAGCAACCTCCCCTGTTAGCTGTTCTCCCCTGTTCTTCACAGTTTCATACTAAAATCATCGTGTCAAATTCTCCCCAGATGTGTGAAACCCGTTGTTATCCCATGAGGTACCTCTTGATATACCTAGCCCTGGCTGGCTGTGTACTCCAAATATAGCCGAAGCTGTTCTCCGAGTCATGGTAATCCTCCTGCCTCAGCCTCTCTAGTTCTGGGTTATGGGAATACACACCATACTAGCCTCTATCAACTCAAAAAGCCTCAATACTCAGTTTTCCATGTAGGAACATGAAGTCACTCTAAATTGCTGTGGGATGTTCTGTATGGCAAATGTGTTGCTGATTAGTCAATAAATAAAACACTGATTGGCCATTGGCCAGGCAGGAAGTGTAGGCGGGACAAGGAAGAGAATAAAGCTGGGAAGTGGAAGGCTGAGTTAGAGAGACACTGCCAGCCGCCACGATGACAAACAGCATGTGAAGATGCCGGTAAACCACAAGCCATGTGGCAAGGTATAGATTAATGGAAATGGATTAATTTAAGCTGTAAGAACAGTTAGCAAGAAGCCTGCCACGGCCATACAGTTTGTAACCAATATAAGTCTCTGTGTTTACTTGGTCGGGTTTGAGCGGCTGTGGGACTGGCAGGTGAGGGAGATTTGTCCTGACTGTGGGCCAGGCAGGAAAACTCTAGCTACACTAAATTTATTCAAGTGTCCTTACATGTTTCACAGTAAACCTTTATTCATATTGGACTTATGGATTAAGTTTTGTATCCATTCTTACATTAATGTTCTTTTTGCAATGTTTTGTTAAGTTTTGTATCTATTCTTACGTAGTGACTTCTCTGTTATGGATAGAATGCTTTCAGTATGGCTTGCATATGATCCAAAATATTATGTAATAAAACATGTTTTTGTAGTAAATTCACTTACAAAGCACACTCATTTAAAGCACTGTTTACATTTCCCCTATCCAACTTCCTCTCTTCCTCCATCTAACTTTTATCATGATGTATCAGAAAGATTTTATTTCTGTTTTCCACTCTTTGACAATAACCTTGGAGTAACAGGCAATAGTATGTCAACACTTTGGCATCTGGTAATATTGTCTAAAATCTTTGAAGCCACCCTGCAAGCTAACAGTATATCCTACATTTTTCAAAGAATGTGTGTAACTTACTCACTTATCAACAGTTGGTAATTTATTAAAACAAGAGGAAATCTGGGAATAGATAACTCTAAAGTTAAAAGTAATCCAAAGAACTAAATGTCTTTCTCCCAGACAAGATAACCAGACTGATCCTTCCTGAATTCCAGTTCATACTTATCATATATCTACATACACACACACACACACACACACACACACACACACACACACACACACGGAACATTTCTAAATGTGTATTCTTTGTCTAACTTTCAAATAAAAAGAAGCACATGGATAAAATGGTAAATTCCAAACTCCAACAAAGTCCCAAATACTTTTTTTTCATTGGAAATAAATACCATCAATACTTTTAATGAAAATGTTAAAGAAAATCAACTTCATTCTCTTTTAAGCTCTGCCTTGTATGCTTTAAATGTATCTATTCTAGAATTTATTGAATCAGTACCCTTCTGAATATTTAGATTGCAGAAGCTTTCATAATAACGAAACATAGCTCTTCTTCTTGATCATTTTGATTATGAGAAAATACTGCCATGTGGTCCTAAACTCCAGAGCTGAGCTAGACAAAGGCAAACTATTTCATAACATAGATCTCCAAATCATATAATTAATACATATAAACATATATGGCTGTGTAATATATATACATTTTATATGTGTGTGAATAAAATCTTAATATTTACATCTTAGATTAATCTATTCCACTGGCAAATTAGTGGATTCTTCTGTTTGTGGAGTCTTGGGCATTGCATTATCTAGAATGAATATTTGTCTCATATGTAACATAAAGCCAGATTCACAGTGACGTAGGCAAGACCAAGTTCCTATGCACAAGACAGTCTAACAACCATCACCAGTGTTCATATCTCTCTAGACTCAACATTCAGTCACCTGGAAAAGAGAGTCTAATGCCATGACCATGTCCAGCTATCGGAATGTCTAGGAAATGTAGTCTTCAGTCCACCAGAAAGCCAGCCAAAGTGGTCTGCTGCAAGGGGTGATGGGAAAAATTAGTCAACTGTGTAAAGGTTGTATTCAGCTTGGACAATATCCCCTGTAACCACTTAGGGAAATATTTTGTGTTGTTGTTGTTTCCTTAAATATTGATCAAATACTTTTATAAAACTTTTGGGAAGTTATTAAAAATATTAGTAGTCCAAAGTAGAAAACTGGATTTTATGAGTTTTCTTTATCTAAGGCTATTGGCTCTTCTGAATGAGGCCTACATTTTCTTGGGATGGTCATAATAACCTATTCTAAAGCATTTTTCAAACAACTGTTAATTGAACAATGTTGCCAAAACCAGTTCTGAGAAATACACCAGAAGCAAAAAAATCTAATGGGGAAAACAGACCATGTATCTACAACCTATAATTTCATCTGAATTAATAAATTCTTATGAAGTAGTATTTCTAACATTTTAAAAAATGTATTTATGTCTTTAATATTTGTTCTGCAATTCATAGTGAAAGACTTTTACAATAATGAAATGAAATAACAAAGTCAATTAACATGTAAATGTAATCGGAAGATTTCCTGTGTCCCAGTTGGCAGGTGTTTGGGACAAATCTCTCCCACTCGGATCCCCCAAGTAAACACACAGAGGCTTATATTAATTGTAACTAGCTCTTTCACCTAATTTAACCTATAATTCTTATCTATGTTTAGCCACGTGGCTTGGTACCTTTTCTCAGTTCTGCCTTGTCATCTTGCTTCCTCTGTGTCTGGCTGGTGACCGCTGACTCAGCCCTTCCTGTTCCCAGAATTCTCCTCGTCTGTTCATCTGGCCTATACTTCCTGCCTGGCTACTGGCCAATCAGCATTTTATTTATCAACCAATTAAAACAACACATATTCACAGCATACAGAACAACATCCCACAGCATATAAACAATTTATAATTTATATAAATCTTCCACACAAGTTGAATAATGTGTATAGTAGGATGAAATATGTTACACATTAAAATTAACCTGACTTTGAAGTTAGAAAACAAATTTTGTTTGAAAGAATAATGTGTGTGGTGCTGTGGGATGATCCTTCTGTACACTGTGAATATTTATTACTCTCACTGGTTAATAATAAAGATACTTGGCCTATAGCAAGGCAGGATAAAGTTAGGTGGGACAATCAAACTGAGGACTCAGATGAAGAAGGGTGTAGTCAAGAGAGACGCCAGCGTGCCATCCAAGAAGCAAGATGCTAGAGTGCAGATAAAACCACGAGCCATGTGGCCATACACAGATTAATAGAAATGGGTTAATTTGAATGTAAGAGCTAGTTAGTAATGAGCCTGAGCTATTGGCCAAGCATTTTGTAATTAATATAAGCTTCTGTGTGTTTCTTTGGGACCGGGGAGTCGAGCCTAGAAAACTCCACCTCCACCGACAGTGTGGCTAAAACAGAATGAAAAAATAGATGTCGAAGACACATAGCCCAGTGTCCACGAGAGAGAAGTCAGGCAGTCACCCTTAGTTTTGTGAGGACAAGCATTTTATTGACGTGTCTTTGACTTGTCTGTGTGTATTGAAGGTGAGTATTAACGGTAGTTTACAAGCCCATGAGCACAGGCCCTGAAGGACAAAGTGCAGACTCCATCTAATTGATGTGGTAGTGTAACAGGTGGCTTTGCCAATAGGCATTTTTCAGCTCAGGATCATGATTATACAACGTGCCATATCAGGTAACTTTTGTTCTTGGGCTCTTTATGCCTAACAGGAAAATGATAGATTTATACACGTTTCTTGTACCTAGTCTTAGGCAACCTGTATATTTGGTTTTGTTTTGTTTTTAATGAAATAAGTCAGCACATTTTCTAACATTCATGTTTTCCTGCTTGGAAAAGCATATTTACAGACAGTGGAATGTCTTTCTTGGTGAATTAGAATCTTCCAAGGCACACCCCAGCCAGCATACTGGAAGTGCAATGCTGTGCACAGTGGCCATGTGGGGTACACTTCCTTATTGCTTGCTTTCGGGTACCATCCACAGTCTCAGCATTTCAACAGAAGGTGTCCTGTGAGTCCAGCAAGGCTCCAAGCAAGTGCAAAGCAGCCATGTTGATGTCCACTACTGAGCAAGCATCAGCAACCCTGAAAGACAGGTTCTCTTTGAAACAGACCTTGTTTCCTACACAGAAAGACACATGCCCTTCGAAGAAATTCTAAGGCACACTTTTCTTCCTCACATGGTTTCTGTCATGGCTAGACCAAAAAAATGGTGGCATAGAAACAGAGAAAACCAGTCAACCCATAGTGCCTTCCTTTCATATCTTCTTTCCTCATGAGTGTGCCCATAAGTGGGGACTGTTAGAATGTGCACACAGTCGAGCTATGTTTATACACTATGATGCTTTTGAATAATTCCACATGGTCACATTCTTATATATTTGTATATGTATTCAATAAATGCAATCAAAACTGATATAAAAATGAGTGAAAATCTGTATTCAAATTGAATTTTTAGCTTTTTAAAAAATTTTTTTAGTTTTTCTTTATTTAGAACATATAGTACATTTGAAAAGCCCCTAACAAGTTGTGAGAGAAAATGAAAAGGGGGAGAGGCTTGTGTGTTAGTACTCTGAGTGGGAGGATTCCTACTGTTTGAACAAGTGCCCCCACCTCATTTTACGCTGCATGGGACCTCACTTCTGCAGTGTGAACTTCATGGTGTCCTGCAAGCAGCCTTTAGCATGTGACTTGGCACCATTCCTTTGCATCACCACCAGGTTCTGATGGCCTGGTCCTCTCACCCCCACAGTCCCTCACCTTTACAAAAGATCCCTTCTGTTTAATCCGGCTGAGGTGTGCTCTGTTCTTTACAGCTGACCAACAAAATACGATAATAAAATAAAAACAATAACTGAAACTCCACATTCTTACTTTGTGCTCATACACTGTCTCCTAACAGTGAAGGAAGTGCTCGGAGAAAATGTAGTTAAAAATCTAATTTTCTGGGTTCACTAGCCGCAGGTTCACCAGGGCCAAGTTCAAACTCCAAGAATCTGATTCGCACCCTGTGTGGAACCACATTCCTATTAATATGAGTGCTGCTGAACGTTGTTGATCCCTATGGCAAGAATTTTACTAAGTTCTAAGTGGGCAGAGTGCCATTCAAACAAATAGGCATTGTTAGAGTCCCAGGCAGTAAGTGCCGGATCCAGCATGTTGCTGAAAACAATATTCTTCGTCAGGGAAGACCTAATAAACTGGCCCTTCTGAGAACCATGCTGATGGCAATCAGGGGTGGCCAGTGCTTGTCTCGGGGATTCCTTGTCTCTGAGTTTTGTTTCACAGACACTTTCTTGATTTGACATGATTTTTAACAGTACAGGATTACTGTGATTCAGAAAGGCAGACCCAAGTCAGGATGAAAAATGGTTTCAAGTGGAAATATTCACCATTTCCCTGTTCATTAGAAGGTCCAAATTCACTTTCCTGGGAAGTTTTTTCCATGCTCTGTGGGGAGGTGTCGGGGGGGTGATGGGGTGAGGGGTGAGTTATGGAGTAAGGGTGCTCTTGCTGAAGTTCACAGATGTAGCCTGGCAGAATTTAAAAGTTTGCAATTACAATAGATCCTCGAGAGATTTCCACAAATAGATAAGGAATAGTAAGAGGAGACTGAGAATCTTGGGACGGACTTCTGTGGTCCCTTCTCATGCTAAGTTTACCTTTGTACCATGAAACTCAGTGCGTGGAAAATCCTATCATTGTCACTTAGGGTCAGATGTCATTTCACTTTCTAGTTATTTCTAAATGACGCTGCTAAAAGGTCAGGGACAGACAGTACTTTTTAAAAACCATGTCACTTACTCCTTGAGGGGAAAAACATACAAATGTGGGCTAAACTGTACAAGTCAAAACACTGCAAAACCATAAAGGTGAGGACTAATATTTCTTTGCCAGCAATTGAGTGGGATGGTGCCTGCATGATTTATTTTAAAATAACAAAACACCTGGAACAATGGAGTACTTCTCTGTGCCTCATGGGTATCCATGACTCCAGTTCATGACAGAACAAGTCATCAGCTGTCTGCCAAACCGCCCAGAGGACATGACTGATTGCTGCACACAGAACCCGGTGCAGGCTCCAGGTACCGAAATCCCAGGATGGTGAAACACAAAACTACCAAAAGAGAACTCTCCCTCAAATGTTGCCACAGTATTTACACTGGTGACCAGAAGCACTTGAGAAGTAGTAATCACAAACATCACAAGCAAACAGTCTCACCATAAAGAGTTATTTTGAAATCACTTCCTTAAGAAAGAGATCATAGAAAATGGACTTGGTGAGCTGTGGTTGCTCAGTTTGGGCATGCTGACACGGTACTGGATATAGACATAGATAGATAGATAGATAGATAGATAGATAGATAGATAGATAGATAGATAGATAAATGATAGATGATGATAGAAAGATAGATGATAGATACATCGATATATGATAGATAGATATAGATGATAGATACATAGATAATAGATAGCTACATAGATAGATGATAGCTACATAGATAGATACAGAGAGAGAGAGAGAGAGAGAGAGAGATTTCCCCTTTGGCTGTAAGAAAATATGAGCAAGGCACTTGTTTTTATTTTTAATTGTCAAACAAGAAAAATGCCCTTTTCCAAAAGTAAATTTTAAAAAGTTTGCTTATTATCTAAAATTATACTGTCATGCAAGGTAGTAATCATTTCTCAGTTGTTAAATTTATTACTACAAAATTACATTTCAAATCTTTGAATACTTAAAACTATTTGGAAGGAAAGGGTTTGCTGATATTTGCCTCCGTGCTTACATGTGTTCTCTCATGGCTGCTCAAATGTAGATCCCAAGAAGCTGACGAAAACTCATTTGAAGGGACTTCATCAGAGCAGGTGTGAGCGAGCAGGGAGACTGTGGAGGGAGAAGGCAAAGCCGGCACTGGCATGTGTAACCACATGGCTCCTCTGCCAACAGGATAGGGCTGCCAGGGCCACTGAGCAACGGCATGCCCACGCTCTTCTGGCAAAGGACCGGTGGTGCTTGTCTAGTCCCGAGCCGGCATCCTCCATTCACGGAGGTTGCCTCGGGACACCTCCCTTGATCTGCTGTGCTTTGGCTGTCTGGCCTAAGGAAGTGCTTGTAGCTTCAGAGGAAGGTCCAGTACCAAAAGCACGAGCCTCCTGGCCAGTACCGCCACATAAACACAAGACACCTGGTGGGATTGGGATTTTAGAAAAGGAGCCAGATCTTTTAAATGCTAAGAACAAGGACTGGAGATATGGCCTGGTGCTTGCTGGTCTTCCAAAGGACAGGTTTGGTTCCCAGCACCCTTATCCGGTGGCTCATCATCACCTCTAACTTCAGCTCCAAGAAGTCCAGTGCCCTCTTCTGGCCTACACAGGCACCTGCACTCATATATGTACACAGTGTGCCCCCGCCCCCCCCCACACACACTTTAAAATAAATCCTTAAATAATGGGTGTATATAAAACATTCCCTAAAATTATTCATTATTTATTCAACATTCAAATGTAACTGGGCACTTATCCTTTTTTCTTTTCCATACATTTGGCAACTCCCTTCCTGTGACACACTTGTAGTGGAATCCCACTGGCATGAGACCTGGACTGGTCAGCACTACTTCAGCTAAAATGAGATGTCAGTTAAAAGGAGAGAAAATACAAACATCTGGGTCACTGGGTACTCTTCAAGTTATTACCTGTGTGTGTTAGCATATTTTTACTGATGGTGGTCTGGCAACTATCACCACGGTGCGTGCACCTCATTAGGAATGTCCATCCAGTCTTCCAGGTAGGTTTCGGGGAATTTTTCTTGAAGCTGTCCTCACTGCCAGTAGCACCCTCTTCACACACCCAGAGACTGGTTCTTTCTGGAACTTTCTCTTCATCTTGAAGGCTCCTGTGCCTCTGAGATCTCTGTTCATTCCTGGAGGAACATTTTCCTCATGGAAAGACTTGCATTAAAATCATTACTAAACACCTCCACCCTGGGAAAAGATGTATTTTTGTTAAGCTTAGAGAAAGACATGTAGGTCTTCCAAACCTCCTCCTGGAAACCTAGGTCTCTGACTGTGCTTCCTGAATTTTTCTTATACTGGTCCCTGCTGCAGATTCTGGTGAGTTAAGTTAACTGGTGGGTTACTGGATTTTTCCAGACTACTCACGCAGGGGTCTGGGAAGTTCTTTCAGCATCCACCTTCTTCATTATGTGGATACTGCTGCTGCTTTCTGAAGATTATCAGAGACTTCCAGTCTGAGGAAACAGGATCAGCTGAGGTATTGGCAAGGTGAGGTGGCTGTGGCTTGTTCTGCTTCTCTGATCTTCCAGCGTTCACCCCAATACCTGGCTCCAGGTCTGATTTTATTAATAAGACTTTTTAAGATTCATGCTACATCTGGCGCCCAATGTTCGTGGTACAAATTCATGAAAAAGCCACTTGCCTGTGGCCTTTTCGGCCCCAGCTCAGACCCGAGCTACCCTCAGCTGGTTGTGGTGGAGCACACTGGTTGGATTTAATGAAGGAGGCAGAGGTAGGAGGATCCCGAGTTTGAGGCCGGCCTAGGAGGCTTGCTAAGGAGAAGCTTTGGCCAGGGCCTAGCCACAAACAGTGGTGGGACCATGGAGGCAGCGGCAGCTGCTCTGAGTTGCTGGCTCCTTCTCATAGTGTTGGTGACTGTGGTGATGCTGCTACCTGGGACAAAGGGTTTACTGCTGCTTGTTCAGAGAAGAATTGCCAGGACCACCGTGTTACAAGAAAGCATCGGCAAAGGTCAGTTTGGAGAAGTTTGGCAAGACAAATGGTGGGGAGAAATTGCTGTGAAGATTTTCTCTTCTGGGGAAGAACACTCATGGTTCTGAGAGACAGACATTTATCAGACTGTGATTGCTCCAAACCACAGAGGAGGCACAAAAAAAAAAGTCTGCAGGGAACCATGACCACGCCTAACAGCAACTTTGAAATCTTCAAAAGGATGACGGGACCCCACAAAGATGATTCCACATGGACTATGGTAAAGCCATTAAGCTGATTAATGCCAGGGAAAGATCGGCTTTGGACTACAAACTGCTCAGGGCAATTTCGAGATGGCTAGCTGAGATTCACAGAGTAAGGATTTGAGACAAGTCCTACATTTTCCCGTTATGCAGATACTGGACAAATGATACAACTAACTCTCTCAGGACTTGACAATTAACCCCAAAATTTTCTTTTCAGGATCCCCTAAAGATGCCTTCACCCCCAGAAAGCAGGAAGTAATTTTAAGAAAACGACGCCCTCATTCCCAAGAGGCGGGGTAGATGGTTTTTGGGTCATTTAATGAGTTATGGATATTGTCATTGTTTATGATGGTTGGTTACAAGTTCTTAATTGTTAATGGTCAGGAAAAAAACTGAACAAGGAGATTAGATTCAGAGTTTTTGTTTAAAAAAGAAAAAAGAGAATATAGATTTGAGGTAGATCATTGAATCTACTCTGAGAAAAAAAGATAAAGAAACAATAGGATAAATGGGTAGATCATTGAATCTATTCTAAAAAGAAAAAGGGGAGATATAAAAATGACAAAAGGTAGATTATTGAATCTATTATGAAAAGAAAAAAAGAGAATATGGATATGATAAGATAAAAAGGTCAATTATTGAATCTACTTTTAAAAAGGAACTACTTGTTTTAAATAGGATAAGTAATGAAAATTTTTGTCTGTGTTTATCAAATGTTCCTGGACTCGACATTTTTAATATATATAATGGAGTTTTTGTCTGAATCTGTCAAATGTTAATGAACTAGACATTGTTAATGTAATTCTTGACTGTATATATTGCATATACTTATTGGATATAGTTTTTCTTGTATTAGTTATAAGCTTTTTTTAATTTTAGACAAAAAAGGGGAAATGTGGTGATATTGTGTTCCCCAAAATATTGTGCACCCTAATAAACTTATTTGGGGTCAGAGAACAGAACAGCCACTAGATATAGAGGCCAGAAAATGGTGGCACACACACCTTTAACCAATCACTTGGGAGGCAGAGATCCATCTGGATCTCTGTGAGTTCAAAGCCACACTAGAAACAGCCAGGCATGGTGACAGACATCTGTAAAGAGGAAATGAATGCAGGATCTCCATGATACAGGGCAACAGCAGGATATCCAACAGGAGTCCCAGTGAGGACCCAGCATCGATAAAGCAGAAGAAACCAGAGGCCTCGAACCAGACGAATGACTCTTTGCAATGAACACTTGCACATAAAGATGTATGGATAAAAGGGTTTACTGTGTGACTCACTGTGTCACACTACAGCTTCCATGAGGAGATCTTTCCTTTTTTTCTTCTTAAATTTTATTTTATTCTGTTTTGGGTGGAGGCTGCAAGGGCAGAGGGTGGATACAAAAGGACAGGAAATGAATGGGATTGAGATGCATGATGTGAAAGACACAAAGAATAAATAAAAGTGAAGTTTAATATAAAAAATTTAAAAATAGAAAAAAGATATTCCATGATAAAATCAAACTTAACCAATATTTATCTACAAATTCAGCCCTACAGAAAGTTCTGGGAGAAAAGCTCCAAACTGAAGAGGGTAATCACACCCAAGAAAACTCAAGGAATGAACAATCTGAGACCAGCAAAATCAAAAGAGGGGAAAGGCACGCTCATACACACGCCGCCGCCACCACCACCACAACAAAAACAAACAACAAAATAACAGGAACCAATGAGTACTTCTCATTGATAACTCTCAACACCAATCATCTCAATTCCCTAATAAAAAGACACAAGCTAACAGAATGGATTTGAAAACAGGGTCCATCCTTCTGCTGCATCAAAAAAAAAAAAAAACCACATCTTTAATATCCAGAATAGCCATCACTTTTGGGTAGCAGGATGGAAAGATATATTCTAAACAAATAGACCTAAGAAGCTATCTGATGTATCCATCTGAATATCTGACAAAATAGACTTCCAAAGGTAATCAGGAGAAATAGGGAAGGTCACTACATACTCATCAAAGAAAAATACTACAAGAGGACATTGCAGTGCTTAACATCTATGGCCAAACACGAGGTCACCCAAGTTGACAGAACAAACACAACTACAGCTTAAATCACATACTGACACACGTTGATAGTGGGAGTCTTCAACGCCCCATTCTTGCCAATAGGCAAGTCATCCAGACAAAAACTAAACAGAGAAATGCTGGACCTAACTGATGACCTAAACCAAATGGACATGACAGATATTTACAGAACATTTCACTCAAACTCCAAAGAATATACCCTCTTCTCAGAACTTCAAGGAACTTTCTCCAAAATTGACCACATATTCAGACACAAAGCAAGTCTCAATAGATACAAGAAAATTCAGATAAGACTGTGTATCCTGTCTGACTACCACAGATTAAAGCTGGATAACAACAGAAAGCTTACAGACTCATGAAAACTGAACAACTCTCTACTGAATGAAAAATAGGTAAAGATAGAAATTAAGAAAGAAATTAAATACTTTCTGCAAAGTAAATACACAACATACCCAAACTTATGGGACACATAAAGACAAGTTCACAGCACTAAGTGTCTACATAAAAAATATTAGAGAGATTTCATACTAGTAATTTAACAGCACATCTAAAAGCTCTAGAACAAAAAGAATATATCACACTCAAAAGGATTAGACAACAAGAAATAATTAAACCCGGGCTAAAAAATCAATAAAAATAGAAACAAACAAGAAAACAACAATACAAAGAATCAATGAAACAAAGAGCTGGTTCTTTGAGAAAATCAGTAAGATTAACAAACCCTTATCCAAATTAACTAAAAGGTAGAGAGCGAATACCCAAATTAACAAAATTAGAGATGAGAAGAGGGGCATAGTAACATACACAAAGAACGTACTTTAAAAACATGTACTCCGCCATTGGACAAAAGAAATGAGTAAATTGATACATACCACTTACTAAAGTTAAACCAGGCCCAAATAAACTGAAACAGACTACAGGCCCTAGAGAAGTAGAAGCAGCAATTCAGAGTCTATCAAAAGGGGGAGCCAAGGATCAGAAGGCTTTATCAGAGAATTCTACTAGACTTTTAAAGAAGAGCCAATGCTCCTCAAATTGTTCCATAAAATAAAACCAGGAGCACTGCTCAACTCATTTTATGAGGCCACAGTTATCCTAATAGTCAACCACATAAATACTCAACAAAAAGAAAGAGAATTATAGACCAATTTCCCTTATGAACATAGTTGCAAAATTTCTCACTGAAATACTTGCAAATCAAATTCAAGAAAACATAGGAAAATCGTTCACCATGATCAAGTAGGCTTTATCCCAGAGATTCAGGGATGGTTCAGCATACATAAATTGATAAGTGTAATCCATCACATAAGCAAACTTAAAGACAAAAATCACATGATCATCTCATTAGATGCAGAAAAGGTGTTTGACAAAATTCAGCATTTCTCATGATAAAATTCCTGAAAAGATTAAGGATACAAGGGATATACCTAAATATAATAAAGGCAATTTACAGCAAGCCAATAGCCAACATCAAATTAAATGAACAGAAACTCAAAGCAATTCCACTAAAATCAGGAACAAGACAGGGCTGTCCACTCTCTCCATATCTATTCAATATAGTACTTTCAGTCTTAGCTAAAGCAATAAGACAACTAAAGAAGGTCAAAGGGATAGAAATTGGAAAGGAAGAAGTAATAGTATTCCTATTTGCAGATGATATGATAGTATACATACAAGTCCCTAAAAATTCCACCAGGGAACTCCTGCACCTTATAAATATTTTCAGTAAAGTAGCTAGATACAAAATTAACTCACAAAAATCAATAGCTTTCATACATACAAATGACAGACTGACCAAGAAAGAAACCTGGGAAATAATCTTTTTACAATAGCCTCAAATAATACAAAATAGCTTGGGGTAACTCTAACCAAGCAAGTAAATACTTGTATGATAAAAACATTAAGAAAATGAAGATATCAGAAGATGGAATGATCTTCCAATTCATGGATTGGTAGAATGAACATAGTAAAAATGGCCATCCTACCAAAAGCAATCTACAGATTCACTGCAATTCCCATCAAACTTATAACATGATTAATTCTTCACAGAAATGGAAAGAACAATTTTCAGCCTCATACAAACACACACACACACACACACACACACACACACACACACACACACACACACACAAAAAGATAGCTAAAACAATCCCGATCAATAAAAGAACTTCCAGAGGTATCACCATCTCTGATTTCAAGTTGTACTACAGAATTATAGTATTAAAAGCTACATAGCATTGGCCTAAAATCAGACATGGAATTGAATGGAATTGAATCAAAGGCTCAGACATAAATCCACAGACCTATGGATATCTGATTTTTTTTTTTTTATAAAGAAGCTGGAAATACACAATGGAGAGGACAAAACATGTTCAACAAATTGTTCTGGTCTCACTGGATGTCTGCATGTAGAAGAATGCAAATAGATCTATACTTATCACCCTGTACAAAACTCAACTACAAATGGATTAAAGACCTCAACATAAAACCAGATATACTGAATCTGATAGAAAAGAAAGTGGGGAATAGCCTCGAACACATTGCCCTGAGAAAAATCTTTCTGAACAGAACACCAATATGTAGGTACTAAGATCAAGAATTAATAAATGGGACCTTATAAAACTGAAAAATTTCTGAACGGCAAAGGACACCATCGTTCACACAAAGTGGATGTCTTCAGAATGGGAAAAGATTTTTTTACCAACTACACATTTGATAGAGGACTAATATCTAAGATATATAAGGAACTTGAAGAACTAGGTATCAGGAAAACAACCCAAGTTAAAGATGGGGTTCAAGAGAATTCTCAAAAGAGGAAACTCAGATGGCTGAGAAACATAGAAATGTCCAAATCCTTAGTCATCATGGAAATGCAAATCAAAACTACTTTGAGATTTCATCTTACACCCATAAGAACAGCGTATGATCAATACAACTCATGACAGCTCATGCTGACAAGATGTGGAGCAAGGGAGACACTCATCCATCACTGGTGGGAGAACAAGCTCATATGGAAATCAACATGGCAGTTCCTCAGGAAGATGGGAATCGATCTACCTCTAGAAACAGCTATATTCACCCTTATCATATGCCCAAAACATTGCTGTGGGATGTTCTATATGGCAAATGTGTTGCTGATTAGTCAATAAATAAAACACTGATTGGCCATTGGCTAGGCAGGAAGTGTAGGCGGGACAAGGAGGAGAATAAAACTGGGAAGTGGAAGGCTGAGTCAGGGAGACACTGCCAGCCGCCATGATGACAAACAGCACGTGAAGATGCCGGTAAGCCACGAGCCATGTGGCAAGGTATAGATTTATAAAAATGGATTAATTTAAGCTGTAAGAACAGTTAGCAAGAAGCCTGCCACGGCCATACAGTTTGTAACCAATATAAGTGTCTGTGTTTACTTGGTTGGGTCTGAGTGGCTGTGGGACTGGCGGGTGACAAAGATTTGTACTGACTGTGGGCCAGGCAGGAAAACTCTAGCTACAAAACATGCTTCATCATACCACAGAGACACTTGCTCAACCATGTTCAATACTCCTCTATTCATACGGTGCTGGTCACTCACACTTGGTTCTAGAATGAACTCTAATTCCTTTTGAGGTGAGAGCTATGCTTTGTGAGAACAACTACTTAGACATGAGCCATTTTATTTCAACAGCTCCTTAGAGTTTTCATGTAAGAAACTGGTAACCATGGCCACGGCTTCTCCTTTTGAGCCTTCCTGTGAAGTTCAATGAGAACAACTTAGGCAGAGCCCACAGCACAGCACCACCACACAGTATGGGTCAATATTAGCTATTGCTGAGCCACAATTAAAAATGGACATGATGTATATTCCAGCAAAATCACTTACTTTCTAAGTATTCCTTGGTCCACTTTACTTTCCCACTGCCAAGACATCCGATAGAAGCAGGTGACTAGACTGGACACTGTTCATTTTGAGTGGCTGCACAGCCTCCTGGAAGGCTTCCAAATCTGCTCATCATGGGCTGCTGCCTAACAATTCACTCCTGAAACACGGCAGATTAAAATAACAATAAACACTTCCTAGGTCAAATGCCTGTTGGAGCCCCTGGAGTTCCTAAAGTCATGTCAGCTGCTCCTATTACCACGTGAAGTTCTGACTGCATGTGGAGACCTCATCATGAGGTGGCTCTCTCATTGGACTGGCAAGTTGGTGTGCTAGTGGCTTCTTGGTTGAAGGCCCCAGATCTTCTGCCAAGAGCTACGTGAGGGCCCTTTCAGCATGGTGCTCCTGTGGAAAAGACAACGTAAGGGCAACGTTGCAGTGTCTTATGTGGCCTAGCGTCAGAACCATATGCTGCTGCCTCCACAATATTTGATTCTACTGGTTACAGGGGACAATCCCAGGTGTCTGGCATCTTTGGGGGTCATCCTGGAGCTAATTCATGTATTAAAATCACATACAATGTTTGTGCCCAGAAGAAACCTGCTACAGTAATGCTGACTTAACTGGAGAACGCAAGCAAACTCTTTTCAAAACTGAATTAAACCTATGTTTTCCCCTTGAATCCCTGCCAAATTCAACCTTCCTACCAAGCCCTCTGCTTTGAGGAAAGATGTAAAACCACGATGTCAGGGAGCCACTCTCAAGCAGAATTCTACCCAGGACATGTCAACATACCCTATTCAGTGTATTTAGTAACACAGAAGAGCAGGGTCCTCACTGCACCACCATGTCTTCTTTTCTTTTTGTTAATTTTCTGTATTTCCCTAGTCTTAAATCTTACAAATTGTATAGTATCTACCTGATCACTAAAGATGCTGTCAGTGTCTCCCTTAAAGAAATGAGATCATGAGGGTTGGGGTGGGAAGAAGAGGGAGTGCTGAGAGCAGCTGAGGACTGGGGGGTGGGGTGGGGTGCATAGGGATGGTGCTGGAAGCAAATTCACTCAGCTGACCTTCCCTGACAGGATGAGAACAAATAAAGCTGTTGGCAGAATCAGGAAGGATTTAAGGGCTGGAAGAGTGACATTTGTTAAATACTGACTCGGGGAGATGGAAACTCCTTCCCAGGAGGTCCTCAGAGACAGGATAGATTCGAATCTGTCTGGAAGAATTTAGGTGTGGTTTTTCTCCAGGGCAAGTGAATTGGTTTATATAACTTCACAAAGTTTCCTGTCTGCTTTTTCGACACCCTCCCATGACTATTTAAAAACTTACCCGTTGCCTTTCCCCACCCCGACAAAGGCCCCTTAGGTGCAGAATATTTGGTGACCATATCTCAAAGCTCAGTGACCCCCTCTTCCGGGAACCGGGAGACCACCCACACAGAGCAGTGATAGGTGGCACCTAAAATCTACACATTCGCCCTGCTGCGAATTGTCTGTCGTCTTCTTCATTGTTCCGTTTGTAGAATTATTTGCAAAGTCTGGTTGTTGGTACTTAAAAAAAAAAAAAAAGAGTTTCTATTACTTGGGAGTTTTGTTTTGTTTTGTTTTTTTACAATAGTACTCCCCATGAAAAATGTTCTAATTAACTTTTAGTATATGCAATAGTATATGTACGTTTTTAAACTTCAACACTCCTAAGGAAAAGAGGAAAAAAGCCTGGAACTGATGCTTGCTCCAAGCCTTGTCACTGTCTATGTGTGTGTTCTCATAGGAAGAAACCCAATGCTTCCAACAGAGTCTGTGAATGTTAGGTTTTCTTTTCTAAACAAACAATGAGATGATCAATTTCAATCTCATGCCCAAGCCTCTATACAAGTGTGTTTCCATTAAAGTTCATCATAATGTTTTCAAGTGTGTTTCTCAAACAAATCAAGACCGTTTTGTCCTTACATAGTTAAATTGTCTTGATTTCATTTGAGAAAAACACCATACACCAGAGGTCAACGGAAAATGTACCAGAGTGCACTGTTTTCTGAAAACGTATGGTCCTAATGGGAAGACATGACATATTTCATCTTTAGATGCAGAATCTAGAGAAGCAGTGCCTCCCTTCCCGTGTGGTATGTGGCTTTCAATGTGTGCATTCAGTGAATTTCAATTTCTAAAATCCAATATCCACCTCTCCCCACCTTCCCCTGGTTATTTTATCGTGGAGGTTGACGACGCGCGCCTGTTGCATACTACCTTAACTACAATGTACCCTTGTGGTTGCACCACACAGCCCTGTTTGGATAACCATAAAATTGCCAGCCCTCACTCCCCACAGCCTCACACGTGAGCAGTCTTGAGAATCTCTGCTAAGTAGCTTTGTATTCCCAAAAGACATGAAAACGTAAAATTTATATTTTAAAGTATAACAGTAGATTAAAAATAATGATGATGAGCATGGATTACAATACATCAAACATGTAAGAATGCATAAATTTATAGTAGACTTGAACAAGAAATACTCATTAACTGTCATTGGAGATGCATAGTTCCAACTCATCATTCTTTTAGTTTACATTTTTTTTATTCTGTGTGTGTGTGTGTGTGTGTGTGTGTGTGTGTGTGTGTGTGTGTGTGTGTGTTCTCGTGCACAGTGGTGGTGGTGGGATACCAGTGGAGGTCTGAAGACAACTGTGGTTTTCTTTTTCCACCATGCAGCTTTCAGGGATCAAAACATCCCTGCCAGGCCTGGCAGGGAGCCCTTTCACCCGCTGCCCCAGCTTGCCAGGCCCTTGTTCAACCTTCTTAAGATGAAGCGACAGAGGGAAAAGTAAAGTCAGTCCCACTTCTTCATGAAGTATTCACTGGGGGAGCTAAAGCATGCGGGAGAGCAAGTAACCTACAGAAGACAGGCAGTTAATAAACGCACAGAAAATACAGAGAGACATTCACCCGCACACACCTCTGTTCTACAGTCACTGATGGAATAAAGGAGGTAGACACACATCGAAGGCTGCGTAAGCGTCAGGGGCAAGTTCCCATGGAGACCGTTGTGATAGGACATCAGGTTGGTGTCCCTGGAAACGACAGATCAATTTCATCATCACCAAAAGAGCAACAGAAGAGATTGTGGGTCCCCTGAATGAGGTCTCGAGAAGGGCACAATGCCGTCTGCGAAGTATTGTTCCAGGTAGAATTTGAATCAAGGTTCTCAAGCTAACCTGACAGTATTCAGAAAAATACAGATGCTGAAGCGAAGCATCTCTGTACCATAAGGAAGCAAGCAACCAAATAGAAGTCTTTTAATACATTTTTTTTTTTTTTTTGGTTTTTCGAGACAGGGTTTCTCTGTGTAGTTTTGGTGCCTTTCCTGGAACTCACTTGGTAGCCCAGGCTGGCCTTGAACTCACAGAGATCTGCCTGGCTCTGCCTCCCGAGTGCTGGGATTAAAGGTGTGCGCCACCACCGCCCGGCCTTTTAATACATTTTTTAAAAGAAAATCATCTTATAAACTTCATTATAAAAAATAAAACCTTGTAAATAAATGAAAACATTCCTCACCAAAAATTTAAAGGACACTTTAAGGACAAACCATGGAGTCATTAAAAAACGAAAGAATGTTAAGAACGTGAAGGGCAGTAAATGGAAGTAGATTGAAACAGATGTAAACACTGTACACAGATCCTAACTGTGCAGCTTCTTATACTGCAGAGTGAAAAGTAAATTATGGAAAAATCATTCTGAAATTGTTGAAGAAGTTCGAATATTGATGTGAAGTATTATTAAAAGTAGTGTCTTAATAGTATCATGTATATTTAAAAACTTTAAACACCTGATTTCTTACAGCTTCATGCTAAGGACTTTATGGGGGAAATGATATGGCATTTGAAATTTACTTTTAAAACCTTCAGAAAAAATGTGGAGAGACAGATACAAGATTAATAAGATATTATTCCCTGTATATTTATGCCTGTATGAAATTTTTATTAAAGAATAAATAATAGAGGAAGTGTCATGAGGTGTCATGCTGATAAGAAAGAACACAGGCACCACTCCTTTACCTTCAGCACTCGGGGGAGCACCTGGGAAGTCTTCATTAGCTGTAGAATAGGGCTGCCCTTAAAGACAGCGCAGGAGGAAATGTCAGAAAACTATATTGGAGCTGCACTCTGTCTAACTGATAAGGAGCCAATCATTTATTTTGTAATAAATGTCACTCCAGAAAGGAATTTTACACTAAGCAATCAGATATTCTTTTCTTTGTTGTTGTTTTGGAGAAAAATGGGTCACTTTAAAAATGTTCCCAATAAGCTGATATGAAGCAACTGCAACATAACTTTGGTACTTAATTTTGATTATCACTTTGTGAATTAAGAAACACAAAGGCTTAGATGAAGCACAGCTTTGGATGTAGTCTGTGAAGGTGTTTCCAGAAACAGCTACCTGAGAAGGGAATGTAGCCAGCGTCACCCCAAAGGTTGGGGGACCAGACACAAAGAGGAGGAAGACACGTGAGTGCCAGCTTGTCTTTCTGTCACCCCAAAGGTTGGGGGACCAGACACAAAGAGGAGGAAGACACGTGAGTGCCAGCTTGCCTTTCGTGCCTCCTGACCCTCCTAGATCTGAGCAGGCTCCTGCCTCAGCATCAGGCCACTCTGCTGCCATGCTCTTCCTGCCATGCTCTTCCTGTCCTGGTGGACTTCAGGCCTTGAACCCTGAGCCACAGTAAGTCTTTGCTTCCTCTATTTGCTTCCTCTGCTCGCTTCTTGTCGGGTGTCTGCTCGGGAGAACAGTAAATAATATTTAAAAACTGTGACGAAAAAGGCAGGCTTTATCTCGTTTTGAAATACATTATAACTTAACACAGAGTCCACCATTTCCGCTTCTCTCCCACACGCAGAGAGCAGAGGCTTTGCGTTTTCTCTCCCCATCAACCCCTGGGGTTAAGGTGGCCATCTCCATTTAAGTGGGGGAAAATAACAACCAAAGCAGAGAAGCCAAGGGTCCTGAAGCATCAAAGAGTGAGAAACATAAACAAAACAAAAGTGGGAGTCCCCATCAAACGCCACTCCCCACAGCCATGCCATTTTCCCACTGACAAGCGATAGACAATGAGGCGTCAAGGATCTCATGCCCAGACAGATTCTTGGTTCAGTCTGCTGTCTACCCGAGCAGGTAGAGCAGGAGCTGGTCCAGTGCAGACAAAGCGAGAACACAAAGCAGGGAAACAGGGAAACTTTCCACGGGAATGTGCAGACCTCAGGCTTAGGGAGCATCCCCCACCCTTCCAGCCTTGCAAGACAAGTAGAAGCTTTCCCTAAACATGGAGAGCTCTGGTGACTCATTTCTTGCACGCACTAAACAAAAGTCCCTGGTTAGTCACCGCGAGGAGTCCCAGGGAAAGCAGGCTCTGCTACAGGCTTTTCAGGGACGCTCGTAGAGGTGACAGAGAAATGAGGTCACAGTCTTTGGGAAAAGCCTCTGAATGGAGACAAGGAACAGAGATAGAGATGCTTGACAGGAGAACAGACTTTGGAGGCAATGCACGGAGATGGCTCCTGCAAGGAGGCAGCCTAATGTGTGCATCTGGAGAGGGAATTTAGGACTCAAGACAAGGGGGAGAGATGACGAGCATCATAAAGAGAGGGGCATGGTTTTGAAGGAGGTGAAGGGAAAGGGAGAGAGAAGGCAGGCCAGCCTGCTGAGTGCCTGCATCTGTCTTTCATGGGGAGTACATCTTCATTTCATATCCGACACACTTGGGAGAATGAGAGGGCAGTGTAATGACTAGGTAAATAAAGGTATATGATATGCCTTTCTTTATGAGCTAAATGACTGTTTACGTTTGCTTCTTGGAAATAAACATAATATCCCAACAAATTTGTCATATGTCAGTTTCCATTATTCAAAAATATACAAGAGCAAATTTGCCCACAGAAAAAGGTTTTATTACTTTCTTAGGTATTTCTTTCTTTCTCAATGTGCCATGTCCTGACTTTCTCCTGTTCAGACTCATCAAACCCTTTGCAGATGGCTGGCCCAAGAGAGAAGCTGGTGAGGTAAGATGAGAAGACAGGAAAAATTATGCAGGTGTGGGAAGAGAGAGAATCTCTCCAGCCCAGACCCTGGTTGAAGCCAGTTATCACCTAAGAAACAAAAGTTCCATCACAATTAAGAGTACTCACTGTGAGACAGTATGTGTAGAGAAAGTCAACAAAGGTATTTCTTCAATGTTAACACAGCAATGAGCCAGTCTCAAGGCCTGAGTGTATATGAGCTTGGGTTGGTTGGGTTTTGTGAGTGTATACGATCTTAGGTTGGGTTTCGCCAGTATGTATGAGCTTGGGTTGGGTCTCAAGAGTGTATATGAAAGTTGGGTCTCACTCTTTTGGATATTTTCTGAGACTTGCACCAACAAAACTGTCTTAGAGTTTCTATTGAGGTAATAAAACACCAGGACTAAAGGCAAAATCAGAAGGAAAGGGGCTTATTTCAGCTTCCAATTTGTAGTTAATCTTCCAGGGAAGTCAGGGCAGGAACCTCTAGGCAGAAACTGAAACAGAGGCCATGGAGGAGTGTTGTTTACCAGTTTAGTCCTCATGGTTTGATCAGCCTGATTTATTATGCTCCCCATGACCACCTGCCCAGGGGTGGCATCACCCACAATGAACTGGTCCCTCCCACACTAATCACTAACTAAGAAAATGCCCCCAGAGGCTTGCCTACAGTCCAGTTTTGGGGAGGTATCTTCTCAATTGAAGCTCTCCGTTCCAAATGACTCTAGCCTGTGTCAAGAGGACATAAAAACTAGCCAGCACAAAACCATTGTTTCCAACGAATATCCCCTAACTTCCTGTTTCCCTATGAGCTAGACTTAAACTCTCTCATTGGAACCCTGTCTGGTGCCCCTGCAACACCTCTTTGTGAAGGAATCATTTAAAATTCCTTGGCAATGCTCTGATGATCAGAACTTAAAAAACAAGTCCTTGACTACTAGAGACAACGGAGTGTGACTCTTCTCTGAAAAAAATCCATACTCTTGGGAGTATCCTACTTTCTTCCCGTGTTACCTGTGCTTAGAATCTTTGTTTCAAAATGCCTTTTAATAACTTCTATGTCTGTTTCATACTGGATCCTGAAATTCTTTTCTGTGATGTGGCCATGGATCTAGTCTTACCTGAATGAAGGTCCTTTCAAGAGTTAGGAACCTCCGCCGGGCTCCTGTAGGTGACAGTGTGGAACTGTGCCCCCACCACTGCCACCTCTGACACTGGTCCCTCCATTATGTTCCATTATGTGTGAGATTTCTTCCTCCCACTTCCTCTGCTCTAGTTGCCAACCCCATTCTAGAACTTTCCCAAATTTCGTGTCTCCCTTACTGGTTTGTAGTATGATTCTGTCTACCTGCATTTGACATTTATGCATGTATTGCCTTAAGAGTAGATTTAATACCAATAGAGCTGAAGGAAATGGAGGAGCTGGTACATACAGAGTCCTGGGGACTTGAAAGGGCTTCTGGGCCCCAGTATGATGCCTGTTGGTAGTAGACCTTATCGAGGCTTTCTCACCTTGTCCTCTCTGCCCTCTCCGTCTTTAGTTACTCGCTTTTATCTACTACAGAGTTAATATCTAAAAGAGTGACTGTCCATTTCCACTTCTCAAGAGTCCAGGAAGCTTTAACGGATACTGATGACAAAGACTAATATCATGCCAATTGGTCACAGATGTTATCTAGGCTTCGTATTTATGTGTCACCATGTAAATTTGCTGAACAGCCAACATTACAAAATTCTGTCCTACAAAACACATCCCAGAGTTCCAGTGGCTTAAGTGATACATTGATCTGACCAATCTTCACTCATTTTAAGTCAGAGAAGAGAGTTGAAATGACAATATCTGAAATGCCATTTGCAAATAAAGCAGTAATTCAAAAAATGGCATGGCCAGTCTGACAGTATACACTAGAACGATGGTGGATTGCTTTAACCTAGTAAAATGTCATCTGGACAAAACAGCTTACTTTATTGCAAAGGAACATGTTCATGTCACACTTGGCTTAAGGCAGTGTACAGGGAGACTGAAATCAGAAATCCACGGTGTTCCAAGATCGATACCAGACACAAATTTAACACAGTATGATGTATGAAGAGAAGCCTTCAAGCACTGAGTAAGGAAGGAGCCAAAGTGACATCTGTAAAGAGTGGACTGCTGACCAAGAACAGAGTAGGGGAGGCAAGAAGAGCTGTTACTAAGGGAGCCGATTACCTCTAGTGGAATCATCGTCACACAATGAGTGCTTAGCCCCCGCCGCCTGTGCTGTGTGAGCACAGCATGGCACCCAGCTGTTCACAGGCCCTATCACAAAATGATTTATTGTTCTTTCCTTCAAACTTGTTATACCATCACATGCTGAGTTATCCAGAGGTAAAATATATAAGGTCTTCCCACAAAATCTCAGAGATACCAACTGTATCTGTAATGCTCCCTGTCCATCAAGAGTAGGTAAAGCAGAATAGCCTTTAATATTAGCCATTCAGGAGCACAGACCCACGAGGCAGCCATGAACCCCAGTGCAGTGCTACTGCCTCTGCATTGTGGGATATTTTGATTGCATTCTGCTGCTCCCAAGACTGCCAATAAAGTTTGCTTTGAATCAGAGGGCGGAGCTGATGAAAATTAGCCATAGAGGTTTTGGAAGACTTAGGACAGATAGAGACACAGGAAGTAGTAGGGGGATCTTGGGGAGAGACTTGGCCCTTTTATATTGAGGAACGAGAGAGAGGAAGTCACTGGTGGCTTCTCCGCTGCTTCTCTGATCATTCAGGTTTTTACCCCGATATCTGACTCCCAAGTTTTTAATTGATAAAGAATAATAAAGCCGGGCGATGGTGGCGCATGCCTTTAATCCCAGCACTCGGGAGGCAAAGGCAGGAGGATCTCTGTGAGTTCGAGGCCAGCCTGGTCTACAGAGTGAGTTCCAGGAAAGACGCAAAACTACAGAGAAACCCTGTCTCGAAAAACCAACAACAACAACAAAAAGAATAATAAGATAAATGCTTCACCTCTGTGCCACAGCAGAAGAAATGTCCTGGGGAGTCTCCTGCTGGCACTGAATTGCTCCAGTTTAGGAATGGCTGAATTTGCTTCTGTTTACAACTAATTAGTGACATTTAGCCACCTGACTTCACTCTTCCAGATGAGGACAAAGTAGTACAGTCTAAACCATGCGCCAGGAAATGCGGAGAACTGAAAATATGACAAGCAGATCGAGCAGTTCATGTCTCATTGATCAAAGTCAAGCTTTTGTTTTCCTTGTTTTTAATATAAACATCTACAGGTAAATAGATGAAAGTTGTCTGGTGTGTTGTAAGTACTAAAATGTGATCTTCCTGATTCCAAGCAAATTTTTTAAAGGTCTATCTTTCTAGAGTGTAAACAGTATCTGCACCATGAGGGACTTGATGAAATGTTTTGAGGTAAATAGAACTCCAGTGAGAAGTAAGAACAGCAGAAGAGAGCTAAGAGTAACACATGAGAATATCTGTGGCTAGCCCATTACTTATTAGTTTAAGAATCTCCAGTTAGTAATTCCCATAACAAGTGACGGCACTTTACCTCTGACTGCTCCTGAGCTGCAGTCCTTCATACCAGCACAGTGAGCCAAGCAAGAGCAAACGGGAAGGAACCTTTGTTTGTTCAGACCCCAACCTCAGCAAGCAGCGCAACAACGCCTTGTGCTCCTGCACGTCAGAAGTGATCACTCTTATTGATCTGGATTTTCCCCCAAATAAATCTGTAAATTTAAGGCAACCCTAGCCAGAATTCTAGCTGAAATTTTTCCTTATGGCACCGACGACTGCCAATCCCCGAGAGCAGCTTCAAAGAAGACCCAGAAACCTCCTGGACCCCTTCGAGTTTTCGGTCTAGTGAGAGACTCTGCATGGACCTGGACTCTGTCCAGCATTTACTTATTTACTTACTCAGGGTGACCTGACAGACATCGGGTAGTGACACTTCATTCCATCCTCATCTATTGCTCTTTCCTAGTCTTTCCATATTAAAGGTAGTACTGCAATCATGTATTTCCTTTAGTCTAGGGGTAGCATACTGTAGTGGGTACTTGTTTTAACAACTGTGACAGACCGCTCAGTGAACATCCAAAAGAAGGAAAGATTTATTTTGGCTCATAGTCTTAGAGGTCGCGGCCTCTGCCATGGCCTGGGGTGAGGCAGAGCTCATGATAATAAGAGAATGGTGTGAGAATTGCTCACCTCGGGTCACCAGAAAACAGAGCACTCCAGTAGCAGCAAGTTGCTCTGCTCTTCCCATTCAGGATGGATCGCCTGCTCTAGTTAATCATCTCTGAAAGCACCCCTACGCACCTACCCAAAGGCATGCTTCACTGATCTCCTAGAAATTTTTTAATTCAATCAAGTTGACAATCAAGATGACGTGTCACAAGTGGGTTGGGGGTTGATGCAGGGCAGACCCATGGGGTAGGTGTCTCCGGTCTTTTTCATAAGGAGTGTGACTCTGAGTCCATTATTTAACTCTCTTCACTTCCATGTCCTTGTCTGTAAAACGAACCCTACTGTGGTTTGCGTATGGCTTGTGCATGTCCTCCGAGGGTTCAACATTGGGAGCCTGGGACCCTAATCTATTGTGTTAAGAGGAAAGGCCTTTGGCAGATGACAAGAATAGAATACTACATGAAGGTGGAACCCCAGTGTTGACTACTGGTGTCTTGCCATCTGATGGTCTGTGCCCCCTCAGTTTCTGACAGCAAAAAGAAGCCATCACCATCACCTGACGTCAGACCTCCAGAACCATGTGCCAGAAGAAATCTTTTATTATAAAGTTGTCCAACTTCAGGTGTTCTATTATAATAGTGAAAATGGTCCATTACAACCTGGTTGTGGACATCTTGCAAATGATAAAGCAGGGTAAAAGGAATATTGCCACACTGAATGCCTTCTACTGGCTAGAGCAGCGTAATTACATCAAGTATTAGAAGTATCATGTATCGTGGCACTAACTCTTAAAAGGCAACTATTCTGTTTTAAATTTGTGTCTGTCAAAAGACAGACTGGTTCTCCATTTCTATACTTCTAATTGGTATGAGCACAAAGTTCTAAGAGTTAGCAGGTCAGCTCCAATCTTCTGCATCTGTTTCTGTGACTTGAGATAGCTGATGGCAGGAGAGGAAAACAACTCTGTGTGTCTTCGTTGGTAAGGAGTCACTCCCTTGCTGTGTCACATGTGACAGTGACCGCATCCGCACCAGGCTCTTCTATTTTCCCCATGAGCAGAAAGGTGTGGAAGGACAACTCTGTGCAATGTCCAGCATTGGAGCCAGTGGAGGAGAATCTGTGGGAAGGAGGGTAGCCCAGTGGGCAGTGTGGGAGCTCCAGCCAGTGAGCATGAAATGGAATTGAGCCCATCTCACTGGATTCTAATAGTACAATCCAGGGCTCATTGTTCTGTCTCCAGTAACACCACCCATGGCACCCACTTGTTCAGTCTGGTCACTGAGAGCTCCTCTATGTTCAGACTCCTCCAATCCTTCCTCCCAGTGCCAGATGCAACTTAAAGAGAAGGAAACAGCTCCCTCCCACACCCACTCAGAAGAGCACATGGAATTTGACCCTAACTCTCCATCAGCACAAGTTAATTTCCTGTGCAGAAGAGAATGCACGTTACAACTTCCAGAAACAACGTGTCTACCTTCAGAATGGTATGGTGGGTATGCCCCTCAGCATTATGGGTGAGTTGATTTGCATCCAATTCTATGCATCCTCTAGAGGGAACACCCACCCTTGGGGTTATGGTGATCATTCCAAAGGGTCCATGCTAGGTGCAGAAAAAGGGATGGCTATGTTTGTGGCCACATATTTCCCTGTGCTCTAGGTAGTTGCTATAGACTATATGCACACCCCCAGCCTAGGGTTTATAAATTGGAATTCTAAGTCTCAGTGTGATAATATTAAGAGGCTGGATCTTGGAATGTAATTAGATCATGAAGAAGCAGTGCACATATAAAAATATAGCAAAATTCGTAGTCTATCTGCTCTCTACCAAGTGAGGATGCAGGAAGGACTCCCTCTGCAGCCCAGGAGAGGCCCTCACCAAAGTCTGACCAAACTGCCAACCTGGTCTCAGACTTCCAGGCTACTTAACTGTGAGAAGAAAATTACTAGTTTTGTTGTTGTTGTTTAGCACAAATCTTAGAAGTTCTCGCCAGTTCCTCTGCTGATTCTATTTCCTCAAACTGGAAGCTTCTGTGTCCTCATCCAAATGGATCTCAGCTGGAGTGCTGCTCAAAAGCCTAAAAATTTAACCCAGCCTAGTTCCTGGTCCTCATGCCTTAAATACCTTTCTGCTTCCTGTCATCACTTCCTGGGATTAAAGGCTCTTGTTACCATGCCTGGCTGTTTCCAGTGTGGCTTTGAACTCACAGAGATCCAGATGGATCTCTGCCTCTGGAATGCTAGGATTAAAGGCATGTGTGCCACCATTTTCTGGCCTCTATATCTAGTGGCTGTTCTGTTCTCTGACCCCAGATAAGTTTATTAGGGTGCACAATATTTTGGAGAACACAGTATCACCACATTGTTATTGTTGTTTTGTGTTTTGGTGTTTTGTTTTGTTTTGTTTTGTCTTGTCTTGTTTAATGCAGTCAGTCAGTGACATTGTATTGTGGCAGCACAAACTGAGAATGGAGATAACACCCTTGAAACGCTACAAATGGCTTCACACTGTTCTCTGGCACTGTTCTTGATTCTTCCAGGTAGAAAGGACATTAGGAAAAGAGGTTCTCTCCTTCTAGTCATTGATGAAAATTAGACATCAGGGGTCTATTTGAGATGGGAAGACCTCTATGATCAGCATTTTCTACTGCCGTGGATAGAATATAGTATCACAAAACAAATGTGTGTTCTTTTCAGAGTAGAATAAGCAATAGCAGGGGGAGGGAATGCCACTTTCTAGTCTACCTATTTCTGTGTGATCCCAACTTAAGCCTGGTCTCTTTGTGCAAATGTCTGCTCATTCTGCCCATTCATCTCCAGCTCCATCAAGAGAAGCAGTGGTAGAGATAGCACATACTCAACTCCACACTGGTAAAGGATGTATGACCCAGAGCATTCAAGGACAGGGGCCAGGGACGCTCTCTCCTCTCGTAAGATGATAGTGGAACAGAGACCATTTTCTGCCCAATGCAGTGGCTTGTCTGGACATCAAATGTGGAACTGCCACTACTGTTTTGTGATGGAGAGGTGACCTGGGGAAAAGGCCAGGTTAAGGACAGACATCCCAGGGGGCCAGGAAGTTAGCTTCATTGCAGAGTGCTTTGCCTCACACTGGCAAGCTCCTGGGTTTGCTTCCCAGTACCAGCTTTTTTAATTGACAAAGAACTCAAAGCTTAGAAGCTGTCTTGTTAGCTGGGAGAAATACAGAACCAGATGTTAAATTTCCCTGGGGTCCCTTACGTGTTAAACTCTAGAAAAGACCCCAGAGTCATTTAACCACTTAAATGAAGCTTGTTAAATGTTTGTAATTAACACAAAGCATCAACTATCATTGCTACCACAGCTATACAATTTAGGTATGATCCTATATTTCAGTAACAAAATGAAATTAATGGGATAGTTAATTCAAATAATGTCACAGAGCCAGAGAGATGGCTCAGTGGGTAAAGTCATTTACCACCCAGACTGACAACCCGAGCTGGATTCCTAGGCCCTACACGGTAGGAAGACCTGACCCCTATGACTTGCTTTTGACTTCCATCGGCACGCCATGCTATGAATGAACACATACACAGGTAAATTATCAAAAAAATGTAAAAAATAAATAAAAACGAAATATTATAAGGAAAAAATGAATCAGAAAAAAATAGCTGGTCGATAAGAAATTAAACCATAAACACACACGAGTGACTTAACAAAGAAACTGTGAAGCTTACCAATTCTAGATGATCTTCCTAAATTCTCGGGAAAAGGGCTCTGGATCTGCCACCGGAAGCCACGCTCCCCTCCTCCCCCTCCCCCCCCATAGGCCACACCAAGACAAACAGTCATGGAAATGCTCGCAGATTTCTGTGAGTCATCAACCTAGGGATGACAAAGATCGGAAATAAGGGATTTTCTTCACCCCAAAGACATCCCAGTTACTAAAGCTATGATACAAAATAGAAGTAAAGTCAACAAAAGGAAATGGCAAAGGAATGTATGTAATTATAGCAAAGACAGGATGCGTGGCGTCTTCTCCACAGTAGCCAATAGGGCAGATCAGCTAATTCCACACTGACTGAGAACAGAGAGGATTACATAGCATAATGTCGTGGAAAGGGCTTAGCTGGCTTCCTCTGCTTGAATGGCACCCGCATATTAGGAACAATACTTTCAAGCTTCCTCAGTGAAAGTAAGAATTCGGAGAAATAGTTTTCAGACCACCTACATCTAACATCCACTAAACTACACAACACATTCCTTTTAGTGGGTGTGCTTTTTATAGCAATCATTCCAGTGACTGAAAAACTGCGAATGGGGTTATGGCATTTAATTAATTCACAAAATGCAGCTGTACTTCAAGCTCTGGCAGTTGGCCAATAATTTTAATGTAATTTTTTTAAGAGAAAATGCAATAAGAAGTTTCAGCAGGAATATTGTTTAATTTTTCTATTAGTTCTTAATTTGTTGAGACACACCAAGAGATGTGAGTGTTGGGAAAGTGCGCAGAAGTTAGGATCAGTGTGTATAGGATATCTACCTCAGCAGGAACAGGGCAATGTGATAGCAGTGTAATATGAGATATGCCTCCAAGGAAATGCTACCACATCACCAGATTCCGACATACCTTGGATATAAAGTAGAAAAACCTAAATCACAGCAGCTTAAACTAAAAGAAAAGTACTTGGGTTTGCATAACTCAGCAATAAAAAAGGAAGCTTGGCAATGGTCACAGTCTTGTCCTCTGGGTGGTAGTGTGACTTCCTCCATTGTCAGCTCACTGTGTAGAAAGAAATACGGCTGACAGAAGCGTCTAGGTTCATGTACTATTAGCACCATGAAAAGAGTCTAGGAAATAATTCTGATTGGTCTAATTTGTAAGACTGACCAAAATCTGTGGCTAAGGTTATAAGGTCCAGTAAAATTTAGGTTCCCATCTTTATACCAAAGGCTGTGGCTGTGAACATGGGTGGGTCACGCAGACCCTATTGTTACCCACTGGCTCTTTAACAAAACTTCTCATCTTACACATAAGGTCAAGAAATGAGTATAGTACCTATATGAGAAACAATTAATTAGAGAAATAGTCTTACAAACATCAAGTTATGAAGACAGTCTATAGAGTGCAAATCCTGTATAAGGGTCCAGTGTTCACAAAAACAGCAATTGAAAATGACCATTCATTCTAAAAGGGATGTATGTTAACTAGTTATGTACTTAATAGAGAAATGACTAATTTCCTTTCACTAAAGCTAGTTAACTTGGCTTCTCTCATTCTGACGTACTTGTGAGTGGGTCTCACTCCACCTTGCCATGAACAGCTTTTCTTTTTCCTTCCCTGCTTTCTTCTCTGGTTATTTGCACCCATTAAACTCTTTCATTGTTGCTTGTAAAGATATGTTTGTGTGAGTGGGGTATGTGTGCTTGCGTGTGTGTGTGTGTGTGTGTGTGTGTGTGTGTGTGTGTGTGTGTGTATGTGTGTGTGTGTGTGTGTGTGTGTGTGTGTGTGTGTGAATGTGTGTGCATGTGTGCATGTGTGCCTCAAGCACATGGAGGCCAGAGAAAGGCACCAGATAGGTACCTTGGAGATGGAGTTATTCAAATGCATGGGATGTGTAACTTGTCAGATGGCTACTGGAATCTGAACCCCAGTTCCCATGGTTGTACCATAGTCTATGTAACCACTAAACTGTCTCTGCAGTCTCTATCCACTCAACTCTTCATGCCCTTTAAAGACACCCTATCAAACTAGCTTAGGGAAAGAGAGAACATACAGAAAACAGATGCCCATTGGTAACAAACCAGGAACACTAAACCAGCAAGTTACCCTACCTGCAGCTCCCCACTCTGCATCCCCTATGTTAATATCACATTACTTGGACATAAATAAAACCATCACTATGTGTTTTTGGTTGACTGGCTAGTTGGTTTGGAGACCTGATCTGCAGAAAAAAAGGGACAGGAGCATGAAGCCAGGCCATGAGAGGCCAAGGCCATGCATGTACACTCCATGCCATGGCCTCCTCACAAGGAAAGGCCTGCTCTTCTTTCTTCGTGCTTGCTAGGTAACTCTAGGGGTAATTGGTCTACCTAGGCTGAATGAGATCATATGACTACTTGATCTTCACAGCATGGGTGTGGAGTTAGCTTTGTTGACCTCACAGGACAGTGCTCCAGTGGATCAGCCCATCCTCGCAATCAAATGCTAACTCAAGTCCTAGCCACGCTGAGCTCCCATCCTTTTTCCTTCCCCCGTCATTGTTTCCCCTCTGTCTTTAGTTCCGTACACATCTCTTTTTTCTCCTTTCTCTTTCGTTCCCCTCCCATTATTTGTTTGTTCTCTTTCAACTGGTTTCCCTTATCCTCCTGTCTATTTGTGTATGTGTGTGTGTGTGTGTGTGTGTGTGTGTGTGTGTGTGTGTGCATGTCCACAGATGTGTGCTGGTGAATGGGGCATGCGTGTGGAGGCCAGAGGGAAACCCCGGGTCATTCCTCCATGCTAGTCATCTTTTTCAGACAGGCGTGGAACTCACAAACCAAGCAGGCCGAGCTGGCTGGCCGGTGACACACAGAGATCTTCCTGTCTCTGTTTCCACAGTACAAGTGTGCTCCACCACTTCCGGCTGCTGCTTTCAAAGATGGATTCTGGGATCACACTCAGGCCCACATGCTTACAAGACAACTATTTTACTGACTTAGCCACCTGCAAAACACACACACACACACACACACACACACACTCATTTTAATGGCCGGTTTCTATGAGGGCCCTTTACAGCTCTTAACTGTAGAAGCAGTGGGTTCTGGTGGCTTTTAGCCTGGTTTCTACTTCTTGAATTTTCATATCACCAGGCAAAGTATAAGGAAGTGGGCAAAGCCTAAGGAACTCCTAGTCTATCATTCCTACCATATTTATGGGAAATGCCGAACATCTTGGCAAATGCACCCTTACTGTGAAAACGGATCATCTTGTTTGTTGTGACCACAAATGAATTCATGAAATTAAAATTATTTTCTAAAACTGTAGAAATCCTAAACTTAAAGTATAAAAACTTCTCAATGCCTTGACAATTTTTATGAAAAATTGTTTCATTAGAACTATTTTCCAAAATGCAGTGCCTCTAATGAAAATGAGTATTGAACTTTCCTCCACCGTTTGCCTTACGTGAAAAGGTGGTAATCAAAGCCTTGTGCACCGAAAGCTGAATGACCCCAGAGAGAACAGCTAATGTGGCCACTAAGACACTTGGATCACACAAATACTTTAGGCTCTGAACAAATAACAGCAACATCTTTAATGATCCGTTTGATTGCCAGTCAACACTAAGAAGAGCAAAAACACTTAAGGCTGTAAGCAGCAGGCTATTGGCTTCTAACTGCTGCTCTTGGAGAGGCTCTCACTCATATCCACAGGCCCTGGGAGAGTCGGTGCCTTATGGAGGGTCTCAGGCTCACTGCTGGCCAGACCAAATGAATGAAAACAGTGAAAGGTGCCAGATTACCCAAAATAGCTTCCCCATGCAGGGGAAAAAAGATATTAAATGGCCAGGGTCTGACCACCTGAGGTCATAGCCTTCCTGGAGTCCTAGCCTTCCAGATGCTTCCTGCCACCTTAGAAAGAAAATGAGAGACACAGACACTGTTGCTAAGACTGCTGCTGGATGCCCTATTAATATGATATCCATAAAAAATAAAGTTATTTGTAGAAGGAATCTTCATTCTAAAAATTACCTAAATGATGAAAGTATCCATAAGAAAATCTCAGTACCCTCAGGTGGTTCAGTTAGAATCTTAAACACACACACACACACACACACACACACACACACACACACACACACAGTAAAATCCATATGTAGATATATCAAAATATGTTGATATATAATGTCTCCAATGACAGAATGATCATGCTTTACACTGCTCCTTTGTTGTTCTTTAAGTATATGGCTCATTTGAAAGCTTTTCATAAAGGGGTGAGAAAAATATTCTTTGCTTTGTTAATAATATATATCGTGGAAACTGTTTTTCAATTAAAAATCAGTTTAGGGTTTTCAATCAGGCATCAGTGAAACGGGCCTTATGTCCTGGCTTACAGGCCATGCCGGCACCTCCTGCAGGTCTACCACCATAGTAATGTGGTTATACGACAGAGGGCAGTCCTCTTCCCTGGCTGCCTGAGGACCGTTGCCATCAGGAAATCACAGGATCTGGACTAGGAAGCTCATGACAAAGCCCCAGAAATCCATGCATACGAAGAGAGATGATTGTACAAGGATCTGAAAACCAAGAGGCAAGTACCGTTGAGGGCATTGTAAAGGTTGTCTTCCAATTTCGTCCATTTATCATTGCTGTAGTAAAACATCTGAGGCTAAGTAGTGTATTTTAAGAAAAGAGGCTTATTTGCCTCATAGCTTAGGACGCTGGATTATAATATGAGGTAGCTGTCCTTTTTTGGCTTTTGTTGGGTGTCTTGTGGTGATGGTATCTTGGCAGGCACATGTATGGGGAAGTCATATCATGAGACACAAGGCCAAAAACAATTTAAGGGTGGATTCTGTGTTTTAAAATAAGTCACTCATGAAGCGAACTCCCAGGTCCCAGGAGAACTACCTTAAGTCCTTCTAAGGGCAGTGACCCAAGTCTCCATTAGTGTCCACCTCTCAAAGGTCCCACTGTCTTACTACCAGTAACACTAGTACTCTGAGCACCAACATTATAACACGTGAATCCTTGGGGACGAATCACATCCAAACCATACCACCCTACCTATCTCTGTGCGCTTGTGAGTGCATACGTATAGATGAATATGGGCACACACATCAAAATACAAAGACATCCGTGTACACATGAATATGTGCGTACACAGAGGATATATATGTCTGATTATTGTATCATTGCGATAAGATGCAGTATCTCTGCTAGCATTGACAAGACTTAGGGAAAACTTTGACAACTCACCAAGTCCAGACAGATAAGTGAGGGTGGTTAATTCTATTGACTTCACAAATTAAATCGCACACTTGAAGTTAATTTTTATAAACTGCATGATTTCACCCTACACACACATTCTCCAGCTTCAATCAGGAGCCCTGCGCTTGGCGTCATACTGAGACCAGGCTTTGGTCCTCTTCATGTGACTCTTCCCCACTCTCTTGGTGTCCATCGATGTACTCCTCCCTTGGGTTGTTTCTACTCTTTACTTAGGGACCCGAAATGATGCAGCTGTGCTCTCCTGGCTCAAAGGGTTGGAATGAGTGTCTCCTGCTTAGGAAAATGAGGAATCCTGGACATGAGCTTACCAATCTTAGTGCGACGTCATACTGAATTAGGCACGAGTTTGCAACTGGAAATGATTTGAGTTTCTGTATAAAGTTTTGTAGCTCTTCCAGACAACATAGAACTGTTCCTGAACAAGAATCACTTCCTTTTCCTGCACAGGCAGGCCTTTGGGAATCATATGTGAACACTGAGAAGGAAGACAGTATGATAGAGAGAAGTGGGGTGGCTGCTTTGCTGAGAGAATCTGATGAGAACATGTGGACAGTGTCCTCCAGAGCCCTGGTGGCAAAGATGGGCTAAGACTGTGGAGGGAGACTGATGCTGCCCATGGCAGCTCAGAACCAACTACTACCCTGACACCTCAAAAACTGCAAGCAGGTCAAAAACCCTCAGGAGATCATCGAGCAGGCAACACCATGAGCACAAAGCTTCCTAATCAGAGCACATCATAAACAGGAAAAGGATGTAAAATGTGATTGAGATTCATGTTATTCATCATTATCTAAGTCTGCTGAGTAGAAAGTGGGTGTTGATCATTTTTATCCAATAAGTATTTTTTACTCACTTAAACAAAGAACATGTAAATTGATCATTGGAATTATTTAACAAAACACTAGAGAATTTTTAAGCCATGTGGATTTAATAATAGTCCATCACACGAATAGTTTTTTCCTCACAAACTTTTTACTGCAGAATTCTTCTTTAAATATCAGTGTCTCTAAATGTCAACCATCTCCACAATAATTTTCACTGTAAATACCATTTTTGTAGGGTAGTGTAATTAAAAAATAAAAATTTTAATGAACTTCCAACTTCTTCATTTTGTTGTTGAAGAAATGTGAGAGCCGGGGACATTAAGTGACTTGAAATTGGCCAACAACTAGTTAATGTCAGAGTTGAGGCTAAGCCCCACATGCCCCAACTTGGTGCACAGGGCCCTTTCTTCTCATCCAAACCCACACGCACTGTACGAGAGAGCTTTCAAATTGGGGTATGCACAGCGCTGCAGGCAATGGCAGAGTGCCAGGGAGGTGAAGCCACAGGATAAACACAGGCTGTTTTGCTTCAGAGTAAATATTACTCAAAGATTTGAGGAGAGTTAGGAGAGCCACTTTATTTTTATTAAAACAAGATTGATTATAAAGGAGGCTGCACATTCTAAATGAATTTTTAAGATTTCAAGCTTGTTTCCTCAAGCTATCATCCTAGCATATGGTAGTGAAAGCCTTCTGCTAACCCTGCTAGGGATGCAATAATAACAATAATAATAACAATAATAATAATATCATTTACTAGCGTGAGGACATCTGTGAGAGAGTTCTTTTGCCAGTCCCTTCATTCGCCTCCATCTCTGACATTCTGTGGTTGTTTGCATTGCGGTAGCCTCGGTGATCATGAAGTAGTAGCATTTTCAAAAGACCGCATTAGGAAGTTACAATGAGAGGCCAGAAAGATGGGTCATCAAACAAGGACACCCCAGATGAGGGAGAATCCCAACTGGTTCTGACGCAGCTAGCACACGGCTACTAGGAACTAAAATCCGGATTAGAAGAGATTTGCCAAAGGAAACGCTTATTTACTCTGTGTTGGCCCACACAGTCAGAAGGAAGTTTGGGGGAACCTCAACGCTGCCAACCTCATTCTCCATCCTAGGTCTGGGTGCATGATGAGGCCTTGGTGCTACGATGTTAGGAGCACCCAAACCTCAGTAGCTGAAATAAAAATTTTAATGCCATGCTTTCGAGTCAAAATTGATGCAAAATCATAATCCATGAGTAAAATGTCAAATTTGATATGATAATGAAGTCCTACGCTTCTCGGTTTGAGTGGGGCTGCACCGAGACTCGGAGGAGAACCGCCTCACTCCCACAGCTGCCAGCGACCTAAGGGATACCTCATTTCCGTAAATGAAGCCTGCTGGTGCTCATGTATCCACTCTGAAATTATTGCTGGGCAGCTGCTTGCTCTGGCCCTCAGACCCACTCCCGCTCTCTGGCACGCCACGGCCGGCACATTCGCTGCAGAGGGAGAGGACACCGAAGGTGTTGTGATGTACCGCGTAAACGTCATAGAAGTCAGAGTTTGGCTTCGGATCTTGCCTGATTTGCATCGGCCCTTACTTGAAGGACGGCGACGGTGGGAAGGGAACAGTGGACGATTGGTGCCCCTCACCGCCATAGTTTTCCTGATGTCCAGAGACCAGAAGTCCGCCTCGCTACTCATCTTTCCATGCTCCAACCTCCGGAAGACGTCAAAAAGTGCTCCGCTGAGCAGTCTCCAGGTAAAAGGCACCTCCCTTACCAGATCAACAGCCTGGGTGCAGGGTTGGGTCGGGGGAGGAAAGGGTCGGACACAATGCCTTGCTCTCCTGGAAGCCACTCCTGGGGTCTTGGTAAGGGGGATTTTTGCAGTACTAAACTCCACTCGGTCCCCTTAGCTAAGCCTCAAGGTTGGGGAACACTAGGGGGCCACACTAAATCCTAACTTGGGCTGTGTTGCACGGGGGTGCAGGAATTATGTTTCCTTCAGGAGATTTTAGTGCAATATTTAATCATTCGGCGATTATAAAACATTATCTTCCCGTACTAAATTCTGAGAGTGGGTAGTGGAGAAGGCTGCTGTGTGGAACCACCCCATCGCGAGTCTGTATCGGATTATTTCCATTTTTCTTGATAAAGTACCAATTAACTTGAAATCAGAAGCACACACACACACACACACACACACACACACACACACACACACACACGCACACACACACGCACACACACACACGTCAGGCTGCTGAAATTGTTCCCAAATCAACATCGTTCCTGAATAACAACAGTTCCCACTTGGTACAATACTGCAGACCTAAATTCTACCTTCTTACAATCCCCACCTGGGCTCATCCTGTGGCGATGGTTTTCCCCACCTTGTGTCCTTTCCCTCTTCTACCTTTCTCATGAACTTACACCTTGCCGTGACCTTACACGAGTCCTTTTCTTTCCTTTGGGCTGGTATGACTCACCAGGTCTGTGGACTTACCCTTAAATTACTGATGGGATCCACATTCCTTAACACTCATAGTTCTCTTCTGGGCACCTTGACCTGTATTGTGTGTTTGTTTCATCGAGGCCAAAAGCTCAGGCCTTTCTCAGCTGGCTACATGTTCCTTCCAGGCACTTTCTCCTCACCAAGCAAGCAAACGTAACACTGTCATAGCGTGGCATCATCCTGCCATTGCCTGCATCTTCCCGTTGCCCCTACTATCTGCCTTTGCCTGGATTCTCTATCCACACAGGATCTGATATAATCCATTGCTCACGCTTCTTCCCTGTCACCCAGTCATTCTTGACTTCCCAGAGGTGACCTTGCTCCATGCCTGTACCTCTCTCTGCACCCTAGGCTATCACACACTGCTGCTAGAGGCATCTTCCAGAAGCTTGTCACATCCTTTCTCCAGTTCAAAGACTCTGTAAGATGCTCGTATCATCCCAGTGTTAAGTCCAAAGTCACCTTTCCCAGCAGTTAACAAGCCCATACTCTAGGTACCAAGAGAAGGACACCAGGGGAGGAGGAGAAACAAACCTTTGGAATTTGTTTCACAGGGCACAGTGTTTAAAGGCATCAGTGTGGTTGTCATGTGAGGAAGGAGACCATCGCTAGACGTTCTTACTTGGATTTTACAATGTAGTTAGTTTGTACAAATACATGTATATGAATGTGTGGCCCTTGTGATATTCAGTTACTTTCAAGTGACAATTTACAGAAAATGTGTGACCTTCCGTTATACTTATTGAAGGCTATTAAAGCATTTGGGCACTAATTAAGTGCACAAATCTTAATTAAATTCCAAATCTAAATTTCACAGTTAACCCTCATGATATGATTCCCAAACAACTTTCTTGTTCTCCAGCTGCTTCTGCCTGCCTTTCCTCTGTACTCAAGGCTGCAGCTTCCTTGTGCTGTATCTTTGGTATCAGTCCTTTCTTCCATCAAAATCCTGGTTCTTTTCCTGGTACTCTTTAAGTCTCTTGGTCCTGCCCTGAAACCCCATCTCCCGGAGGAATAGGAACCTCTCCTTCCTCTGCCTTTGCCACAGTCTGTCTCCCCTTTCTTATAGCCCTTAACATTTGCCACGTTGTATCTAGCTAGCTGTCCCTGACTGTCTCCCACTTAAAGATTTACTCATTGACATCAGGCATCTTGCCAAATTTATCCATAGCTTTACCAAGTAAACTAAGACAGACTAGTCACAGCCCAAACTAAGCAGTCAGCAGTTTTGGTTGGTGGCTGGGAGATTGTGTTTGGATCTACTGTTTTAAAAATATTCCTTTTAAAGAATGCCTGCCATGTCTGTCCCATCATAGAAAATGACATGAAAATTCCCCAGAAGTGAGCAGAATCGCCACATCGTCTCCACATCTTTACCTCCGTGAAGTGAAAGGGCGAGCTGGCATGGTCTTTGTACACCCACAGCCCTAGTGGCTTTGCTGGCAATAGCTGAAAGGCAGATCAACCCACTTGTCTACTTACTTAAGTATGTAGACACCGCAGAATGCCACCGAGCTTTACAAAGTGAATTTCTGATACATACTACCACATAAAGATTAAAGACAGTCTGTTGACTGAAATTAACCAGCCACCCATGGCCAAGTGCTGCAGAGGTCTGCTTACACAAGGTCACATAAGCAGGAAGCAGTGCCTGCCTGCCATGGCTTGGGGGTGGGGTGGGGGAGGCACCTGTGAAGGGTGAAGGGAAGGTTCTAGAAGAAGACGGTGCTGGTGGTTATGTGAACGCAACTCCTTGAGGACATCCCTGATTCTGCAGAGCTATAAATCTGAAAATGGCAAAAGTGATAGAAGGTGGATGTCTGTTACCACAATACAAAATCATCAGGAAAGGATGTTGGAAGTCCTCTTAAATGAAGGGCCATGAAGGCCGGGCGGTGGTGGCGCTCGCCTTTAATCCCGGCACTCGGAAGGCAGAGGCAGGAGAATCTCTGTGAGTTCGAGGCCAACCTGGTGTCCAAAGCGAGTTCCAGGAAAGGCACAAAGCTACACAGAGAAATCCTGTCTCGAAAAAAACCAAAAAAAAAAAAAAAAAAAAAATGAAGGGCCATGAGCATCACCAGGGAAGTGGGGGGCGGGGCGGGAGGTGGGGGGCTGCTGCTGCCTACCACGTCTCAGTGAAACCTGAAACTTCAACTTCCCGCACACTTTTGTGGTACTTTGATATTCAAACTTTGTGCTGGAGTCATATAAAGTTACTTGATGAAAAGAAACATGCCATGATAAAAAAATTGTATAAGTGATTAGTTGTGCCAGTGATTTACAACTTAGGGTGGTATTTGCAAGTTTCCTATTCTTCTCTTGCTTTTCTAAAAATTTTTAAACCTTAAGTATTTCTTCTGTGGCTAAACTTTTGAAAATGCATAATACTTTCTGATTATCAAGTTAATACATATTTATTATAAATATTTAAACACTTGAAATGCATTGTCTTGAGCTAGGTACTATAGAATTGTCAACAGCCCCAGCTCCTCGGGAAGCTGAGCTGAATCACCAGACCCTATCTCAACACACACACACACACACACACACACACACACACACACACACACACACTTACATTTATTTTATATATAGCATACATACATTCATATATAATATATATTCTAGAAAGTAAAACGTCATGACCACATGAGGCTTTTGTTTTCAGTTTAGAGTACGTACATTGTATATGTACTTAATTTTTTAAAAGAAAACAGACATTGTGGGGACTTCAACAAATTACATCAGCAATAACTTTTTACATAAAAACGTATGTCTAGATATCCATCTCTCTTATTGGTCTCCAGAGAAACAGAGCCCCTAAAATGCGTAAGCCTACAGACAGAGATTTACTAGGAGGGATTGGCTCACCTGGGAAGGAAGGGCTGGACCTCACAGAGCTGCTGTCTGCAAGGTGGAGGTGAGACAGGGCTTGGTTCCTGCGGAGTCCAGTGGCTGACGACTGGGAGTGGATGGAGAGGAACGTAGGTGTCCAGCTCCACCAGTGAAAACAAATGTGCTCAGCTCCGCCTCTCTGTTCTGTCCTCAACGCTCAGTAGACTGGACGACGAGCACATCACTGAGAGTCAGCTTTGTCCGACTGCCAGTTCAAATGCCATTCTCTTCTGGAGACACACTCACCAACTCTCACAGATAATGCTGTACCAACTCCCTGGGCATCTCTTAATCCAGTCAAATTACCATGCAAAATTGACCATCATACCCTTCTCTATATGTTTAAACTACTGTACAACTATTCTCCTATGAGGCCATGGCCATGCCTTAATCTATATTCTAATTATTGGGAATATTTCGTAGCCACAGAGAAGTACGTTGAGATTAACAATAATACATTTCACTGTGCGAACTAACGGTTTCTGAGTAACAATGGCTAGGTGAAGTTAAAAGCATGACTTTATAACTTTAGAATTATAAATTTTAAATATTAGAACTTTAACAGAATAAAAATTTCATTCTACTTTGGCCTTAAGTCACTTTGCGGTGTTGAGATTGACTGTGCATACTGCAGGCTGAGAAGTTAGATGTTTAAGCCTAAATACCCAGGTGAGAGCACCTAACCCTGACTCAATGAGTTTTTCCAAGATTTGGTGTGTGTAAGTGTAAACTACAAACCAGCTATTGGAAGACCTGAGCCCAAGCCTGTAAATTCTCCAAGGCTTCTAGCTTCAGTTTGTTTGAGAGAGAATCGAGGGAAGGGAGGAACTGTAAGTTTTCAGTCACCCTCCTTCACTAGGATATTTACCTTTCTTGGGTCTTTGAGAATTTGTTCATCCCACTCGCTCTAACTTCTTAAAGTGCCCCGTTACATAGTAAATCCACTCTCAAAACCTTGTAAATCACTTCCTGACACTACTTTGGCTGGTTGTTTTGATTCTGATAGGTAGGATGTTTGTGGACCCAGAAGTGCACCAGTGACCCCCCCCCACTTTGGTTTTGTCTTGTTAACTCTACTCTTGGGCTAGTTTTTCCATATTGCTCTCAGTCAGGAAGCCTACCAGTGTTCATTTAGTGATTATTAAAAAAAATGCAAAGGGCATTATAGCTTCCACTGGATCTGTACTTTTAAAATTAAAGCCTGTGTCAATAAAATGGAAAACGTATTAATTTACTCAGAGAAAAATGGAATTTATTCATTTGTTTGATGCTTGTTGAGAACTTATTGGTCCTGAATATATTGAAGTGGGCCATTAGAAAAAAGCCCCTAAAAATATACATTGTATTTTACTCCTTCTACCTCCACCCTGGCTCTAGGTATTTTCTATAAAGACAGAACCCTGTCAAACACTAATTCTTCATTTATGAAGGAACATTTAAAAATAATTGCTAAAGAACCAAAATACTATACCTTGAAGAGAACTAACAACTTAATCATGGTGCGTATACACACTTATGTATTTTTTTTCCTTCTGGTTAAAAGTTATTTACACATCTGTGCCTAGGGTTAAAAATAATGAGATTCAACCACAAAGATGAGTAAATAATATATAATTGTAGTGTTGGAATTTATCAGTTTAGAGTGGTGGCCTCCATATTTGCCTTTCTTTTGATCTCCTCATAGACATATTGTTATTGACTGCAAATGTCTCAGTATTTTTGCTCATTGGAATGTGGTTTGACAGATTAATTATATGTTATCAGGTAGTTGAAGATCAGCTAAAGATATGTGGCCACAAGAGGGATGCTGATGTCTTCGAGCTGTTCCTCTCTAAAAAGTAAGTGTGCTTTTTGGAAAAACACAGCGGAATATCATCTTACAATCCTTTATAAAGGCAAATGGTTTTTGTTTTTCATTACCCCTTCTTCAAGGACTGGGTAGGTGACCACAGTCTAATTACCACTTATGAGAGTCTACTGCTTATGCTGGAGAGGCAAGACATTGAAAAGGAAAAAAAAAAAACTGGTATCATTGAGCCAGGCTAACTTGATGATCTTGGGGTGTTAAGTAGCTTTCCTGCTAGGATTATTACATTTAAAAACAAATAGGATATCAGTTAAATATTAATTTTAGAAAGACAGTGAATATGACTTTTAGTATCATTATGTCCCAGACAATATTCATTACTTCTCAAAAACTACAAATTATTAACTTGATACATTTTTATTTCATTAAGCAATTCTACTCTTGTATAATAATACAATCTTATAACAGGATGGCTGTGACATGTAGGAGAGTTAGAAACTAAAGAGAGACCTGGTACATAGTAGACTCTCAGTTATCATTAGAATATTATTACTATTGTTATGAATGGCCCATTCTCTTATTATAAAAACCACTATTGTACTATAACCCCTAAAACCACTTACACTAATTTTGTTAGAAAATAGAAAAAACTCTTCCTTTACATCAAAGAGGTGTTCTATAGAACACCATAATCCCAGTGTCTGCAACATACCCCAGGTAGAAGAGGGAGAGGAAGTGATGTGCATGGTTGGACTCTGACCACTGTATTTCCACTGGCCAATAAGTGACATTGCTTGGCCACTGTTTGCATTTTAATAGCAATAACATTGCTTTGACTCACATGCATCCCCCAAAACCCATACATTAGAAACCAAACCCCTAATGCAGCAGTGTTGAGAAGCATTGAGAGTTGATTGGGCCGTGAGAGCTCCGCATTTCACTCGTGGATGAATGGTATTGTGACCAAAGCAGGCTCATTGTTTCAGGAGTGAATTCCTGATGGAAGTGAGTTTGCTCCCTGCTCACACATGTCTTCACCAAGTCATAATGCAGCAAGAAGGCCACTCCAACAAGGGATGCTGCCCATCGTAAGCCTGGGTAGATGAAAAGGATATCGCTAAAACACTAGAAAAATTAGAAGTATCAACCCTTGACGGTGAGTGATTAGTGGTTTTCTTAAATGAAAGACAACAGAGCAGGGGCAAAAAACTATTTCATAGTCTACGTGCATAAACCAGGTGAGCTGGGCACTTCACTTAAGTCCCAGTTGCCTTTGGAATGACAGTGCCTTATCAATGTCTCTTGGTAACTTGTCAGCACAAGTCACAGCATCATTAGTAGTAGATTTACATCTCATGGTCTTGATTGGCCTCACCTTAAAATATAGTAACTTATTATTGATGTAGGACAGGCTTGTGTGCAGAAAAACACACCCAGCTTGAAAGTACTTTTAAAAAAATGAATCATTGTTGCATTATGTAATAGTCAGATTTTCCACATTGATATTATTACTATAAGAAATCTGATAAGGATGGCTAGACTCATTGATACTGTACTAATGGATTAAAATTTATGGGAAGTTCCCAAAGTGGGGCTCCAGATCTTTATGCTTCTCAGTAGGGGTTGTTTTTGTCACGTCATAGGGAGGGTTGAGTTAGCAGCTTACCATCCCTGCCTTTGCAATAGTCAGGCTGCCCCATGTTCTAGGGCCTCCTTCCTGGAAAAAGCTGCCAACCATGAAGAGAGATGAATGGGACTGTGCACTCCCCATTGAAGGTTGCTTCAGAGAAAGCTGGTATTTGTTGTTGTATCAGCGAAACTGTGTGTGGGAGGGTCCATAAATCCAAAGACGATGGAGAAGAAAAATAAAAGAGAGAAAGAAGAGAGCAGATGCTCTTTGTAGAAAAAAAAAAGTTAATGGATGTAAGACGAATTAGTGCATGAGAAAAAAAAATGTTTTTTTGTAGCTAGAGTTTTCCTGCCTGGCCCACAGTCAGGACAAATCTTTGTCACCCGCCAGTCCCACAGCCACTCAGACCCGACCAAGTAAACACAGAGACTTATATTGCTTACAAATTGTATGGCCATGGCAGGCTTCTTGCTAACTGTTCTTACAGCTTAAATTAATCCATTTCCATTAATCTTTACCTTGCCACATGGCTCGTGGCTTACCGGCATCTTCACATGCTGTTTGTCATCGTGGTGGCTGGCAGTGTCTCTCTGACTCAGCCTTCCACTTCCCAGCTTTATTCTCCTCCTTGTCCTGCCTATACTTCCTGCCTAGCCAATGACCAATCAGTGTTTTATTTATTGACCAATCAGAGCAACACATTTGCCATACAGAACATCCCACAGCACTTCCCCCCCACCTTTTTTTTTCAAAAAGGAAGGCTTTAACCTTAACAAAGTAAAATTACATATAATTTGGGAATTTGGGCATAGCTTCTCTTACTCCTTCCTGCTGGAGGGGGGCGCTGTATCTTACGGGGACACAAAGAAAATTTTAGGATCATGGAGTAGTCCGTGAGGCTGTATCGTCTGAGCCAGTTGACTTGAAACCATTCTGGATGTTGGATCATCTGGGCCATGGTATCATCGGAGACCTTTCAGGGGGTCTTGGCTGGTCAAACCTGATGTATCTTAATTTGGAACAAATCCATAGCCTTTGGCTTTCTGTGGGAACAAAAGCAGAGTCTCCTTTCCAAAGTAACATATCCTTACATCCAAATTTTGAAGTCAAGATATCTTTAAAATATACATATTGGTTTAACTCAACTTCCTTTACAATCAAATATCTCTCTGAAGTTAAGAATCCCAAAGACAACACAATCCAGATTCTCTGTGTAATATTCATCTTTATGTGGCTTATTTTTTATATTAATTTTACTATCTCTTTAAAGACTTTATTTTTTAAAACTATGTATTTGTTTATATAACTATATATCACCTTTTTTGTCTCTTTCAATCCCACATCAGGTGGGGTCACCAATTAAAGGCAATGTTGTTGTGGGAAGTAAGATTTTCATGTGGAGTTGGGCTCCACATGTTATGTTTTTAGTATAAAATCTGCACTTCTACAATAGACACCTGGCAGACCTTATATAACAAATAGCAACTTAATTTTACCAGAAGTGGGACGAGCTGACATCATTTACCTTCTGGTGTGACACATCATTTCCACTAGTGTCATCAAAAGGTGGTGGTACATCTGGAATATAACTGTTAGGAAACGATAAGATAAATAAAAAATGTGGGGCACTCTGCCGGTCAGTTGTCTAGGACTTTTCAAAATGTAGATATGCTAATGGGGAAGACTTTAGCAAACGTAAACTTAAAATGACTGGAGTTATAGCAACTGAATATAATACATAAATATGATGAGATAAGACATAAACAAGCTGTGAAAGTAGTATATAAATGTAGGGGAGTAGGAGGTGTGAATAGCTTATTTGATGGTTTACTTTGCTGAATTAAATGTAATCTCCTTAGGTGTGATAGTGGTATTATGATTTGCAGAAAAAAAAAAACATTTTAATTTGGAAGCTATGGATAATGAGCTATTTAGGAAAGTGAGCCCTACAATAATAAGTCTTATTTTCTAATGATTGCAGGAAAATTTTACACACACACACACACACACACACACACACACACACACGGTAGAGTAAGGAAAACGTAGTGATATATTTTTTAAAGTTTGTGGGCTAAGGAGATGGCTTAGCAGTTAAGAGTGCATACTATTCTTGCAGAGGGCCTGAATTTAGTTTTCAGTTTTCAGGCAGCTCACAACAAATAAAATAAGTCTTGATGCACTACAGAAACCGAGCCCAGAAAACCCTGAGCTGAAACTCCCTAAGTACAGAAGTACCAGAAGTCACCATGCATGACTCCAAAGGAGGGAGGCAACCTACAGTCCTACCCAGCTATGATGCCTATGAACCACTCAACAGCTGGCGTTGAATGATAACCCTAAGGGTACAGTAGGGGCATGTTTGCCTTGATGGTAACCACAGTTCTCTAATTGAAATTAAAATGGGAAATCACGCCTGGTACTGGAAACCTAACTAACTACTCAGGGCTAATGAAGTCATGATTATTGGAGGAGAATTTGCAACCTCTAATTTACTAAACCAGCAGAATCCCTAACAACAATCTATAAATATTTGTCCTTAGACACACAGATAAGTGGAGTCCTCACCTCTTATCCAGGAAACTTCTCTTAGCAACTGATAGAGACCACTACAGAAAAATACAATCAATTAAAATTCAGCATTGTGGAGCCCGATCCCACTGGATATATGTACAAAACATTCCCACATCTCGCCAGACGGTGGTGGCACATGCCTTTAATCCCAGCACTCGGGAGGCAGAGCCAGGCGGATCTCTGTGAGTTTGAGGCCAGCCTGGGCTACCAAGTGAGTTCCAGGAAAAGGCGCAAAGCTACACAGAGAAACCCTGTCTCAAAAAAAAACCAAAAAAAAAAAAAAAAAAAAAACATTCCCACATCTAAGGCTCGGGGAATATTATGGAAGGGGTTGGAGGATTGTAATAGTCAGAGAATCCAGAAGTTTGCTGTGAAATTGTGTCCCTTAGTATCATATATATATGCAATGGCAGGTACTGAAAAAGAGGCTATGAATTTGAAAGAGGGCAGGGGGAGCTTGAAGGTACAAAGGGATGGGAGAAATGTCATTGTAATTTCAAAATAAAATAGTCTTAAAAATAACTATGAAAATCTGTAATTGTCTATTGTACCCCCCTTTTCTTAGACTGAAATATTCCTATATAAAAAGCAACGAGGAAGGTTTGCTTTTTTTAGAAATATTTACATGCTTTATCAGGCACCATGGTTCACCTCTGAAATCTCACCTATTCAGAAGGCTGAGGCAGGAGGATTGCAGGTTTAAGTCTAGCCTGGTGTACTCAGGAAGACTTTGTCTCATAAAAATCAGGAAAAAAATAGTTCCTTGGAGTTTCATGACAAAAAATAAGTGTGAGCAGCTGGCAGTTGCGCACCCCTGTCATCCCAGCACTTGGAAGGTCAAGGGAAGGGGACTGAGAGTTTGAGTCTCACTTGGGCTACATACACATACCGTGACTCAAAACAGGTTTTAAAGTTTGAAAATGTTGTGAGAGACGTTGCCATGAATAAATTAGTATATGTAATACAGTAGTATTTTAATACTCCTACTGTTTATGTAAGTGCTCTGCATACTATGTATTGTACAAGGTTAGGAAGAGGAAAGCCGCATGCATGCTTAAGTGCTTGGTATCTACAATTTCCACTCTAAGAACTCAAAGGAGATCTGAAAACTCCAAAGGGCCACCTTTCCTCAGAGATGATACCCCTGTGGATAACTTGTCTGCTAGGTCCACATCTGTGGTGTGAGCACATCAGATGATGGCCAAGGCTACCTGGATGGTCAAGAGTCCCAACAGTTCAAGAAGGGTGGGTAATAGTGACCAGGAGATCACTGAGCAACAAAGCTCCCTCCTCAGCACCTGTCTCCAGGTGTCCTACCATGCTCATATCCTAGATCACGTCTGGCCACAACAGGATGAATGTCCAGTGTCCACCTCATTTTTTCTCCCTTCCCAATCCTCAGTGCAATGTTTTGAAATGAGCTGTAATAATGAGATATAAATTTCAGCTAATGAACTTTATTGGCAACACAAGCTTAATCCAAATGATGGAATTTTTGAAATTAGAAGGTGCCAATGATTCTGAAAGGATAGAGAGGCCTTGCCAGTTCCTCCCAAGCCATACGTGCGGTATGGCCAGCCTTACCTGTAAGCAAATGAATTTTGCTAATATTCATGTTTTTTTTCTTTCCAGGGACCTGACTGAGGTTATTGATCTTTGTAGATTTAAAAATTTAAAATATTTATGGCTCCATCATAATAAGGTAATGTTATGTTTTAAGTTATTTAAATGTCTTAATTTCATGCTTTAATGGAGCTAATATTTAGAATATTAAGTATTATTTACAAGCAAACATATATATATATATATGTATATATGGTACAGAGATATCAGGGACCTATCAGACATATGTACATCTGGTATATTGAATAAAACAATGTGTGAGATTCTATCAGACCACAGTTTTATTTCTGCCTCCCAAGTTTTGTGAAAGAAAGCTTGGAGAGTCACGTCACTCCTTTCCTGGTAATTTAAAATGTTACAGTCCATTTGGTCAATGTTGTAGACCAACTTTATCAATGACAATATTATTCACATATTGCTCTTCCTTTACAAATGAAATACAGACAGGCAGGCACGTGCCCATGCACACACACATGCATGTGTACGTGCATGCATGCGCATAGGCACAGAAACACACACATATACCCTGCCTTGATGAGAAGAAATTTATGTCTCATTGTTGACGAATTTATTGTAATCTCATTTTAAAACATTTTACCGGGAGTTGGCATGACCATAGGTGGCCATCTGTTTTCTTTGTTAACTATGGAGATAGAGATGGCCATTTTCTTTCCTCCTCACCTCTACTCCAGTCTTCTCCAGGTTCGGTATGGTGGCAAGTGTCTTTACCCGTATCTCCAGCTAGGTTTGGTGTGCACTGGGGTGTTGTGGAGGTTAAGGAAAGGCAAGGGAGAAACAGTTCTTTGTTTTGTATCCACTAGTGCTATTAGGTTTTCCAGGTTGGCTCTTGACCCTGTGGATCATCCAGAAGCTTCCCTGTTAGGTCTCTTGTGACATTTTCCATTCATCATGACCCTCAACGTCTCCTGTGTTTAGGCCTGGTGGCCAGCCTGTGGTGCTAATAATAAGGGTGATGGGAGGAGGTGAGGCCCAGTGGGTTTCATCGTACTGTTGAGGGGCTTTAGGAACAGTGGCCTCTTCCTCTCCTTTCCGGCTATCATGCCGCACGCTCCTTCTGCAGTGTTTCATCTTGCTATTAGCCTAAATCCAGCTAGACTAAAAGCAGAATGAAAACTCTGAAACTCTGAGCTGAAATAAATTCTTGCTCTTTTCAAGTTGATTTTCTCAAGTATTTGGACATGGCAAGGGAAAGCTAACTACCCTCCAGTAATAATTCTCTCCACTTGCTGTTCCTGACCACACCTTATCCAAACTCTACTCTCGTCTTTAGCTCTGTAGTTGTTTCTTTTACTTACAGAGGCTTTCTTACTTCATGTAATCCTATTTGTAAGTTCTTGCTAATAATTCTGGAGCTATCGGAGTCCTATTCAGGAAATCATTGCATACGCCTCTATCTTAAAATACATTCTGCATGTTTTCCTCTCACCACCTCAAGGTTTTGTGGTTTACACTGAGAACCTTGACCAGACCCACTTTTCACATGTGCTCTCATACTCAGCTCCCCAGATGCAGATGCCTTTGTCTTTTAGTCAGAGGAAAAGGGTGTCACTAGGCCCAACTGTTAGTGAAATGAAGTTAGCTTCATCAGGAAGCATCAGACACCAAACCCCTGTGTCTCCAACTTTAGGGAACAGTTCTCCAGGTCAGAAAGATGGTCTACAAAGCTTCCATTAGAGGCTGTGCTTTAGAAGTAAGTGCTCCCCTCATAGTAATGGCCTCAGTGTGGGGCTCCCAGCTCCTTCCAAGCAAAAGAGCAGAATCAGCTAACACTCAGACCCAAACAGTAATTACAGTTAACTAGTCAGAAGATGCCTTTCAGCTTTTCGTGTGGCTTTCCAACAGCCTGCCTTTCGTTCACTATACACTGATAACTCAATCTTAGTGGTTTTAATTTAGATTTCCAAACACCAGCAGTCACAAGGATGGTAATCTTTTCCCAACAGTGGGCTTCCTTTGTGCAGAAGTCTATATTCACAGCACTGAATCTTTAAACAGCTATGTTTATGAAAACATTTCAGTATGTCAACTGGGTGGAAATGGAAAATAAAATTGCTTTCGGTATTAACTGTAAGCATCAGACTGTCTCTTAATCTTGAAGTAATTTCTAGGAAGAAAAAAAAAATACCTTCAAGGCTCAGGCAACTAACAACTGAAATGGAAAGAACACGCACCACTTAAGGGTATTAAAATTCAAAACTCTTCTAAACACCCTGCCAGAAATTATCCTGGGTCATAGCACATGACCTCTGATTAAAACAAGATGGAAATCATCAGGCTTGGCAACAGTGACTCATCTTTGTTTGCAGTGTGGCTCCTTGCGGTGGTCACCTTTGAAAGGCAGACATGTACAAATGTTGCCCTGTGTCTAAGGGGAGGGACATGGTTAGGGACTTTGTGGTGCTTCTCGGCTTTCTGTGAGTGGGTAGTATCTGACCTCCAGCCACCCACTGATTTTCATACAGTTAACCTACAGCGGCCTAACGCAGAAAGGAAGGGGTTGTGTGCCTATCAACACTTTCTTTTTAAGAGGGTGGGGCAGGGTGGGATGCAGGGAGATACTGAGTTCTTTTCTTGTGTTTTTGTTATGTGCAATGAACTGTGTTCTTTTTAAAATCATCACTTGCTTTTTCTCGAAGGAACACATTAATGTAGTGTGTGTAACGTGCAAAGGTGAACCCTCCTGACACAGTTTAAGTGCTCCTGGGACTGGTGAATGAGCTGGGTTAGCATGAATTTTTCTACTGACAGATGGTTGACTGGGTAACCATGATGAAGAAATCTGGGAGATGTCCCTCAGATTTCTTTGTGCAATAAGTTTGGGTATATGCAGTTACTCATTTGGAAACACCTTACCTTTTTCCAGAAAATAATTACAAGAAACCACCCATACTAGAATATAAGAGCTACTAATAAACAAAATGAACTGTACAAGTCCCACATAGTTTGTGTGCTTATGATGTGTGTCTTATCAGGGCAACATTAACTCTAATACATTTGTCAACTTTGTTGACTTATAGTTTGCCAAATGTTTAAAACATAAAAAAATAAAACACAAACAATAAACATAAAGCTCACTGCATGGCTATGAAATCCATGGATATGAATGGTGTGTACCTAGCTTTTACTTTTTAAAGAGTTTATTTTACGTATTTGAGTCTGTGTGCCACATTCATGCAGTGCCTGCAGAGGCCAGAAGAGGGCATCAGATACTCTGGAACTGAAGTTCAGAGGCTATGAGCCTCCATACGGAGCTAGGAATCCAATCCATGATCTCAGGAAGAGCAGCTTATTAAGTAAAATAAGCTAGGTTCAGAAAGACAAATACTACATGTTTTCACTCATGTATACATTGTGAGTGGTTTGTGTGTGTGCGTGTGTGTGTGTGTGTGTGTGTGTGTGTGTATGTGTGTGTGTGTAGTGGATGTTTCTAGATCACAAAGCTAGAAAGGAAATCATGAGAAGGAAGGAAGAGATGTTAAGGGAACTGGAGAACAGAAAGTAAAGGAATCCACGTCATAAAGCAGAGAGGGGAACAAAACCACCGGAGAGAGGCAGGGGCCAGCTGCAGAGGGAGAGCGGGGAAGGGAAGGCAGTGAGGCAGAGGACGTGTTAGAAAGAAGTCTAAGTCTTTGTCAGGGTCTCTATTGCTGTGATGAACACCACGACCAAAGCAACTTGGGGAGGAAAGAGTTTGTTCAGCTTACACTTTCACATCACAGCTTATCATCAGAGGAAGTCAAGACAGGAACTCAAACTCATTACAGCAGGACCTTATGGAGGCGTTTTCTCAGTTGAGGTTCCCTCCTTTCAGATAACTCTAGCTTGTGTAAAGTTGACATAAAACTAGCCAACACAGTATGATAATACATATGTGTGAAGACTCACCATGGTTGTTTAGCCACTGGTCTGGAAGTTTCCCAGGGTTTCTCAGCCATGATGCTACTGACTTTCTGAGCTGTGTAACTCTTGATGATGAGAGGTGGCCATCTTAAGTCATTAAGCAGCATCCATGGCCTCTGCCCATTGGTTTCTAGGATATTCCCTGCCAGGTATTAAAACACAAACTGCTTCCACATCCTCAGTTACTCCTTGGAGGCAGGGAAGGAATTGCCTCCCTCACGAAGAATCACTCAATCTGACAAAAAAACAAACAAACAAGCAATGGCCTGTGAAACCTAAACGCAAACCAGCCATGCCTCTGCTCAAATCCAGATGGCTGCTTGTCACTTTGAGCTAAGCTCTCAAGGGCACAGCAAAGGAACTGCGGAGGGAGGCCCTGGCTATGGCTCAGCCCTGGAACTCTGGTCCAGCCCTTCCAGCCACCATCCTGTCTCTCATTTAGCCCTGGTTCATCACAAGCGCTGCTCTGACACAAACTAGCGTACTCTCTGTCTCCTTCACAGAGCCTTTGCAAGCATCCCTCCTTGGAAGCCAACTCTCCCAAGAGTACACCTCCTTCTCCATCTCCAGGCCTTTCCCACAACATTTATCCACTTACTCCATAAGGTGCAATTTACTTATTGTCTGTGTGTTTATTTAGTCAGTCTTCCTCTACCACTACAACAGAGCCAGGACTTTTGTCCGTTGCCCCTCACTGCCTTGTCAATGGACTTCAGCAGCCTGGCACTGCCTGTTAATGGCAGGGTGAGAAAATTAAAACCCTAGAATTTTCTCATAAATGCAAAATTCCAATTTGTCAGTGAATCACAAATGACATATCATGGTCATCAATTATAAACTTGAGGAAAGTAAGTTAGGGATATTTTCCTTGACATTTTCCTTTGGTTAACTTGATGTCTTAGTTCCTATTTATCACACATCGCATTAGGAAGTTTTCTTTCCATAGTCACCAATTCAAGTGATAAAAAGGACAGACACATTATCCTCCTGATCGCAGCAGAAAAAGCACTTATTGAAAAGACACTGGGTGGACATTACGAGGTTTAAAAATAAACTTCAGACAATTCTCAGGATCGAATGCTCCTGTGGTGAAAACTAAAAACCAGATTGCAGAATGAGTTTCCACAAACGGAGCAGCACAAGCCCATGCTGCTTGTACTGTTGATGTCAGCAGCACCAGCGCTGTGCAAGGACTCGGTCAACACCACCACCCTGCTCACTACTGTCAACACGCCCCCCTGCTCACTACTGTGGACACCACCACCCCCCGCTCACTGCTGTGGACACCGCCACCCTGCTCACTACTGTGGACACCGCCCCCCTGCTCACTACTGTGGACACCGCCCCCCTGCTTACTACTGTGGACACCACCCCCCTGCTCACTACTGTGGACACCACCCTACCCCCACCCCCACCCCCCCCCGCCCCCGGCTCACTGCTGTGGACAACACTGTCTCATCTCTGCTGCCGTAAGAATTAATTCACTATTTCATCTTGCAGTTTATTGATTGAAGCCCAGGGTGAAGACACTGTAATGGTTTGGTCTGGATCCTGTCTGCGCCTACCCGCAGGAAGTCTGGGAAATCGAGTATCTTGTCTGATGGAAAGTAGACTCTCATTTCTACAAAGAATCACTTGATAAGGAAGTCTTGGAATTACATAGAAGAGGTTCAAATTCTGAGAAATTATCTCTTTAATTTTATTAGATTAAAAAAATTAAAGGAACAGAAATAAAAGAAATAACGATTCCTGACAGAATGTCCTGGAAAGAGCAGCTACTTAGTGACTGGACGTTGACGTGAAGGCTGGGGAGGGCTCTATCCTGTCACTGTGGATCAGATCACACAAGCTCTTCAGAGCCTGCTCATGCACAGGCCTGTGTTCTTGACTGCTTCCAAGTTCATGACGATAATGAAATGCTGTGGGACAGATGAAGCTCTGATGGGAAACATTTGTACATGCAGTCACAGAATAAATACTAAGAGTCAGCCTTCTTCCCTGTCAAACATATTTTTATTTTAATCCACTATGTACTCATACAATAAAAGTTTACAGAATTAGGTAGTTTGGCAAATTAGCACCAGGACCAGTGGCTTGCCCCATCTGCTGTCCTCGGACGCACACCATTCAGTTCTTCTCAGTGATACTTCACTACTCCCAGCCTTTCTGCAAAACCCCGGGCCGTAGGTCTTGCTGTTTCTCCTTCTTTCTCTTTTGCACAACAGCCATTTTGTTCCCGCTGAGGAACATGAGGGTTTAGCTCCTACTTTTTCTTGTCCCACTTACACCACACACATACATACTTTCCACTTCCTGGTCTCCTGATGTGGTTGTAGTGTAATTTCAGTTAAATCAATATTCACTCATTACATTGTTAAGACAAAGTATGCTTTTCAGAGCTAAACCATGTATTATACTCCAGTTTTCCTTTATTGTGCTCTGATTCCCTGGAGTTCTTATTTGTTTGATTTTTCTCCCTCAAGGGCTGAATTGTGTCTCCCTATATTCATATGTAGCAGCCCTGATCCCTGATCCCGTGTGACTGTACTGGAGATAGGGCATTTAGAAGTAATTAAGTTAAATGGGGTATTAAGGGTGGGCCCTAATCCAATATGGCTGGCAGTTTTATAAAAGAGAAGATTAAGACTCACAAAGAGATGCTATTCATATGCACAGGGGGGAGCTCATGTGGGGACAGGGAGAAGATGGCTTCTACAAGCTAGGAGAGGCCCCAGAACTCTGCCTACTCCCACCAACACCTCAGCCTCAGACTGCGCCCCTACAACTGTGAGAATTTTCTATTTCAGTCAACCGTTCCATGATCTGCTCTAGCAAACTAATGTACTTTTAAAACACTGTTACTACTTACTCAATCCAAACTCCTGTCAACTGAACAAACCTGAGTGCATCAGCTCCTTCCTTTGTCTTAAGCTTGCCCAGGCCCTTTGCAAGTGCTCCAGCTGCTTGACCTGTGCTTTACCTGTCTGTAAGCAGCTTCCGTCACCTTCACCGCCATCCTAGGGAAACCCTACGACCTCCTCCTGTCTCCTGTAGTGCATGGCTTTTCCTCCACTAGAGTCCTGGGGAAGGGCTGCAGATCAGACATGTTTTCTTACTGTGAATACCTGTGAATGTGTGTGTTCAACCCTCATATTTGAACCAAAAGTTTGGCTTATTTCACCAGTAGAATTTTGTGTTGGTGATAAGTTATTCTGACATTTCACAATATGTGTTAATAAGTTTGGTGGTTAGTTTTAATGTTCAATTTGACATAATCTAGACTCAGTCTCGGCCTGTGGGTATGTCTGTGGGGGGTTGTATTGATTGTGTTGTTATGGGAAGACCCAGCCCACCATAGTCAGCACCAATCCCTGGGTTTGGGTCCTGAATTGTACACAGGTGGAGAAAGTGAGTAGAATATTAAGAATGCATGCATGAATTTCTCTCTGCTCTTTACCGTGGAGGTAATGCAACTCGTTGTTTTAATTTCTTAGCACCTTCCCTTCCCTGCCATGGTGGGTCAAAACAAACCCTTTCTCCCTTAAGTTGTTATTTACAAGGTTGCTTTATCACAGCGGCAGAAACAAAGCCATGGTGGTATGAATCATTTTTATCTGCTGTATTGAATTTGAGGATATCTCAATCCAAAAACCTCCTGTCTTGATTTGGAAAAGTTTTCATAAGTATTTTCATTTCTTTCTCCTCTACGTACATTGTTCTCTTTCTGGAACATACACATATACACAGAAACACACACACATGCACATGTAAGCAGACACGTACAGACACATAAACATGTGCACACAGACACATATGCCCACGTCGAACTGCTGAACTTTGATCAGCACTCTTGCAATCTCCTCTTACATTCTGAATTTTATTCTTCACACTTTGCTTTTCTTCCTACAACCCTTCCGTTATTCATTAAGTAGTGCTATTTACCATGTGAGGAAAGCCACGAGGTACAACCAAACCCACTATACGAGTTTATGAAGGGGAGGGAACAGAAGGGATGTGATAGGCCTGTGGGGATGATCGTGCAGGAAGAAGGGGCAGAGGGATGAGTGGGACCTGCTATTATAGATTCCTCTCCCGGCACATGCGCATATGACCTTACCTAGCTGCACCACCCATGAGCATAGATTATGACTACATAGGACGTAAGGCCCTGGGATGACTAAGCATCTTGCTAGTGCATGCATGGTCATGGGGAAGTGGCTAGGAATTCCAACACCTTCATCTTGCTTTCCCAGGCTCCCATCATGTTCTTAAAGGCTGCTTTCAAATTTTTCATTTTCAAGTGCTCTTTTAATCTAAATGTTTATTTTCTTGTTCATATTTTTATTTTTTTAAAAAACAGGGTCTTGCCAGGTGGTGGTGCATGCCTTTAATCCCAGCACTCGGAAGGCAGAGCTGGGTGGATCTCTGTGAATTCGAGGCCAGCCTGGTCTACAGAGAGAGATCCAGGACAGACACCAAAACTACACAGAAACCCTGTTTCAAAAACAAACAAACAAACAAACAAACAAACAAAAATAAAAACAGGGTCTCACATAACAATTGACCACCATTACATACCCAATTGTATATGGCACTGACCTCAAACTTCATGTTTTGCACATGTAAGGCAAATGTTCTACTCACTGAAGTTCATTTCCAGCCCCTAAATGTTTATTTTATATATACCTTTTTATATGTAATCCAGTAAAATTATATATCTGTGTATGTTTTATGTAAAAGATGCATCTTCTATATTACCCTCATATGATTAGATTCACTTTAGTTTGATGTGTTTATGTGTATGTGTATGCACACATGTGTGCCGTGCTGGTTGAGGCCAGCAGAGATGAACTTACAGGCAGTTGGGAGCTGTCAGATACGGGTACCCGAACCAAACTCTAGTCTTCTGTAAGGGCAGTAAGTGATCTTAACTGAGCCATCTCTCCAGCCCATATTTTCAACATTTTTATGAAAGTATAACTGATACGCAAATAACTGCATGCATTAAAAATGTGCAACTCAATAACTTTGAACAAATACATGCATCCATGAAACCATTGCTGGAACCAAAATATGCCTCCCTTGAGATTCCAGGAACCCTGTGGGTTGTGTTTGCTTGTTTGGGGGAAAAGAACAGATAACATGAGATTTACCTCCTAGGCAAATATTTAAATGTACTACAGGTACTATATCTCATAGCAGGGTTCTAGAACTTATGCAGACCCGTCAGCGACTTTCCTGTTTCCTTTCCTCTGGGCCACAATCATTGATCTCCACTTTCTGCTTCTAGGAGCTTTAGAAACTTTAGAAACTTCATGAGTAAAATTTTACTGTCTCCGTCCCTTCAGGATTGTCTTCTTTCACTTAGCATGGTGTCTTCCAAGTACTGACATGTCACATTAGAGGATTTCTGTGTATTCTAAGACTAATGTATGTATGTATGACATTGTATGTAAACTGTGGATTTTCTTTAATCCCTTCCCCTGTCAGTGGACATTTGAGGCTTTTTTCACCCCTGGGCTATTTTGAATAATGCAACAGTGAATGTGGGAGTGCGTGGTAACTCTTTGAGACCCTGATTTTGTTCTTTGGGACACATACTGAGGAGTGAGACTGCTGATCAGAGTGCAGAAATGCCCCCACAGCATGACATTCCCAACATAGTGCAGCAGAGACCCAACTCTTCCATGTACTTGACAACATGTTTCAGGTTTTATAACATTGGTCCTAAAAGGTGTGAGGCTATTAAAATGTTTATTACATTTTTAATTACTTATTTGGGGGTGGGGCAGGCACACCTGTACCATGGTTCCTGTGAAGGTCAGAGGGTAACTTGCAGGAGTTGGGTCTCTCCTTCCACTGTGTTGGCCCCAGGGATCAAGAAGAGGCTGTCATGCTTGGCAGCAAGTGCCTTAACCCTCTGAGCATCTTAGCCTTACATATATACCATTTCATGCTTTCTTTGTTCCAAAGACGAAAATCTCCTCTAATACCTTCTAGCATGGGAATGATGGTGGAATTATTGCTGCTGTTGTTAATGATATATCTATTAACTCTAAATTAATCTTATTTCTGTGTATTTCAATTTCTTATGTCAGAATTTTGCAAACTGGCTGTATTATAAAATGAAAGTCCAAAGGCTGGAGAGATGATTCAGTGCTTAAGAACACTCACTGCTCTTGCAGGGCACCTAGGTTCAGTTCCAAGCACCCACATCTGATGGCTTACAACTGCCTATAATTCCAGGTACAAGGCATCCGATGGCCTCTTCCAGCCTCCATTGGGCATCTGCATGTACCAGGTACACATAAATATGTACACAGTCTCTCTCTCACACACACAAATTTAAAAAACATTTAAGATAAAAATCTACTGTGCATAGTAGTGCATGCCTTTAATCCCAGCAGCCAGAAGCAAAGGGAGAAGAGGGATGCAGGTGAATCTCCATGATTTTGAGATCTACATGGCAAGTTCCAGGCCGGCCAGAGCTGTATAATAAGACTGTGTCTCAATAAAAGAAAAGAGATGCAAGTCTGAATGTTGATTGGAAGTGTAAGTATGTATGGTTTGGACTTGTCAATGCAAACCTCTCTGTAGGACTGTCTGCAGGGCAGAATTTAAGGGAACCCCAGTGTTGTGATGCATGAGTCTCTTCTCCTAAGGTCAGACTCCTCAGGAAAGCCTTCAGCAATCCTCTGCCCCAAGGGAAAGACTTTGAGTATCAGGGCTTTGAAATCCAAGCTCGAGAAAATGGGCTGCAACTTGTCAGTAATCGACAGAGCGTAATCTTTGGGGTCAGAATTACCTACCTTTAGCTCTACCAGGTGTCTCTTGTTTAACTGCCTTGGAACTCTTTTGCCCCACTCTGTTCCATTCCATTCTACTCTTTTGTTCTGGTCTGTTCTTTTCTGCTCTGGTCTGTTCTCATCTGTTCTGTTCTGTTCCATTCTGGTCTGTTGTGGTCTCATCTGGTCTGCTCTGGTCTGGTTTGGTCTGCTATGCTATGGCTCTGGTCTGGTCTAGTCTGGTCTGGTCTGGTCTGTTCTCTTCTTTCTGTGTGGCAGGACAGTTAGGGCCTACTGATAGACTGGATACATATGAAACAGAATGTTTACTTAATTCTCTCTTTATACATCACTACCAGCTCTGGAGTACTATGTGATATTCTTATGTATGTATACAACATCATTAAATCATGCTAATTTAATTTACTCATCATCTTAGTCACCTGTCATTTTTATGTGAAGCATTTGAAACTGTTATTATGAAACATACAGTACACTATTGTTGACCATTGACAGTCTGTTTTATCTGAAACAAAGTAACCTTTTATCAATAACTCCTGATTCCCTCCCTTCTCAGCCTCTACATACCCATCTTTCTGCATTACAAATTCAACTTCTGTATATTACCCACATATAAGCAAGATCATAGGGTACTTGCCTTTCTGTACTTGGCTTGTTTTACTTAGAATAATGGCTTCCAAGGCTCCTCTGTGTTGTCAAAATAACAGGTTTTCTTTCTTTTTAAAGACTGACTAGTATACCATTCTTTATCCATCCATCCATTGATAGTTTGGTTTCATATCTTGGCTATTGTGAATAATACTGCCATAAAAATAGGAGTGCAGCTATCCCTCAAAATGTTCATTCCAGCTCCTTTGGAGAGATCTTATGGAATGGGGTGTGTCCTGAGTGAATATGTGTTATTGACATGAGCATGGCCATTCCAAAGACCCCAGTGCCTCAGACCCATGAGAATGCCAAGACTTTTCCCAGGCCAGGCTTAGGGGGATGGCAAGATGTTCTCCCAGTTAGAGCTGGGATGTTGACACATGCAGAAAATAGCAACCACAGCTGCCTCCTCCTGCATGAGTTCAGCCAGTGAGTGCTTATCTACTGATACCCCAAGCTAAGCTGCTTCCTCCTTCAGTATATAATAAACAGCAGTTTTCCTTGTTGTTTGTTTTTGTTCTTTTGGGGTCCTACCACCTAGCTCCCAAATCACAAGCAGAGGCTTATTCTTAATTAAGAATGCACGGTCTTAGCTTGGCTTATTTCTTTTTTTAATTTAAACTTTTGTTAACTTAAACTTAACCCATCTATCTTTTGCCTCTGGGCTTTTCCTGTTCTCTTACTTCTGTAACTCTTACTCTTACTCCATGGCTTGCTGTGTAGCTGGGTGGCTGGCCCCTGAAGTCCCCCTCCTTCTCTGGCTCCTAGATCTCTCCTCCCAGATTTCTCCTATTTATTCCCTCTGCCTGCCAGCCCCACCTATTTCTTTTTCCTGCCTCACTATTGGCTGTTCAGCTCTTTATTAGTCCATCAGGTGTTTTAGACAGGTACAGTAACACAGCTTCACAGAGTTAAACAAATGCAGCATAAACAAACATAACCCACCTTAAAATAATTTTCCCCAGCATTTCCTCTGCTAGTGAGTCCCCATCAGAGCACACATCCCACCAGAATCCTCCTTCAGTGTGAAGTAGACAATGCATTCCCCCCTGCTGATGCCCCCATCAGAGCACACATCCCACCAGAATCCTCCTTCAGTGTGAAGTAGACAATGCATTCCCCCCTGCTGATGCCCCCATCAGAGCACACATCCCACCAGAATCCTCCTTCAGTGTGAAGTAGACAATGTATTCCCCCCTGCTGATGCCCCCATCAGAGCACACATCCCACCAGAATCCTCCTTCAGTGTGAAGTAGACAATGCCTTCTCCACCATCCCCTGCTGATGCCCCCATCAGAGCACACATCCCACCAGAATCCTCCTTCAGTGTGAAGTAGACAATGCCTTCTCCACCATCCCCTGCCCCGCCCCCACTAGTGAGTCCTCATCAGAGCAGACATTCCCCCAGATCCCAGCCTTCTGTGTGCCGGTCTGTAGGGTCTTCATCCCCCATTGCCTGTACCAGCTCAATCATTAAGCAGTGGAGGTTGTGGCAGGTGGATACAGTAGTTCATTAAGGAAAATCTATACCATTTTCCATGGCAATAACTAATTTATTTTCCTACCAACAATGTACAGAATTCCTTTTTCTGTTTTCTGCATATCCTTATGAGCATTTGCCATTCATCATTTTTGACAAAAAGCTATTTTGACATATGAGGCAATATAATAGTGTGATTTTAGTTGGTATTTCCCTAAAGTTTAATCATGAGAGAATATTTTTGTATGTACCTGTTAGCCATGTTTATGATCTTCTTTTCATAAATGTCTGGCCAGGTCCTTTGTCCATTTTGTTTTTCTCTATGAAACACTTAGAGCTGGTATTTGTATTAATGAGACTTTGGTCCAATTGTGCACACTGTTAGGTAAATTACCTTTTTTTCAGCTCCAGGACCGGGTAAGAACAGAGCAATCTGCTATCTATAAGCTTGAAGGGTGCCGGCTCTAGGTTAGGCTGATTTCTTGGAGACAGCTGAGATGCTGAGGCAGTCTGCAATGTCTCTATGCAGAGGTGGGTTGAGGGGACTCTAGGCGGCCACCTCGAAGGCTTCAAACGCCTGTCGCTGGCATGGCATTGCCCCTGCTCCGTTGCCATGCGGGTGAGCTCAGCCAAGGGTAGTTCTCATTCTTGGCCCCCACCCTCCCCAGTTCCCACCACACCCACACCCCATCCTGGGCTTTCTGATCCACTGCCTGCCCAGAGTGCAACTCAGTGGAGGAGAATCGGAGGAGCTTGGTGACTCTTGCCGAGCTCCACCGGCCTGCGGCTCCCACGGCCACTCTCCTTTGTCCATTTTCAGTCCAGCTGTTTACCTGCTCCGGTTTTTGTTTCTTTTTCTTTTTGTTCCTAACATGCTTTCCCTATTAATCTTTCACTGGACATATGATTTGCAGATGTCTTCTCCCGTTCTGTGGGCCGTTTCTTCAAGTTGTTCGGTATTTCTTTGTCGTAGTGGAGCTTGTTAGTTTACTGCCCTGTCATGTCTGTTTCTGCTCCTGTTACCTGTGCTTTGAGAATTATACCAAAAATCCATTGCCAGATCAATGTTTGTGGCTCTTTCTGTGTTTTCTTCTAGTTGTTTTATCTTCAGATCTTATAAGTCTTTAGTTTACTATGAAATGATTTTTTTGCATACAGCATGAGATGAGGATCCAAATCCCATTCTTCCACATGTGAACAGCCAGTTTTTCCAAAAACATTTACAGAGGGGACTACCCTTTGTCTATGTGTGTTCTTGGTGCCATCTCAAAAGAACAGCTGAGAAGCTGGAAAGCAGCTTCGGCAGTTAAGAGCACCGGCTTCTCTTCCAGAGGGCCAGAGTCAGAGTCTCAGCACCCACATGGTGGCTCACAACTCTCTGTAACTCCAGTTCTAGGGGATATGATGCTCCCTTTTGGACTCTGGGGTACTACATGCAGGTGGTGAACAGGCATGCAGGCAAAATATTCATACATATAAAATAAAAATTAATTTTAAAATATCAATTGACATAAACATATGGGTTGGTTTCTGGGATGACTTTATTGCTCAGTGTTTCTCATTTTATGTTGGTGGCAGTTGCTCTCTATACTGTTTTAAAATCAGGGAGTAAAATGGATCTGACTTTATTGTTTTTGTTCAAAAGATTTTGGTTATTTGGGGACTTTTGTGGGTACATGTGAATTTAAGGAAATTTTTGTCTGTTTTTAAAAAGTGTCATTGGGAAATTGATAGAAATTGCATTGCTTTGGGTGGTATGGACATTTTCACATTAATTTTAAGTCATGGACATGGGATGTCTTTCTATTTATTTGTGTTTTCTTTTTCCAATAAAATGGGGTGGGTTTTTTTGCCTCTAAAGAAGCAAAAATGAAATTTAAAAATTAAAATTAAACTTACATATAAATATTCTTATTGTTATTACTACTATAAATACTATTATTTTCTTAATCTCCCTCTGGTATCATTTCTTATTGTTAACTAGATGTTGAGTTTTGTCTCATTTTCTTGTAATGCTGGGGATTGACCTCGGGGCCCTGTTGATGCCAGGCAAATATTCTACTACTGAGCCACATCCCCAGCCTTATTAGCATCTAGAAGTACAACTAATTTTGTGTGCTTATTTTGTATCTTATAACTTTATTTAATCCATTGATCAGTCCTAACAGATTTTTTAAATGTTTTATCAGTATGTATTAATTATACATAATGCTGGATTTCAATATGACATCTTTACACATGTATGTAATAAACCATTTTAATAGGGTTTTCTTAGGGGTGGTCTTCAGTATTTCTACATTTAGTATTCTGTCATCAGCACATAAAGATAACTTCATTTCTTCCTCTCCTTTTTGTTCTAGGACTTTTATTAGTATGTGGGGAGTGGTGAGAGCATAGAACAAGCTTTCAGCTTTTCACATCTGGAACTGATGGGAGTTCATCATATACATATTGTATTGAGGTCCAAATCTAATCTACTGAGAGTTTTGACTGTGTGTGATTTGGAGGTTACCTGACAAGTCAAAAGTCTTGTGGTCTTATTTTACAATCACACAAAACTTTGGAAGCCAATCTTTTCGTTATTATACATACATGAAAGAGAGGATTCTACATTCTTCTGTTTCTTTGTATTTCAGGTCAAGTATTTTGAGATACATTTAAACGTTTTGGGAGGTGATGGCTAAAATATGAGAAATAAATTAATTTATAGAATATTTTCATGCCTCAACCTCATTTCCAGGCGAATGACTGTATGAATGATAGGTCATTTATACAGAAATGCTACCAAGTTAAAGAGCCTGGCGCTTGCCAGTGCTTGGCTGGGTCATCAGTCAGGCTTAGATTTGAATCTTCACTTTGTTATTCACACTCTCTATACAGTCAGAAAGTTGTTTAACTTTTTTGAGGTTTAGTTTCCTCCTGGAGAGATGGTAGAAAAAATAAATAACATAAAATAAATAATATAGTCCTTTCTGAAGGATCATACTAGAAAATACCTGCAAAAGCATCTGGCTTAATGCCTTACCTGTAATAAGCAATGAGTGTCCTCTTTCTGAAATGTTTATTTCATGTGTATGTGTGTGCCTCGGTGTTTGTGTGTGCACCACATGTGTGCATTAACTTGCAAATATCTGAAGAGGGTATCAGATCCTCTAGAACTGGGTTTACACGCAGTTGTGAGCCACTGTGTAGGCACTGGGACCCAAACCTAGATCTTCTGCTAGAGCAGTTAGTGCTCTTAACTACTAAGGGGCCCCTCTCCAGCCCCACATTCTGTTTCTCTCGTCTCCTTGGCCCTAAGTCACCAGCCCTCAACTCTCAGCTGTTTGTTTCCCTTCTTTAGAGTCTTTGACGTTGTTCAGAGGGTTTTTGTTTTTTTTGTTTGGTTGGTTGGTTTTTGGTTTTTCAAGACAGGGTTTCTCTGTGTAGCTTTGCGCCTTTCCTGGAACTCGCTCTGTAGCCCAGGCTGGCCTCGAACTCACAGATATCCACCTGCTCTGCCTCCCAAGTGCTGGGATTAAAGGTGTGTACCACTATCCCCCGGCTGTTCAGAGGGTTTTTATTGTCACATTGGAAAGTGTGTGCTATGGGCATCTACCAGTTGTGGGCTAGGGATGCTACTGTGTGTACTTCTGTGTCCAGATTGCCCCAGGCCAAAACCAGCCAAGACTTATCCAAATGCCCAGCAGTAGCAAAGATGGAGCAACCTTGCTCTGGAACCACTGTTCTAGAGTGTGCTTGCTTCATTTTCGATTCATACTGGTCTTCATCTTCGCCAGCAGCTTCCTAAAAGTACTTTACATTCAAGAGCTCAAATGAATTAATAATAATGGTTAAATAAACAAAGGAAAATTACTTAATAATGTAATGTATATAATGCCAAGCTTTGAATTAAGGTCTGTGATTTGTGAATGTTGCACTAACATAAGATTCTTCTTTAGAAAGGAAAATGTAGATTTTTAATGCGTAGCTGTGTTACCATTTTATTTTAATAATGACTTGAGTATCATAATTTTCTCATTCTGTTTCTGGCTTTAACAATCTGCTAAGTTTCCATATAATTTAAATTATGTGAATTATACCTTGGAACCATCTCATTTTTTCCATCCCCATTAGTTTACTTTGGGATCCTATATGTTCTCCTGAATTGCAGTAATGCCTTCCTGACTTATCTCCTGCCAAAACAGAGTTTTATCTTGACATTTCCTTTCTGACATCAAATTGGATGATGATGCTCTCCTGCTGCGTGTCTTTAAGAGTTTCTCAGAGTCATCATGATCTGCCCTGGTTTCTTTCCTTCCCACCTCATCCGCCTTACCTCAACACACAGAACCGTCTTTGCATCACAATAATCGCAGTCCATAAATGTTAATATCCTGGGAACACTAGGAGTCTGCAGCTGAGGTGACACTACCAGGGTCAACAACATCCTTCCTAATGCAAGAGAAAGGAACCTCCACTCTTCAGCAACGGCTGTCAACGTGTATGGGGGAGTAACAGGAAAGCACCACAGTTAGTGCAGTGTGAGTTTCCCACGCTGGTGGTTACTATAAGATCAGGGCGTGGTGAGGGGACAGGACAGAGGCAGTGGATTCCTGCTGGAAACCAGTAGGAAAAGCACAAAGGGACAGGGAGTCAAGGGGGATTTCCTTCCTTCCTCGGGATGGTTCTTCCTACCTTGGGGAGTCGTACTTCCCCCTGGCCTTTGTGAAGCTATGGCAGCGTTAGAGTGATCTCTCATGATTTGGTTGAGATCAGCCTGGGAGATGAGATGAGCAGTATATAAGCCTATTACGGCATCATAAATTGTGAGCACTGTCAACAGAAGAAGTTGAAGAAAATTTGTCAATGTAGCCTTCATTCTTTGGATGCAACCTGAAAATGGCTTTGCTGGACTATGAAAGGGACACTCACTTCCACTAAAATGCTCCAAAACTGCTGGGTTGGCATCTGTGTAACTGACTATTTATCAAATGATAAAACAGGTCTTCTTACCAATAATAACAGATTCTAGCTTTAGAAAAATAAGTTTATACTCATGAGCAAGTTTTTCTATATTTAAAAACCATGTAACCCCTTCATGATAAAGGTATTAGAGCGATCAGGAATACAGGGAACATACCTAAACATAATAAAGGCAATTTACAGCAAGCCAACAGCCAACATCAAATTAAATGGAGAGAAACTCAAAGCAATTCCACTAAAATCAGGAACGAGGCAAGGCTGTCCACTCTCCCCATACTTATTCAATATAGTACTTGAAGTTCTAGCCAGAGCAATAAGACAACATAAGGAGATTAAGGGGATACAAATTGGAAAGGAAGAAGTCAAGCTTTCCCTATTTGCAGATGACATGATAGTATACTTGAGCGACCCCAAAGATTCCACCAAGGAACTGATACAGCTTATAAACACCTTCAGCAACATAGCAGGATACAAGATCAACTCAAAAAAATCAGTAGCCCTCCTATATACAATGGACAAAGAAGTGGAGAAGGAAATCAGAGATACATCACCCTTTACTATAGCCACAAATGACATAAAATACCTTGGGGTAACACTAACCAAGCAAGTGAAGGACCTATATGACAAGAACTTTAAGTCCCTGAAAAAAGAAATTGAAGAAGATGTCAGAAAATGGAAAGATCTCCCATGCTCATGGATAGGCAGGACTAACATAGTAAAAATGGCAATCTTACCAAAAGCAATCTACAGATTCAATGCAATCCCCATCAAAATACCAACACAATTCTTCACAGACCTGGAAAGAATAATACTCAAATTCATATGGAAAAACAAAAAACCCAGGATAGCCAAAGGAATCCTGTACAATAACACAACTTCTGGAGGCATCACGATCCCTGACTTCAAGCTCTACTATAGAGCTACAGTAATAAAAACAGCTTGGTACTGGCATAGAAACCGACATGTGGACCAATGGAATCGAATTGAAGACCCTGACATTAATCCGCACACCTATGAACATATAATTTTTGACAAAGAAGCCAAAAGTGCACAATGGAAAAAAGAAAGCATCTTCAACAAATGGTGCTGGCAAAACTGGATATCAACATGTAGAAGGCTGCAAATAGATCCATATCTATCACCGTGCACAAAACTTAAGTCCAAGTGGATCAAGGACCTCAACATCAATCCAGCTACTCTGAACCTGCTAGAAGAGAAAGTAGGAAGTAGTCTTGAACGCATTGGCATTGGAGACTACTTCCTAAATAGAACACCAGTAGCACAGACTCTGAGAGAAACAATCAATCAATGGGACCTTTTGAAACTGAGAAGCTTTTGTAGAGCAAAGGATACGGTCAACAAGGCAAAGCGACAGCCTACAGAATGGGAAAAGATCTTCACCAACCCCACATCTGACAGAGGACTGATATCCAGAATATATAAGGAACTCAAGAAATTAGACATCAAAATGCCCAACAGTCCAATTAAGAAATGGGCTATAGAACTAAACAGAGAATTCTCAACAGAGGAAACTCAAATGGCCGAAAGACATTTAAGGAATTGCTCATCATCCCTAATCATCAGGGAAATGCAAATCAAAACAACTCTGAGATACCACCTTACGCCTGTCAGAATGGCTAAGATCAAAAACACTGAAGACACCTTATGCTGGAGAGGATGTGGAGCTAGGGGAACTCTCCTCCACTGCTGGTGGGAATGCAAGCTTGTACAACCACTTTGGAAATCAATATGGCGCTTTCTTAGAAAATTGGGAATCAATCTCCCCCAAGATCCAGCTATACCACTCTTGGGCATATACCCAAGAAATGCTCAACCACACCATAAGAGCACTTGTTCAGCTATGTTCATATCAGCATTGTTTGTAATAGCCAGAACATGGAAACAACCCAGATGCCCTTCAACTGAAGAATGGATAAACAAAATGTGGTACATATACACAATGGAATACTACTCAGCAGAGAAAAACAATGGCATCATGAGGTTTGCAGACAAATGGATGGATCTAGAAAAAATCATCCTGAGTGAGGTAACCCAGACTCAGAAAGACAAACATGGTATGTACTCACTCATAGCAGGATACTAGACATGAAACAAGGATGAATTGTCTGCTACTCACATCACCATGGAGGCTACCCGGAAAACAGGACCCCAAGAAAGACACAGGGATCGCTCAATGACAGAGAAATGGAATGAGATCTACATGAACAGCCTGGACATGAGTGGGGGTAATGAAAGGCGAGGGTCGAGGGAAAGAGAGCTTGGGGGAGCGGGAGATCCCAGCTGGATCAACAACAGAGAGGGAGAACAAGGAATAGGAGACCATGGTAAATGAAGACCACATGAGAACAGGAAGAAGCAAAGTGCTAGAGAGGCCCACAGAAATCCACAAAGATACCCACACAACAGACTGCCGGCAATGGTCGAGATACAGCCCGAACTGACCTACTCTGGTGATGGGATGGCCAAACACCCTGATTGTTGTGCTAGAAACCTCATCCAACTACTGAGGGATCTGGATGCAGAGATCCATGACTAGGCCCTGGGTGGATCTCTGGGAGTCCAATTAACGAGAATGAGGAGGGTTTATATGAGCGAGAATTGTTGAGACCAAGGTTGGATAAAGCACAGGGACAAATAGCCAAATGAATGGAAACACATGAACTATGAACCAATGGCTGAGGGGTCCCCACTGGATCAGGCCCTCCGAATGGGTGAGACAGTTGATTGGCTTGATCTGTTTGGGAGGCATCCAGGCAGTGGGACCAGATCTTGTGCTCATTGCATGAGTTGGCTGTTTGAAACCTGGGGCCTATGCAGGATTGTTTGGCTCGGCCTGGGAGGAGGGGACTAGACCTACCTGGACTGAGTCTACCAGGTTGACCTCAGTCTGTGGGGAAGGCTTTGCCCTGGAGGAGATGGGAATGGGGGGGGGGGCGTTGGGGGGAAGGTGAGGGGGACGGGAGGGGGGGAGAACAAGGGAATCCGTGACCGATATGTAGAACTGAATTGTATTGCAAAATAAATTAAAATAAATTAAAAAAAAAAAACCATGTAAAACTTGATCAGTAGTTATTTCATGAGGATCCTCTCCCTAGCATTTTATTTATATTTATATATATATATATATATATATATAGTCCTATATTGAGCAGTAAAGCAAACACTCTTAAGTTTAATTATCAGCAACTCTTAGAATATATCTTCCTCTGCCTGTGCTCTACTGTGTCTCACCATAATTCAAACAAAGAAGTGAATTTTTTTTTGAGATTACAGAGTTGGGGTTAGTGAGGTGACTCGGAGGGCAAAGGCACCTGCCACTCAGCCTGATGACCTGAGCTCAAGTCCCAGAACCCACATAGTAGAAGGAGAGAAGCAACTTCTGCAAATTGTCCTCTGACCCCCAGACATGCACCCATACATATGCACAAAAATAAACTAAAGTGTAAGAAAAATTTAAAACAAGATTTCTAGTGTAATGGTGTTCCCTTTGCGATGACATAAGGGAGGCCTTCTGACATGTGTCTTAGCACTGAGTGCCCATATCACTCACATAGATGGTATGTATGTATGTATGTAGGCACATATATAGCACTTAACAGTGCAGCTGAGACATTTTCAGGAGGATTTTTGACTTTTGACATTTGAAACAAATCTTAAAATAAGATATGGGCTGGTGGAGAGGGGCTAGAGTGATGGCCCAGTGGTTTAGAGCACTTGTTGCTCTTGCAGAGGACCTGGGTTTTATTCGCAGCATTCATGTGGTAGGTAATAACCCCCTGTTACTCCAGTTGCATGGGATCTAGCACTAGGCATGCACATGGTGCACACACATGCATGCATGCAAAACACTTGTTGATACAGTAAAACAAATATATATATATATATATATATATATATATATATATATATATATATATATATATATATATATAGTACATGAGGACCTGACTTTGAATCCCTCAAACCCACACAAACCTGGACATCTGTAATCTCTGTGCTCCTGTGGTGAGATGGGAGGCAGAGACAGAACCCTCAGAAGTTTGCAGGACTGATAGACTAGCAAACACAGCAGTGAAGAAAAAGAGACTATCTCAAGCAAGGTAGAAGGTAAGAAGTGACGTCACAGCATGTTCTCTGATTTCTACGTGTGCATCCTGGCACACCCCCAAACATACACACATGAATATGCACACATGGAGTAAGATGCGCTTTCAGGCTAATGTTAGAAGAACATGGCGGTGGGAAGGAGAATGGAAGGACATGGCTCCTTTCCTTAAGGAAGACACACAATTGGAGAAATGGAATGATTCACTGTACCAGTTAAATGTGGACATGGTCAGGAAGACAAGACTCACAGGAAACTGAACAAAGAACAGAGGAACAGAAGGACCGGGGCCATGCTTTGGCTCCTGCTCTAGCTGTGGCTGTGGTTCCTGCTCTAGCTGTGGCTGTGGCTCCTGGGCTAGCTGTGGCTGTGGATGTGGCTCCTGGGCTAGCTGTGGCTGTGGCTCCTGGGCTAGCTGTGGCTGCGGCTCCTGGGTTAGCTGTGACTGTGGCTCCTGGGCTAGATGTCAGCACCAACCCTGCTTAGCAGAGTTTCCTCCTTTATTTAGGGCGCAGAGGCCTTTGCTTCTGTGGATGTAAAAGACACTGAAAGAGCAGAAGAGGTGTTCTGTAGAGCAGGGCAAGAAGAAAGCTTAGCATTGGGCCATTACTAAGAAGTTCTGGGTCAGTTGGGAGATGCAGGAAGGTCAAAGAATGATTTCAGAAAATCTCAAAAGAATTGTGAAAATGTATCTGAATCTTACACGTGATCAGAAGTGCACCAGGAAGAAAGGCTGTGGGGGCAAAGGGAAACCATGGAGCCCACAGGTGTAGATGTGGCTGTGCATTATCTTAGAGAGCCCTTGGCTCACAGTAACAGAGGAAGGCTTGGTGTGTGGAAGACCGGTGACCATCCAGGACACAATTGGGTAGAAAGAAAACCTCAGGCCAGGTGACAGTGGCCCTGAAAGCCAGGTGATTGTTTGGCCCAGATATGCTCAGAAAATTTTGTTGTTAGGTTGCTTAAAAACACCCTTTCTATCACACAGCTGTGACAAAAAGTGTTTCAGGTACCACTTATAGCCCAGGCCAAAAGACCGCAGTAATAATAGTTGTTAGAGTCATACTTTCATTGCCTTAGGATTACAAATGTAATGTGTCATTTCTCATTTTCAGCTACAGGGGATAGCATTTTTAACTAGAAACTATTGTCTGACAGAATTGTATCTAAACAACAATGCAATATTTGAGATAGAAGGTACGTCTCAAACTTTCTTTCTTGATTAAATAAGTTTTCAATTAAATAATAACTTTCAACTATAATGATTGCTAAGAACATATAAAAATCTTTCATCATGTCTACTAAAAATATGTAATATCTATTTAAATGACCATTTGTGCATTTATTTTTTAAAAATATGTTAGACCATTTTTTTAGTTCAATATTGTATGTCTTACTCAAAATTTGAAAGCAGCATTTTTTTTTACACTACTACCATTCTACTATAGTTGTACACAAACTAGCTACTGTGGAACCTAACTTTAGCAGCATTTAGGAGTAAGAATAAATATAAAAACTATACGTTGTCTTAAAATTTTGCATTTGCTGGGGTTTTATTAGGCAAGTTCCTGCTTCCACTGACTTAATTTTGTAACAGTCTCTATGCTGAGAGTCTCAAACCAGGTATAAAGTGTACGACAGGTTGTGATCAGGAGACACGATGGATTGCTGGAGAAAGCACTTGGCTATAAAAATAACCATGGAACCAAAATGTCAAACGCTTTGACACCCATGATAAGCTCTTATACTGGCAAGGAAGGAAACATTCCAATTTAACTATAATTTGATTATCACACAGATTCATCCCACTTTCATTTATGTTAAAAAAATGAATTAAAATATGCAATTCAGGAAAACAAAAATGAAATGAATATATATATGGTTCCTCATCCTGCAAATAGCCTAGCAATTTGCAAAGGATGCAGTGAATGAATGAGAAATTGTCCTTTGATTTCCACTGTATTTCTAAGTAACATTGGTTTACATGTACAGACACACACATTGCAAAACACAGAGAGAATATAACTCAAACATGAAATTTAAACAATCCAAATCGTTGCCACAGGAAAACAACTGAAGCAATAACAATAGCAAGAAATGACTCCACAGCCCCATGTCACAGTAGCAAGAAATGACTCCGCAGCCCCACATCACAGTAGCAAGAAATGACTCTGCAGCCCCACACCACAGTAGCAAGAAATGACTCCGCAGCCCCATGTCACAGTCAGTTTTCATTGCTGTATGCTTAACCATAATTCAGGATATCATTGATAGGCATTTCCTCTTTTTACCAGCTATAATGCATTTGCTTGCTTAGTTACAACATCTATTTACTATGAAAAGATTCTTATTTGTATTTGTCAATTTAAAAAGTACAATTCACCCCAAACCCTTTTGTGTTTCAGGCCTGCATAATCTGCCTTCATTGCATATTCTTATGTTGCACCACAATGAGCTAACCAGCATCGACGCTACGGTGAAGGAGCTGAAGGGGATGCAGGATCTGAAGACCCTAAGTACACACTGCACTTCTCTGTGCCCGTAGATTAAGACAGTGATCGTGCGCATGATGTTTATTTTCCTTCCCAAGTCCGGTTTAGGGAAGCCAGCTTGCTGCTGGAATGCACATCCCATTCTCTAGAATGTGACTAGATTTTATTTGTTTTTTTAACACATACTTTTGAAAGAGCAACAGCTAGAAAAGAATTATTAGTGGAATGATATAGGTCATGAAAGATAAAAACGGCAAAAGTAACAGGTGGGGATCTGTGTGCCCCAATCTACTCTTGGGGTTTCATCCCAAGTCAGTTGTATCGTTCCAATTATAGGAGCTATCTCTACCAGGCACAGCTAGACAGGCAGAGGTGAGAGGCAGATGTTCTTAAGTGGGTTTCATCTCAGCCTGGGGAGATGAGGGAATTCCAGGTGATGGGTGAAATGGAAGGGGTATGTGTTTCTCTGGGGTGATCAAATGTTTTAAAATTGATTATGAGAACAAGTGATTTGAATCATTGCACTACTGAATATGTACGAACTATGCATCTTAATGGTAAGTATAAGTGACATTGAGGTGTATATTAATAAAGTAAATTAACAAACAAAAAAAGAACGTCGAAGTTTCCCCATGTTTGAGAAACAGCCTTCATTCACATCCGCTGAGTCGTGCCCAGCATGACACTGACTGCTGTATATATTTAGGAATAGATCAAAAATAATCAGCGAAGTTCACCTCTCAATGTGCTTATAGTCTTGAAGGGTTAATAAACATGCACACAGCTCCAAGACAAGGCAGAGGATTCCAGGTGTCACAGGTAGAAAGACTCGTGACCATTGAGGTTTGCAGACCTGAGCTTGGAGACCTCTGCTTGTCGAGACACAGGCATATTCCCTTATTTGTCTTTCAGAATTGTGTAAGCTAATGTTGATGGTGAATGTTCGGATCAGATCAGCATGTAGAGGAACTCAAGCTCCTGTAGCTTTTCTCTGTCATCAGGAGCATCTCATGTATTTAAGGAGAATTGACTCATGGGACCAAAAGTAGACTTTTAAAAATCCAAATCGTGAAAGTCACAAAATTGCACAAAGTTCTTGGCAAGTCAGTGATTACCTTAGAGATGTGCTGAGGCCACCTGCCATTAGAAATATTTCCGAATTATGATATTCCATCAGAGTCTTGGAATGACCTGCCTATTTATCTAACCCTCCCATGTCAATCAAATGTTTCCACAATTTAAGGAATATGCTAGGCCCAATCTAGGTCTATGCTAGACCTCTTACTATCACTATTTTTCTATAAAATGGGCTCATAGCTATCACCCAGAATCTCTTCAAACACTGAGATAATTCTCCAAAGCAATTCTTAAGAAGAAGTTCTTGTCATTGATGCCACTTTGAAACAGGAAAACAAAATTATTGTATATGTAGGATATAAATAAAATAATTAAGAAGTTGCTTAGAGTCTAGAAATTCTACTAAGTGGTAAATAGACTCAATGCAACTGCTGCTTTAAACAATAATCACCATAGTAATATTTCTAATGTCCTTCCTGTTAAGAAATTGTTTTCTTATAATACTATTTAAATTTTCACAGCAATTCTATGATGAGGTTAGAATTATTCCCTCCTCAGTGGTGAAGATACAAGGTTCAGAGATTTATCAAATTACTAGTATTAAAACACATCTATGCCTTGTTTTATTGATCATTTATCGATTGATTCATTCATTCAAAGTTTATAATTTATTCATTTGATGCATAGAGAATCATCCATTTGCCATCTGTTCTGTATTTATTAACGGATCCCAAAGTAGAAGAAAAGGCTGATCTGGGCTTCTATTGGGCTTACAATTTTATAACTTGTAGACTAATGATTTAGATTCATGAAGGAGCTTGGTGAAAAACTATTTGTACAATTTGCTGCAGGTAAAACTTAATCACTTAAGTAAAGTTGTGCTATAAAACAACATCTGAAGGACAATATGTAATGTTGGCCTTTGTAGGGAACAGGGCTGTGCATTGAACCAAGATGCCTGGTTCAGAGTTGAATGTACCTGAAATCCAACCCAGGTCCTGGTGTCAAGGGTACATATGAGCACACAGGAGTCAGGCCTGGGTTAGGGAGAAAATACCCATGTTCTTTAAAGGCCAGTCTGGCAATAAAACATCCATGTTATTACTTGTCATGACTGTTAAAATCACCTCTACTTAAAACCATGATGATATCATCCAAGTTACAGTAACATGTCCCACCTGAGGAACTTGTCATGGGGTCATTTCCTTGAATTTAGTTAAAAAGAAAGCACTTTCTGGAAATGCCCTATTCCGGTTGCAGATATTCCATGAGGAAAGTGTGCACTCAGCAGACATATATGTGCTGTGATGTCCTCACACTGGGTTCTTAGGAGCTTCGTTTGCCATCTTAGAATGGACTGAACTCCCTAAAATGAGAAAACTATGCATTTTCAAATGTTGTAATTTTTCTCTTTTCAAGTAAGAAAACCATGTAAAAATCTAAAGTGTTACTACTTCAATCATAAGTTCTTCCGAGGGTGAGAAAACAGCCTGGGGGTAAGGCTCCAACCCATTTCAACACTGCACCTTCCTTTGGCATTTATGAGAAAAATTGCCAACAATTGCCCAGGAGACGGAGGGCTGGGAGCTTCAGGGAGGCCTGAAGCCAGAAGCAGAGTGTGAGGTCTGGTGCTTGGAATTTCTGTCTTCCAGGCCAGGCAGGGCCCCACCTCAGCTCTCCAGGAGGTCTACCTTTCCACACCCTCCTGTGCAGTTGTGGCTTCCTCTTCCCTTCTGCTCTCCAAACTGCAAAAGGGAATCCTCCCGTGTCTCGATCTACTGTACCAGGAATGAGTTCTTCTCCCCGTCAGTCGGCCTGCTCTTTTACCAGCATGTCTTAGTTAGGGTTCTACTGCTGTCATGAAACGCCATTACCAAACGCAAGCTGGGAAGGAAAGGGTTTATTGGCTTGTATGTCCACATTTCTGTTCATCCCTGGAGGAAGTCGTGACAGGAACTCAAACAGGGCAGGAACCTGGAGGCAGGAGCTGATGCAGAGACCATGGAGGAGTGCTGCTTACCGGCTTCATCCACATGGCTTGCTCAGCCTGCTTTCTTATATATCCCAGGACCACCAGCCCAGAAACATCCCCAGACACAGTGGTCTGGGCCCTCTCACACCAATCCCTAGTTAAGAAAATGCTCTACAGGCTTTCCTACATCCTGGAGGATGGAGGCGTCTTCTCAGTTGAGATGTCCTCCTTTCAGAGAGCTCTAGCTTGTATCAGGTTGACATAAAGCTAACTGCACACGACACTAAATGAAAAACATCAATACGGCACTTAAACTTTGCTCTTTCCTTTGCTCTTAAACTTTGCTGTCGTCTCTCAGCTTTTCTCCATTTCACTAAATCCACTTAGCAACTTGCACTTCCTCACAGGCAAGACCTTCCTAGTGGAGGAGTTTCAGAGGGCGGTCATGTTAGAGGGGCCCTGTGTTTCCACAGGTCCTACCCTCCAGCGTTCTCTCTTCTTGCCATCAGCAATGTGCTATTCTCAGCTGTTGATGAAGGGCAAGGAGAAGAAGGATGCTAGGAAGGATGTGGACCTCAGGGACTCTTCTTCTGAGTCCACTTCTGACACCCTTGAGCGTGCTGGGCTGCCTCTTCCCAACCAGACAGTCTATGAGGCCAACAGAACTCCTAGATGGTCCCCGGATGCCTATGTGAGGAAGAGAAGCTTTGCTGCTCCCCTTTCCATCTCTGCTCTATCCCAGTTTTCCTGCTAACCCGAGGATGATTGCCTTACTCGGTTTGTTGAGTGACAGCCCACAAACTTGGTTAGAAGCAGATAGTGCTAACAGGAGAGATGGCAATCCAGCTTGGTGTGACTTCAAAATCCAGCTGCCTGATCACTGATTAGCAAGCTGAACTTCCTTTAACCGGGTGATACTCTGTATGAGTTTTTAATTCCCTCATACCATTATCCTCATTTATTAAAACAGATGTGTTGTCTCTTTGTTGATTATATCAGCTGTTTTCCCCTTTGGCGAAAAGAAAAAGGTCTCACATGTAGCCTAGGCTGATGTCTAACTGCAAATGTAGCCAAGGATGACCTTGACCTTGTGATGCTCCTGCCTCCACCTTCACTGGGCTTTGATTCTAGAGGGTGTATATTACTACAGCTTGTTTTATGGAATGCTGAGGACTGAACTCGGGGCTTCACACTAGACAAGGACTGTAGCCCCCCCAGCCATGAGCCCAGTCCACATCAACTTTTTTCTAAAGTGTTTTGAGAATATTTGGGTCTTGGGGCTGGAGAGATGGCTCAGCTGTCAGAGGCCAAGGCTCACAACCAAAAAGACAAGGCTGTGTGGGTCTGTTTCCATGATGACTTTTAAGTTCTGCTTTAAAAGTTGTTTTTTTTTTTTTTAATCAGTGGGAGCCAATTATTTAGATGACTCTTTCATTCTCTGTCTTCCTCTCATCTCTCATTAAGGAACTCCACACGTGTGACTCATCTAACTCAAGTTGGTGCCGTAAGGTGGCAGAGACGTTTTGATATATTATTGGGTAAATGTAAATTGCTTAGACTCCGACTTCCAAATTAAGATAAGCAAGACAGTGCTGGCGCCACTGAGGTGTGCTTCATGAGTAGCCTAGAGGGAAAGGTGGATTAAATAGTATTAACCTATTGAAAGCGAAAGTGTAAGCGATTTTGCCTCATAGCTGCTGCAGGAATGTGCCCATACATCACACAAGGCTTTCAGAACACTCAGACACAGGAAACTGATTTCATAGCTCAGAAACTTAATTTATGGTAATTTTAGGACCAGCCATCCAAAATGCATAAATCCAGAATGTTTAATACTTACTAGCATAAATGTGGGAGGTGGGGAGAAAGGGAGTCAAGAATAAGTTTGCTTCCTTCTAAAATGCAAGAGCTAGAAAAAAAAGTGAAGAATAATGGGGAAATGTCTTCCAAATTACTCAGATCAACTTGTTTTTCTCGGGAAACGTCCTCAGAGGCTAGGTGGCTGTTCTGCTTTCTGCCTTTCTGCCCCATGGTTTCTGTTTTCAGATGGCATGGCATGGACCTCCCTGAGCGCGTGGCCTTCGCTATCTGGCTGCCTTGCTCACCAGCGATGCGGTGCTGGGCTGCTGATTGCGATGCTTTGTTTAGTTAGGTGAAATTAGCAATGGCTGTCAAAGCTCATCTCACAAGCTTGAGATCTGAGTCCTGGCCCCAGAACCCACCGAAACCCGTGGAGAGTGGTGGTGCCTGCCTGAGATTCCAGCTCTGGGGCAGCAGAGAAAGGAGGACCCCCGGGGTCCCCAGCCTAGGCTAGTTGGTGACTCTGTGTGCCTTTTCAAATCTGTCCTTTCGAATCCGTTCGATGTTCATCCATGCAGTTCCCTCTCCCATGCTGATAACCACTTGTTTCCACTTTAAGTTCCGTGTGTGTGTGTGTGTGTGTGTGTGTGTGTGTGTGTGTGTGTGTGTGTGTGACTGGTCTGGAATTTTTTCTTTGTCTTTTCCTCTAACTTCCCCCAATACACACGTTTTTTGGTCCTCCGGCTCGGCTCTACATCTTCCTTCACCTTCCCTTGTCCATTAACTCGTGTTCACTGTGCCGCGGGTCTCTGCCTTGCTGACTTCATCTCCCTTTAAAGCTCATGTAAGGATTTGACTAGCCAGAAGAGCTTGTGTTGATACCACACATATCTCAATGTGTTTTACTGACAGAGAATAACATCCAGGTATTGTTTCTCTTCAGTTTTGAATGAGTTTGTTGTTTTTCAAACATGCCTCTCCAATCTTCTTTATGTTGCAAACTATGCATTCTAAGTGTTGATCAGTTCTTATGGGCGTCAGATGCTTGATATCATCACCCATTTATTAAAACCCTCTGTGTTTTATGGTAGTCTAGGAGCCACGTTTCGTTGAGTGGTACGGCTGGGCAGTAGCTGGAGCGCTCTGCTCTACTGCCATCTAGCGGTTCCCCGCTTTATGTGTTTTTCAGAAGCATTTTGAAGATGCCACACTGGAAATCACAAAAAACTTCATTTCACAATGTGTCTAAATAGTCTCATTTAATGTTATGGAAGAATGAGCAGACAAAATATGTCACTATAAAATAAAACACTCAAAATTTCTAGTTGAAGCATTTTTAAAAATCCCTCTGTGCTAATTCTTGAGGGATGGTTGTGTCAGAAGTACCAGGATCCTCTGAGCCGTTCCCACCCGCCTCTCCCTCCCCACCACTCTCATGCAGAATTAGGTTCATTACCCATCCCTTAGCCACGGAGTCTTGCGGATGGAAGTGAGATGAGATGCAGCATCCACATGTGTGCAGCTCTGCTCCTGAGATCTCTAGGTGCCGGTGGAATGTGCATCCTCTGAGCACAGCAACAGTGAGGCTCAGGAAGAAACCTGTTAGGACAGTGCACTGCATCACTGCCTGCCCCCCCATCCCCCCCCCATTACTCCAGAGACCAGAACAATTCCAAGTGGTATTTTATGAAAAGCAGCCTTAAGACTTTCATAGAGCTAGTGTCTAGTTCTTCTTCGTCAAACTTACCTATGAACATTCCAAGTTTTCCTCTTTTGTGCCAGATATGAGTCAAGCTAGCACTATTTCTGATGGATAGTAGCAATCGAAAACTTTGAATGAATGAATGAATTAATTAATTAATACAAGAGATAAGGCAATCAGTAGTGCTCTAAATAAGGAAATGCGTGATGAGACTGTGTGCTGGACAATAGGTACAGTTGCTCATCTCTCAGTGATTATCCTTTTTTCTGTCCACAAGTCTTACATCTTCTATCTTAATAGGTGGTAAAAAGGAACTATTGTGAAATCTGACATTTTATTTTGGATTCTTCCTTTGCAGGTCTGTACCAAAACCCTTTGTCCCAATATAACTTATACCGTTTGTATATAATCTACCACCTTCCAGGAGTGAAGCTGCTTGACCGGAAACGTAAGGATTCCTCTTTCCTATAGAAACATCTAGAATCTGTCTGGTAAATCAGTGCTTTAAAAAAGGCAAGGCACAATTTGTCCACATCAAAAACTGCCAACTAATTATGAATGGGAGCTGCTCTGTTATTCACTAAGACGTGTCAGCGCTCTGAAATCTGCCCTCGCTCAGGAACTCAGGTCTGCTCTGCTTTGCTAGGAGGGCCAGGTTGCCCAGTGGGTGGACCACTTCCCTCCTTCAGCTCAGGCTTTGGATATTAGCACAGTGGATGCCAAATTGGTTTTTTGTTTGCTCATTATGTTATATGGACATGTGTGTGTCTGCGCACCACCATACATATGCCTTCTGCCTAGAGAGGCCAGAAGACGTTGGATCCCCTCCTACTGGAGTTACAGATGGTTGTGAGCCACCGTGTGGGCGCTGAGAAGGGAACCTGAGCCTCTGGAAGAGCAGTCAGTGCTCTTAACCGCTGAGCCAGCTCTCCTGCTCCTGATGCCAAATTGTTTACCTCCTGACACTTTGGTTTATTATCTCAAAAATGATTTATACTAAATTTCTTGAGTCTTAAATTATAAAAATTATCTTCTTTGAAATTCTATAAGTTCACATTATTCAACAGTGAATTCTTATACATATCTATTCATGTAAACTAGCATGTTTGCTTCGCAAAAGTCTCATATGCACAACCCATGCTCATTGTTCACTTTTGAGGCCTAATTCAGCCCAAGTACAATGTGATCTATCCCTTATCCCATCATCTTTCTAAGTCTACAGAATATCCTTCATGGGTTGTTACTATGTGAAGTCTTTCCATGAGGATGTATCAAGACCTGACTGTCTCCAGCAGTGGTGAGGGGCAGGGTGCCTCCTGTTGCCATGCCAGTCATGTGCTGATATGTGCTAGAGCCTCAGGAGTGTGTTAGACCACATGATTGAGCTCCACTGTGTGACATGAGGACATCTACTGAGTGCTTGTGAGATTATATTAATACCCCTGAAATCTCTTGATAAACTCTGTTTCAACAAGATAATCATATGTAAGTTAAATGTATTTCTGTGTGTAGGTGTATGCTCATATGTGGGCACACTTGTATGTGCTGGTGCATGTGCATGCATGTGAAGGTCAGAGGTTGACATTGGCTGTCTTCTTTGATCTCTCTCCTCCTTGTATATCGAGGCAGGGTCTCTCCTAAACCACAGCTCACTGATTTGGCTAGTCAGGCAAGTCATGTTGCTCAGATCTGTTTTGTAATCACTGTATGCCTTGTTCATTTAGAATTCTAAATACTATCTCTTTTTTGTCTTTATTAGAAGTTACAGAGAAAGAGAGAAGATCCATGATTACCATTTTTGACCATAAAAAAACTCATATCATTCAATCAATAGCATTTGGAGGAAGAGTGGATGCCTCTTGGAACCCCAAGTTACCAATAAGGCAAAAACGAGTTCAAAGACTTCCCTCAGGTACTGTGTAAAAATGAGAAGGAGATTAAAAGGCGGTAAGCTTTGGGAACACTTGATTTCCAAAAGAACTCTAAGAACTGTAGAGTGGAGTAGCTCCTAATTAATTTCCAACATTACATTTTGACGTCATATTTCCACTGTTGCAGTTAATAACATGATTTTCATCTTCACTCATCTGTGCTACCTGAGTTATAGTACGGTAATAGTGAAAGGATACCCTGAAGCCCTTCTTCTCCAGGATCCAGTGCAGTAAAAAGGACAGAAAATTAGCTGTCATTGTTATTACCAACAAAACAAGACAGTTCCCTCAATGAAGGGTCGACTTTTTTATGATATGGGAAAATATTAAGAAGGAATGAAGATCATTTGTAATTTTGCCAGCCAGAAATGAACCCTCTCAACATCTTGGTTATACTCACATCCAAGGTGTCACACAGAAATATTACAGATAATTTCAGTTATGTTTTCTTCATTGGCACTTACTTTATGTAACATCACCCAAACAGATTTATTTTTCTCACATAGCAAAGGACACAGGGACTAGGTAAATAGAGTTAGTGTAAAGTTCTGTGATACTAGAAGAAACATTGACAGATTTATCTACATAAAAGTAAAAGCTATAATGCAGCATAGGGTCAAAATTAAAACACAAATTGGAAAAAGCATTGCAACATGTAACAGGTGGAAATTAATCCTCACGATCCCTAACGGACTTTCACAATTCTATTTAATCCCAGTAGGAGGGCTAAGTCCGATGCCAGTGGCCAAGTGCTTGCCAGGCATGCCCGAAGCTGGTTTGATCTCCAACACTAAAAGAAACACAAAACAAAAACTTCTCTCAGGGCAGGGCATGATGTACTCCTGTATCAGGAGGCTGAGACAAGAGGATCATGTGTTCCAGGTCAGCCTGGGCTATAGAATAAGATCCTGTAAAAACGAACAAATAACAATAACAAAACTCACATGGACAAGCATGAGGACCTGAGTTAGAATTCCCAGGACCAACATGTGACAGCATGTGCCCGTAACTCCAGCACTGGAGGGAATAAAGGCAGTGTGGAGATAGTCAGACCCCCAAGGCGTGCTGGCCAGCCAGTTGAGCTGGAATGATGGGCTACAGTTCCCATGAGACACCTTGTCTCAAAGATGAGGTGGAGGATGATGGAGGAGGACCCCTGAAGCAGGACTCTGCTTCCATCCACACACAGGCAAGGCGAATATAGCTATGTACACACATACATCATTTCCACCCATGCACACGCAGGTGAGTGCACCTATACACACACATACACGCACACAGTTAAAGCCAAATAAAATAAAACTCCAGTAAATAAAATGACAACATAAACAAGTCATTTCTAGAAAGTAAGAAATGGATACAGTGAGTATAGCCAAAGAAGTGTAGGGTACCATTTTCCTCCAACATGGAGGAAAAATCTTTAAAGGAAAAAGAAGGAGGTTTTATGAATTCATAAACTGGGTCAATTTGCTTGGAGACAAGACTGCAGTACCTTTCAGCATTTGACATAAGAATGCAATTTGAAAACTCTCCTACACAAGTATATCCATGGGCAAGAAAAACATGAGACTGCTCTCTGTGATGCCTTTTATAATAGCAAATGCAGAAGAGACCTCTAATGGTTATTCACAGGGGAATATTGTATTACCAGACATTCATCCAATACAAACTATCCCACTATAGCCTCACTTCTTGATATATTTGTCCTATTTAAAAACGTAAAGTTGTGGGTCAGGCAGTAGTGGCACATGTCTTTAATCCCAGCAATCAGGAGGCAGAGGCTAATGGGTCTCTATGAGTTCAAGGTCAGCCTGGTCTACAGAGCAAGTTCCAGGACAGCCAGGACTGATACACAGAGAAACCCTGTCTTGAAAACCCAGAACAAACAAACAACCCTGAAGTTGTAATGTGGAGTGATAACAGAGCTCTGTGTGTGTGTGTGTGTGTGTGTGTGTGTGTGTGTGTGTGTGTGTGTGTGTGTGTGTGTGTATATGTGTGTGGTGTATGCACATAACTCACATAACTGCAAGGGTATGCACACCTGTGAACACACATGTAGACACTAGGTCAGGATATTGGGTGTCTTCCTCTGTGGTCTTTTGCTCTGTGGTCTCCCTGAACAGGAAGATCACTCTTCGAACTGTGGCTTTGCTGGTCAGAGGGAGGGATGAGGAGATCTGGGTCAAAGAGTCCCAACTGTTTGTGATGACCAAATTCTGGCAATCTAATGTAATGCAACTATGGTTAACAATCTGCTAAAAGGGGGGTTCCTAAATGTACTTACCGTATGCATACCCAAAAAAGAAAAATGGTAGCTGTGTGAGATGCCAGACATGTGAATTAACTGTTATTCCACATTGTGTGGGGGTGGGGGGGGTGGGAGGGGGGGTTAGGTGCCAAAAACATAGTAGCACACCATAAATCTGTGTAATTGTTCCTTTTCAATTGTATCTCAATAACACTGTGGAGAGGGGGAAAGAGCCCAGGGAGGGGAGAAAGGCCAGGAGACTCAGGCAGCCACTTGTGAAAGGCATGATGCCACATGCTCTTGGCTGTGCCCTCTCTTGTGGACTGGCAAGAGCTTATGCTGAAGGCTTTAGTGACCAGACAGGTGTAGGAAAGTTCTGTCTTTGGCGTGGTACCAGGCCTTCTGGAGAGGAATAAACAAGGCCACGGGAGACTGGGAGCTACCCCAAGCCCCAGGCTCTGAGCTCTGGCCCTTCAGCACTAAAGCTTTAGAACATTGAGTCTTGTGATCTTGGATTTGTTCTTTCTTTGAAGTTCACGCCAAGAGTCCAAATGGTTGAGATGGCCCTAAATACTTGTCCCAGCTATTCTCTTACAGAAGCATGTGCTCATCAGAAGAAAAAAGGGTTTCCTTCTATGTGTGGACCTTGCTTATAAAAGCACCCAGTTGGCCTCCATGGTCAGCTAAGCTGATTCAGCGTATTGTTTTCAAGGGTCTGAGGTTTGCCTTATATTAAAGACTGACCCAAAAGTCTACAGCAAAATGCCTTACCTAAGGGAAATGTTCAATTTTATACTAGTTATAAAGGCATTTCTGTCAGTTTACTTGAAGAGAAATCCAATATTGTCTCATTATTTTTGAGTGCTGACTAAATGTTTGAAAAATACTAATTTAGAATTTTATTTTTAGATTTCGAATTTGGGGATAATGTTGACAAGTAAGTGTGATTTTTTTTTAAAAAATTATATCTTTGGTTTTATTGTCAGACTGTTTCATAATTGTCTCATTTCTAAATTATCCCTATCTTCTAAAATAAATTTTAATTAATTAAAAAGTATTAGCCTTTCAATAGGTAGAAAAATGGTTGTTTTTCTTTGACAAATGAGTTCCAGCTATGTGCTCATATTTGACATGTTCAGGCTTTTAATGTGATGATTATAACCTCAAATAAATAAGTAGATGATTAGATGTAAAGATATTAAAACTTGTTAAGCACTATTAGTTATTCCAAATGAGGAACTTGGCTTGTTTGCTTTGCCACTAAATATGTTCAGTAGAAGCAATTATCATATAGATTAACATTTTACATTCACTAGAACTTACATTTCCCAAAGCAAATAGTTCATTAATTCTACAGAGGACATTTCAAATTCATGAATACTAATGAATTTAGAAACCATTACTTTTCTATGTATGAATATTTTCTTTGAGTTCAATGTTAGAAAATATTCTCATCATATGCAAGATATGTGGAGAAATAATCTCAAAATAAAATGTTTACAATATTAATATGCATGATGCCAAAAGTATTTACAGTTTGTTGTTTAATAGTTTCCCACTATGAATACATGAGAATGTGAGACTTTTATAATAGATCCCGAAATACATCCAGACATTCCACTTTAAAAATGAACCACGTACACAATACAAATTGTGTCACTTGGCCTGAAAGTCAATGCATTAAAGCTTGCAATGCTGTGGGGACTTAGGCAATGTGTTCATTTAAATACAAAGTTAGGGCTTCTGGTGCACTCCAGCGGTAAAACACTTCTGTGGGGTGCATAAGGCCCTGGATGCCACCCTCAATACACAGAGGTGAAATACTTCTGTGGGTGCATAAGGCCCTGGATGCCACCCTCAACACACAGACACAATCATACACAATATAATGTTGGTCAGACCTACCTGTTTTTGATATAATTGCTACCTTTGCAGGACAGTGTTTGATGACCCTGAAGATGCTGTGTTTGCAAGATCCATGAAGAGGTCATTGATGGCCATTACCTCTATGAACTGGGACACCGTTCCAACACGAAAGGAAAAGTATGAAGAGGAGAAGATGGCGAAGTTTCCCCAAATGGTCATGATATCCCTGAGATAACAGTACTTCCAAAAATCCTCGGGCTGTTCAGTTGTATGTTAAAATGTCCCCATGACTTAGCACATTACACATTTACTGCAACCTGGAGTTTATAAATAGGACAATCAGTGATGGGAAAATGATTCCTACACTATAGGCTTCTTAATGCAAAGCTGTTATTTGAGTTACCATGAATATAGGAATGTATGCAAATTCTAAGTGTAAAACTCAACACATATCCTCTAATAAACAAGGTCACGTAACTGGTGCTGTTGATCAAGTAATAAAGCATTATCAGCTCTCTAAAGGCCCCTTCTTCCTGTTGACAGGCACTGTCCACCCTTCCACACAAACCAGCACCCTGATTTCTAGAGAGCAAGTCTGATTGTGAATCTTGATTGTGAAATCAAGAGCATACGTGATTGTGAAAGCCATATACCCGCAATCACGAAGGATGAACACTTTGTGTGTGGCTTCTAGCACTTGCTGTTCCGAGGCAGCCCTGTGCTGTTGCCATAGTGATGGCTCTACACTTCTCACTGCTGCACAGCAGCCCACCATGTAACGACATAATTCAGCTACCCAGCGCACTGTCTTCCCATCTCGGGACACTGGCCAGCCTTGCCAGAAGTCCAGTGCTAGGGAATAAAGAAACTAGACAGCCTTTCCCAATTGCCTGGTGCTGAGTAACAAAATTAACAGTTTATCTCGTGCTCATTGCTGGTTCTCTGACTTAAGAGCTCTGTCAGCTTATAAAGGGTGGTGGCATTTCTCCCAATCCTGCTCCTGCTCAGAGAATACAAACACATGGAAATGTGGGCTGACATCACAGAGGGCAAGCCATGACAGCTGAAATCAGTTCTTGGTCCCCTGTGCCTGGGCTGAGTCTGAGCAGGCAGGTGTGGTTCCTGGTGAAAAGGTCAGATAGGATCAGAAGAAGCAATGACCTGAGCATCTGGGTGACAGTTCTTGCTCTTGTGGTGGGAATGGTTGTCCAGTGTGCAAGGTCAGAAGATAGACAGAATCAGTGTGTTCTCTCCCTCCTTCCCTGATCACTGACTTTGGAGGAGTCCAGGCCCTGTGTCAGCACACCCAGCCTTCTGGAGAAGTCCATTTGAATCATAACATCTACTAGTTTCCTTATTTCTCTGTTAAGTTTCTTTCTGTCAGAACTGTCCTTTGGTGAGAATGGGGTGTTGAAATCTCCCACTATAACATCTACTAGTTTCCTTATTTCTCTGTTAAGTTTCTTTCTGTCAGAACTGTCCTTTGGTGAGAGTGGGGTGTTGAAATCTCCCACTATTAGTGTGTGGGGTTTGATGTGTGATTTAAACTTCAGTAATGTTCTTTTTTAACATATTTGGATGACCTTGTATTTGGGGCATAAATTCAGAATTGAGACTTTATCTTGATGGATTTTTTCCTGTGATGAATATGTAATGTCCTTCTTGATCTCTTTTGATTGATTTTAGTTTAAAGTCTGTTTTGTTAGATATTAATATAGTTACACCAGCTTGCTTCTTTAGTCCATTTGATTAGAAAGTCTTTTCCCAACCATTTGCTCTGAGGTAGTGTCTGTCTTTGAAGTTGAGGTATGTTTCTTGTATGCAGCAGATGGATCCTGTTTTTGTATTCATTCTGCTAGTCTGTGTCTTTTTATAGGTAAATTGAGTCCACTGATATTAAGGGATATTAATGATCAGTGATTGTTAGTTTCTGTTATTTTTTGGTGGTAGTGTGTGTGTTTCCCTTCTTTGGGATTTGTTGGTGTGGGATTATCTATTGCCGTGTTTTCATGGGTGCATCTAAATTCCTTAGGTTGGATTTTTCCTTCTAGTGTTTACTGTAGGGCTAGATTTGTGGATAGGTATTGTTTAAATCTGGTTTTGTCATGGACTGTCTTGTTTACTCTGTCTATGGTGATTGAGAGTTTTGCTGGGTATAATAGTCTGGGCTAGTATCCATGGCCTCTTAGTGTCTGCATAATATCTGTCCAAGGCCTTCTGGTTTTCAGAGTCCCCATTGAGAAATTGAGTGTAATTCTGATGTTACTTGGCCTTTTTCCTTTGCAGCTCTTAATATTCTTTCTTTATTCTGTATGTTTAGTAGTTTATTATGTGGTGAGGGAACTTTTTTTGGGGGGGGGGTTCCAGTCTATTTGGTATTCTATAATCTTCGTATATCTTGCATAGGCATTTCTTTCTTTAGGTTGGGAAAGTTTATTCTATGACTTTGCTGAATATATTTTCTGTGCCTTTGAGCTGGTATTCTTCTCCTTCTTCTATTCCTATTATTCTTAGGTTTGGTCTCTTCATGGTGTCCCAGATTTTCTGGATGTTTTATGTTATGATTTCTTTTTGGCTTTAATGTTTTCTTTGACTAACGAATCTATTTTCTCTTTCGTATCTTCAACACCAGAGATTCTCTCTTCCATTTTTACATTCTGTTGGTTATGCTTGCATATGTCACTCCTGTTCGTTTACTCTTCCATTTCTAGCATTCCCTCAGTTTGTATCTTCTTTATTGTCTCTATTTCAGTTTTCAAGTCTTGAACTGTTTCCTTCACCTGTTTGATTGCTTTTTCTTCGTTTTCTTGACTTTCTTTAAGAGATTTGTTGATTTCTTCTAATTTTTTATTTGTCTTTTCCTTGATTTCTTTAAGTGAGTTTTTCATTTCCTCTTGAAATGCCTCTATCATCTTCATAAAATCATTTTTAAGGTCGTTTTCTTCTGCTTCTTCAACGTTGGGATGTTCAGGTCTTGCTGATGTAGAACCACTAGGTTCTGGTGGTGCCATATTGCTCTCTATGTTGTTCAATGTATTCCTGCATTGCCATCTACCCATCTCTTCCTCCAATCAGTGCTAACAGTGTCTGTGTCTCAGGGAGCCACTCTTGGTCCAATTGACACTGGCAGTGCTTGTGTCTCAGGGAGCTTCTGGGGTCTCAGGGGGATGGGTAGGTTTGGGGGACAGAGTGGGACTTGCAGATTGCAGGGTCCAGTGGGGAGTGGTGGTGGTCAGGCCTGCCCACAGGAGCTTTCCTGCTGGCCTACAACTAGGGCTGCAGTGGGTGGGGGTATACGGGCACAGGTTGTGCTCCTGGGCCTAAGGCCTAGAGGCTGGGGTGACCAGCCTGGAGAGCAGTTGTGTTTACTTATTCTTTGTATTAGATGACAAAGTGAAGCATGCCTCACTTGAATGAAGAAAAAAAAATTTTCATATGTGCATTGGTCCTGTGAGTGTTTAGAAGGCTTTGTTTCCTTGCTGTTCTCCATTCTTTCTGGCTCTTACAGTCTTTCTGCCTCCTCTTCTGCAGAGTTCCCTGAGTCCTGAGGGGAGGGACTTGATGGAGGAATCCCATTTAGGGCTGAGTGTTGCAAGGTCTCTCACTCTCTGCATATTGTCTGCCTGTGGGTCTCTGTATTTGTTCCCATCTTCTGTAGGAAGAAGCTTCTGTTGTGAAATAGAATATTTGTTTAACTATGTAAAGATCTGTCCATTTGTTTATGTTGCAGAATAATTGTTTAATTATATAAATATCTTTGCATTTGTTTATGCTGCATTTGTTTAAGTATGTAAAGATGTGTTGCTGTTTCACCTTGTCTGCCTAAGGCACCTGATTGGTCTAATGAAAAGCTGAATGGCCAATAGCTAGGCAGAGGAGGGATAGGAAGGGCTGGTGGGCAGAGAGAAAAGGGGAGCCAGCCAGCTAGATGGGGCCAACCAGATAGGGGCCAGCCAGACAGACCCAGGGGAAGCAGCAAAGCAGGGTGAACAGTACAGAGCTGAGCCTCAGGACAGCCCAGAGATTAATAGAAATGAGTAGTTAATTTAAGTTAAAAAACGAAAAGCTAGCTAAAAACAGGTCTAAGCTAAGGCTGAGCATTCATAATTAATAATAAGTCTCTATATCTTTATTTGGGAGCTGGTTGGTGGCCCAACAAAAATGCCAGCTACAAGCTTTCTGATGACTGAACAAGGCACTGATCTGTGACCACAGCAGAATGTCATTAGGAGTCATTTTATTACTAAATTCCTTTAGTAGAACAGTAGTATTTGGCTTTACCCTAGGTCTATGGGCTATCTAGTCTCAGGTTCTTAGTCACCCAAACAGTGCTGGGTATGGGTTCTATCTCCTGGAGTGGGCCTTAGGTCAAATCAGATATTAGTTGGTTACTCCCACGAGTTTGTACCACCATTGCCCTGGCATATCTTGCAGGCAGGACACCACTGTAGGTCAAAGTGTTTGTAGCTGGGCTGTTGTTTATGTTTCTCCTTTGGTAGCATGTAGAACACTTTCTGATACCAAGAATACTAAGCCAGTATGGACAAAGACTATAGGTAGGCACCGTCTCAACCTCTCCATGTTCAGTGGGTTGTATGGGTATGTCTTCAGCAACAGGAACCTGCTGTCAGCTAGTGGAGAGCCACCAATAGCCTCGGCAATAGCCTGAGTGGTTTGGGTGTTCCCATTTGGCCAACAACCCAATGAAATTGAGGCAGCATGCACAGGACCTTCGCTGGTCTGCACCCGATGGGTTCCTAGATCTGAAAGGAGAAGTGGACACATGCCCCCATCCCTAGCCCAGAAGCTATCTCCAACTGATAACCATTTACATACGAAAATAAAACTTTGACTCCAAGGGAGTCTCATTGGGGAAACAAACCACTCTGAAGGGTAGACCACATGCCCAGCAGTAGATAGTCAACAGAAAATGAATTCAGCAGTGTCTTTGGAGGTTTCTTATTTCATAATGTCATGTCAAGGCATTTTCTTTGTTTAACTTTTATCCTTTTTTATTTTTTACTTTCTCTCCCCCTACAGTTCTTGGTATATATATTATGGCTTCTGGTTTTGTTTTTATGGGATTCCTGAATTGTGCGAATGTGTGTTTCCGAGTCTGTATCTGTTCATGCCTCTTCTTGAGCTCTTTTCCTTCTGTTTGTCCTATTCCAATGCACATGTTTTTGTTTTATCTTACTATATTTTATTTTATTATTATCCCTTAGAAGGCTTTTTGTTTTCTAAGGAGAAACAGAAAGAGGGAGATCTGAATGGGAGAGGAGGTGGGAGAAACTAGGAGATGAGGGAGGGGAAATTGTAATCAGAATATATATATTTTTTGAAAATCTATTTTCAATAAAAGAAAAAATATTTTTGCAAAGCACATTCTTCTCTACTGGGATTTAAGAACTTTACTAATGAAGGGATAACTTGCTGGGACTAGAAAGAACTTCTTTAAAGGTCACTAATTTAAACACAAAATAGAAGTTATGACCCATAAACTAGACAAAATTCTGCTAAAATGGAACATATCATTAAAAAGAGAGAATTTTTAATTATGCTTTTTGTTTTAAACAATGGATACCCACAAAGGCTGACTCAAGTGAAAATTTTTATCCAAAATCCCTGGTATATAAATAAAAATCCCTGGTATAAAGGACAGTTGTGGCTAAAGCTGGACCACGTGATGAGACAGGTCTAGCCTAAGGATACACGCTTCCCTAGGCTTCAGTCTGCTCTTGGGTAAACTAATAATATGACCTCACAGAGTCTCAAAGGCTGAGACTTACTCCATGTGTGGTTACTCACAGCCCCAGTTCAGGGGTGCCTCTTAGGGACTATAGTGGGTATATCCCCCACTTTCCAGAATTCATATTCGGATTTCATTGAATGAAATCTCAGGTGAAGGTGTTTGGAGTCTGGGGTGTTTTGAGAAATCAGGTCATGAAAGTAAAGCCCTCATGGGTGGAGTTAGTCCCCCTACAGAACATTTTGACCTCTGCCTCCACAAAATGGGAGAGCAGCACGTGCTTTCCAAGAATGAAGAATTTTATAGAGTCCAATCAAACCAGCACACTGATTTTGAACTTCCAGATTCCAAAACTGTTAGAAATAAGTATTTGTGATTTAAGCCACTTGGTAGGGGGTCATTTATAAGGCCAAACCGGCCAAGACTGCCTGATGTATTAGTGTTACCTAAGAAACAGCAGCTACAGTTACGTATCTATGGAGAGAATACCATATAAGGAAGTGTTCATGCCATTGTGGGAAGCAGATGAGTTCCAAGTGTGTAGCTGGCTGCAAACTCAGATCTGAGCTGATGTTGCTAGCTTGAGTTCGTAACACAGGGTAGGCTGAAAGACTGCAGGGTTTTCTTGGGACTTCTGGGGCTGGGGGTGGGTACTCTGAGTGCTGCCATGCTGCAGGCCACTTTGTCCCTTAATTCTGGGGCACATGAAGCAAGAAAGAATACCCAGAGGACTCACCAAGTATCAACGCATGGATCCCAGGGTTCTTAGGCAGGCTGCCAGAGCCTAGCATAGTGTGCAGCTGACGCTCAGTAGAAGGGACAAGGACGATGGCATGAGCAAACATTCGAAATCATTAAAATGCAGGGAGTGCTGGACCACACAGAGGGGCCTGGATGGCTCGTTCACAACCTGAAGTGTTTATCACTGCGTAGACAAGGCGTGTTGATGGATGCCTTCACTTTGCAAGGGAAGCTTGTTACAACTGAGAAGTCTAAACAGGATAGTTAACTTTTTAACACTGAATTTACTCACATGAAGTCGTCACTGAACAATGATCGTAGCATATGGGGGGACAACTGGGCTAGGGCAGGAAGAAAAATGGCAGGAAGGAAGATTAGAATCAACAGGACTCGGAAACCTGACCCGCTGAGTGAGGGAAGGATCAGTTATTTTACACATTATAGAACCTTAACTTCATTCCTCCATATTTACTAGCCTTCATATTCATTATTTTCGCTAATATTCGGCCCCTTGACACAAATATGAAACAAGATGAACCATGTACGTAGGTAGATTTATTTTAAAGCCAACAGGAAACCGAAAGACAGCACCTCCGTCAGACACGGCACTCCAGCTTTGCTTACATGCCACATACGCTAAAATACAGAACGGGACATTCTTAAAACGACAGCTCTAAGTCACAGTACCTGGGTAGGATGAGGCTCATGAAAGGTTAGTAGGAAGATAAAAGTTGGCTTTTCAGATAGAGTATGGTGCATGAGGTGGTTTTACAGGAAGTACGGACACAGTGACTACCCAGTGTTTGATCCAGCATTTCTAAATGTTCAAATACTACAGAGAATATTGCTGCAAGAAACACAGGACTCAAGGTGCTCTTGATAATTTCTATTTAAGCTACGCCAGGCTGAATTATGGAAAAGCTCTTTGAATACAGAGTGTTCCTCATTACAGCTTCGTATGTCCAACTTCAGGACAATAAGAACGATTCAGATGCCCTTTATTCACTGGGAAGCTTTGCTCTTTCTGACGGCCCATTTCTGTGCCCGTGATTTCTCTTTCCCTAAACAGTGCTCGCTTTCTTCCCTAGAACCCAGATTTCTTCTTTAAGGGGATTTATTTTCCTTTGTGTACAATCACTGGGGGGCCAGAAAGGGAATGGACATGGTTTTTTGTGTATTTTGAAAGAAAATATTTTCCACAGAAATGCCTGTTCGACTATAGAACAGAGCTGACGAGGAAATCAAGGCGTAGGAGGTAGCTTTGCTTGAAAGCCTCTATTCTAGGGATGTGCACTCCTGCCGCGGTGCCATGCAGTGTCACAGCAAATGGAGACAGTCACATGAGTTCTGCAGCTATCTGCGGGATGAAGGCGGCCCGTGCTGTTCACCGTTCACAGCTCTTACTCCTCGGACAGCTGGGGCCCCGTAGGAGCATCCTGTGCCCGGGCTGCTCCGGCCTCGTCTCCAGGTTCTCTCTCTCCTTCCGCAGCATCGTCAGGAGTGGAATTTTCTTGGGAGATGCCCACTTCAGCCTCTGGTTGATCTTCATTAACGTGGTTAGAATTGACATCGAGCTTTCCATCTAATAAAAAGAAAAATGTATTTGTTGCTATCATGTGCCAGACAGTGTGGCAATGTTACTCTACTAATCAGTCTCTACCCAGGGCAGACTATTACTTTTATTATAACCGTCACTATTGTGCCAATCAGTAGTGACTCTGAGAAGAGGGGGTGGGTACTCGCTCCAAGCTTCACAGTGATGACAAGAGCAGGGGTTCGAAGGCCAGAACTCTACACCAGAATTGTTTGGGGTTGACAAAATCGGCATTTAATTAACTTGATGTTCTTGAGACAGTAACTGCCTGTATTTAGTTAACTTTTATTGATAAAAGCCTACCCATTTTCTGTCCTCAACACAAGATTAAAAATGTTTGGTGTGCTGGGGAATAGTGCACACCTCTAATCCCAGCACTCAGGAGGTAGAGGCAGGAGGATCTCTGTGAGTACGGGGCCAGCCTAGTCTATAGATCGAGTGCCAGAACAGCCAAGGTTACACCTTGAAAAACTTAAAAAAACTTAAAAAAAAAATTGATCCACAGCAAAGAAGGCAAGACAGGAAAACGAGTCTCTTAGTGACAAATGTTTCTTTTTAAAAATAACTTTGTGCAAACCATTCAATTACACCAAATGATAAAAGAGCCGCATTTCAGGAGCAGAGATGAAAGTGCCTTGGAAGAGTTAATTGCACATAGTGAATGTTTTCTAGCTATACACACTTCCAGGAAAGCTGGATATATTCCCAGGGCTGGCAGGCTGCTGGAATATGAGAATCACCACAGAAGCAAGTCACAGTTATAGAGGAAAAGCAGTCACTTATAAGATGGGAAAATGTGTAACTCATTGCTCTCATGCTTACAGAGTGGAGTGTGCACATCAGATCTACAATTTGGTCTCAAATTTACAAATAAACTTTAATTCCATTCATAATATCGAACTGTAATTAAAAGTGTAAAGGCTTCTAACTTTAAAGTATTCTGGTAGCCATCGGGAGACATTCAAGGTCTATTCAATGACCTTAAAATCCTCCATGAATGACCCACGAGGACACCCACCACTCCAGGGTAGTCAAATGTGGAGTTACCATTCTCATCAGAACGGTATGTGTCTGGTTGCCAGTGACATCTCAGCTGACTGTGTTCTGTGCAGTGTCCCCAAGCTGGGTACCCCCGAGGCTCTCCTGTTCTAAAGGTGACACAGTTCCTCTGTATACAGGGTCGGTGTCACGGAGACTGCCCTTCCCTCGAAAAGGAACAGCCCGAACAGTGGCTGTGTACATACGCTTTTCCTCCTGGCTCTTATGTTTGGCGGCTTCAGACTGCTGCTTCTCATAAACATCTTTCAGACTCTTACACATCTTCTTATGCGCGAACCAGTGTGTTTTCTGGCAGGTCTGATCACAATATATTACCTGAAATCAATTACAAACTTGTTTTCATTTTAAGATTTACAGTAGCATGGTTTCCCAACAAACATTAAACCAAGCACTATTCCATAAAAATGCTGTTTTCCATACTTAAAAAAAACCCAAAACTATTATATGATATGTGATTGTATATAATATAGCTATGTGTTGGTCCAAGGGGCTACAAAAGATTTGGTATCTGGAGTATTAAGAATCTGTGACCCCAGCATTTGGGAGGTAGAGGCAAGAAGGTCAGGAATTCAAGGGTGGTCTTAAGAGAAAACAAAACTGAAAAATTCAAAAGAATCCCTTTGCGTTTCTGGTTGCCGACCTGTTCTAGCACAGCTCTGGGGACGTGTTCAGGTGCCGAACTGCCCCCGCTGAAGGCAGCCCGCCACAGACGTGAAGTGTGACCATGACATTGCTTTTACTGGGCTTTCCTACGAGCAATAGTTTGCACACCCTGAGCCAGCCCTATTTCACCCGGAAGGAAACAGGCTTTAGGAAGTAACCTAAGCAGGAAAAGCTGGAGAAGCAGATGACCGTGGCAGATGCTAATGTCTCAAAAGAAGCTGAAGAATTTCAACCTTGAAATCAACAGGTTAATTAATATTACCTGTGGGATTTAGTGAGTGTACCAGATGCGTACACAGGCACTGGGTGAGAAGAACATAAGCAGGTATGTACGTTACAGAGATAACTCTAGAAAACGGGAAAGTGGAGTTCTTACGGATCGTCAGTTAGAAAGGCATTAGTTTAAAAGGAAGAGATGATACAAGACTGAGACGCCAACCTGAAATGTCCCAGTCTGGGTTTGCTATCCATACCAGCCCATGTCCCGGTGCTCTCTGATCTTTCTATTTCCTCTCCTTCATCCTTTCATCTCTTTTTTCTATGTGGTTCTAAACACAGAAACTGAGGCACACAGGAAGTTCTTTCTGAGCTACTGTTTAAGATTAATTTGCTATGTTCACTTATTAGAATTTATGATAAAAACTAATTCCAATTACTACACTTAAGTGATATAAGATTCAGTTGTGAGCCTGGAGCCATCTTACCTACACATCAATGGATTTGGAAGAATTTCACTCTTACCATTTTGCAAACCGAGCATCTTTTACTTGCTCCTTTTTCTCCACAGGTGGTGCAAAACTCAACATCCACAAAACCCACTTGTCCTGTGATGGCTTGGGTAAGCACCGAGAACGCAGTGGGATCAGACCCCTAGGGGGGTGAAGAGGAGAGAATACCCACTGAAACCCCAAGGAAGAGCACAGAGGTATCAACACATGGCGTTGACTAGAAACAGTAGCAAGGCCCTCTGAATGTGAGTGAAAGTTGCATGGCTTGATGTGTTTGTGAGTCCCCTGGCAATGGGACCAGGACTTACCCCGGGTACACAAACTGGCTTTTTAGAGCCCATTCCCTATGGTGCGATGCCTTACTCAGTCTTGATGCAAAGGGAGGGGCTAGGTCTGGCCCCAACATGGTATAACTGCCTGTGTTGACTACCCAAGGGAGGCCTTACCCTCTATGAGGAGGGGATGGGGGTGGGATGAGGGGAGGTGGGGGGAGCGGGAGAAGAGGAGGGAGGGGGGACGGGTTGGTATATAAAAGGAAAGAAAATCTTTTATATATATATATATAACCCGTGCAGCGGGGACCCAGGCATCAGAACTGGCAGGAGCAGCAGTGGCTGCCATGGCCGCCAGCCTGAGATCCTCACAGGACAGGAACCAGTCAGTGTCACTTTAGAGGTGTAAGGACTTGTAGCACCACAAAACCCACAGGTGGAGTTAGCTGGGGAACCCAGCGGTACGTTTTCAAAAATAGTTTAGGGAACTTGCTTCTCGAACAGGGCACCACACGAAGTCTCTGTGCATGCCAGGCAGGTGATCCATCACTGAGTGACAGCCTCTGTATTCCTTTTACTTTTTATTTTGAGGTAAGATCCTATGAAGCTACCTAGCTTGCTTGTGAACCCACTCAGTCGCCTAGGCAGGCCTTGAACTTGTAACTCTCCTGGCCTAATCCCAAGCAGCTAAAACGACAGGCCTGGCCTGTTAGGTCTAGCTTAGAATGTATAATTCTTAAAGGACAAAATCTTTGAAAGAGATCTTTCTAAATGACATTAAATACTGTCTTGACTTTATTATTAACCTTCCCTGACAAAGTAAATCACCAGAAAAAAAAAAAAAAACATTAAACATTATGCTTTAGAAGATGTAATTACTCTTTTGTGGGGCTAAGATGTTGACATGCCCTGACTCTAAAAAGAAAATTTTTTAAAAATTTATTTGTATTGTGTGAGTGTGTGCCAAGTCTGCACATGTGGAGGTCAGAGGACAAGCAGTGGAAGTCAGTCTGTCTCTCACAGACCACACATAACCGGCTTCTCACTACCTCCATGCATGGCAGACATGGGCCAGTTTCCTAGAAGTTAAAACACAAATTTTACCTTATCTACCCATGTGGGTCTCTGTGATTAAAATCAAGTTTTCAGGCCCGGAGGCAAGTGCCTTTACCTGCTGAGCCTTCTTGCTGGCCCCATAAACAGAAAACTGATTCTTTTTTTTTTTTTTTTTAAATCATTTTAGTATGTGCATTTGTATGCGTGTGCATGTGCTGGCACATGCCTGCCCTGGCATACACGTGGAAGTCAGGGACAACTGGCACTTTCGTCCAACCACTGGATTCAAGGACTAAACTCAGGTTACCAGCTTGCGCCCTCGGAGGCATCGAGGTTTTATCTGAACACTGGGATTGCCGGGTTTGCTGTTCTGATTTCTCTCATGGAGGTGCAAGACCAGTCTCCACCCAGCAGTGCGAGTCGCTTCTCGGACATAACTGTCCAAACTTCTCACCAACAGAGAGTAATTTAGTGTGCAGCAGCGGTGTGTCAATAAGTCACAACTTTTATCCACTGGACACACGTGCAACTCAGATTGCGTGGAGAGCATCCTCCCCTCAGGGGTAGACCTTTTGTTCTTCCTGCCTGCTGGAGATGGGAATGTGTCCCGCAGGAAATGTCTAATGCCTTGCAAGTCTGTGCACACAAGCATGCATACGTGAGCTATATGGGTGAGGAGTATGGGGCAGAAAGACAGACAGGTGGGGCATTCCTTAGTCCATTCCCAAGCCGTCCTGCAGCCCTGGTCTGCGAGCATCGGTTATTTGAGTGTATGTGAAGAAGTAAATCTTTGCTGATTTGACTGTTGGCCGGAGCAAGCTATGGTCATCCACAGCAATTCAACTTCACAATTTGCTACGTAATCTTCTAAAAGCCCAAATGGCAAACAGCCAACTGTGTTAAAAAGGAAGAGTGTTTCTGTGTGCAAGGCCCAAAAGCGTGTGAACCAATGACTGCCCATGTTTAACCGCCATGCCAGGACTGCCTGGAACCCCCTTCTGTCTTGATTTTCTACACCAAGGATGATAACACAACCCACAGTAGGAAAAGAGGAGTGAACCAAACTCCCAGAGGGACAGAGGAAGCCACGTGGCAGGGACTACATCAGGCTTAAGGCTAACACAGCATTTGGTTGAAATGCTTGGAAAAGCGTGGCTCAGCATGGCTAAAGTGAACAGAAAACTAGTCAAAACAAGGACAGCATGAAGTGTCTTCTGAAACAGCACCTCCATGCGTGACAAAAGACGGTAAGTGATTTAAGACAGCAGCAGAATGTACTTCCCATGGCTGGGATATGCAGGTTGCTGTTGTTGTTAATTACAGAACACTCCTAATTAGAGGCACTAAAGTTGCACAGAAGAATCAGGGACGCTTTGAGATGACTGTCTGGAACCACAGCCAGCCTTGTGCTGGCTCATCCAGCCGTGGTCTGTGGCCTGAACTCTGGTACTCTGGATGACCAATCTGTGCCTCCATCTACTCTGGAAACTTCTACTAGTAATTCTTAGAGCACATGTGTGTGTCTCTATCTCCAGTAGATGGGTACACAACCAGTACAGCATTCACAGAGGTGTAAAATCTTTCTCTTATAACTACCTACTTCCCTATACAGAGAGATACTGCCAACCTATTTCCAGTTTTGCTCCTAAAATTGTCCTGAAAGAATAAGAACAGTCAGAACTTGTCCTCAGGCTCACGGCATGGTGCGGTGGCTGGGTCGCACTGGACAGTGAACACAGGGAGAAGAAGAGCCTTACGATTTCCACTGGAGCAATGCTTCGCACCAGCTGCTGGAGGAGTGTGGCTTCGCAGTACGGGAACTTCCTGATGCTCTCTCTGATGATCTTTTCCTGATACACTGGGAAGCCATCAGACGCTCTGCCCTTCAACAAGCTGAAAGACACAGTTCAAACAGTTTCGGGTTAAAACTGTCAGTGTCTCCTCAAATCTCACATGGAGGGACTCAACCTAGATTGTTATTCAGACTGAATAGCAGACCTGACCATGCTTCCAAGATCTGATTGTCACAAGCAAAGGTGACACCTGCCTCAAAGGGCTGAGCAGTGTTCTCACGCTGGCCAGCTACCTATGACCTAGTCAGCTGTCCGTGGGAAGAATGAAAACTCTCAATGAGCCACATCCTCGTGACTCAGTTCCTTTTTCTCAGTAAAGCTGCACTTGAGTTAGTTCCCCGCGGTCAGAGGGCAAAGGTCACACTCAGCCCTGCCAAGTGTGGTAACAGACACAGCAAGTACCAGTACAGCAGCCCACATCACAATACACTCCATCTCATCACTTGGGCCATTTTCTTGCTGTGTGGTCTTTCACATGTCACTTCCTCCCTGTGAACGGTTCCTCGAGAGTAAACCAGTAATAACAACAACAAAATTACCAAAACTCTATCTGCGTCCAATATTGTCTTTGTTTCTGGGAGACTAAACATGACTCCTACAGTGTCTGCTGATGCTAAAGTGTTAGTTTTTTTTTTTAACATGAGTCACCAGGCTTCAGAGAAGAAGACATGTTGAGCATATTTTTGCATGACAGGGTAGAAGCAGTACCTTTTGATCAGGGTCTCCAGTTTATTCTCTCCTTCTTTGAGGAAGGTAATGCACTTCTGAAAGATGCAGCTGATATAGTGCATTTTCATAGCCAGCACCTCATTCATGTCTCTTTGTTTCATGCACTTCTCACAGATCAAATCCATCACCTTGTAGCATTTCCCGAGAGCCGCTGCTTCCGCCAGCAGAGGGTTCTCATTCACAAGCATCACAATCTGGAAGAAATGCCACCGAACACTGAAATCCCACAAAAGATGTCTCCATGTACAGAGAGGCAGTCTGCACAGCTGAGGCCGAGACCGCCCAGGGTCTTCTCTGAACCACACACGGTACTGCACAATTCAAATCAGGAGGCACTTTGCTACTACTGTACGTTATAAAGCAAATCCGGTATTGGGAAATCTCCTGACACTACGATTAAAATGTGGTCTGTCTCTGCGCATGCTGGGGTGCTGGCATGCCTGCCAGAGCACAGTGCAGCTCTGTCTCTGAAAAGCGCTTCATAAATGCTCTCAGTGCACCTGCAAACCGTTCATTACACACAGCACAGCATCACAGGAGTCAACGTCCTCTAGTTAACATTACTAAACTCAATAACCCCACAGGAAAACTACAGCTCTCCCCACTCCCTTCCCCTTCCTTATCCCTTATCCCTTCCTCCTCCCCTTCTTTCCTTTTGGATTGTGAGACAGGTTCCATGCATCCCAGACTGGCCTTGAACATGCTAAATAAGGATGACTCTGAGTTCCTGATCCTCCTGCCTCCACAGCCCAAGTGCTGGGGTTATGAATGTGCACTGCCATGCCCAGTTTGTGAGGCGCTGGGTTTCCTGAATGCTAAGCAAGTGTTCTGTTATTGAGTTAGACCCCCTAGTCTTCGAATTTTTTTTTTTTTTTTTTTTTAGGTTTTTAGAAACAGGGTTTCTCTGTGTAGCTTTGGAGCCTGTCCTGGATCTCGATCTGTAGACCAGGCTGGCCTCAAACTCACAGAGATCCGCCTAGCTCTGCTTCCCGAGTGCTGAGATTAAAGGCGTGGGGTGCCACCACCAGTTTGAATTCTTATTAATTACAAGAAAATAAGATCTCCACAGAAAGAAATCTAGAAATAATATTAACTACATTTCTTTGTGGAAATTTTTCTTAAGATGAGTCCAACCATCCTCAATAATGCAATTATGTGAAAATGGAAACCAGAAATAGCTTTGAAAGGGAGAATAGTAGAAAGTTATCCAATCTTACACATTATGGGTCCTGCATTTCCTATTTATATACTAATTCAGCTCAAATTCAGTGTAATCAGAAGTGCTTTTATGAGCTTTGCTACAGGGCATATTCCTTGGAGTCAGTCTGCAGGAGACCACCTAGAGGTCCTGACAGCCTCTAACAGGGATGATGATGACGACGTGTGTGATGTGGCCAGGGTGTGTGCAGCGGTCAGTGCTTGCTGGCCTGTGTGTTTCTGCTCAACCCCTGTGCCCGGGAGGAGACTCCGTGGATTACATTCTCTTCAGACATGAAGAAAAATCATCTGTGAACTGACATAATACCCATGTCCAGCTTTCCTGAAAAATCTAACATAGATTTAAAGTCAATGAGAAATTACCTTTGACACTACTCTACTTATATATAACCAAATATTTTCTTAAGATCTAGCACATTATAATAAATTAAAGAAGTTATATATATATATATAAAATATATATATAAAATTACTTCAAGAAGTAAGTAAAACTGAATCCTTATTATTAAATTTGCTGATTATTCTCCCTACCAAAACAAATATTAAAAATTAATTTGTGGGGGCTGGAGAGATGGATGTCTCAGTGAGTAAGAACACTGGCTACTCTTCCAGAAGATCCATGGTGGATCCCAGGACCCACATGGCAGCCCCAAACTAGTCATAATTGCAGCTTCAGAAGCTCAGATGCACTCCTCTGCTTCCCACAGGTACCAGGTACATAGGTGGTGCACTTATATACATGCAGGCTTGCAGCTAAGAGCACTTACTGCTCTTGCAGAGGACCCAAGTTAGGTTCCCAGGACTCGCATGGCAGCACACAATCAGCTCTAACTCCTGTTCCAGAGATCTGATCCTTCTACTCACGTCCCAGGACTTTGCACACAAGTGGTGCATGAACATACCCTCAGGTACACATGTATACACATAAAATAAATATTTTTAAAATACTAATTTGTAGAAAAAATTATCTGTGATGTACAGAACTTACTAGCTACCCATTTATACTTCTGCTAATTATGATCACTTAAAACTTTTCAATATTTTATATATGGTGTAAATAATCAGGAGTACAGACTTATAAGCAAAATTCTTTTTTAAAAATCTAAAATAGTCTATATTAATGACTTTTTTTTAAATTGAGACACTAGGCTTTATGTATTTTATAAAGCAGAACTAAGACTGATGAGGACTCTGATCGATAGCTACAGAATTACTGACACACGTACATGCTGCCCACAAGGAACATTCACATTAGCCTCCTTCGTCTCCACAGTATTATGAAAAGGAATCAAGGGAATCCTAATTATGCGCTACCAAGGAAAGTAGTATATTCCTGTCAGCATAAAATCAAGGTGAGTCTTCTTTCTCCATGGATGCCTTGCAAAAGGCATGCTCCTGCAGTGGCATTTTTAATTCTTTTCACTCTGCCCCCATTTTTTAAATTGGTGCATCAACAATCTTGGGCTTGAAAACCGCCTGAACAATGGACTGCCACAATGGACTGCCACGTAATCACCTGCCGGCTCTTCCCTCAGAGGTCCCTCACAACGCTATTGTGATTTTTCCCGGGATTTTGTCTTTCTCTTGGATAACCACTATTGTCTGGGCACCAGCACAACTCCCCGAGTCCTGTCTAAAAACGAACACATTGCTCCAGCAGCCATGTAACCTAGGTGCAAACGCAGCCATTGTAGACACAAAGGCAATGAAAAGGTGAGCTGGGGGGAGGTCTGTGCTTTTTTAAAACGCTCCCGACGGGTTTCTCTCCTCCTTTGTACCCTCTGTGCCAGCTCGAAGCTGGGTGAAGCAGTACAGTAGGCCACTCAACAAAAGCAAGGGGCGGCTTGACGAGAGGCAGAGGTCCAGGTGGATGGACTGCCTATCCCTACGGAGAGCAAGGCTCGGTCTCCAGAAAGGACCACGGTGCCAAGGCTCTTTAAAGACTCAAGCACGTCGACCACCTCTGGTCATATGCCTTTCCATCGGCTGCAGAAGGAGGCGCATGCTCTAATTCCCTCATAATGGAGGTATCTGTAAAGATACTGGAAATAGAACAATTTCAAGACATTTAGCAGAAATAGTGGGAGTCATGCAAATGTCAGAAGTGATTCCAGAACCTCCCTGCAATCTGAAGACAAAGAAACAGATATGAAAGTCAGAGAGAGAGAAGGGGATGGGTGTGAGAGAGAAGGGGATGGGTGTGAAAGAGAGAGAAGGGGATGGGTGTGAAAGAGAGAGAAGGGGATGGGTGTGAGAGAGAGAGAAGGGGATGGGTGTGAGAGAGAGAGAAGGAGATGGGTGTGAGAGAGAGAGAAGGGGATGGGTGTGAGAGAGAAGGGGATGGGTGTGAGAGATAGAGAAGGGGATGGGTGTGAGAGAGAGAGAGAAGGGGATGGGTGTGAGAGATAGAGAAGGGGATGGGTGTGAGAGAGAGAGAGAAGGGGATGGGTGTGAGAGTCAGAGAAGGGGATGGGTGTGAGAGAGAGAGAAGGGGATGGGTGTGAGAGAGAGAGAGAGAAGGGGATGGGTGTGAGAGAGAGAGAAGGGGATGGGTGTGAGAGAGAGAGAAGGGGATGGGTGTGAGAGAGAGAGAAGGGGATGGGTGTGAGAGAGAGAGAAGGGGATGGGTGTGAGAGAGAGAGAGAGAAGGGGATGGGTGTGAGAGAGAGAGAAGGGGATGGGTGTGAGAGTCAGAGAGAAGGGGATGGGTGTGAGAGAGAGAGAAGGGGATGGGTGTGAGAGAGAGAGAAGGGGATGGGTGTGAGAGAGAGAGAAGGGGATGGGTGTGAGAGAGAGAAGGGGATGGGTGTGAGAGAGAGAGAGAGAGAAGGGGATGGGTGTGAGAGAGAGAGAAGGGGATGGGTGTGAGAGAGAGAGAAGGGGATGGGTGTGAGAGAGAGAGAAGGGGATGGGTGTGAGAGAGAGAGAAGGGGATGGGTGTGAGAGAGAGAGAAGGGGATGGGTGTGAGAGAGAGAAGGGGATGGGTGTGAGAGAGAGAGAGAAGGGGATGGGTGAGAGAGAGAGAGAAGGGGATGGGTGTGAGAGAGAGAGAAGGGGATGGGTGTGAGAGAGAGAGAGAGAAGGGAATGGGTGTGAGAGAGAGAGAAGGGGATGGGTGTGAGCGTCAGAGAAGGGGATGGGTGTGAAAGTCAGAGAGAGAGAAGGGGATGGGTGTGAGTGTCAGTAAGAATGCAGGGGACTTCACTCCAAAGCAGAATAGGCTGTGATGACCTGAGTTATACAGAAACACCTACATTCTCTGCATGAAACCTGGTCCCCACAGCCCACTGAAAAGGCCCTTCTGAGACTCCTGGGGGTTCTCAAGGACAGCTGCACTGCCCAGGAGAGAGCAGAGGAGTTTACAGGTAAACTCTAAGCCTCATCTTCCTCAGATTTCTAATGTAGCTTCTGTTGTTGAAACAAAACAAAAACACACACACAAACAAAGCCGGGTGGTGGTGGCGCATATCTTTAATCCCAGCACTCAGGAGCCAGAGGCAGGCAGATTTCTTGAGTTTGAGGCCAGTCTGGTCTGCAGAATTTCAGAACAGCCAAGGCTACACAGAGAAACCCTGTCTTGAAAAACAAACAAAAAAAGGACTAAAGATAGAGAAGATGGCAGGAAAAGTAGCTCAGGATGGCTCTTGGAACTCACATTGAACAAGCTGAAGTTTGATGCCTAAGCTGACAATCTGTCGGATTCCATTGACAGCATTATCAAAGGCATCACATATTCACTTGCAACGAAAACGTGCTTATGTTTAGTGAAATTATTACACTTCTGAGTATTCTCACAAGGATAAGTATTACTGTATAAGTCAACCGTGGTGTGCCACTTAGATCCACGTTACCAGGCCTCACACCAGGCCTTCCATATTCAGCATGGGCTAAGGGCACAGCAGTTTCCTTTGGAGAACTTCCCTCATTCAAGGGAGCTTCCTCATTTCTTCTGTCTGGCAGGGTGTTCTTTCCCTCTGGGGACAGGCCCAGGCCAATGACATACTAAAGGACACTAATGACTCCCACTCTCTCAGGGCTGGAGCCAGGCTGTCTGCAGCAATGCCTGGGGATAAGGTCAAGTCAAGTGAGGCTAACACTTCCCTTCCTGGCCTTTTGCCCTGCCTCTCCTGGTTTCCCTCCCCAGCTCCTGGCGCCCAGTGAGGGCATTCCTTCCATGACTCAAGCAGACCTGGGGGCTCCTGCAAACCCTCATCTACAGGACTCCGCCTGAGACAGTTAAGACCCCACGGCATGAGAACACTTTAGACACGGAAGCAACCCTGATCTGGAGAGCAGATACAACAGACGCCAGGCTACCTTGACGGGGTGGAGGTTTGTTGTGGTGATGATTTTGTGCAGTGGTCCTGCCAACTTTGGGGGCAGTTTCGGCTCTTTATCCAACCCCTGGGGTTTAGTGTAATAATCCAGCCTCTCTCGAGGGAAGAAATTGTTGATTATAGCCACACAATCATGCTGACCTTTAAATAGAAAAACAGAAAAGCTGTTAGTTTATCATTAAACACCGGAGTCTGGGCTCTTTTTATGACGTGACGTTGCTTTGGGAGTAAACATGTACAATGTTTTTATTCTTTGAGAAAAGGGTAGAGAAGGAAAGGAAAATACTTCAGAGAACATTTTTAAGCATCTTAAAGTAGAGAGATAGACTACCAAAAAAAAGTATTCAACTTAAGAACCCTAAAATTATTTTATAAAAACTGACTATGATTAACTATCTCTTCTTAAACCTTAACACCAATGATACTCACGTTTCCCCCAAGACATACAGGTACATATACATATAATTTAAATATATTCTATGCAAAGTATCTGTTATAATCACTAATATTATCAAGTAATCCCCGACCCCCCAGAATTGGAGAGAAGCTTAGCCTCTTTGTGAACTGAAGTATAGAGAGCTTTTGCTCCCACAGGCTTAGAATCAACACTACAGCCCCTCACAGGTTGCTAAGCCACAACCATGAGCTATTGGGTTAAACAGAAATGTGATGTTTCCCCAGGAAAGCTGCTGAGCTGACGCTGCTCCTGCTGCCCTCTACCCACAGCTCCCTCTCCGGAGCCTCTCTGGAGCCAGGAAGTGGCCACTCTGGGCAAGCAGGTAGAACGGAAGGGCAGGGCACATTCCAGAGCACCCGGCTCTGGGCCCTGCCGAGGTCTCTGGAGGGACAGCCTTTCTCTCCTCACTGCCTGTCCAGGGCTAAGGGATCAGGGACAGTCAGTCTTGAAGAGAGTGGTCAACCCCGGTTTGCCTGCCTGGCTCCTGTCCGTGCCTCCAGGGTCCTGGGAGTGCCTGTGGTCTGGCCAACACAGACCTCAGGTGCACTGCCCTGCTGGCTATCGGCCCCAACATGTGCACTAGCAGGTGCTCTACCTGTTACTCAGCATTCCCGAGAAACTGAGGAGAAGGATGATTCCTACTTGGGGTAGGTGGCTATAGACCGCCAACACAGACCTCGGGTGCACTGCCCTGCTGGCTATCGGCCCCGACATGTGCACTAGCAGGTGCTCTACCCGTTACTCAGCATTCCCGAGAAACTGAGGAGAAGGATGATTCCTACTTGGGGTGGGTGGCTGTAGACCTTGGCCGCACAGGCACAGATACTACAGCCCTTTGTGCCTCTGGCCCCCAAGCCTGCAGGCTTTCTTTACCTGGATGCCTAGGAAATGCTAGGCGAAAAACAGGGACTGGGCAGCGTCCCTCCGAGACACCAACACAACCGCAGATCTCAAACAACCACCGAAGAGTCTGGAAGAGTAACCAGGGGCTTTCGAGAGCCGCAGGGAAGCTCCAATTTTAAAAGTTAATAAGCAAATTCAAAGAGAGAATCCTACTTGCTTCTGTGAACTAAATTTGTAGTAGCAAATCACTCGAGAGAAATTACAAAGGGAGGGATGGGAGAGCTCACAATGCGCAGGAAATCTAACACTGGAAAGAATAAAGAGTGAAAACAGAAGAAAACATAAAAAAGTAAGTGACGGAAGAAAATATCCCTGATTTGAAAATGGAATTCAGTACCGACAGCAGTGCCATTTTGTGTGTATGTTTCTATTAAATGCCATGCCGGCCGTGCCGTTCTGTTTTTGGAGGGAAGTGAGAAGTGGAGTCCCCCCTCTTCTCCTTGATTTTCCCTCCTTGATGTCTTCTTTCTGCCTACTAGAGATTTCTATTCCTATCTCAAGAAGTCAACCGCATATTAGAAATCTGAAATCAGCCAAGGCGCTATGCTTAGAAAATGGTATCTACTTCCAGAATCTTCCAGGAGAAAATCGGCATTCAACTGAGCCAGCAGGTTATATACATCATGGCATCCAAGTCAACCCAGGGGTCTCTGTGTGAGCTGACAGAGGCACATGAGGAAACAGAGGCTGAGGGCAGCTGCACCGGTTCTTTACATGGACCTCCATCAAGCAGGTTCTCATGACGAAAACAATGTTCAAATGTCTCAGCAAGAGAATCAAACCAGACACAAACGGTCAAAGGAAAGTAACTGCAATTTCCAGCAGTCCCTGAAATGTTAGCTTCCATGACTGGTTTAGAGTCACCTAAGAGACACCTCTGGGTGTGTTGTGAGGGTTCCAGGGAGGTTTAAGTGAAGACCTGGACCACTCTCTTGGTCCCATGGACAAGAGTCCCAGAGTAAATAAAAAGAGAGACAGGATGCCGAGTCCCAGAACCCATCGCTTTTCTGACTGCAGACACACTGTGACTGCCATCCCCACTTCTACCACCATACATCCCCATCACGAGAAACTGTCTCCTCAAATCACGAGCCACAATACACGCCCCCACACACTTCCCTAAATTGCTTTGGTACTTTGTCATAGGAAGGAGAACAGTGATTAATACAGCCAGCCCCTAACTGGACAGTTGAAAAAGACAGTTGGCAACTGTATATATCATACATAAAGTATCTGATACCTAACAATGACCCTGTCAGAAAACAAGCTGAACCTAAATCATTTGCTAATAATTTATTAGACTGACATATGTGTACAGTTTATCTTTGTAAATGTAATTTACTTGTTTAAAACTCTGTATAAAATGATAAAGAGGTTTTAACTATTTTGGTTTAAGAATTCTGATTAAATACAACTGAAAAGTATTATCACTAAGAAGTACTATAGAGAGGGGATACAATTGTTATGGATCGAGCTGAAATGTCTTCCGAAGGCTCATGTGTTTTAAACACTTGATCCTCAGCCCGGGGCCCTGCTTGGGGAGGCTGTGGAACTTCTAGGACCGAGGGCCCCAGGGGTGCGCCTTGGGGTTCTGTCCCGGTCCTGTTCCAACCTGCCGTCTGCTTCCTGGTTGGCACCACATAACAAGCGGCTGCTTGCCCTCCTGCGGCCACAGTGCAGTGCCCGCCCTTTGCCACGCTTCCCCACCAGGGTGTACTCTAGTCCCTGAAATGCAAAGTTCCAGTCCAGCAGTTTGCTACGATGATGAGATGCGGGTCTTCTCAACAGCAAGACCCACTGACAAGTCGAGTAAATTTTTTACACAAGGTCAACCTTCCCTCAAATCAGAAAAGTTTAGAATGGAAACTAAACTGAATTCTCATTTGTAGCACTAGAATTTAGAAAGCTGTAGCATGACTTTGACATGAACAGAGAGAAAGGAACGGCGAAATAAGTGTCAGGGAGCAAACAAACAAACAAAAAAGTACATTTCAGAATGATCATTTAGCTGTGGTGGGTTTCGAGATACACAATCCACATAACTCATCTGAGAAATCATGCAACAAAAACCTGAATGAAAATGGGATCTCAGAAGCCAACAGAGAGAGGGACAGAGAGGGCCCTGAGAGGGCGGACCTGAGTGGGGGAGAGTGTCTGCCAACCATCACATCAAGAGGACTGTTAAAAGAGGTGACACCCTACCAAGGGTGCTCTAGAGCAATGGGCGCAACAAAGACTAGACCGCTCCAGGAGGTTCCCAGCGAGGATCTCCCGGCCCAGAGACGAAGACAGCAGTCCAGAAGGCGAGCACGAAGGCCCGGAGGCAGGACAAGCCAGACACAGAGAGGAGAGCAGTGAGGTGGGGCTGCTAACCGGACAAGCAGTGCCCTGTGCACAGAGGGCAGAGTGTGACTGGGAATGGTGTCACTTTCACCAGGACAGTCACATTGAAGACACACACACACACACAAGCACGCACACACACAAATCACCAAATAAAATAAGGAGCAAAGACGAGAGAGGACGGGAATGGAACCCGGTGCACATCGGGAAAACCTGCTAAAAAGAGAGGGGCTACTGTTTGGAATTAGAAATGAGAGATTACCTTTGCGTGTATGTTACATTATTTAAATAAAATCCCGTAGTACCTGCCTGTAATTCCGCCAACTGGGAGGTGAAGGCAGGGGAATCAAAAGTTCCAGACCATTCTTAGCTACACATCAATTTTAAAGTGAGCCTAAACTATAAGACCCTGCCTCAAAAGACAAACAAACAAACCAAGTGGATCTGAGAAAGAAAATGACTGAAAGAAAGAAATAACTAGTTATTGACAAAGGAAACGGACAAGAGGGTACAAGTCCCTAGAAATTACATGAAAACCTGGCTTGCCATGAAAGCCATTGTGATCCCAGGAGATTAATAAAAAATGTAAAACTTATTATTCCTCTGTTTCATCCATAATAAGCTAGAAGTAGCAGAATGTAGGAGTGAGGTAAGAATTCCCATAATATGGACATTAGCTGGAAAGTACTTCTTGATAAGCTTTTTAGAAAATGGCTGATATGGTAGTCAGGTGTGGTGGGCTGAAACAGGAAGACTGTAATTAGAAGACAGTCTAGTGGTCAATTAAAAACATAAATTCTGTAAGTACAAGAACCATTCCTTTTGGGTGTGGTGATGCACCCCTTTAACCCCAACACTTGAGAGGCAGAAAGAACTGGATCTCTGAGTTCAGTTCAGCCCCGAAGGAGGCTCACGACTGTCCGTAGCCCCAGCTCCAGATCTGCCGCCATCTTCTGATGAGGCATGCACATGATGCATGCACATGATGCAGACAAAACACACATATTAATATACACATTAGCAGAAAAAAGCAACAACCTAAAGAACATTTGGGAGAACATTGCTGTAACTCATGGTAAAGACAACTTCTAAATGACAGAAGTCTCAGAAGCAATTTTAAAAAAGGCTGTTTAAAGACAACTTTTCTATAGCAAAGCTCTTTAAAATCAAAAGGCAAAAATGAGACTCGCATACAATTTTCACATCACATCTGGTAGAGAAAGAGTTGACAGCCTATAATACACATGACGGTTTTCCAAGTAATAAGAAAAAGACAACTTCCCCATCATAAAAGGAAAGGCGGGGGCAAAGGTCTGCAAATGCAAATGCTTGGGAAGCAGAGCATGTAGTGCCAGTCTCAACCATACAGCAGGTTCAAGGACAGCCTGGGCTAGATGAGACCCTATTGGAAGAGAAGAGGGAAGAGGAGAAAGAAGAGGGGAGGGGAGAGGGGACAGTAGAGGGCAGAGGAGGAGAGGAGAGCAGAGCAGAGGAGGAGAGGAGAGGAGAGCAGAGGAGAGGAGAGGAGAGCAGAGGAGAGAAGAGGAGAGCAGAGGAGAGGAGAGGAGAGAGAGGAGAGCAGAGGAGAGGAGAGGAGAGAGAGGAGAGGAGAGCAGAGGAGAGGAGAGGAGAGAGAGGAGAGCAGAGGAGAGGAGAGGAGAGAGAGGAGAGGAGAGTAGAGGAGAGGAGAGCAGAGGAGAGGAGAGGAGAGGAGAGTAGAGGAGAGCAGAGGAGAGGAGAGTAGAGGAGAGCAGAGGAGAGCAGAGGAGAGGAGAGCAGAGGAGAGGAGAGGAGAGCAGAGGAGAGCAGAGGAGAGGAGAGGAGAGAGAGGAGAGAGAGGAGAGGAGAGCAGAGGAGAGGAGAGGAGAGGAGAGGAGAGAGAGGAGAGCAGTCCACAGAAGAAAACGGAAATGCGCCCCAGTGAGGTTTAACTTCACCAGTCTCGAGGGGAGGCAGGTGACATAGCACCTTTCACCTATCACGTCAGCAGAAGCAGAACGGTAATTTCCCGCAGACGATATTCAGATGAATTGCTGTGTCCTTTTGGAAAACAATTTAGACTTAACATTTAATTAAAACTATATATCTTTTTCTTAGCAAGCTTTACTTCTGATAACATCTTACAGACATGACTAACAGCGAAGTGGATTGTTCTAGTTAAGTGGATGAAAGATATCAAATCAGCCAACAGGAAAAGCTCAATGGAATCTGGGCCATGGAATGTTACATAGCTGTTAAAATGATTCACTAGTACCCCAAGGTGAAAGAGATGACTATGACATACTAGTAAATATGGAAAAGAATTCACAAATAATGTTTCTTGTGTAGGTTGACCACAGTTTGAAAGTGACAGAAGCCATATGTGGATACACCAACATACACGCTGCTGGACCAAGGAACAGAAAGAAGAGAATCACTTTTTAAAAGGCTAATTATCTCCTACCTGCTAGTGTCTTTGTACTCTGCACACTACCAAAGGGGAAACATGAACACCAGAACAGCCGCAAACCCTCTGATCGGTGCTGTCCTGCCTGCAAGGTATGTCGGGCAATGTTGGACACAGCTTGCGGGAATTCCCAACCAATATCTGATTTGACTTAAGCCCACTCCAGGAGATGGAACTCAGACCAGCACTGCTTAGGTGACCAAGAACCTGAGACTAGATAGCCTAGAGACCTAGGGCAAAACCAAATACTACTGTTCTACTAAAAGAATACAGTAACGACTCCTGGTGACATTCTAGTATAGTCATAGATCAGTTCCTTGCTCAGCCATCGTCAGAGAAACTTCCTCCTCCAAAAGATAGGAACAAATACAGAGACCCACAGATAGATAAAATGCAGAGTGAGAGACCTTGGAACACTCAGCCTAAAAGGGGAAGTCTCCATCAAATCCTTCCTCTCAGGGCTCAGGAAACCCTACAGAAGAAGAGATGGAGAGAGTCTAAGAGCCAGAGTGAATGAAGGACACGAGGGCCCCTAAATCGACATGCTGGATGAGCATACGATCTCACAAAGACAGAGACAGCACACACAGAGCCTGCACAGGTAAGTGTGAGATGGAGTCCCGGAGCTGAACGAAGTGGACACCTGCTCCATCCCTAACTCAGAAGCCATATCCAACCGATAACCACCTGCCAATGACACATTCATTTTCTCCATGGGAATCTCACTGGGAAAACAAACTCCTCTAAGGATAGGGTGCACGCCCAGCAGGAGACGGCCCACGCCACACAAAATGCACTCAATGGCATCTTTGCAAGTTCTTTCTCTCAGAATGTAAGATCAGACCTTTTTTTTTTTTTAATTTGTGTATATTTTTCTCTATTTTTAACCTACAAGTCCTCTGCGTGCGCGCGCACACACACACACACACACACACACACACACGCACGCACGCACGCACGCACGCATGCATGCACACATCATGGCTTCCAGTTTAGTGTTTTGATGGCATTCCTGAGTGGGCGAACGAGTGGGTCTCTGTGTCTGTATCTGTTTGTCAGCCTTTTCCCATCTGTTTATTTTGTCCTGTTCCAATGTTAGTTTTTGTTTTTCTTATTATATTATTTATTATTATTACCCCCAAGAAGCCTGTTTGTTTTCTAATGAGAGAGAAAGGGGGTTGTCCTGGATGGTTTGGTGGGCCAACTAGACACAAGATGGAGAATCAGAGAGGAAGGAGCCTCAACTGAGGAAATGCCTCCACGAGATCCAGCTCTAAGGCATTTTCTTAATTCATGATCAGTGGGGAAGGGTTCAGCCCATTCATTGTGGGTTGGGTCATTCCTGGGCTGCTGGTCCTGGGTTCTATAAAAAAGCAGGCTGAGCAAGCCAGGGGAAGCAAGCCAGTAGGCAGTTCCCCACCATGGCCTCGGCACGAGCTCCTGCCTCCAGGTTCCTGCCCTGCTTGAGTTCCTGTCCTGACTTCCTTCAGTGATGAACAGCAATGCTGAAGTGTGAGCCAAACAAACCCTTCCTCCCCAACTTGCTTCTCGGTTGTGGTGTTTTGTTGCAGCCATGGAAACCCTGACTAAGACGGGGGGATCCAGACGGGAGGGGAACTGGGAAGAACTGGGAGAAGTACAGGGTGGGGAAAGGCTAATCAGGATATATGAAAAAAATCTATTTTCAATAAAAGGAAAAAAATTAAAGCCAGGGCTGGAGAGATGGCTCAGAGGTTAAGAGCACTGACTGCTCTTCCAGAGGTCCTGAGTTCAATCCCCAGCAACCACATGATGGCCCACAACCATCTGTAACGAGATCTGGTGCCCTCTTCTGGCCTGCAGGCACACATGCTGTATACATAATAAATAAATCTTTAAAAAAAAAAAAAAAAAATTAAAGCCAATTATATAGAACATATAACTTCAACTGACAAGGTGTGGTATACCTTTCACCTGTGGCATTAGTCTAACTAGCTTTAAATGCAGGGAAAATATTACTGTAGTTTTAGAATGAGGAAAATAATACAACTGGAGATAATCATGTTAAGCTAATTAAGCCAGTTTCATAAAAGTGAATGCTGAATATTTTCTCTCATTTGTGGCTTTTAGATTTTGTATAGATACAAAAAAAATCTGCATTTATCTGTCTTATAAATTATGTTTTCTATTGCCTTGATAAAACACTGTCACCAAGAACAACTTGGGGAGCATAGGGTTTATTTCACTCCCATGTCCACAGAACAGTTCACTGAAAGTAAGAAGCTCAAACAGGGCAGGAACCTGGAGGCAGGAGCGGATGCAGAGGCCATGGAGGAGTGCTGCTTAATGGCTTGCTCCACATGGCTTGCTCAGTCAGCTTCCCTGGAAGAACCCAGGAATACAGGCTCAGGAATGGCTCCACCCACAATGGGCTGAGTCTACCCACAACACTAATTAAGAAAATGCCCTAAAGGTGTACCTACAGCCAGACCTTACAGAAGAAATTTCTCAGCTAATGTTCCCTCCTCTCGGATGATTATAGCTTGTGTCACCTTGATGTAAAACTAGCCAGTACAGAATGTCTTAGTCACTGTTCTATTGCTGTGAAGAGACACAATGACCAAGTCAACTCTTATAAAAAGAAAGCATTTCATTGAGAGCCTTCTTACAGTTTCAGAGGGTTAGTCCATTATCATCATGATGGGTAGTATGGTGACAGGCAAGTAGGCATGATGCTAGAGAAGTAGCTGAGAGCTTTACATCCTGACCCTCAGGCAGCAGGCAGAGACTAACTCTGGGCCTAGTGTGGGCTTTTGAAACCTCAAAGCCCACCCCCAGTGACACATCTCCTCCAACAAGCCCACAGTTCTTAATCCTCCCCAAAAGTCCAACTGCAAACCACACATTCAAATATATGAGTCTATGCCCGGGGGGTGGGGGAGGATTCTCATTCAAACCACCACAGCGTATGTGACCAAAAAATGCCTCTTTGTTCAAACAGAGCGGTTCTGTAGACAATTTGTGTTTTCAAGTTTTGGTAATAGTGTAATAATGTTAAGGAAAAAAACAGCATTGTATGGATGAGAAAGAGGAGTCTCTTCCATTTCCAGTCCTGTGACCTTGGGGAAAACTAACTTCTACTGAGCTGTTTCATTTATTGTGGACACAATAAAAAGCTGTAAGATTAAACAGACTTCCTTCTTCACTGCACAACAGTCAGAAAACTGAGGCCCACAAAAGTGATGAGATTTTCCCACAATCCCAATGAGCAGCAATCTAAACTAAAATGCCCACTCCAGATTTCCTAGCTCAGTGTTCACACTCACTGTGCGGACACCCTGCACAGTAGCTTAGATGTGAGCTGTGTGTTCACACTCACTGTGCAGACACCCTCCACAGTAGCTTAGATGTGAGCTGTGTGCTCACACCCGCTGTGCTGACACCCTCCACAGTAGCTTTGATGTGAGCTGGATGTTCACACCCTCTGTGCGGACACCCTCCATGGTAGCTTAGATGTGAGCTGGGGGAGCAGCCAGAACATCTCTGAGACTTAAGCTACCTCTCTGAAGTTGGCACAAGGCTGTAACTTTCTCAAATGTTCCTGAAATTAAAGTGAGAGTATGTGTCATTACAAAGCCAACATAAGTAGACTGCCTGGCTTAATAAATGGAAGCAACTACTAATTTCAAAAAAAAGACTATAAAATTTAATACAATGTATAATTAATGTTGCCCATAACTGACTAATTCCTACTGTATCTCAGCTTAAACATAATTTCTCTCAAAAACCTGTTGGAACAGGGTAGAAAATCCTCCTCTTCAAAGTACATCCACAGAACTCAAGTTCTCTTACAGGACAACCTCACACCACGTTGGTCCACTGCTAGCTGCCTTTCAACACTGTGAAAACACGAGCCACTTAACTTCTGCTTGCTCACCACTGTAACCATGGCATCCACAAAGATACTCAACAGGGTGTGAGCAGTAAGACTTGGCTTAGTTACTGGTCATCACAAGGCCACTCATGGTGATCCCACTAAATCAGCTGTTCCTGACTTTGCTTTTCGATCAATGGGCTCTCAACTGCCAGTTCGGAGACCAAAATACCAACGATCAAGTGCTCACTCACCCCCCACCCCTTCATTATGTCACTTAACAGGATTCACATGCCAAGGATGAGTGGGCACATAAAATAAAGGTTTGTAGCTGATGGAGATAATGAAACAGTTTAAAATTATTACCAATCACTGCTTTCCAAAAACACCCCCATCGCTGCCCGAAGACCATTCACAGCAGTAAGTAGAACTACTTGTTCAGTTCTACACGTGGAGATCTTAAGCTAATCATCTCTATTAGTCCTTAAAACAGCCCTGTAACTGTTCTACAGTGAACAGTTCTACATTGTTCTACAGTGAAGAAGCTGAAAGACAAAAATCTTCAAGTACTTTGCTACAAAAGTGGTGTAGCCAGAATTTCAACTCAGGTCTGCTGGTTTCACAGGTCATTTCCTAACCAGTGGGTCAAACTCCCTCCACTAGAGAAATAAGTACCTTAGTTCAAAGATTTGAGTGCAATGAAATGTCCCTACTGCTCTGTCTCTCTCAGAGTGGGAATTGCACGTGGCCATTCATTTTCTCCAGAGAGTCATTAGGGATTTCACTATGTTAGAGTGAACTATCAACATTTTGCCAGGTGTGGTGGCACACACCTTAAATCCCACACAGCAGACGCAGGCAGATCTCTGAGTTCAAGGCCCGCTTGGTCTACATAGTGAGTTCCAGGACAACTAGAGATAAATACTGAGACCCTGTCTCAAAAAAACCAAACTAAATAAATAAAATAAAATATACATAAAAGGAAACCAAGAACAATCCACTGTGACACTGTAGTAAACACTCACCCACAAAGGCTGCCATTTGAGCGGCTGTTCTTCCCACTGAGTTCACAACGTCCGTCTCGGCACCAGCCTCCAACATGGCCCACGTGATGTCTTTATTGCCTAGAGTTCCAGGACACAGATCTGTTAACCCTAAGAAATACACAGTTTTGTCTGCTCTCTCTCTCAGGCCCTCTCACTGACTTTTAAGTTTCTATCATGTGGACATTTTCATTTTTCCAAGAATACCAATCATAATTACAAAAATAAAGTACTACAGACTTACTTCGTCAAACTAATTTCCTGGGAAACCAATTTGGTGATGCAAACATGGTACAGAATTGAATACCACTTTTAACAATAAAACAGAGCATGTTTGCTTAACGGTAATGTTTAGTATAAAATCAAAATATACATACAAAATTATCAACAACAGAGGAGGGAGAAGTGAACAGAAGCCCTCCTTAAACACCTACTGACTCATTCCCCCTCTCACACCTACAGACTTGGGGTGTGTGTGGCATATATGTGGTTTATACGGTATAAACACTGGGGCGGTGTATATGGTATACATACGGTATAAACACTGGGGCGGTGTATATGGTATACATATGGTATAAACACTTGGGAGGTGTATATGGTATACATATGGTATAAACACTGGGGCGGTGTACATGGTATACATATGGTATAAACATTGGGGAGGTGTATATGGTATATAAGTGGTATGTATGGTATAAACATTGGGGAGGTGTATGTGGTATATATGTGGTATGCATGTATAAACACTGGGGAGGTATATATGGTATATATGAGGTATATATGTATAAACATTGGGGAGATGCATATGGTATATATGAGGTATATATGTATAAACATTGGGGAGGTGTATATGGTATATATGAAGTATATATGTATAAACATTGGGGAGGTGTATATGGTATATATGAAGTATATATGTATAAACATTGGGGAGGTGTATATGGTATACATGTATAAACATTGGGGAAGTGTATATGGTATATATGTGGTATGTATGTATAAACATTGGGGAGATGCATATGGTATATATGAGGTATATATGTACAAACATTGGGGAGGTGTATATGGTATATATGAGGTATATATAGTATAAACATTGGGGAGGTGTATATGGTATACATGACATATATATGGTATAAACATCAGGGATCTTTCTGCACATTTCAATGTAAATATCTATAGTTCATTTCCATTATTCAGAATCATAATAGATATTTTGCTAATATTCTCTCCATTGAGTGAGCAGCATTTTTGACTCATTTTTGTAGCTATGACCAGGCTTATCTTTAGGAACACTTCCTGGAAAATGTGGATGAAGATTACATATGTTTTAAATACATATTGCTAGGTTGCCACCCAGCAAGAATAGACCAAATACATTCCACAAAACAGTACACAGAAGTCCCCAAGCACTACTGCTTTAATCATTGCCAATATAGTAAGTGCAAAATGATTATATGTGCTCCAATTTTGACCTCTTTGATTAATGCTGAAAGTATTTTATATATTGATCAGCTGGTTCTATTTCTTTTGTTCTCTGTCCAGTTGTCCCTTACAGTATTTGTCTTTCTCTAGTTGATTTATAAGAACTCCTTATAGATAGCAATGAGACCATTAAAGATACTCAAAAAATATTTTTCTTCATTTTTATTTGTATTTTAACTCTATCTATGGAATATCTCATTTACAGCAATGTTAAAATTCTATGTAATTAAATCACTGATGTCCCCTTTGTTTATAAAGTTTTATTTGTTATTATTTATTATTTATTTATGTATGTTTGTGCCTGTATGTCTTTACTGTACATGTGTACAGGCACCCATGGAAGCCAAAGGCATTTGATACCCTGGAACTGGAGTTACAGGCAGTTGTGAACCACCTGATGCGGGCACCAGGAACTGAACCTCAGTCCTCTGAAAGAACGGGAGGCATTCTTTTTCTTCTTTTTGAGGGGTAGGAGCTTCAAATGTATTTTAATAAGGTGATACTGCATTACTGCTCCATATCTCAGAAAAATTTCAAGGTATTTGAAATGTGAAGGTATCAGGAACAAATCAAACACAGCACACAAATAAAAAACGACAGCGTAACTACAGAAGATAGGAAAGGCTAAGCGCCACGGTTAGACCTTCACACAGCAGCCCTGTGCCCAAGGTTGCTCAGCCCGTCAAGAAAAGCTGTGAACAGCAGCCTCACAGACACAAACGGGCATTCCTTCTTGGGTAATCTGCACCCAAGAAAAAGATGGAGGCAAGCCAACACAAGATGTTTTAAAGATATACTAACACCTCTAAGAGAAAATGTCTTCCTTGGGACGTGAAAGGGTCGTATATGAGGTTTAACACATCCATGTGTGTTGTAAGCTCTGTGGACATTTTTCTGAATTCTCACCGGGGAGTGAATGAAGGAACTGGGCTAGGTCATTGGAGGATGTTTAGGTTTATGATATATATGACAGTGTCTCCGGGATTGAGGGGAATAAAGATGAAACGTAATTAAAACATGAGAGACAAAATAAGAAAGAAAGGAAGAAAGAGAGAGAAAGAGAGAGAGAGAGAGAGAGAGAGAGAGAGAGAGGGAGGGAGGGAGGGAGGGAGGGAGGGAGGGAGGGAGGGAGGGAGGGAGGGAGGAAATGATCAAGACTGATGGGGCTCTGAGTCCAGTTTGTGGCGGTTCTCCACACTCTCAACAAGCAACACGCCTTGATTGACAAAGCAATATACTGCAGACTTCGATTCATTAAACACCACCCCTCCCTTGCCCTCTGCCTCCAAGCATACTCCCACGAGTAGTAGAGGTGGGGAAGACTTAAGTATCGGTTAGAATCCCTAACACTTTTCCAGAGTGGAATTCTGGCTAGTCCACAAAAGGCCTTTAATATAAGGGATCAGGAAACAAGACACTGCAAGTTTACGTAGTATGGGCAGCCTTTGTTTGGAGCGAATTCAGCTCCAGGAGCCTGACGGCTGCGTGCAGGAGGAGTTCCACTAATTGCTCTGATTCCTTCCATTGTAGCAGCTTGGCCAGAACATTTAGTTGGTGGTGGGGTCAACCCCAGGGTTCCATTCGGCATCATAGTGGCGGGTCCTGGAGGAGCTGGGATACAGCGGGCACAGGCGCAGGGGGCACGGCGTCTCTATTGTTTATGCTCATAGCAGCTCCCATAGCCATTTGGCCCATCCATGTCTCTTGTTCTCTTCATCAGGGGAGGTTCCCTTGAATCCTTCCTGCTGTTGCTTCGTTATTTCTTCTTGCTGCCGCATTTCTTTTCCACGGCGTCTGCGCTGCTCCTTCTGCCTGAGCTCTAGCTGCTTTGTTTTTGCACCTCTCGGTTCCGCAGCTCCTCAGTTCTCGGAAGCTCTTTTTGAAGCCTCATCAAATCCTGCCTCACAACCTGGTGCTTATGGCACGCTGTCTTCATCTCCAGCTTCTCACGAGCCTCCCCGATGTTGCGGTCCACTGGATCCTGCTGCTGCTTCTCATCTCAATGGTGCCTTCCAGTGCATGGCATACTCAAACTCCAAGGACCCAGGCCGTGCAAATCGGGGTGGCTGCTTCCGTTCTGGGTGAAACGGCTGGAGTTTTTATGACCAGCTTCTCTGGAAGCCCCTCTTCATCATGTCCATTGGCTCCCCTGTCACAGTCTGAGGAAATGTGGTTAGCAAGAAGGAGCCTTCACCGCATCTGTCCAGAGTTTCCGAGCAGCTGACTTCCTGAGAACTCATCAATGCCTTTCCCTGAGGGCCTTCCTCGGTCATCCACAGTGACCACAGCCCTCCACTTGGCCAAACAGAAAAGGCTTCTTCCAGCGGTTCCTTAGACACGTACTGAGGAAGGCTGTAGACACTCAGTGGGTAAGGGCACACTCGGCTAATTTCCTCCACGGAGAGACAAATTGTCCAGGTTCACTTTGCCAATTTCCACTAGGGGTCGTGTTTCCAAGCCGGTGAAGCCAAAGACTTTGTCCTTATGAATGAAAACTTCGCCTGCTTTCCCATAATTCTCAGAAAGTTTTATTTCCTCCTCGGTGATGTCAGAGAAAGATTGCCCGCAAAGATATGGCTATACAGGGTGAAGGTCTCTCCTGGTTAGTAGTCAAGCCTTCATTCTGGCTGTGTGTGTGTGTGTGTGTGTGTGTGTGTGTGTGTGTGTGTGTGTGTTGCTGCTGCTGCTGCTGCTGCTGCTGCTGCTGCTGCTGCTGGTTGATGATGCATCCTTGGAGTATGGTTCGCTTCTCCAAGTTAAAAGTTTTCTTGCTCTGTGTTTTCACACCCCTCTGCCCACTCCTCCAGCCCCTGATGTCTGTATTATTTATGGATTTTTTATTGTACACACAACTTAGAAATGCTTTTGTGCCCCATGATTATATGCATGTGTGTGTGTGTATGAGTGTGCCTTTGAAATCAGAGCTTATTATATTATATCTCTATTTTCTTAAAGACTTACAATCATCTGGCATGATGTCATACATCTTTAACCCCGGCTCTCAGGAGGTGCAGGTGGATCTCTAGGAGTACCAGGCCAGCCAAGTCTATAGAATGAGATGCTGTCTCAAAACAGGATCAGCAACAGAAGTATGTGTGTGAGTGTGTGTGTGAGTGTGTGTGTGTGTGTGTGTGTGTGTGTGTGTGTGTGTGTGTGTTGGGGCAGGGGGAACGCAATCATGTAAACCCTATTTTATTTTAACTGATACTTTTCAATTATTTTATTCAGGAAACAGGTCTGTAAACATGCAAGTCTGTTTCCACATGGACGATCCAGCTAGACAAATGGGCAGCACTGTCATAGCAACTGTTTGATAAAAGACCAAAGCAGTGTTTGGATTTCATTAACATGCAAAGATTTAGACTCAGAGGAGCAAAGTAGAAAGCTGAGGTGCCTGGAGAAGCACTTGATTTTACGTCACTAAAATGTGACTTGCAGTGGGCTGGCAAGATGGCCAAGGGGTAAGAGTGCTTGCTGCCAAGGCTGAGGCCTGGCATTCAGTCCCCACAACCCACATGGTGGGAGGAGGGAACTAACTCCTGCAAGTCCTTCTCTGACCTGCAGACCTGTGCCATGCACATATCCCCCAACCACAATAAACACAGGTTAAAAAAAAGACAAGAAACAGATCACTAACTCTGACCTTTGCCATGCACATATCCCCCAACCACAATAAACACAGGTTAAAAAAAAGACAAGAAACAGATCACTAACTCTGTAACTTGTTTCAGGCATTATAACTTTTTATTTTGGTTTTTCAAGATAGGGTTTCTCTGTGTAGCCCTGGCTGTCCTGGAACTCACTCTGTAGACCAGGCTGGCCTCGAACTCAGAGATTCACCTGCTCCTGCGTCCTGAGTGCTGGGATTAAAGGTGTGCATTGCCACCTGGCTGCATTATAGTTTTTCAAAAGTCAATTCTCACCACTCTTTTCTATTAAACTTCTAAAAATTACTAAAGTAAAACATGCATTACATTTAAAACACATGCCCATCAAGAACACTGACAGAGTCGAACTGAACCTTTACCGGAGAGCGCGGCAAACATGAGGGCCGTGTACCCGTGCTCATGCTGATGGCAGTTGACGTCAGCTCCGTGACGCAGAAGCAACTTGCACATTTCAAGTTTTCCTTTGTATGCTGCGTGCATTAACGGAGTCATTCCATTCTTTAAACGGAAGGGAGAATACATTGATTACGCACATTTCCATTTTTATAACTTATGAACACACACATAAACTCATAAAATCATCTTTAAAACCTAGAAAGTATATTCATTTCCTCTCTTAGATCTTACCTCAACTTCTAAGTGGAAAAAACCACATTTTTAAAAATAGATTAACAAGCAGAAAAGACATGTTCAACCTCACACACTATCAGACAAGAAGATCAAGGGTCAGAGCCCAGACTGCCTCAGGTCCTCATCTCCCCCACACTCTTAGTTCTTAAGACACCAGTGGCCTCAGGTCCTCATCTCCCCACACTCTTAGTTCTTAAGACACCAGTGGCCTCAGGTCCTCATCTCCCCCACACTCTTAGTTCTTAAGACACCAGTGGCCTCAGGTCCTCATCTCCCCACACTCTTAGTTCTTAAGACACCAATGGCCTCAGGTCCTCATCTCCCCACACTCTTAGTTCTTAAGACACCAATGGCCTCAGGTCCTCATCTCCCCCCACTCTTAGTTCTTAAGACACCAATGGCCTCAGGTCCTCATCTCCCCACACTCTTAGTTCTTAAGACACCAGTGGCCTCAGGTCCTCATCTCCCCACACTCTTAGTTCTTAAGACACCAGTGGCCTCAGGTCCTCATATTCTCACACTTTTAGTTCTTAAGACACCAATGGCCTCAGGTCCTCATCTCCCCACACTCTTAGTTCTTAAGACACCAGTGGCCTCAGGTCCTCATTTCCTCACACTCTTAGTTCTTAAGACACCAGTGGCCTCAGGTCCTCATTTCCTCACACTCTTAGTTCTTAAGACACCAATGAACACAAGAAAACCAAAGGCAGGAGGCTGAGGCATGAGGACCACAGGTTCAAGGCCTGCCTGAGACTCTATCTCAAAGAGTTAAAAACTGGTTTGGAATGTAGCTTAATGGTAAAGTACTTGCTTAACATGTACAAGGCCCTAGGTTCAACCTTAGCACCAAACCAAACCAAAGACAAAAAATTCTGAAATACACAGAACATTTACCAAAAGGAAAGCTGAACAGATTCTGGCATATTCATAATAGGTAATTCTAAAGCTTTTCAGTAAGTGCATTTGGAGACAGCGAGATGCTCAGTGGGTAGGCATGCTTGCCAGCAAGCCTGGCTACCTGACTTTGAGCAGCAGGACCCACTGGTAGAAGAGAACCAACTTCAAAAAGCTGTTCTTTGGGCACATGTGGCCCCACACATACAAACACACACATAATATAAACAAATAAAGATGAAGATTTTTTAAAAAATTTAGAGGGGATAAAGAGATGGCTCAGAGGTTAATATTGTTTGCTGCTCTTCCAGAGGCCCTGAGTACAGTTCCTAGCGCTCATATCAGATGGTCCAAAACTGCCTGTGACTCTAGATCCAGGATCAGATACTCTTTCCTGGCCTCCATACACACACACACACACACACACACACACACACACACACACACACACACACTAAATAATAAATAAATAAAATAAATAATTAGAAAAAATCATCTCTGTGTAGTGAATTGGGAATTCTCTGACTACCGCCAAAGAGAAAAGGCAGGCATGGGATATATTTACCTGCTGTGACATTGTTTCTTTTTTGTTGTTGTTTGTTTTTTTGTTTTGTTTTGTTTTTCCGAGACAGGGTTTCTCTGTGTAGTTTTGGTGCCTGTCCTGGATCTCTCTCTGTAGTCCACGCTGGCCTTGAACTCACAAAGATCCGCCTGGCTCTGCCTCCCGAGTGCTGGGATTAAAGGCGTGCACCACCGCCGACCGGCAAAGATTTGTTTATTTTCTATGTATACAGTGTTCTGTCTGCACACCAGAAGACGGCACCAGATCTCATTACAGATGGTTGTGAGCACCATGTGGTTACTGGGAAATGAACTCAGGACCTCTGGAAGAGCAGCCCGTGCTCTTAACCACTGAGCCATCTCTTCAGCGCCCCCCCCCCCCCCCCGCCTCACACCCAGTGACATTGTATCTTAAAACAATAATCCCCAAACCACATACATATTTTAATCACACTAGGATTTGATTACATATGATTGCAAACATTGAGGGGTAGCGACAATATTTAAAGTAGACTGAATTGCTTGGTCTCCATCTGTCTGTGTTTACCTAATGACATATCATGTAATGTAATAATATTACAGCACACACATGGTTCTGTTAAACCTCATATACGATCCTTTCATGTCCCAAGGAAGACATTTTCTCTTAGAGGTGTTAGTATATCTTTAAAACATCTTGTGTTGGCTTGCCTCCATCTTTTTCTTGGGTGCAGATTACCCAAGAAGGAATGCCCGTTTGTGTCTGTGAGGCTGCTGTTCACAGCTTTTCTTGACGGGCTGAGCAACCTTGGGCACAGGGCTGCTGTGTGAAGGTCTGACCGTGGTGCTTAGCCTTTCCTATCTTCTGTAGTTACGCTGTCGTTTTTTATTGGTGTGCTGTGTTTGATTTGTTCTTTAACTTTCAATTTGAAATTTATAATGAATAATATATATAATTCCACAGCTTTTTTAGTAACATTGCTCCAAAAGTATAATTTAAAACAAAATTTAAAGATTAAACAAAGTTTCAAGATTTAGTAAATTTATTTTATCATAAAGAATTTTCTTTCAACTGGGCATAATGATGCCTTTAATCCAGCAGAGGCAGAGGCAGAGAAGTCTCGATGTAAGTTCCAGGCCAGCCAGAGCTATGTAGTGAGACTCTGTCTCAAAAAAATAAAAGGGAAAAAATACTTCTTTTTGTTAATGAAATTATAATACGATTTTATGAGGTGTGTGGTTTCAATTTAGGAATGAGATGAGTACTAATATAGTTCAGCTCATGATCATAAATATTCTGGCCCTAAACCGTTCATTTGTTGTTTTAAACATCCATTCTTGAGATGTCCTTAAACAAACTATTATCTCTGTGGGTAACTTTGGCTTTTCATCAATTCTGTAGGAGATTCTTGTCTTGCATTCAACAGGAAAGGTTCTGAGGGGCTCCCTTCCCTCCTGTGCCCCCCTTACATTTTTGTCTCTCTCCCTTGCCTTACACCCACCCTCTTAGAGTGATGCTGACAGCAGAATTGGAGCTGGGTCCTCTCAGGTGATTGTAAAGAGGTTACTCAATGGGGGGTGATCGGTGCTTCTTGGGACTGCAAACAGGGAAACAGGGAGACTCGACAATATTAAGACGTCTTAAGTGTGTGTTCATACAGAAACGGAATAACGGATGCTGGAAATGGATGCACTGTTAGGGTAATTAGTACTTCAGTGAAGAGGGATGGACTGTATGATCACTATCATCTGAATGAGGCAGAGATGGATTGAGAGCACAGGGTGCGAGCCCCGGGGAGTGCTGGGACCTATGCATGAAGAGGAGAGCATGTGGGCTGCGGGAGGAGAGGGCACGGCATTATAAAAAGGCCAGCACACAGAAGCCACCCGGTGCTTGGTGTGGCTCAGTGGCACAGTGAAGAGTTGTCTTGGGTTTGATCTCTACCACCAAATAACAGCAACGCCAGGAACATATGAACACACGTGTGTGGATGTGAGCATAGGCCATGAAAGCAGACAAGGAGCCATGAGTGAGGAAAGGTCCCCACAAAAGGGAACCACTGAGGAAGAGTGAGTGTGATAAAACATGTGACGGGAAAGTGAAAAAAAAGAAAACTGGGGGAGGAAGGGAGGGACTGGGGTGGGGAGAGGAAGAGGGGAGAGTGGGGTGAGGGGTGAGGAGGGGAGAGTGGGGTGAGGAGGGGAGAGTGGGATGGGGGAGAAGAAGGGGGAGAATGGGGGGGAGAGGAAGAGGGGAGAGTGGGGTGAGGAGGGGAGAGTGGGGGTGAGGAGGGGGGACTGGGGTGGGGGAGAGGAAGGGGAGAGTGGGATGGGGGAGAGGAAGAGGGGAGAGTGGGGTGAGGAGGGGAGAGTGGGGTGAGGAGGGGGGGACTGGGGTGGGGGAGATGAAGGGGAGAGTGGGGTGGGGAAAGGAAGGGGAAGAATGGGGGGAGAGGAAGAGGGGAGAGTGGGATGAGGAGGGAGGGGGAGGAGTGGGGGGTGGAGAGAGGAAGGGGAGAGTGGGGTGGAGAGAGGAAGGGGAGAGTGGGTGGTGGAGAGGAAGGGGAGAGTGGTGGGGGTGGGGAGAGGAAGGGGAGAGTGGGGTGGAGAGAGGAAGGGGAGAGTGGGGTGGGGAGAGGAAGGGGAGAGTGGGGTGGAGAGAGGAAGGGGAGAGTGGGGTGGGGAGAGGAAGGGGAGAGTGGGGTGGGGAGAGGAAGGGGAGAGTGGGGTGGGGAGAGGAAGGGGAGAGTGGGGTGGGGAGAGGAAGGGGAGAGTGGGGTGGAGAGAGGAAGGGGAGAGTGGGGTGAGGAGAGGAAGGGGAGACGACTGGGGTGAGGAGAGGAAAGGGGAGAGTGGGGTGAGGAGAGGAAGGGGGAGAGTGGGGTGGAGAGAGGAAGGGGAGAGTGGGGGTGGAGAGAGGAAGGGGAGACTGGGGTGGGGGAGAGGAAGGGGAGAGTGGGGGGTGGGGAGAGGAAGGGGAGACTGGGGTGGGGAGAGGAAGGGGAGAGTGGGGTGAGGAGAGGAAGGGGAGACTGGGGTGGGGAGAGGAAGGGGGGGAGACTGGGGTGAGGAGAGGAAGGGGGGAGTGGGGTGAGGAGAGGAAGGGGGAGACTGGGGTGAGGAGAGGAAGGGGGGAGTGGGGTGAGGAGAGGAAGGGGGGGAGTGGGGTGAGGAGAGGAAGGGGGAGACTGGGGTGAGGAGAGGAAGGGGGAGACTGGGGTGGGGAGAGGAAGGGGGAGACCTGGGGTGAGGAGAGGAAGGGGGAGACTGGGGTGAGGAGGGAAGGGGGGAGTGGGTGGTGGGAGAGGAGGGGAGACTGGGGTGGGGAGAGGAAGGGGGAGACTGGGGTGAGGAGAGGAAGGGGAGAGGTGGGGTGGGGAGAGGAGGGGAGACTGGGGTGGGGAGAGGAAGGGGAGACTGGGGTGAGGAGAGGAAGGGGGGAGTGGGGTGGGGAGAGGAAGGGGAGAGTGGGGTGGAGAGAGGAAGGGGGAGACTGGGGTGAGGAGAGGAAGGGGGGGAGTGGGGTGAGGAGAGGAAGGGGGGAGTGGGGTGGGGAGAGGAGGGGAGACTCGGGGTGGGGAGAGGAAGGGGGAGACTGCGGGGTGAGGAGAGGAAGGGGGGAGTGGGGGTGGGGAGAGGAAGGGGAGACTGGGGTGGGGAGAGGAAGCAGGAGGAGGGGGAGACTGGGATCAACAAAACAAATGACATTTCAGAATGTCAGGCAGAAACTGTTTCGTAGCCTAATTAAACAAACACATAACAATCTTTTTCTTAAGAGACAGACCACACAGATTCCAACCTTTCCTGTTCTCTCAGAACGGGTTTGCAGGCAGCCTTCCTGGAGAGAATAACACTGAAACTCTAGGACGGCCTTGCCTTTAAAGCAGAACCTCTCAATACAATGTGACAATCTGCAAACCTCTAAGGTCTGTTGCCATGTGTGCTGTCCTTCTTCCTGTCCTGGCTGCTGGAACCTGTGTCCACTCACATGCCCGCCTCCCTTGTTCCCATTACTTCTCATTTTAAAATGAATGTTATCTCCCTCTTTCTACGTCTTTACCCTCTTGTTCTTTCTCTCTTTAGCCACCTTAGCAAGATTAGATTTTAGGGCCAAAAACCAAGAAAGCTTCCTTCCAAAAGCAGAGTTCTCTGACTATGTCGCTCACTTGGAGGTGTCTGGGCCAGCTGTCTGTCATGTCCGCATGTAATGTGGGCTCCCCCATATCATTATCCCAGGCTATTGGAATCTGGGAAAAGTTAGACTAGCTTTTGAAAGATCTGGATATCATTCCCTACTTTCTTATCTCAGTTCCATTTTGCATTACTCAAGCAATGCAAAAATAAATTCCCAATGCAATGACTACTAAGTATTATGTTGGTTCTAGTGCTACATTTTATGGTGTGATTTCAATGGGCCAAGAAAAAAAACTGAAGGAATACTAACACACTTCTTAGTTCTAAGCTAAAGGCTTCTCCATCAGCCTTTCTAGTTGTTTCATAGTCTGTCAGTGTTAAAAAAAAAAATCAAGAATAGGAGACAAATAACTCAAAACAAAACAGTTAATCTGCTAAAAGAAAATATTCCCATATTCAAAACAAAATTCCTAAGTCAAATTTAAAATGCTGTTTTCCAGTTATCGATGTGAGGTGATGTAGTGCTCTGGAGAAAACCAGTGTTGAGCACCCCATCTCTCTACTACAGCGGTAGTGAGAGGTGTCCAGACTGAGTCCCCAAACGGGCAGGAAGCAATGTCCCACTGTGCTTCCAAAGCATCGTCAAGTGGTAGTGACATCACAGGGATTACCCACAAGTTTTCTGGTACTTTTTTTTAAAATCTTCTTTGGAGCCCTGTCTGTTTGGATCCTTTGCTTATCCTCCCCTGCCCCCCACCCCACCCCCAGGTTATAAATTCTTTTTTCTTAAGTTAGTAGTTCTTACTATATATATTCTTGCTATATATCCCTCCTCAGATATTTGTGAATCTTTTCTCCACTTCTATGGGTTATGATTGTGTGAGAACCAAAGTTACATTTCAAGTTTTAATTACCATGCCTAAGAGATTCATGAAACAAAAACATCTCCGATCTGCAGGTCTCTTGCCCGAGGACAGACAGTTCCTGAAGTAGTCCTGTAGGCTACTGTTTACGGGAGATAACAAGCCACATGTTTTCACTCCCCTGAACAAGTTTATTAGACCCATCTGCACGGGATGTGCTAGATCACATGTGGGCGGGAGGTTGATAGTCAGGAAATATGTCAGGATATATGTGGAGGCCCACAAAGGTTTCCTAGTGAGATCTGAGCTTGCTCTAACCCAGCAGGGCTGCATTGGAGAATTGCTTGACCACATATGGTTACCAGGTGACTGGAAGGGTCTGTACTTGGCTGTGCAAGGGGAGGTCTTTTGCTCCACCCCTTGGCATTCCTATAAATAGCCCTTTAGAAGAGGACAGGAGGAGCCGGTGGGTAAGGATCCAGTCCCTCCCGAGGCAATCCTGTGTTTCTGTTTCTCTCCCCTCTATCCTTCTATCTAATATCTCTTATCCCTCTCTCCTCAAGAGTACCATGTTGTAAAATGTGGGAGCTGGTCTCCCAGCTGGGCCCTTGCCCCTGACTGGATGTAGGCTGGAAGTACATCAGCATGTATGCTTGTCCCTGATTGTACCTGATGGGAAATGCAACGAATTATGCGATTTCCTTCTTAAGCTGCTGCAAACCGTGACTCGGGGCCATTTCCCAGGAACCTGGGTATGGGCCTGACCAGAGCCCATCCACGTGTCCAGTATTAATTAAAGCTTGCTTCAAATTTGGTTTTAAACTACGGTAGTGGTCTTATTCTCAATCAGTGGGATTAACAATTGCATGCCCTGAAACACAAAAGCGTTCACCCTCAGAGATTCTAGTCAATCCATTTTCTATTTGTAGCTGATACCTTATCTCACCTCACATTTCTTTTTCGTTTTCATTTTTCCTAAGTTATTTTTCTATTTCTTTCTGCATATTTTACTCATACAATTTCATGATCTGAAATCTTAGACTACCACAAAGATTGAAAATATGATAATACCTGCAAAATGGCTTCTGTTCGTTGCTTCACCCACCACAAAGGCTTTCAATAAACACCGTATTTTGATAAATGTATTTCTAGTTCCACACATTTCTACTTTATTTATGAATCTAAGAATTATTGAATTAAAAAACATTCCAAGATAGGCATTTCAGTAGTTTGATTATTTTTTTTTTTATTTTCAAATCTAACACATTGCATTTGGTAAACTTGTTTAATGTTATTTGAAATTTATTTTTTAAAATATAATGTATATGATCTATTAGCATATAAAAGATCATGTTCCCATATTTTGTAAAAAGTGATAAAGGCTGGTTGTGGTGATACAGTTAGCCTTTAATCCCAGGACTTGGGAAGCAGAGGCAAGTGGATCTCTGTGAATTAGAGGCCAGCCTGGGCTACAGAGCTAGTTCCAAGCCAGTCAGTGCTGAATAGTAAGACCCGATCTCAAAAAAAAAAAAAACAGAGCCGGGCGGTGGTGGCGCACGCCTTTAATCCCAGCACTCGGGAGGCAGAGCCAGGCGGATCTCTGTGAGTTCGAGGCCAGCCTGGTCTACCAAGTGAGTTCCAGGAAAAGGCACAAAGCTACACAAAGAAACCCTGTCTCGAAAAACAAAACAAAACAAAACAGAAAAAAAAAAAAAAAAGAAAGATATTATTTGGCAACAGATGTGATTACAAACACCTCTAATTGCATAACTGTTCCAGAGCTTGGGAAACCGAGGCAGTAGGACAAGAGTTGAAAGGGTAGTCTGGGACATATAGCATTAAGACCCATCTCAAAAACAACACAATAAAATTAAAAAAAAAAAAAGAAGAAAAAGATGAAGAGGAGAGGGAGAAGGGAAAGAGAAAGGGGTTATAGTTTGGGCTTAAATTGTACTTATTTGATTGCTCGTAAAATTAGTCATGTTTTCATTGTCTCTTGTCTTTTTAAGTAATATAACTTGAGCACACAAATGATAAAAAACAACTTCTATTGAAAGATTTTGCATTACCCATTTTCGGGGTGTGTGTGTGTGTGTGTGTGTGTGTGTGTGTGTATGTGTGTGTGTGTGCAGATGTGTCTGCCCATGTGGAAGTTAGAAGTTGATGTCAAGTGTCTTACTCCATTGCTTTCCACCTTATTCTGTAAACAGTGTCTCACTGACCCCGGACTCACTGTTCTGGCTAGCCTGGCGGCTGGCCAGTGAGCGCCAGGCATCCTGTTTCTGCCACCTTGTCCCCACCCCAGTGCTGAGATGACAGGTGTGTACTGCCATGTCTGGTTTTCACATGGGTGCTGGCCATCTGAACTCAGATCCTCACTAACCCCCCGAGTCATGTTCCCAACGCCTATGTCATTCATCTTCTCAGGAAATAAAATGCTGTATTAATTTTACCTCATCCAAACAGTTGACGTGAACATTCTTACTAGATAACAGTGTTCCAGCTTCTTGGACAGTACCTTTAAAAAAAAAAAAAAAAACATAGTGAAACATGAGCTCACCTCCCGGAGAAAAGGGGAGAGGTCTAATGTGAGGGGACAAACTTTAAAGGGCTGTCTGGAAAACTAAGGTTAGTCAGGCTGGGTCCTAAGACATAGAGCACCCAGTCACGTACTATTGGCTTCAAAACCATTTCTCCAAAGAAATAGTTTAATACAAACTAACATAGTTCCATCTTGGTTTTACTTTCATTGACCTTAAATTATATTACCTTGGCCCGATTTTCCTTTGGACAGTCAGACTATAGGCACTCGGCATAGGAGTTAATGTCGAAACAAATCCTAAAGACGATCTAATCCAAATCACCATCCAAAAATGACAGTCTCACCCGTGTAATGCTTAGAATTCAAGATACAGTCGGTATTGTATCATCTGTCAGCACTGGCTCTTGTGAATGATGGCATGTTTTTAAAAGAATGCTTGGTTTGGAAACTGCTAGGTAAGACGTAGCTACAAAGTCTGCTACTATGGAAATTGCTCTCTGGTGAGTATTCAGTCTCCCATGCTGTAAAGGATCGCATTAAAATTGAAAAGTCAGTCCTCTGCAGATTTGGAAACCAGCTGTAACTGGGTCAGAATGATCAGGTTTTTCCAGTTTTGTGTGCAGCATGGCAGAAAGTGGTCGCAGAGGAGAATGTCAATAGTCCCGCCACTAATCCACGACAGCCACATGTTCTGCCCAATAATTTCTTGGCTTGACTGGAAGAGAATAATGAAATTGAATGTCCTCAGAGTGTGAGGATGAGCTATGATTTCTAAAAGGAAATCAAAGACAGGAGCACCCCAACTGAGTAAGAGGAAAAGTGGGGTACGGACTGAACACCAGCATGCTTCTTTCCCACTATATGATTTGTAGACAAGTCCCCTGAGGGCTCCTCCCCAGTGCAGGAGAAGCAGTGATGCCACTGGGTGTGATGGGAAAATGTCAACAGAATGATCTACATGACCCTGGAGTGTGATAGCCACTATTTCTGTAAATACTGTGTTTTTGTTGTTGCTGGATTTTTTTTTTTCCTGGCGCTGAACTCCCCGAGAGGGCAGTTGGTATTATTGGCTGAGTGGCTAAGGAGAAGGAGAAATTTGCTGCAGTACATGCCAGCTCACCTACCTGGTGAGCTCCAGGCACATAATAGACCCTATCTCAAAGGAGGTAGACAATGTTCCTGATCATGTCACCCAGAGCTGTCCCCATACGCGTGCGCGCGCCGCGCGCACACACACACACACACACACACACACACACACACACACACACACACACGAGGAAGATGCACAGGAGTACGCAAGCAGCTTCTACTTTCAACTTCAGCCATACCTGTAGCTTCCCATCAGAGACTCTCAAGCAGTCTCAAGAAGACTGAGAATAAGAAGTCCCTCGCCCATTTACACTTGGGGCAGATGCTTCAGTTGACTTACATGCTCCACTGAGGACTCAGCAAGTCGTTTTGTTTCTGGCCAGGAGATGTTTATGGAGCAAAAGAGAGTACTACAGGGATTGTGAGCATCTCAAGCCTGCCACATGGTAAGGACAGCATGGGTCTCATTAGAGAACAGGCCTCTAATTCTACAAAATGTTTGCCCGGTAGCCAACAGCCTAAAAAGATACTAGGCTTGCTGTAAAGTATAGGGCAGGGTGCTTCTCCCGCTAAACTCTCACCCAGTAGTCTCCAGACTTTATCTATGAAACCAGAGACTCCCCATACCCCTGCCAACACACACACACACACACACACACACACACACACGCACACACACACACACACGCACACACACACACACGCACCGGTTCTCCAGCAAACATCAATGAGATGTCTTCCTCAGGTCTGATAACTCACATGACTCAAGGAAACACTAAACTCACATGTTCCTGTTAATTGTGAAAGGTAGAGATCAATGGTTCTCACCTCTGGGTCTCAATTCCTTTGGGGGTCAAACAGTCCTTTCACAGACATTGCATATCCGATATCCTGTATATCAGATATTTACATTACAACTCATATCTGATATCCTGTATATCAGATATTTACATTACAACTCATAACAGCAGCAAAATTACAGTTACGAAGTAGCAACGAAAATAATTTTATGGTTGGGGGTCACCACAATGAAAAGGCCACAGCATTAGGAAGGTTGAGAACCACTGGTTTAAAAGAATAAGGCATGGTATACGGGAGGAAGCACAGAACCTTCTTTGGGCAGCCCATCTTCCAGCAATCTGAACATTTTCTCAACCTGGTATTTCAGAAATATTTTGAGGCTTTGATGCATAGATATGATCAATAATTAGCTTGGTCTTCAGCCCCTCTCCCCTTCCTGGAAGTTGATGGGAGCAAGGTGAAGCTGAAACTTCCAAGCTTGTAACAGTGGCTTGGTCCTTCCCATGACCAGCCCGTGCTGTAGAGCTATCTAGGAGCCCACCAGACAGTGACTAATAAATAGAGGCATCCCTGTCATCTAGGAAATGCCAAGAGATATTAGAATAAAAAGATGTACCCAGCACTCCTGATGCTTAGAGGTAGGGAGTGCTTTAAGAGCTGTGTGCCAGGAAATCAGGGCAGAGAACAAACACCTATTACATCCCACCCATGCAGACACATACATACATACATACATACATACATACATACATATTTATGCAATCTCTTACATCAGCTTTTGGAGATGCAGGAAGCGGGATGAAAAAAAATCTGAAGAGTTTGAGCTTCTTCAGAATGAAAATAGATGAGAGAACTACACCAAGGGGAAATATATATAATATGACTTTTAATGTGGTGTTCCCAATCTAATGACACCAAAAGCAAACTACAGAACCCGCCAAATATCGCAGAGGTGTGAAGCATGCGGCTCACACAGGAGTCACACTTCTACTTATTCCTAACCCTCCATAGGAGACTCTCAAATGACATTCTGCCATTGAGTTTTTAAAAAGCTGTTTTACTCGAGGAAAGAAGTGTGTCCTATCAAATTTAACAACCACGGTAGGGGAGCCAACCCTGAGATAAGTACCTGGATTGGACTGGATTGATCAACCTTCACTACAGACAAAAATTGGTGGAGCCAGACTAATGAAAGCCAGTGGTGATTTGCTCCTTCAGAGAGTTTATGTTTAAACCAAAGGAAAGAGAACCAGCTGCCTTCATCAGAGGGGGACTGATCAGTCTTACCTAGATAAGCCAGCACTGGGAACAAGTGACACTAAGAGTGAGTTCTCATTGTCACCACCTGCTACCACCTGTGACATTTTCAGGGCTACCATGAAACTCAACAAAGCAGACCAAGCCCTAACTTTCCTAACAATAAACAAAAATCCCGGAGAATTCTGAGGAAGACTTGGAGTTCGCCTTACTGTGGACACACTGGAAGCCTTCAGCACACTTTACTTTTATTTTTTCATTTTATGTGTATGAGTTTTGTTGTCCGCATGTACGTCTGTGCACCACATGCCTTCCAGAAGAAAGCATCAGGTCCCATGGACCTGGAGTTAGAGACAACTGTGAGCCACTGTGTGGTTGCTGGTAATGGAACCTGGGCCATCTGGAAGAGCAGCCAGCTTTGTTAACCACTGAACCACCTCTCCAGCCCCCACATGCTCTTCTTGTTTTACCTTCAGAGCAATTATTATTACTTTGAGGTCTTAGTTAACATATGTGGGGCAAGAGCTCTACCACATAGCTATGCGTTAGGTGTGTATAGATTTGAATAACTATTTAGTAGGTGTCAAAAGATATATTTTGAAAAAATATTTAGCCAGGCAGTGGTGGTGCATGCCTTTAATCCTAGGACTAGGGAGGCAGAGGCAGGTGGATCTCTGAGTTCGAGGCCAGCCTGGTCTACAGAGTAAGTTCCAGGACAGCCAGAGCTATACAGAGAAACCCTGTCTCAAAGAAAAAAAAAATTATTTATGTGTAAAGCATTTGCCTGCATGGATGCATGTATACCACAAATCTGCCTAGTGTCTATGGAGGCCAGAAAATGGCCCTAGATCCCCTAGACCTGGAGTTAGATGCTTGTGAGCCAGCTGGGAACAGAACCCAGGTCTACAAGAGTAATAAGTGCTCTTAACCATTGAGCCATCACCCCAGATCCCCAAAATGGGTGCTTTACAGCATCTATATCCAATTAAACATTTAAAATATGATTTGAGTTTGTGGCTGCTTTAATGTTTATATATAAGTAAAATTATGTAAAGATATTCCAAGCATCTTAACTGTATGATGTGTGTGGAGGGTGTGTGCACATGCCACGGCACATATGCAGAGGTCAGAGGACAGCCATGGAGACTGCTCTTGTTCCATCTTTATGTGGGTCCCAGGGGTCACACTCCAGTTGTCTAGTCCGCTCAGAAAGGACCTTACCCACTAAGGCATTGTATGACACACAAGTGCCTTAACTTCAAAAGGAAAATATATAGATATAAACTGCTATCATCAGATATAAAGTTATAAAAATGTTTATAAGCAGACAACTGGAAGCTGGAAAGACAGCCCATAACTTAAGAGCACACAACTGCTCTTGCAGAAGGCTGGAGTTCAGTTTCCAGTAACCACAGCATCCACATCTGGCGGTTCACAACCACCTGTAACTCACTCCAGCTCCTGAGGATCTGATACCATCAGCACAAACACACACACACATAAAATGTTTTTTAAAAAAATCAAGAAACTTCTACTATATCTACTATAACATGTGCTTTGAAAACAGTAGATTTCTGCAAGGTTTCTAAAAGTTCTCCCTCGGCACCTTCCGTCTCTATGAAGGGGAAATATTTACCAAAGCCACGGGCAGCAGAGTGTGTTTAACGTTACCTGTACCAACTCACTTTATCCTTATAACAATGCTATGAGGTAGGGGCTATCATATCCACAGAACTGGACATGTGCAGAAGTCCACACTACCAGGGAACCATGGTGGCAGTGCTGGGAACTAGCTGGCATGGTGTCCTACTTAGGTTTCCATTGCTGTGATAAAACATCATGACCAAAAGCAACGCAAGGAGAGAGGAACACTCCATCATGAAGGAAGTCATCTGGGCAGGAACTCAAGCAGAGCAGGAACCTGGAGGCAGGAGCTGATGCAGAAGCCATGGAGGAGTGCTGCTTACAGGCTTATTTCCCAGGGCTCAGCCTGCTTTCTCACAGCACCCAGGACCAACTGCCCAAAGGTGGCACTGGCTCCAATGGGCTGGGCCCTCCCATGTCAATCATTAAGCCAGAAAATGCTGGCAGACTTGTAACCTGTTGGAGATATTTTCTCAGTTGAAGTTCCTCTTCCTAGATCACTCTAGCTTGTATCAAATTGACAAAACAAACAAACAAAAAACAAAACACTAACCCAGACACACAGTTAATGACCATTCCATGATGCTTCCCGCTACAGTTCAGAGAAAACACAGCAAAACACAAACCTTTAGCTCTTCTAGATTAAATGTATAAGTACATGCCATGTGCTCAGAATGGCATTCAATGTGGGCTTATCTTCTCCCATCTCCCAGTATTTTTTTTAAAAAGCAATAATGGCTCAAAAACCTTGATATGACAAGAATGCATCCCAAACTAAGTTTACCTTGGTTCTTCACTCATTGGCTCGGGGAAATTAAACCAATGAACACCAGCATCTGTGTACTCACAAACCTTGAGCATGAGGTGGCCCAAGAAATACAAGTGATACGCACACTACTCCTGTTCGATATGACCTTTCGAATAAACCCTTACAACCCTTTAAATACATCCAAGAACTTACACCTCCCCTTCAGACCATGTTTTCTCCGGCTGCTCGCTGCTTTTCACTTTCAAGTGAACTTGGCCTGTTTAAATCAGAATTACCACCGCAGGTGGATTATGTGCTCTCTCCTCCCTTAGTTTTGATGGGTACACAGTACAGTACCTGGCATGTACCTGGGGCTCCTGTTCACTAAACTAAATCCCAGACCTACCTAAGGCAGCGAGAAACCCAGAGAGCACAGAAAGCCGGAAGTCATTGAGGCCATGCAGTTCACAGGATAAAAATCCAACCCGGAGCTCTGAGATTTCCGGCAAATATCAAGTACCCTGAGCATCTAGTCATGACTGATTTCGAAGTGAGATCTAGTGACCTGTTGAGTTCAAACCCAATAGTTTTCTCTTTTCATACTATTTCGACTCATAGGCATTCCTTCTTAGAAAGAATGCATTTGCCTTCCTATCTGTGGCTCTAGATAGAAATTGGCTGCGTACAAGACTGTAAACCCAGGAGCCCCATGTTAGTGCCCAGCTTCTCTGCCATTCGAGGGCATATGTTTAATTCTTGAACTTAAAGAATCCACATTAGTCATGCCTGCAGGCCCCTCATTCTCATCAAAGTGACAGTGCACGTGGTCACACTGATGTCACCTGCCAGGTAACGGGATTGCAGGGAACTCGTCTAAGACGTCCACTCAGACTAGTGTGGGAAACAAGGCTTCTGGTTGGCCTAGGTGGCTTCCTTCCTACAAGGTGCACGGCGGAGGCGGGACTCGAACCCACGAAGTGGAAGGGAAAGCACTGAGAAGCACGACAACAAGATCTCAGACGTATAATACCAGACCAACGGCGGCAGTGAGCGTCTCGCCCATCTCCTGGCCTTCCTGCGGGTTCCTGCGCCGGCCCGGGCAGGGAAGCCAGCCACAGAGACCCTGGATGCAGAAAGCTCAAGGCGGCACATTCAGACCGAGTTCTGTGCCCTTATAAAGAACACTTCTCACTGAGAGCTCCCTCCACCCCCAGCAGGGGCGGAGATCCGCAGGGGATCCAGATCCTTAGGCCTCCGGAAGTCGAAAGGGCCCTTTAGACACCCGCCTAAGAGCCTAGAACTACCAGGCCACTGTGGTCTTGACTGACTGCGGTCAAAACATTCCAGGAGCTGGCAAGCATGCACACGCGGAGGCAAGCGCCCCAGGGCTGCGCATTACAGTCTCAGAGGGGTAGTGGCAGTCGGTCGATTTCCAAAAAGCTCCCCGCCCCTGAAATCGGTCCCCAGGCAGAGACAGAAAGGCTTTTTCCGGATCGCAAGTTGCCCAAGGTCCCCCGGGCCCGGAGCGCTCCCCTAGGCTCCTCCACTCCCGGCGACCAGGTGCACAGCGCCCGGGTACCAGCCCTGCACCGTACCTTTCCCGATCACTTCCAGCAGCTCCTTTTCTTCCTGGGTCAGCTCGCCTTTCTTTATGTGACCCATCGTTCCCGCCAGCTTGAAGCTTATTCTATGTTTTTGGCCAGGTTTTTAAAAGCGAGAGACGTGCGTGCGTCGTGGAAGTCCTCCACAGCCAGGGAACTCGAGGCCGGGGCAGCTGCCCAGCGCAGGGGCGCTCGCCAGGGTCCTGCGGCTGGGGGCTGGCGGGTGCGGCGAGCTCGGGCGAGCCGGGCAGGCGCTCTCCGCAAGGACCGCCCCCGCGCCTCATTGGCCCGGTCGGAAGGAGGAGCTGCAAGCGCAGCAAGAGACTCCAATTGGAGCAGCTCACGAGGTCCAAACCAAAAGGAGAAATCCGGAGGGGGGTTCGATGAATCTTCTAAGCTCCCTACCCCTATGATCGCCTATTAAGAGCTACAGAGACACAGGGTTCCTTGCGCTCTACCTAAACCACTTCTCTGCCTGGTAGTGGCTTCTGTGGGGATGCGCAGTGGCATCGGGATGCCGCCAGACACGCTGCACCGCCCCTGGAGTGGCGTGCGTTCGGGCGAGGGGCGGGGCCGGGGCGGGGCCGGGGCGGGAGGCGGAGCTAAGCCGGGTTCCGTGTGTCTGTGTCAATGTGTCTGTCCTTCACTCCTCCATTGTCTGCCTCAGCCGCTGCCGCCTCCACCGCTCTGCAGGTTCAGCCGCAGCCACCGGTCCCGCGCGTCGTCGCTCCCTCCTTGGACAGGTAAGAGGTGCCCAGGTGGGGCGGCGGGAGCCCGAGGGTCGAGGGAGCCGGGGCCGCCTCCGGGCCAGCGGCTCCCACCCGGGCTGGAGCCTGGAGGAAGCATGTGCCTCCTGGGGCGGCTGCCTTCCTCTCGGCAGAGAAGCCCCCGCGCCGCGCCATCATCTCTGCACGTACCGTGTGCCGGTGCCCCACGAGGAGGACCCCGACCTCGCTGCGTGTGGCCGCCCCAGGAGCCACGGGGACCGCGGGCGAGCCGCGAGCTGGCCACGCGGTGGAAGTGGCGGGTGCACATGGTCTCGTGCGTGGCGATCCCCGGGGAGGCCCGCGCCAGCGAGGTGAGCTTATGATGGGGAGAGGCTCGGAGAAGGTAATTTTCTCTTTGCAAACCTCGTCCTCCCCACCATTTGTCATCTCTTGGCCTCTGGAAGCCATACAACACCGACCTGTGGTGTTTGCTAAGGATATTTAGAAGCAAATCACGCTTGCATTAATACTTCGTTGGGGTGTGGGCTATCTTTGCTCCGAGAGAGTTGCTTGCCTTTGTAACTCACGTTTGGCGATTTATGGAACTAGGGAGGGGAGGGTGGAGAGGGCGGGGATTAAATTGGTGTTGCTGTCTATATATAGCCTTAGATTAGCTTCTTAATCCAGCCTTCATTCAACTGTGATGTGGAGCCTGGAGCTTCCACGGTAGGTAGATGAGGGGTGAATAAAGTGTGTGCCTTTCTGTGGCACAGATGCAAGACATGCTTGCTAAAATATGCAGTCATTCCCCCAAGGTGCATATCTGTAGCGGTTTACAGCGTCAAGCACAGCTTCTTCAGAAATGACTGTTTAGTTTTCTTGTTTCTCTACAGACTGGTATTGATGTCTTGCTCAAGACCCAACTGTGCTAGGGAGAAATACTTGAATAATTAATTGTGTGGGTGGTTTTTATTAAGCATCCCCAAGACCACGCTTTCTTTACACAGTACCATATATAAAGTGAAAGTCCACCTTCATTTTGCTGGAAGCATATACTCACACTTAAGAAATCTGGGGATGATACTCACGATTTCTTGCCTTTAACCAAAATCTTTTCTAAACTCAAGCTGCCTATCCCCCAACCCCCACAGACACATAAATCTTCAGTTTGGGGAGGAGGAGCAGATTCTCTCATGAAAATGGTTGGTAATTATTCATCTCAACGTACAACAAAGAAACTTTTGTTTGATGATGCTTTAAAGACGATGTAGCTGCTCAAACAAGCAGGAGGCTTCTGAGAGTGACCGCTGCTTATGTTGACCACACAGCAATTAGTGTGTCAAAGGAGCCCACAAGGCTGAGGAAATGCCTGAAAGTAACCCCACCATGTGACTTCACATCGTATCAGCAGATGCATAGACAGGATTGGGCACTTAACTGCCAGTATTTCCATCCCTTGTGCCAAATCTGGGCCATGGTTACTTGAAGGTCACACCTGTTTTTCTCACTGGGGTTGTCTCTTTCTCAAGGATAGCAACATAGGATGTGTTTGTACATAGGATGTGCTTTCCTGGTGCTTTAAACACCTGGTGGGAATTTAGTCTTGTGAATGCGTGGCTTTAATTTATATTTGATGACATTTAAGGACAAAGGAAAACATCCACCTAGAAGTGCAGATAAATCCTGTGTTCAGTTTGAATTTTGGAAACAAATACCTAATGGCGAGTGTTCAGAAGGGTTTCAGTAATAGTACTGTACAATATAAATATTTAATGTCAAAACAAGATTAATTAATGAGTTTATTGAAATGTATTCTTTTTTTTTTCTTTTTTGGTTTTTTGAGACCGGGTTTCTCTGTGTAGCTTTGCGCCTTTCCTGGAACTCGCTTTGGAGACCAGGCTGGCCTCGAACTCACAGAGATCCGCCTGTCTCTGCCTCCCAAATGCTGGGATTAAAGGCGTGCGCCACCAATGCCCGGCTAAAATGTATTCTTATCAAAGAGGTCTACTGATAATGAATAACTATTCACTGTGACTACTTAATCTGCTCCAGATATTCTGCCAGATGCTATACTATTAGCCAGGAACTAGTCTGTGCTATCTCCATTTATGAAAATAGGAGCAGAAGGTAAAGGAGGTTAGTTTGACCACAGCCCCACAGTGAGGAAGTATGGAATCTGCTATTAGAGTCTTTGTGATCTGTCTTTAAAATCCTTTTGCAGGATCTCTAATCCCAGCCCTCAGGAGGCAGAGGCAGGCGGATCTTTCTACATGACTAGTTCCAGGCCAGCCAGGGTTACATAGTAAGACCCTGTCTCAAAGATTAAAAAATAAAATAAATGAAAACATAGCCAAACTGAATGAAAAAAAGAAATGAGAAGGAAGGTCATGACTGTTCCCAGGTATGGTGGAGGAGAAAGTTTATTATACATAAAAGGGAGAGCAGAGCCAGAGGCAGGGACATCTGGGAGAGTCCGGAGTGGACCCGACCCTGAGCCACGGGAGGGGAGGGGAGAAAGGGGAACCAGGTGCAGCAGCCAGGAGGGCAACAGGTAACGAAGTGGCTGGTGACCAAAGGGCTGGATCATGTAGGGGAGCTCGGGGTAGAGGGCAGGTGTGCCAGCCCTACCTGTAACAGGTAGGGACTGAGGAATGCTGGGAGAACCTGGCGGCTAGGTCCGCTTTGCTATGTTCAATAGGCACCTGAGCCGTTGTCCATCTACTCTAGCTCTTCTCCATGTGCTTGGTGGTAAGTGGGCAAGTACCCATCCTCTGACTAGCTATTTTGTATGACATTTGTGAGATCCAGCATCCCATAGGTCCAATTCTCCTTCCCACCTGTTTGTCTGGTCCTTATCCTTTACCCACAGCCTTCCTGAGACATGTTCATCGTATATGTGTTTATTCCAGTTTTTTCTTAAAAAAAAAATGCAAGCATATTAACACACTATTACATATATATATATATATATATATATATATATATATATATATATATATATATATATATATTGTGTGTGTGTGTGTGTGTGTGTAAGATAGTCTCTCCTGTTTCTGTCTTCACCCCCACCCCCCACCCCCCAGAGCTGAGGACCGAACCCAGGGCCTTGGGCTTGCTAGGCAAGTGCTCTACCACTGAGCTCTACTCTACCCCTGTTTTTACCTTTTTAAAACAGTAATTTCTGAAATGTCGTCGAGTCCTATCACCTCTTTATACTTGTGTCCTTGGTGTCTGCCATGGATTCCTAAGCTTTTCCTCACATTCTCCCACCTGACTATTTCAAGGAACTCTCAGTTGAGTAAACACCAAACACAATCACCCTTTCACTGGCCAATGAGCAAGACTTCCACTGTGGTCCCAGCAGGCATTTCCAGACGCCAGCTCCTCCTACTCTGCCCTAAGGTCACCGTGCTACTGGTTCCCCATGCCCGTGATTTCCAGCCCCTGTTCCTCCTTTCTCTTCCTGGAATCCTCTGCCTTTCTTGTTCACCCATTCTCTTCTCCTTGCTCCCTGGGAATTACCCTTCCTTCAGTTGATAAGTGTTTTTCCTCCAGCTTGCATGTGTATCTTTCACCTTGTCCAGTGAGGGAGTGCAGCCCCTCAGACAATTACAGGGACCTACTACAGTCTTTGTGTGGCGTGGCGCTGACAGATGACGTGGTTGCACGGACTGTTTTTGGCAACCTCCAACTGATCTATATTATAGAAGCCAGCCAGCACCCTGGAATCACCCCTCCAGTTAACACCATTTTTCTGGGTCTGCATCCATGTGAAAATGATACAATTTTGCAAATGGCCTTTTTCTCCCTTCCTATGACAACTTTTCATAATTGTTTGGACCTGTTTTCCTTCTTGACTCTAAATTCTCCAGGTCAGCTCTCTCTGTGCTTCTGAACATATAACCCACTACCAAGCATTTAGTAGGTGCTCACTACATGCTGAGTTGAATTCATTTGATCTCAAAGTTATTTTAGGTGGATTTGTTTTCTTAGTTCACTAATCCTTCCTGGCAGTGTGAAATGGCACTAATCGCACATAGCCATAACCAAGGGCAGGCAGTCTTGAGACATTTGGAGTCTCTGGATTTCTTGACACTTGGTACTACCAGCTAAGAAAGAAAGTCACAAATTTAATGTGCCATTCTGGATTCCTTGTACAAGTCCCAGGTCTTTCACTCTCTGCTTAAAGATAATACTTTTTATTGCAGGGTCATTGACAGCTAGTTGTGGGTGTTTTATCTGCAGGGAGGGTTTTTCCCTTGGCATTTGACTCCTTGGATGTACACTAGGTGCTTATCATGATTGACTGGAAACTGATGCGATGAAGCAATTTTAACTTTTTAGACCAGAATAGTATGCTTCTGTTTTCAAAGGATTCCTTATCATTCGGAGATACATTGTGACTGTTTGAGAAGGAAATGGTGTGCCATGTGCACATTTTGTATTGTAACCATGACTGGAGGCTGGGTGGGAACAGGAAGGCACCACTGACCGCGCTGTCATTGGCTGAATTGACTTCATTAACCATCCCTCCTCCTTTGGAAGATGTTTGAGATGTTTTACCATGACATCTTTGAAAGGACATTTGAAAGTATTACATTCCCTAAGACATCCCCCTGCCCTGCCCCCAGTGTAGGAAAGTGATATGAATACTCCATGTTTAGGTTATGCAGTTCTTCACTGGAGTGTAAGGCAGTCACACCTAGCTCTGCAGAGGACTAAAACCATCCCGTCGTGTTTAGCTTTTCAGCCCAACTGTAAGGAAGAGGGGGTTACTCCTTGCTTGCTTCATGGGTTTATGAATGTCTTACTGGCAGTCAGTTGCTGTCCCTTTTAAAACTGACGAAGTCGTTTGCAGACAAGTCTAAGGAAAGACACATCGTTTATCTGAGAAAAATCCAGAGGCGAACCAAGGGGAGATACTGATTTTCTTTGTCTTTTAAGCCAACTCAGAAGTCCTTCCCAAAAAAGGAGTGGCAGACTTGTTCAGAGCAGTGTCAGCTCTGGCAGGACGAGGTTATTAATGTGGGGAAGCCAGGACCAGCGAGAGGGCAGGGTGTGTCCCTGGGTTCTTACTCACACTTCGCTTAACTAACTTGGTACTTACGGGACACCTGCTTTCTGGTTCCTGGAACTTCATATCGTACATTTCTTGGAGTCGCCAATTTTCCTGGTAGTTGGGGGAGCACTCAGCAAGCATGGGACACTGAGTTGGATCTCCTGCATTGTCCAAAGAAAAGGTTGCTCTTTTATATGTTAGAAGTATTGAATATTATTTTAACATCACTTTCCTAGCTTTGCTTGAAGGATTTTTAGAAAGCATTTAATTAACATAGACTCTACCAATATGAGAACGCTGCACACAGCTTTCTTCTCATTCTTGGCCTCTCTGGAGCCTGTTTATTGGGGACAGATCTCTTCAGCAAGTGTCTTTTGGGAGGTTAGGTGCCAAGTGGAATGATTTGGCCTGTTCTAAATTTGGATGTGTTGAGTGAAGAGTGCCAGAAATGCTCAGATGGTCCTATTTGTCAGCTCTCTACTTTGAAAATCACACTTAAGGTACACCACTGTATTAAATGCCTGAGATACAGTACTGTTACCATTTTCCCTGATTTTGAGGGTTAACTATTTTCTTTGGTTTTGTTTGTTCCTTTATGTCAATGAGAAGGAAACATGTAATGATATAGATCTCATGACCCACTTTAATATCAAGGAAAACAACCATTTGACTAGCCTTAATTCTTTTAATTCTATAAGTATTACTATTTAATGGGAATAGGATAATCAGTTTGTGTAAGTAGAAAATTACAGTTTTCCCTTCTTTCCAACTTACTGTTATGCTTGAGGAGGACTTTTGTGTTTGGTTGGTTGTTTTTTTGAGACAGAGTATCTCTATGTGGCTCTGGCTATCCTGGAACTCATACCCACCTGCCTCTGCTGGCATTAAAGGTGTATACCGTCACACCCATCCTAGAGGAGGACATTTTAAAGGCAGGCCCTGGAGCCGAAGGCTGCAGGCACACAGCACTGTCACTGATACTGCCAGGCTGACTCTCTGGTACTCCACTGCTGTCCTTCCCTTCACATACAGTCTTACAAAAACACTTTAATGTTTTTTTTTTTTTTAATTTGTAAAGTTTCCTAGAACTGTGGTGGTTTCTAAGGGAAAAAAAGGCATGGCCTATGTTTTCCTAAGAATGCAAGGTAATAGAATGGGACTTTTACAAACAGGAAAGAGAACCCCAAATTTAATGGTGCCGAGGAAACTGCTGGCTTAAGAAGGATGTCACATAATATGTTTGGGAGTATGAAGCTTGTTTTCACTCAATTTGAGCCTTTGCAGGAAATAGTTGAAACATTGGATCTTATAACGTTACAGAAATCATGGAGCCACAAATTTCCTAATATCTAGGTGTCCCCAAGAGGCAGTGTAGTTAGGTCCTTTGCCTAAAGATACATGGATGTTTTCCTTATCAAAACTACAGAGAACTGTTTGCCATTTTGGTGGTACCTGCTAATTCGGGATGCCCAAGTGCTGACGTTATATTTATATTCTACTCTACCTAGTTCTAAACTATAAAGTCTATGAGGCCAATAAAGACAAGGCTTCCTTCAGGAATTATAGTATCTTTCCAAGACAGTGTGACAGCTTGGCTCTTTTGCCAGCATTCTGGATGGAGACAGTGGACTTGCTCCATCTTGGTCAGCTCCAGAGGAGCAAGAGTCTTGTACTATATCACCAAGGCTACCATGAAATGTGTGGCCTCGCTTGAGTGGTGAGGCCTCTGAGCTTTATCTGAGGGGTAGTTGAGAGCCTGAGTTTAGAGCCACACTTTTCAAAGTATCCATTCCTTCTGGGTGTTAAACGTGAGTGAAAAAGTTAAAGAGAAAAAAAAAATCCCACACAGTTATTCAAACACTAATCAGCGAAGCCACAGCTCAAGTGAATGATACAGGGTATATGGATACGTTAACTGTCAGGAGGGCCTCTGTTCTGCTGGTGCCAATTTTGTGTCAGTCAGTAGGGGCAGAGCTACACCTGCTGGCAAGTGAACACCAGGAAACTTGGCTACGCTGGCCTTCTGCCCCCCAGACCTGGCATATTAGATAAACAAATGATGATTGACCTGTAGCTGAACCACACATTAAGATATGAGGGAGGGGAAAGGGGGGTGGGGGCTCAGTAATAGAGCTCTGGACTGTATGTGCAAGGCTCTGGGTTCCATCCCTAACACTGCTAAGAAAAAGGGTGTTTGAGTTTGTAACACTGAACTGGTTTCCATATTTTGTTGTTGGTACTTCTTTGGGGGCTGGAGAGATGGCTCAGCAATTAGGAGGGCTTGCCCGGGCGGAGAACTCTGTCTCAGTTCCCAACACCCACCTTCACCATCCTCTTCTGACCTCCATGGGCACCAGGCACGCTTGTTGTGCACATCCATACTTGTAGGCAAAACCTTCACATACACAAAATAAATCAAAAAGGAAGTTAAGATGCTTTCTTCCCTTTAAGTTTGTGTTTCTTGTGCCATCGTGGATAAAGCTGTTGGTGAATGCAGTGTCCTGTCAACGGTGCCCTGTGCCCATTGGTACTAGGCTGGCTTTGGCAGTTCTGTGCAGCACATGCTTTCCCTGTCTAAAGACATGCATGGGTGTGTGTGTGTAGCCTTCACCTAAAGCTTCATCTGCTAGGCAGGCTTGGGCAGGTCCCCAGCCCAGAACATAGGGTAGGCCTTTCGAGGTTGAAGGAAACAGTAACTGAGCAAATGTTCAGATTCCTGCCACGGCCATATTTGACCTTCCTGGAGGTTTGTTACCACAGTGTTACAATTTTCTCCTCTGACTAACGCCCTCTAGGTAGTGGGTGGGGTTCGCTTAGTTCGCTTACTGTGCTGCTCAGCTTCGGACTTGGCATCGGAACTGTGAGCACACACGTGCCCCTCGGTTTTGTGTTTTCCGGCCTCTGAGTTGATTCTGGCACTTGACATTCTATTCTTTGCTGATCCTCACCTCCTGGTTTTCTTCAGCTCGGGCAGCCTTTGTTGTCAACCTGTAAGCTCATATATCGGAGCGGAGAGGAGATCTTAAATTAAAGTCATCCTTCCTGTGGGTGTGGTGGCGCACGCCTTTAATCCCAGCACTTGGGAGGCAGAGGCAAGTGGATCTCTGTGGGTTCCCTGCCAGCCTGGTCTAGAAAGTGAGTTCTAGGACAGCCAGGGCTGTTACACAGAGGAATCCTGCTTCAGAAAAGCAAACCAACAAAAAGAGGCCGAGTGTGGGTGCCCATGCCTGTAACCCAGAACTGAAGAGCGCAGACAGGTGGGTCCTGAGAGCTCTCGGACTGACCAGTCTAGTTGAACTGGCAAGCACGTGATCCAGTGAGAGATGCTATCTCAAGGTAGTGATGCAGAGAGAGAGAAAAAGACACCTGCAGCCTGCCCTGGGCCCCACACTCACGTGTGTGCAACACAGACACACCCTTCTCCTGTACTAGGGGGCCAGGTCTGGTCTGCTCCGCTGTCTAACAAGGGTGTAACGCTTTGCTAAAGGAACGAACACTGATAGCGAGGACACAATGTGACTTTTATCTAATATACATGAGATCCTTGTGCCTGAAAACCCTCTTATGAAGGGGTACATAAGATAATGTTAAAGCATTGAAATTACCATTTCCCTCGGACACACATAGATCAGAATAAGCAAGGTTGCGGTGTGAGCTTTAGGTCTTATTTAGTTTCTGTTCTGCTTTGGGTTAGTGTGTTGGTGTTACACCCTCACCATCATATCACTTCACAGTATTAAAAGCTGCTGACAAGCCATATTGTCTTTTCTAAGCTTAAAACTGCAAAATAAGTCATAAATGTGAGAATAACTTCCCTCTGCAGCAGGGGCTAACGCTTAATTGTAGTGTGAAATACTAAATCAGAAGATTTGTAACAGAAAAATGGTGGGATATACTATTGAGTTCGACCACATAATTCCAAGTCCTAATGACAGTTTTTTGAGGGGCTGGAGAGACGGCCCAGTCTTTAAGAATGCTTGCAGCTCTTGCATAAGACCAGGTTTGAGTGTTAGTCCCCACGTCAGGTGGTTCACAGTCACGTTCAACTCCAACTCCAGGGGGTCCAGTACCCTGCCTGGCCTCTAAGGCACCTGCACACAGGTAGCCAGCTCACTTGCACATGTTGTATAGACGTCGGAGACATTATTAAAGGGGAGAATTTGTAAGTCCATTAAAAGGATTTGGGGGTGCTGGAGAGGCTCAGCTGGGAGAAGAGGAGGAGGAGGAAGAAGAAGAAGAAGCAATCCTTCAGAGGACTCAGATTCAGTTCCTAGCACCCACATGGTGCCTTTACAAACAGCTATAACTCCAGTTCCTGGGGATCTACCTTCTTCTGGCCCAGCAGGCACTCTGTTCTAGTGACACACAGGGACATGCATGGAAAACACTCCTACAGAAAATGAAAATCTTCATTTTTGTGTGTTTGACACACCTCCAAAGCTTGAAGGCCAGGCTGTCTAGCCACATGCGTGAGCTAGCTTCAGATTCAGTGAGACCCTTTCTCAAAAGAAATAAGCCGGAGAGCAGTAGAGCATGCCGACTTCAACTCTGGCCCCACAGGGAGGCACCCTCCCCCATCACACACAAGAACATAATCTGTGGAGCCACAAATAAGAAAGCAACCAAATGAATAAGTCAGTCATTTTTCTTGCATAGGGACAGTCAAATATGAAAACAAAAATATGTACATCTTTATCATAAACACTCATGTCCAAGTGTTTCCTTTTCCCTGGAGTGTGTCAGAACATCTGGGTTACTTCCTACAGTAGAGCATATTCTGAGGATTTGGAAATCTTTCTAGGTGGCACTCATATTCCTAAACAGCCCCTCAAAATACAGAACTCCTGAGGAGTTCAGCTTCCCGAATCATCCTCTTCCCAAACTTCCTGAAAATACTGCTATTTCTTGTGTCTGCCTTTACTCTGTCGCTGGTGCTGTGTTCGTGATTTTTATTTCTGAATGATTTGAGAGTAGTATATGTATTACTTTGCTTTTATCTGCTATTTCAGGGTATGTTTCTGAAGAGTAAGATAATGGGCGGTGGGAATGTTCAGTGGCTGAAGAAACCCATTTGCTGCCAAACCTGGTAGCCTGTGTCAATCTTCAGAACGTACGACTCCCACAAGTTGTCCCCTGATGTCCACACGTGCATAATAGCATGCATGTACCCAGACACACATGGACTCGGACACACACACACACTAAATAAATAAACAAATAAATAACACAGTACAACAATAAAATTTAGTGAATTTAACATAGGCTCTTGAACTCTTGAGATCCACCTGACTCAGCTTCCTAAATGCTGGGATTAAAGGACACTCTACCATACTGAGCTTATAACACATTTTGGTATAGGTTTTTATGCCTTTGTTTTATGTAATAATTACAAATTGGTGACTTTTCTGATTCCTTGGAGCTGAGGGTGTAGCCCCGTAGCCTTGAGTCCCATCCCTAGGGCCAGGCACACACCTGTAATCACAGTCCTCAGGAGGTCAATCCTCCACTACGTGGAAGTCCAAGGCTAGCCTGGGCTGTAGGAGACCCTGCCTCAAGAAGCACTCTTCCACTTCCCGTCTACACTGCCAGTGTTTTCACATCGAGTCTGGACTTCCCAGCTCCGATTTTTTTATATTAATCATTGATGACCTTTGATCATTCTCGCACTACCCCAAACGAGGCTAAGAATTATTTTCAAAGTAGCTATCATTTTAATTTCCTTAATATTTGTTTATTTATTCTGAAACCAGATATCCCAGGGATCATTGTGACTCTAGCCTGCCCTACCTTGAAATCAGTCATTTATCCTGGGAATCCTGGTTTCTTTTAGTAGGAAGTGGTGTGATGTTATCTGAAGTCTGTGGAAATATTGTTCTTATGTATGTGTAAATAATAATACTGCTTCGATCTTTTTGAAACTGCTTTGCATTTCAGCAAAGGTTAAAATTTTTAATTAACATGTAATTTTAGTGTGGTGGACTCTAGATATGATCCCCGACAGTGTGGTCTGTAATTTTAGGATTTGAGTGTGCTCTGTGTCTGCATACGTAGAACTTTGAAGACTCTGGTGAAATACAGGATGAGAGAAATTTGGATCTGCTCTTGTTTTACTTATTCCTTTCTTTAAAAAAAAATTATTTTTTATTTATTTTGGTTTTTTGAGACAGGGTTTCTCTGTGTAACACTCTTAGCTATCCTGGAACTTGCTTTGTAGACCAGGCTGGCCTTGAACTCTCTTGAGATCCGCCTGCCTCTGCCTCCCAAGTGCTAAGATTAAAGGTGTGTCCCACCACCTCCCAGCAATAATTTATTTACTTTTATTTTATGTGCACTGGTGTTTTGCCTGAATGTATGTCTGTTTAAGGGTGTCAGATCCTGGAGTTACAGTTTGTGAGCTGCCATGTGGGGATGGGAATTGAACCTGAGTCCTGGGAGAACAGTGAGCAATCTCTCCAGCCCCAATGTTCTAAAATTTTTTTAATTTAATTTATTTATATGTATGGGCGTTTTGGCCGCATGTATATGTATGAACCGCCTGCATACATGGTGCCAGAAGAAGGCATCTGACTTAGTCACTGATCCATTGCTATGAAGAGGAGACACTGTGATCAAGGCAAGAAAGCATTTAATTGGAGGCTGGCTTACAGTTTCAGAGGATGAGTCCATGATCATCATGGCAGGAAGCAGACAGGCATGGTACTGGAGCAGTAGCTGAGAGCTTTACATCCTGATCCACAGGCAGTGGGCAGAGAGTGAAGCAGGGCCTTGTGTGGATTTTTGAAACCTCAGAGCCCATCCCCAGTGGCACACCTCCCCGCAAACAGTTCCACTAACTGGGAACAAGCATTCAGACATAAGCGCCTGTGAGGCTCCTTGTCACCCAGACCACTACAGCATCGGATCCTCTGGTGCTGGTGTCACTGGTGGTTCTGAGTCACCATATGGATGCTGGGGATAGAACCCTGGCCCTCTGGAAGAGCAGCCAGTACTCATGTAACCTCTGAGCCATCATCACTCCAGCCCTTAACTCTCTTCTCCTCAATTTTCAAATTTCTATTCTGTCTTCTACCCTCTTCCTTGAATATCACAGGATATGAAATTATCAATGTGGAAAAATTGTACCAGTATTGCAGGTATAAGAAACATGTTTGCAGTGGATTTGAACCCATCAGTAATAAACTCAGTCACCAGCAGTGCATTGGTGTCGCACAAAGGAAAGGAATCCAGTTCCCCTGGGTGTCATGTGACCAGAGGGAACCCAGATTCTAGTTTTCTGCTTCTCTCTCTCTTCCATCACGCTGGCTCTCTCTTGCCTGAGTCTGAATCAGTTCCTGCCAGAATGCTGTCTTCAGAATCTGTGTGTCTGTCCTCACAAAGGGCTTTGCTCTCTTTTTTATTGACCAGCACAGGAAGTGTCACATGGGGAAGAACTGAGGGACACTTCACAGAGTTTTCCAAGGAATTAAGTCTAACTCCAACTCACCCCAGCTGGCCCAGATAACAACAAATATAAACACCGTTTATTAAGCAATATCTGTTTGTCCCCTCCAACATTTATGATGGATATTCATTTTATAAGGCCACTTTTCAGCCTGTTTGCTGGTTCTAGCAAATGATTATCATAATACACACACACACACACACACACACACACACACACACACACACACACACACACACACTACTGTCTGGGTCAGGAGCATGGGAGAGTTCATAATGGAAGATTACAGCTATATATTAGCTTAGGTTGTAAAAGCTGATTACAGGGAAATCCAAGGCAAGTAAGGTTGGTTGTTACATTGTTTCTTAAAGGCAGGTTAAACAGTAGGCTGGCAGTCTTAAATCTTAAGTGACCCTAAGGTGTATTATTAACTCTGGCTGTGAGTTCCACCAAAATTTCTAGTTTCTTAGAATATAAAATATTTTCTTCATAATGCATTGCCACAGCTATCAGATGGCCCAGCTAGTCCACTCCTGGGCATATACCCAGATCTCAGATTGCCCCTAACTGGCTCTCTCACATCTGGGAAACACCCTGTTCCCACCGCCTTTCCTCTTGAGAACGTCTCTTCAACAAAAACAACTTTCATGTGACACCTGGCAAGAAACAGAAAAGGTTGGTTCTTGGACCCTCAAGTCCTCCTAAATCAATAACTGGAGGCAACCTTCCACATTTATAATAGAGACTGGGCAGAGGAAGATAAACCTGGAGCCCAGAGAAGATTCCTTCTGCCAGCATACAGCATCTCCAGCTGCCCCAAAGAGCCTCCCTGGGCGACAGGAATCTCTCTTGTCTGTAAGCAGGAAAGGGGTCACAGTAACCTCCGGGTGGTAAAGGAAGATGGGGCATCTGATTGGGCTGTCCTGAGAGGTGGAGCTGGCTGTTCCCTCCCCATTCTTTATGATGCTTCCACTGGAACAGGAAAGACCCTCGAGGTAAAGAGTTCAACCACCCAGCCCCTGGGTTTGGGTTACCAGGTAGCTCCACAGTGATAATGGCCCCCACAGTCACCTGCCAGCTCACACGAGTGGTAGCCTTCCTGTTGCTAATTACATACCTTCTTCCTCGATACCAGCCTTCTGGAAAGGTAGAAGGCCTGCCCGGCTCCATAAAGGACATGCCACGGAACACTAGAAACCTGGTTTAGTTCTTCTCTCCCGGTCAGACTTCATGAGAACTGGGTCTCACAGGTGTGGCAGGGGCCGGAGTAGAACCCGGTTTCCATGCTGATGGATTTGCCCACATGTAAAGCGTGCATTAAAGACTTAGTCCTGGCCAGCCAGATCAGTGGGTAAGGGTGCCTGGCACCCAGCCTGACTTCGAGTGCGCTCAATCCCTAGAACCCACATGGTGAAAAGACGGAACTGATTCTGGCACGTTGTAAGTTGTTCTCTGCACATGACCTGTCCGACCCATCAACTGTAAGATTCTAGCTGTGACATTTCCCCTCTTCTCTGTGCTTCAGGTTCACTGGGCACTGAATATCTATTCCCTCACCCCACCCCCACCGTAAATAAAGTTGCGAATTTGACAGGTCAGAGCAACTGTTCACTGTGTCCCCAAAGAATCATCTGTTAGAAGATACTAACCTTCTGAGCTTCCTGTCCTGGTGAAGCAGAAGCAGAGGCAAAGGCACAATATTCAAGCTTTTCCTACAGGTGGAAGTTCAAACCACCTATTTGGGGTAGGAGAGGACCAAGCCAAATCAGCCCTCCTGACTTAGTATGTTGTTTGGCTAGAAACTGCTGCCAACACTTCAAAGTTCTGGGGTTTTCTTGGGACCCTGATGACCTCCCTGTATAACGCCTATCAAATTTCAGTGCCTTCTAATGCCATACCATATGGTGAGGTACTAATAAAAGGAAGTTATACTCTTCAAGTTTCACCAACATGACTGACCAAACATGAGCAAAGAATGACACCAATAAACGTGCCAAACTGGATGGAGAAAAGCCCACAAGCCTCAACCCTACACAAAGAATTATAGGCAACGGTACAGCTGGGAATGAGAAAGGTCACCCTCACCAGGGAAAAGCATGCCAATTGGTTGTCCGTTGCCAAATGGTTAGTCTTGAAAACATACATACAAGTAACATCATGTGGACCAAACAGGTTATATTTAGAGGTACATATGGATATATAAATACATACAAGCTTGCAGTAACAATGAACAAGAGGCCATGAACTTGGAGGAGAATGGAGTGGGCATGCATCCCTTACTGGTTCTTGGGCGATTCTGGGGCTAGATCTAGAAACTAGATACAGTGTAACTGGTGGATTTGTTCTTGGATCCTAACTTTTAGCTCATATTCAGAAATCAGATGTCAGTTTCCCCCTACCCACAATTCATCTGAGGAAGATGTTTGTGCTTAGTGCTAATGGTTTTTACTCATCCAATTTTAACATTGAGGTCCTTCAATATTTACAAATATCACAGAAACCTTCTTAGTCATACCTACACGTGGCTACACAACTTACAATAGGAGTTTGTTTGAAGGGAGCCAGAATGTTTTATTTGGCACCAAACCCTTGGTGCTGAGGCCTGCACAGTGATCCCCCACAGTCAGGTTTTTGATTCTGCTGTCCTTAAGGAATATTCCAGGTTGGGTTCCTTTTTCAATCAAGCCCTTAAACATCGAAAGAAATGTTCAATCCTCTCTTCCAAATTTTGGAGATGTGGCTGCTGATTATCTGACTTCACAGTGGATTGGAATGCACCATTTCCGAGACTTTTTTTTTCCCAGTGGGGTCGGGGGGCGGGGGAGGGTTGAGGGGACCCTATAGCTACCATACATCACATACATAAAGGATCTTACTTCCACCCACAGCCTCTGAACAGGCACCACAAGGACTGGGGCACGATGTCATGGGTAGTTTTATGGAACCACAGGGCTGTGGCCAGCTTTTGGGTTCTAACCCCTACACCAGGAGCTGAGGCTCTCTGCGGGTTTCCTAGCCATGATGCATACACAGAATATATCTTCAAAAGACCCTAGTTTCATCACAGTGGTTCTGCTGCATCGTGTGGGCTTTTCAAAAGGACTGTAGGAAGAGACAGAAGGAAGGTCCTGTCTACTGTGACTTGGGGAGGAGAAAATGGGAAATGTGACTGCAACACTCACCTCAAATATATGTAAAAACTTCCTATAAAATTAGGAAACCTAAGATCTCTGGAGGCCACCATGTCTTGGGCTAGCCCACTCTCACCATCTTTGAATGTGAGCTGAGACATTTGTGTCTGCTGTTGAATTTTTCTTTAGTGGACTAAGAACCTCCTGAACCTTAGAGTCCATTGGCATGCTATACAACAAATTATATCATGTTATTATACACATACATTTAGTTTCTTTAATGTTAGTAATTTAAACTTTTTAAATCAGTTTAATTTTAAGAGAACTACTGCAATAATGTCAACCTAGAAGTTTTTCTATATTTAACATGTTAATTATTTGATGTTTCTTGCAGTTAGCTGTTTGGAGAAAGAGAATCACTTATAATTATGGATAATTTTTAGTTCTTTTAGTGGTAAATTATCTTATTCAATTAGAAAATAAGAGATAATTCTTGAATCTTGCAAACAAGCCCCAAGTGCTCCTAGAAAACTGTTTTACTGAGTTGGTGTAATGTCCTCGTGAAACACTTTGTTTGCAGGTAAGGTTGTGCTCCTATATTTTTGAAGACTGAAATCCTGCCCCCCACAGTTGTAAACAATATTGACTGAGTAGAACAATTTCTTTATGGTATTTTGTTGCAAAGCTTTTCTTGCCCATTGGCATAATGCTTTGAAAATTGGGCAAAATGATTCTCTAAGATACTTTATTGGAAAAAATATTGACTAGAAATTCTGGGGATGGAGAGATAGGTCAGAAGATAGTGTATATTGTTCTTACAGAGAACCTGAGTTTGGTTCCCATCACCCATGTTGGTTGGCTTACAACTGCCTGTAAATCTGGCTTCAGGGGATCCAATGCCCTCTTTTGGCTACTGGGCACATACTTTCATGGGCATAGATATACACATAATTTAAGAAAATTTCTGAAAATAAAAAGGGGGGATATGGGAATGATAGGATAAAAGGTTCGATTATTGAATCCACTTTTAGACTAAAAAGCAACTGTAGCTGGAAGTTTTTCTGTGTCCTGGCCAGTCCATAGCCGCTCAGACCCAAATAAACACACAGAGGCTTATATTAATTATAACTGCTCAGCCATTAGCTCAGGCTTATTATTGTCTAGCTCTTACACTTAAGTTAACCCACAATTCTTATTTATGTTTAGCCACATGGCTTGGTACCTTTTCTCAGTTCTGCCTTGTCATCTTGCTTCCTCTGTGTCTGGCTAGCGACTCCTGACTCAGCCTTCCTCTTCCCAGAATTCTCCTCATCTGCTTGCTCCGCCTATACTTCCTGCCTGGTTACTGACCAATCAGCACTTTATTAAACCAACCTACAAAAGCATTTTCCCACAGCAAGCAACTACTAGTCTCAAATAATTTACATTGGTATGGATTTTTTTTATATTGATGCAAATTTAATGTTATTTTTGTTAGAACATACTGCATATATATTTCTACTCTTGTTTAAGATATTGTACCTATGCAGCTCATTTAAAAATGTAATGTAAAGTTCTAGTCCTTGAAAACTATGACTACGTACTGTTTAGGATAATAAAGAAATGCAGGTTAGTAGTTAGTCATCTATTACATTCAAACTTATAGTCATGTTGGGTATGTATGTTTTCAAGGTCAAACACAGATATATTTTAGACAAATGGTCTTCAAACATGTCAGAGACCTACAGAATGTAGCATTTAAAATGTTGTAATATCATAAGGCTTTTCCTGACAGGGAGACACATCTGCTCCTGGCAGCACAGTTTATTTCAGAAACGGATGACGGGCATCAAAGAACCTCCATATGGAGTTGGCTTTTCATGTGGCAAAGCTAGCCATTTGGGCAAGGGGCTGCCCTTGCCTTGACTGCTGACAGTGTGCTGTCCAAACTGGACAAGCAGGATACGAAAGTAAGGCAGCTGCCAAGCTTTGCCAAGACAAGGTAGGACAGTCTTTCAAATTTCCTGCTTCCTAGAAAAGTCTGTCAGATATTGTAGGCCTGTAGGCCAAAGATGGATGCTCCAACACTGCAGAGGAACCTTGGGCAACTGTCCAGGCTGCCCAGGCTGCCAGCTGTCTGTCATTTTTATAGTTTTGGAAGTTGTTTGCTTTGCACTTTCTGTTTACTCAGGTAATATTATATCCTTCTCAGGTCTCTGATGGAGTAAGATGAGATAGTTATAGTTTTCCTTGCTACCAAATTTAGAAAGAAAATTCACAAGAAAGGTATAAAGTGTATAAGGTTAAAAGACATAAAAGCTTAAATATTTTATCTAAAAAAATGTTCTGAGGTTTAAAAAGATAATTTCAGGATGGTAATACAAGTTATGATAGAAAAAGTTTAAGTATAAAACTTGGACTCATCAAGGTAAGATAGATAATAGAGTAATTTCTCCAAATTTGACAAATATAAATGGCCTAGACATTGTGAATGTAATTCTTACTTGATAGTTGTTCTTATTGTGTATAATTTTACTGTATTAAAGTTAAAACCTTTCCTTTTTATTTAGACAAAAAGGGGGAAATGTTGTGACATATTTGTACACTGTATGAAGATGTATTGCTGTGATTGGTGTAATAAAAATCTGAATGGCCAGTAGGTCGGCAGGAGGTAGGTGGGATTTCTTGGGGGAGAAAGGAAGAGAAGGAGTAATCTAGGCACGTGGGAGACACTAGGAGACATAGAGAAGAAACAGGAGGTGCAAGGTGGAAGAGAGGTAACGCCACATGATAGAACGTAGATTAATATAAATGAGTTAGTTTAAGTTCTAAGAGCTAGTTAGGAACAAGACTAAGCCATAGGGTGAACTTTAATAATTAGTAAGAAGTCTGCATGTCATTATTTGGGAGCTGGCTGGCAGGACATAAAAAGCCTCATTACACGTGTGTACTACTGTGCATATGTGGAGATCAGAGGACAGCTTCATGGAGTCATGGAGGTGCTTCTCTCCTTTCCCTCACTGGGTTCCAGGAGTCAAACTCACACCGTCAACTTTGCAGACAATGGTAGTTACCCTCTGAACCATCTTGCAGGACTCATTTTCATATGGCTTCTTCAGACCATAGCAGTTGGAATAGAGATAAGACCTTAAAGCTGAGCCTATTTTTCTGTCCTTTTACAGAAGAAAAAGAAATGCTGTGAGCTCTGCTTTAGAGTATCTGTGTTCCTAAGTTGAAGTGGTATGAGTGGATAGCATCGTGCGGTGGTGTGCAGGTCATGGAAGGCAGGCAATCAAAATTTAGAGATACACTAAAGCAGACCAAACAAGAACAAAGCCAGAGCATGCACATAAACCTCCAAGTACTGAGACAACTATCACTCATTTAAAGAGAGAGGGGAGGATCCTTTTCCTGTAGATCATCTGTGGTTGGCTTGACTCAGTGTGTGTCTCATTTCATTTGACATTGGGTCTGTGTAGTCCAGACTGGCATCAAACTGGCAGTCCCCCTGTCTCAGTCTCCAAAGTACTAGTAGATTACAAGTGTACTTCCATCACACCTGCCAGGTTTTCCAGTGGGGGGTCAAAGAATGATGTAAATGGAGTTTCTCTGTTCCACCCAGTCCTGCAGCCACCTTCAGATAATTGAGTTAGAGGCCTAATATTACTTATAAATGCTTGGCCATTAGCTCAGGCTTATTACTGACTAGCTCTTACACTTAAATTAACCCATAATTCTTTTCTATGTTTAGCCATGTGGCTTGGTACCTTTCCTCAGTGAGGCATTCTCATCTTGCTTCCTCTGTGTCTGGCTGGCAACCCCTGACTCGGCCCTTCCTCTTCCCAGATTCTTAGATTGGTCACCCTGCCTATACTTCTCACTTGGCTACTAGCCAATCAGCGTTTTATTAAACCCGATTTGAGTGACAAATCTTTACAGTGTACAAGAGGATTATTCCACAGCCGAATGATGGTACTTGTGTCTAGTCAATTGGTTTCAGATTATAATGAAGTGTGGTAAATACACTAAACAGTAATAGTAAATGTGTACTTTCAACATTGTCATACTTGAATATTCTTTGCCACTGTATCTTTGACATTGTCCTAGGTTTGAACTAGGCCCGTTTTTTAATCTCAAGTGCCCTGGCTTTTCTGAGGCCAGGATTTTCAAAAGAGCTCAGTGAGGACCTTATAAAGGCTGACCCTCACTGGAGCAGATTATAGTGTAGCATGAAGAGCTAAAATTAGCAGGAAGTATGCCTCTGCTGCAAATAGTAACAGCTCAGTGAGAGGTACTGTCGGTGATCAGTGTCTTCCTTCAACCTGGCTGCGGGAAACAGGTTTGTTTATTTCAGATTCTGCTGATGTTTATAAGTCCTCGCATATATATGCTTATGTGTTACTCAGTTGTTCTCCACATAGACTGGATAGATGGTGTTGGCAATAAGCTCCATAGCCGGGCATGAAGAAAAACTTAAGCATTTAGAACTAAAGTTGACATAAAAGCTAAAGCTTTTAAAATGAAGTGTTTTATAGCACGTTTCCAATGGGGGGAGGGGGAGACTAGGGTGTCAAGACAGCGTTCATTGGTGGACTCTTTGCATTGGTATTCTGGCTCAAAAAAAAAAAAAAACTTTTAGAGAAAGCTCACACCTGAAAATTTCCAAATATTTACAAAATGAGAACATTTTGACAGAGAGCTACGTTTTATATTTTACTTTTGTTCCCAAATTTCCTAATGAGACTCAAACTCTTGGTGATTTTTGGTCGTTGAATGATAATACATTTGGATGTTTGTCGTCCTGGGGAGTATGGAATGTGGAGGGAGATACAGGTGTTACCACTTTGCACCAATTCAGTGTTGCTGATCTGGGGTGAATCTAATAACAACATCGACAGGGGGATTTCGAAATGAGTTTCACAGTTAATGTAAGTAATCCATGTGTGGGTGCTCCTTTTCCAGCATCCATCGGATGAGACGGGGTGGCAGTGTGAGGATCCTAGCACTGTAACTATTTGCTTTGTTTCAGTATTTATACTGTTCCTGGAGTCTTCTTCAGGCTCGTCATCCTTGTGTCTCAAAACCGTTCCTTTCACTGTGTGAAGTTGTTAAAAACTCAACTCCAGTGGTAAAATAAATTGTTTGCATCTGTTGCTTTATTGGTAGTTAGTTTTGCTTCTTCAGTAACAATCGATGTGAAGTTCTTGGTGGTAAGGGGAATTTTGTTTTGTTTTGATGGGTCTAGGAATAGAACACTAGACCTAGCGCATGCCAGCACGTGTTCTACCATCCAGCAACAGCCCAGCCCTGGGAAGGAACATTGATTTTATAAATTGAATCAGGATTCTCCATACTGCTAATGATTCTTTTAAACTTTGGGAAATAATAAATAATTGCTTGAGTGCTGCAGATTTTCTTGGGTATTTAATGGTATAATTGAAGAAATCCAGATATTTTCAAATCACACTTTATAAAAATGTTTTTGTAGTACTAAAAATTTTTAAGCGATAGATGATAAATGCAGTAACTTGTTTGGGTAGCACATACTGTCTTACTTGGCCTCTGTAACCTAAGCAATCTCTATGTATGGTGTATATTCATGCCAACAGTCCATTAATTGTTAAAAGGTCTTGGAGAACAAATTTTATATATCAGTACTTGAATTTTTCTTACATAGAAAAAGCACAGACTACATTTACCCTCTTTTTAGGTAGATAAGTTACACTTCACAGTCTTTGATGGAATTTTTTTTCCTATTAACAATTAAACATTGTTCCATGTTAGCACAGCTGCTTACTGGTTACATATTTAAATGCTTATCTGTTGCTTAATTTTTAGGTGTTAAAGATAGGAGGGCTGGAGTGATGGCTCAGTGGTTAAGAGCACTGGCTGCTCTTCCAAAGGACCCAGGTTCAATTCCCAGCACCCACATGGCAGCTCACAACCATCTGTAACTCCAGTTCCAGGAGATCTGCCATCCTCACACAGACATACATGCAATCAAAACACAAATGCACATAAAATAAAAATAAATTAATTTTAAATAAAGAGCACTCATATACATGAAAAAATAAATCTTAAAAAAAAGAAAAGATAGGAAATAGTGTAAGAACCTAGGCGTTTCCTAACCTCATTGAAGTTGGACACTCAGGGTAGAACAGTCCACCATCAGTCAGATGACTGTAAAATGACCAGTGGTACTAAAGACTGAAGGAGAAGAACACTGAAAGTGGTCGGGGAGTCCTCTGCAGAGGAGGTATTTGAGTGTGTGTGAAGATACGCAATAGTTGGAGGAGCCAACCTGAAAGAGGCAGGCACACGGCCTCAGGAACTGGCTCCCTCTTGTCTTTTGGAACAAACGCAGAACAGTGAGGTCACAACCCAGTATGTGATGGGAAGAAATGGGGACTGGATATGATTATGTCATAGAGATGGAGTCAGAACCTGAGAAGTGGCACAGTTAGATCTAATTCATCCTCTTGTAAGTCTGCGTAATGTTCCATGTGGTGGTTAAACTGTGATTCACTTAGCTAGACACATGCTTTTTTTGCAACTGTATCTTTCACATACATGTATGTTTGCCTTGGTATGTGGATGTAACTAAAGGATACCACTAATAAAGCAATTGTTAGACTGCAGGATATACATGTAAGTATTTACAGATACTCACCATATGCGTCCTAAAGCATGGCGTGAAATCTAACTTCTGTTAAAGTCAATGCGGGTAGTTGTTTGCCAACCTTTGCCAAAAGTGGTTCTAGGTAAACTTTCCCATTCTGCTAATCCAGTAATTTAGACGCCATATCCATGCATGGTTCAAGTGAGTCTGTGTTTATTATCTACATAGGTTTATTTTGACTGCTAATTTAAAGCACAAACTTTGTTCTCTTTTTCAGTAATTTTATGAATAAGCATCAGAAGCCAGTACTAACAGGCCAGCGGTTCAAAACCCGGAAAAGGGGTAAGTTGTGGGGTGTGTTTGCGTGCATAATTTGCTAATCAGATCTTAGGAGTGAGGAGAGCCTGAATGATTCCCTACTTCCTCTTCCTGGTACACTGAACTCTGAATAGCCTTTACTCGGCAATGCAGCCGTGGAACTGGGTGACTTGTGTTTGGTGTTGGGTTGCTCTTATATCCTACCCGAGCTGTGCCTCTTTGGGGACAAAATGAAGACAATTGATCAAATAAACTTAGGTGTTTTTTTTACAGACTTTACTGTTTTGACCCCATTGTTTATATTGTAGTTTCCTGTTTTGGTTTTTGAGAAAATATTCATGACAAAGATGGTAATGCTAAGAGAAAAGTGTTCCAGATAAATCTAGTGCCGTGCCGGCGCTTGGTGTCCATGGGACTTTTCACTCTTTCCTGCTGTGGGCGAACAGTAGGAGACCCAGGCTGATGCAGAGCAGTAAGATTTTAAATAAGATTTAAGTAAAATGTCTGTGTTGCCGTCCTCTGTGTAGGGTATTTGAAACATGATTTCATATCTCATCTTGCACAATTTTATGAATTGTCATTTTTATAGTTGCATTGTGCATACAATGTAGTTTTGCATAGTTATGTGTCATATGTAATTTTTATTATTGGTTTTATACAATTCTGTCTTTGGATATAAAAATGGTTCAGCTAAAACTTTAAAAGACGCTATTTCAGGGAATAAGATGAAGGAAGTGAAGAATTACTGAAAGTACCAATGTGGTTGCCCTTTTCCTGGTTAGCAACCTCTTCCTCCTTTTTTTGGTGTGTTTGGTTTTGTTTTTCGGGAAGGTTTTCACTTGTAGCCCAGGCTAGTCTAGAATTCAGCATGTAGCCCCAGCTGTCTTTGAATCCTCCTGCTTCAACCTCCTGAGCTAAAACCGCAGCACGAGTCACCACCCCTGTGTGACCGACTGCCCTTTCCTCTCCAACCTTGTCCCTGTGCTCATAGTCGAGCCTGGCCAGGGCCTTGCACATCGCACTTGTGAGGCAAGTGCTGTACCGTGGAGCTGCATCCCCAGCTCGTGACAGAGATAATGAGCAGGAGAGACTTCACCCTGAAAGAGAAGACATGTGTACGCCACCCTAACTTGGGGTCTCTAGACGTGGCCATCATTTATCCCCGTACACGCGCTCTCGCTGGCAGAAGAAACGTGAAAACGTGCTTGACAAAGTTCTCACAGATGTTCTCCGAGGACCTTCTCCCAGATGACCCTGGGCTCTGTCAAGGTGACAGTGGCCACTGCCCTCACTGCAACAGCTGTAGCCGTGTTGGGCTGTCTCTTTCCATGCCTTTCCCTTCTGTGGGAAATTACTGAGAGACAAAGGACTTCTTACAAACACAAGTTTCTGTTTTTGTGTTTGTTTGTTTTGATTGGGGGGGGTGTTGTTGGTTTTGGTGGGGTTTTTTTGTTTGTGTGTTACTTGTTTGCTTTTGTTTTTTTGTTTTTTTTGCTTTTCAAGACAGGGTTTCTGTCTTGCCCTGGCTGCCCTGGAACCTGCTCTGTAGACCAGGCTGGCCTTGAACTCACAGAGATCTGCCGGCCTCTGCCTCCCGAGTGCTGGGATTAAAGGCGTACATTACCAGGTCTGGCTCAAACACAAGTTTTTAAGTTCTCTTAGATAAAAATAATCCTTTCTGTGTGTACTCTTGCCACAGCCTGGATGTTCACCAACTGTGTTTCCCAGTGCCTCAGTCTGTAATTTCCAAATTATCAAAACCACCGCAGTCAATGTCCAAGCACGCTGTAGTATCGAACCTCACACACTACACACACACTTACACTAAAATACACACACACACACACACACACACACACACACACACACACACACACACACACCCCACATACAGTATCGTCGTGAGAATGGTCCCATTGAAGTCAGTCACAGACTTAATAAATGGCCCACGGTCTTTTTATTCCCTGTGATTTTCATATTATGAGGAAGGAAATGTCTGACTCCTAAGGGAAAGGAGAATTTCCCTGTGGTTAGATGCTGAGTAAAGGTGATGTCTGTTCTGCTTTCCCGTGGGTTCCTCTGGCTCAGAGCTATGATTACTCCGCCTGCAGCCTATGTACTTTGTTCCTCTAGAATTTTAATCATTTCCCCCTCCCCCTCCCCCTCTACACAACAAGACTCTAATTATATTTTTTTCTGTTGCTCCATTTGAATGTTGGTGGCTGCATAATGTTTTTGTTACAGCATCAAAGGGTCTTTTATTTCTTGTTTTATAGTGAACACTGTTGCTATTAATTTATATATGTCTTTATGGCATCCTCCCCGCATGACTCTGACTAGTACTATGGTTCTGGTGTTGGTATAAGTGATGTTAACTACTTATTACCCATTCTCACATTAGACAACTACAAGTAGGCATTCTGTGCAAGCTAGACTTTTCCTGATATCAAAATGATGTAAGCATGTAATTTAAACAAATGGCTCTGTGAGATGTAGTTACAGCAGCGGGGCCTCTGGACTCTTTTAACGGATGCTTTGGTTTTCACATTGTGAAGCCAGATCACCTTTTCCTGTGGGGCGCTCTCTCTCTCTCTCTCCTCTCTCTCTCTCTCTCTCTCTCTCTCGCTCTCTCTCTCTCTCTCTCTCAGCAGTATTAAATGTTCACCTCCTACTATGAAAACAGGAGGGTTCATCTCCCTCTGATGGTCCTCACTTGCCCGCATACCTCCTGTCCCTCTCTCTCCTGTGAACAGACATAATCTTTAAGGTACACTCTTTCTTACAGTATCATTGTGATCCTTTGGCTAAATTAATTTAGTCATTTCTTATTTGTACTTTATTTTCTATGGATTAAAACTAGGCAACCCTAACTTTTCCTCCATTATATAAAGGAATTGATAGCAATGATAGTACATTGAAGGAATTCTTGTGTCATTGATGTGTCTCACTTTTTTTATCAGTTCTTTAAGAATTCCATACAGTTTATTTTGACCCTAGTCACTTGTCTCCCTCCCCCAGACCTTCTCAGATGCGCCCCTTCCCCTCCCACACAACCTCTCGTCTGTCTATTGACCCCACCAGGGCCAGTCGTGCTGCCCGAGTGTTCTTGGACGTGTGGCCTCTTCATCGCGTTCTGGAAGACTCATTGGGGCTACCTTCCTCTCCCACCCAGTAGCTAATAATTGACACAAGCTTGTCAGCGAGGGGTGACAACTTTGTGCCCAACTCCCTTCTCCATGCTTCTCGTTCAGGCTTGTGTGGGTCTTATAACACGATGTCACAGACACTGTGCGTTCATACACACATCTGTCCTGCTGCATCCAGAAGTCATTGTTTTCTTGGCGTCATCCCCTGGCTCTGCCTCTAAGCTCTTCCCACCACCTCTTCCATGGTGATCTCCTTTTGGAGGTTGGAGTATGGTACCTAAGTGCCTTCTTTTTCCAGACAGGGTTTCTCTGTGTCGTTTTGGTGCCTGTCCTAGATCTCGCTCTGTAAACCAGGCTGACCTCGAACTCACAGACATCTGCTTGGCTCTGCCTCCCGAGTGCTGGGATTAAAGGTGTGCGCCACCTCAGTCCTCCTAAGTGCCATTCACCCTCACACTGTATCATACTGAGGAGTTCTCCTGGTCACATTGCAACAACTTTGAGTTGTCACCTTGAAGCTGAACTGTCCACTGTCCACACCAGTGTTTTTTCCTTCTCGTGGATTTTTTCCTTTCCTTTGTAGGGTCTCATGATGCAGGCGACAGTTACTCCCCATTCTTGAGGCTTTGAATGTTTCAATACAGCCTCACTTTTTTTTTATTTCCATTTTTCTTTATTAAGAAATTTTCTACTCACTCCACATACCACCCATAGATCCCCCCTCCTCCCTCCTCCCACCCCCCAGCCCTCTTTCCCAAGCCCTCTTTCCCACATCCCCCAAACCGAGGTCTCCCATGAGGGGTCAGCAGAGCCCAGCACACTGAGCCTAGGCAGGTCCAAGCCCCTTCCCACTGCACCAAGGCTGCGCAGGGTGTCACACCACAGGCACCAGGTTACAGAAGCCTGCCCATGCACCAGGGACAGATCCTGATCCCCCTGCCTGAGGGCCCCCCAAACAGTTCCGTATCCAGAGGGCCTAGTCCAGTCCCATGAGGGTTCCACAGCCACCAGTCCACAGTTCATGGGTTTCCACTAGTGTGGCCGGTCATCTCTGCACGTCCTCCCATCATGATCCCCACGTCCCTCACCTGCAGAATCTCTCCTCTCTCTCTCTCTCATTAATTGAATTCCCAGAGCTCAGCCTGGTGCCTGGCCGTGGATCTCAATACAGCCTCACTTTGCTGTTTCCTTGAAGAAGAATAGTTTGGCTGAACTCTGGGTTGGAAATTTTTTTTAGCCAAATTTTTAAAGATCCTGGTTTCTGAACCGGAATTGTTCATGACTTGTTGAACAGTCGTGTTATTCTGTTCCTGGATACTTTATGCGGACTTGGTTTTGGTTTTCTCTGCCCCAGAAACTTCAGGTAGTTGCTTTCTTTCTGGTGTTCTGAAATTTCATGACAATGGACACACCTGGTGTGGGTCCAGTTCAAGTGTAGTATGTTCACATCATTCGTCAACTGAAAACCCTTGTTTTTCAATTCTATAAAACGTTCTGAAAATTTAAAAAGTAATTTCCATTGACTTGGAGGTTTGCTGTCTTTACCGTACTATTTCGGTATTTGAGTAGTCGGCCCTCTGCCTTGTCTTTTGACTAAGATTTTTCTAGATTGTTCACAACAGCTGTTTTCAGCTTTCTCTTTCAGTTCTCCAATTGAGTTCTACACTTTTCTGTCATTTTTCATTCCAAGAGCTCACTGTTACTCAGGAAGTATTTATTATGAACTCCTCTCTGCCTCCCCCTTCTCCCCTTTTCTCTCCAACACCAACCTTCCCCACGACACCTGTCTAAAGTCCAGATCAGAACTCCTTCAGCCCATTCCCTCCCCTCCCACCCTCTCCATGGCGGAGCCCCGTGTTCATGGGCACAGTTCCCATTAGCTCCCGATGCCTTTCTGTTATTCCATGTCTGCCTCATCGGTGTGCGCTGGAGAGAGCAGCTGTATAATAGCTGTTTTTCCTTAAATCTCTGCAGCCCTTTAGATGATCTACAAAGTCAGAAACGTGCCTAGCCATAACACTAAGTCACTGTTTACTGCTCTTTCATATTTCATAGTATGGTTTTCTAGAGTCTAGAGGGTATGTGGTATTGCAGTAGAGTGCAGTGGCTGGAAGAATCCACTAAAAGGATGGCAAGACTAAAACAGTATCTCACTTTCTTATTTATTGAATAAGTATTCTAAAATGGTATATTTTTTTGTTTCCAGTAAAATATGACTAGATATAACATCCATGCACATACAAAAAAGAAAGTTTGTGATCCTCAACACTAAATGTCAAGAGGTAAGGACAGAAAACAGTACCTGCCCTGGAGCTGTACATCACACATCCAGCTTATAGCGTGTTCATGTGCTCTGGAGTCCTTTATCCTGAAAAAGAGACACTTTTTTTATTTCCTCCACCTCAGTCTTGTTCATTTTCATCTTCTACAGTCTTTGGCGATTCTCTGCTTCGTTTCTTTATCTCGGGTGAAATAATTAAGTTTTAGTGGCTATAATTTTTTTCTCCCATGGTTAGACTTAATAGATTGCATACATTAGCCTAGCCTACAAATGACATAAATGAACAGTCATTGGTGTTATTATGTGTTCGGTACTTAAAATATTTTTAGATGCTTAATCAATTTGTTAGAATAGATGTTTGAACAAGGGGTTTTAGAACATGTAAATCCATATGGCCAATTTCTTTCAGTACTACATGGACACACACACACACACACACACACACACACACACACACACACACGGAATCCATTTTTTTTTTTTTTATTTATTTCAGATGAAAAAGAGAAATTCGAACCCACAGTCTTCAGGGATACACTTGTCCAGGGGCTTAATGAAGCTGGTGATGACCTTGAAGCTGTAGCCAAATTTCTGGATTCTACTGGCTCGCGATTAGATTATCGTCGCTATGCAGACACACTCTTTGATATCCTGGTGGCTGGCAGCATGCTTGGTAAGCCCTATTAGCATTTCCTCATAGTGTGTATGTATTCCGATTCCATTATCCTATTTCCTCTTAGGGTAGAATCCTTGGAAACTTACATTCATCTAAAATTTTTACCTAGATTATAATTCCGAATGGTGTTAATGTACATTTGAATGATTACTGGTTCAAAGAGCATAGGACTGAGTTTCTGCAGCCAAAAGCCCGTTGCTTCGTGTGTTCCTGACCCACAGTGTCTATGGCATGGCTTTGTGTGTTTGGATATGTCCTCTAGATCCTTCCCGCATACTTGGTGAACCCAGACATCAAATGGCAGCTCTTCTTTTTTCCTCCATGTGCTAAGGTTGATGTAAGGATCATCCTTTATAGCTCTTCCATCTTATTCAATGAGACAAGATCTCAGTCAAACCCAAAGCTTGCTAACATGGCAACTCTAGCTAGCCAGGTTGCTCTAGGGAATCCCAGGTTCACCCACTGAGCGTTTTGTATAGGTTTTGGGAATCTAAATTCTGGTCCTTATAACAACTGAGTTATCTCCCCAACCCCTTTAGATCTTAGTTCTTATCGTTGATTTCCAGGTAGCTGTATGTCATTAGAAGCAGTCCGTTTTCCTGATTTTCAGTTATCTAAGAGATATTTGGGGATGGAGATGACTTAGCGGTTACAGACCATTGGCTGCTCTTCTAAAGGACCCAGGTGTGATTCCCAGCACCCACAAGGTGGCACACAACCATCTGTAACTCCAGTTCCATGGGATCCAGTGCCCTCTCTGGCCTTCACAGGTGTTGCACACATGTGGCTCACTTAGATACAAGCAGGCAAAATACCTGTGCATATAAAATAAAACAAGGGCTGGAGAGATGGCTCAGTGGTTAAGAGCATTGACTGCTCTTCCAGAGGTCCTGAGTTCAATTCCCAGCAACCACTTGGTGGCTCACAACCACTTGTAATGAGATCTGGTGCCTTCTTCTGGCCTGAAGGGATACATGCAGGCAGAATACTGTATACATAATAAATAAATAAATCTTTAAAAAATAAAAAAATAAAATAAAATAAAACAAAAATGAGTTTGTTTTTAAGAGAAAGAGATTTACAAATCTATGGAAATATTTCGATTGTTACAAATACTTGGAAGTGGTGCCAAAGTGTGCTGCTGCTCTGATGAGACAGGTGATATAATGGGAAGTGCCTGTTCCAGATGTCATCCCTGCTTTCAAGGAAGCACTGGCTAAGCCAACCTGCCTTGAGACAAGGTGAATACGTTCCTCCTTTTTGAGGTAGAGCCCTTTCTGAGTCCCTGGTCACATGTTCTGATATGAAGCGTGGCCCCATAGGCCACCGGGCCTTATCTATATTGATGACTTTCACTGCATACTGAATTAATTTTGTGTTCCCATTTACACAAGTCACTCATCACACAGAAACACCACCATCACGAAAACTATATAGTGTGTTAAATCCCAATACCCAGAAATAGCCATTGGTAATATTTTGGTTAACTCCCTTCTAGAAATCTCTCGCCTCACATTTTTGAGAACTGAGTAATATTATATGCATGTGGTGCTGTGCATGCTAACTTGTGTTTGCTAAGCAGTATATTCTGCCTTTCGCCTCCATGATTGTTACATTTGGGGTGATTTTAAGAGTTACAGCCCAGTGACGTTAAAGAATATTGAGTTCCAATGTTTGTGGACACATCCCGGCAGGCTCTGTGTAGTTAGCAAGGCCCCAGCCACAGTATTAAAGGATGGAGATAGTCAGATCTAGCCATCGAAGGGAACATTTTTGTTAACATTTTGCCATAAATCATGCATCTTTTCCTATGCCTATCTTATTTAGATCTTTGTCAATTAAACTAACAGTTGATAGTTTTAAATTAAAAGTGAAGTAGAGCATTTTCTAACAGGACCCTTGGAACCCGCTGGGTGCGTTATCAGGACACTGGTCACTCTGTGATAGTGGTCAGCAAGGGGGTCACCCATCGCCACGCTGGCCAGTCCCGGGGAACGTTGTTACTGGGACTGCTCGTGCGGGCGGCTCATTCCCATAGACAGTTCAGGCTCTCGGAACTGTATGTTGTGTTTTAGGTTCCCAGTGACCTCCAGGCAGCACTCTTAATCCCTCTGTCTGCGTTGGGCTCTTTTTCTTTCCTTCCCCTCTTAGAAAACCGCTAGGAATCCCTTCCTACCACTCTTCCAGTCTTTTCCCCTGCCCCATAAATGTGTTCAGGTATCTGCACACTATGCATTGATCTTCTGAGGGCTTGCTTACAATCAATAGCCACTTTAGCTCTGCAGCCCAGGCTTCATCCTTCACACTGTCAGTATATACACCAGGCTGTTCGTATATATGTTTGGCACAGCTTAGCCGATTTTGTACAACCCAGATGCCTCTGAGTCCAGATTTAAGATGAGCTAAGACAAGCCCCTTCCTTTAACTGAACCCTTTGTCAAATGACTAGGTGAGTAGGAATTTCCTTCATATCACAAAGTTTTCCTGTTGTTCTTGTTCTTTCATCAAAAAATATCATTTTTTTACCTCTATCTTAAGAAAAAGTAGCCACAAGGGATACGTTTTCTTTTATTATTGCTACCTTGAAAAGTAGCAGTGTTCCTAAACTTAGAAGTGACAATTAACTCTTGCTTCTAATATAATGAGAAGCCATTTGAAATGCAAGCTATCAGTCAGCATATGACAAGTGAATCTGTTGTGTGAACAAATGCATTCCTAAAACCCTTACTTCCCCCAGGGAAAAATCTGCAGTTTCAAAGTCAGACTTCCCAGTTTTGCAATTTTTACCATGAAAGAACAATTAGTCCAGAGGTTTGAGAAGATTATCATCTTAATATAATTTAATTTCAGGTGGTTTTTGTTCATTAAAAGGGGCTAATTAAATCGGGTGCATAAGTTGACTTAAGGAAAATAGGCTCCTGCAGGAGCTGACTTCTCGAAAACTAATTTACTTGCAAAACTATTTGCTGAGGTCTAAAGCCCAATGGAAGAGTCTGTAAGCTAAGAAATTCTCATTTCTTACATCCGGTAACGAAAGTGCCTATATGTGGCATTTTTTACCCAATGTCTGAAATCACAAGTTAAATTAAAGCTAAATTACGCAAATAAATTGAAGAAGTGACTGATAAGTAGGCAACAAGCTTGGTCTCTTAACTGCTGTACCGATGGTGCACAGTACACTAGCTAGTGTAAAACTCTATGCTTCAAATACGTGTTAAATGTAGGCCAGGTCTCTCCAACGTGGCCCTTAAACCCAGCCTAACTGCAGTGAAGTAGAACTGAAAAACAGAAGTGCTCTGTCTCTGTCCTTGTAACCAATCAGTGCTTATGGTAGCCATTGCTGGAACTTACGGGAACATGGAAAATTGAGCTCTAATAAAAAGGCACTCCTCTGTTCCAGTCCATTTAGTGTACTCACAAAACAAATAAGAGAATTAAAATTCTGTTCTAGCCAGTGCAGCTGCTAAATGACTAGGTACAAGTTCAAGGAGTCAGTACAGACTGTTAGCCACATATGGGAAATTGTGTTCGTGAAAGAGGAAATGGTTTGAGAAACATTCTTGTACCCCAGTGAAGACCAGAAAGATCCAGACGAGTTGGTTCCTATGGTTGACACCACAGTTAGTACTGATGGCCCACTCCCACCAGACGCTCCATCCGTAAGAGTTAGGCCCTTTGCTAAGAGATGACTCATAGAGGTGCAGGGAACCAAACCTGGGTCTTCTGCAACAGCAGTATGTGCACCTCTATGTACAACCTCCTGTAACTTCAGCTTCAGGGAATCTGACGTCCTCTTCTAGCCTCCAGTCATCAGCACTCATACGTGCAATGACACACCTATATAAGTAATTTTAAAAAATAAAGCTTTAAAAATAAAAAAGAGCTGAATCTGTTCAACCCCACAGTTAGGTGAACAAGGTCCAGCAAAGCATTTAGCAGTCCTGAAAAAACCATGGCCCAATGTACGAAGCATCAGACGGTGCATTGAGAATAATGGAATTCAGTTCACTGAACAGAGGTTCGTTTTTCATGGTTAAGTACCCACTTTGGAAAGAACTAGGTTTTTAATGATAGGGTCTGGTGAAGGCAAGGACATGGAACAGGTGTGGTCAATGTATGACGTGGAACAACGTATTTGGATTGTATTGGAAACATGCATCACAACCTGTCTTTACTTGTACGTGTGCATCCTATGAGATTCACTATGACCCGTTTTTACATCTGTTCTCTGTTTTCCTTGATGCTCTCGTCCCACTTTGGCGTTGTCCTGCAGCGCCATCCTAACCGAGATAACTTGTCTTTCAGCCCCTGGAGGAACACGCATAGACGATGGTGACAAGACCAAGATGACCAACCACTGTGTGTTCTCAGCGAAGGAAGATCATGAAACCATCCGAAACTACGCTCAGGTAGAGTGTGGCTCTGCGAGGGGGCGTGCGTGCTGTGTGTTGGGACAGAGGCACCTGAGCAGAAATGGAGGGAGAACAATCTCCCACAGTGCGAGATAACTCAAGTGTGAAAAACCACACACTTGCGGTTCCGGAAAGCATCGACCTTTGCCCCTCACCTACAAGTCTTCAGGTGCCTGCACAGTCTGACCGTGTAAATTCATCCTATTTTTTTTTGGAGAAAACAGTTTTGCTCCTTCTTGTCATATTACAGGTGCACATTCCCTTTGACCCACTGATTTTACTTCTTGGTCTTAAGACATCTTGCAGCCATGCTTGAGCATATATGAAATGGCAGCTACAGTGATTATCGTCACAGTATTTCTTATAATAATGCCAAGGAGGGAGATTAATGTGAACGCAGTTGAAATGTCAGTGACTTACAGTAATAGACTACATACCATGTAGCTGTTGAGAGTATGAACTGGGCTAGAGATGCACAGTGGTCAAGACCATGGGCCACTCTTACAAGACCGGGGTTTAATCTCAGCCCCCATATGACAGCTTACTGAGGATCCTCAGTCCCAGAGCATCAGACAACCCCTTCTGGCCTCGGAGGGCACCAGGCATGCACATGGTGCACAGACATACATACAGGCAAAACACCAATACACAAAAATAAAATAAATTAATTTTAAAAAAATTATAGAGTAAGAAGAGGCTAGGACTATGATTCAGCTAGTAGAGCATTTGTCCACCATGCACAAAGCCCAGGTTCGATCCCCCAGCACTGAATAAACTGGGCGTGGTGATGTGATGCCTGCCTGTGAGCCTAGCATGCTGAGGGTAGGAATTCAGTCATCCTCAGCTACATAGTGAGCGGAAGATCAGCTGAGGCTTCAGTAGACGCAATCTCAAAAATCAATGAGAGGTAAAAAGATACTAGTATAGCATAAAATCTATAAGAGATTCGTAAGTCAATAATAAGGTGGGATACGCATCCTTTCTAGGAAAGGGTCTATGTGGACACTTGAAGGGAAAAGAAACAAGTCCCTGTTAAATGTATGCAAGTATGTTCATACCCACTGGTTCTTAGGGAAATACTAAATAAAATTATGGAGTGTCAGTTTGCCCATATTAGCTTGGTAAAAAGTAAGGAGTGAAAGGTCTGAGAGTGAACAGCTGCCAGTGCAGCTAGCCAGGCCTGTTCTTCCTATACTGAGTCCATATGGACTTTTCAAAAGTTGGCTGTGGGCTGGCAGTGTGGCTCAGTGGGGAGCATGCATTTTCATAGCATACACAGCCTCATTACCAACATGGGGAAGAGAAATGTTTTTATATGGAACAACAGGCAGGGTCGAATTGCCCGGACGTGGGGCTGGCCTCCAGATGTCTTCTCCTGTGTATAGTAGAGGTGTAAATACTCTTTACATAGGAATAGTCCCTTCCCAAACTCAGCAGATTGGGGTTTCAGGCTGGGTCTCATATCAAACTCCCGATGCCTCTTGGACCACCACAGATGGAAGGATCATAATTTCTAAGTCTGATTTCTCTCAGCCTCTGCATCTGGATTAAAGATTTAAACTATTTTATTTTCATCAACATTTGTTTATTTATTGTTTCTCTACTTGTTTCTATCACAATAGAAACGAGCCACAAAAATATATTACAGAGATTCAGCTGTGTATTAAAGCTATACTTTAACCGGCCAAGGGTCTGTCAAAAGGCAAGCCATTTTTTATGAATATTTGGTGTCATCCAGTCTTTACTATTTCAGCTGTCTTCTGCTATGAAATTCTTGCATGCCCAGACCAATTGGTAAACAGTTCAGCTCCTCAGGCCTGCTGAACTTCTAGGTAACTACTTCCCTGCAGGAGCCAGTCCTTGGTTAAGGTCCTGTAGGCTAAGGCAAGCTGAAGGGAGAATAGCTTTGTTTCTTGTGCAAATGAAGCTCAGACCGTCACCTTGCCTTGAGGCCTAGTGGCTCTCCAGGGCAATTGACTGAGAACAAAAGAGGTTTTTTACATATCAAGGTAGAAGGTAGAGCAACATTCCTGAGGAGGCAGAGAGCCCTGTAGCCAGGGAAAGAAAGGACAGACAGGCATTTTTCTGTAGAGCAGACAGAGCAGCATGACTAGGGAGAAGAGAAGAACACAGAGGTGATGTAGATGGTAGTAGTAGTAGAGATGGAGAATGAGGAAACAGAGGATGAAAATGAGGCCCGAAACATAAGAGCTTAGTCATTAGCAGGACTATGAGAGGGAACTGGACAGAATTGAAGCTATGTAGACAGGATTTCATCCTAGAGAAATAATAAAGTAGACAAATAAAGAGCTTGGTATGTCTAGAGTTATTCCTGCCCTGAATGCCTGATGGAGCTGTAGCTGTATTGATAGAATTTTGTCCTAGAGGAATAAAGTTAACAGACATAAGAACATAGTGTATGTAGACTTTTTTTTCCCCTCAGATATCCCATGCCGGACATAGCATTATCCCCGGACCCTGGGTATTCAATATTCTATTTTTTTTAATGTTTTTGTAAGGATATGTACACAGGTGCAGGAGTCCTCCAAAGCCAGAAGCATTCTGTCCCCCTAGTGCTGGAGTTACAGGGCTTTTAAGTCTCCCGACATGGATGCTGGGAATTGAACTCAGTCCTCTGAAAGAGTAGCAAGCATTCTTAACCTTGGATCCACTTCTCCAGCCTGTTTCCATTCTTGAGTTTATTTTATCCTATGTGTGTATTTGATCCTGTTTTTCCTGGAGTCATGGTACCTCCTTTGAAATGCTTATAGTTCCCATGTCTGAATATGAGAACATTTATCTTCTTATCATTGCAGACCTATGGCAGTGGATATGGTAAACTTCCACCCTTTTTTCTGTGGCCTTTAAGATTATTTGCATAATTCAATTATTCTGTTTTGTGTTTAGGTCTTCAATAAACTCATCAGGAGATACAAATATTTGGAAAAGGCATTTGAAGATGAAATGAAAAAGGTAAATTAAAATATCTAAGGCAGAAGGATCCTGAACTTGGGGTCAACCTGAGCTACAAAACAAGACCATATCTCACACACACGAAGACACATGCACATGCACACACTCTCACTCCCTGGCCTGAGGTGATCTCTTGGTTTGCTGAGAGTTTACTAGACAGGGAGTAGAAGTCAAAAGCTTTGGTTTGGGTTCTTCCACTTAGTATAAACATCACAGTGACGTAATCTCTCTGAAACAGTCTCTCGGATGCTAAGGACGGTGGTGAGTTTGTGTGTCCTGCACTCATTCCAGAGCTAGTAAGAGTCATGTCACCCGCCTGTAAATAGAGACCTATGTTAATGTCGGAAACTTCGCTGGTGTTGAGTGAGGAAAACTCAGCCAGGTCCCTGTTGTGATGGGAGCCCCCTGGGGAACTTCAGCGTCATACCTAAGAAGTGATGAAATTGAGAAAATCTCACATCTTCCACTGCCTCCTTACCAAGGCTTGTGTTTAAACTATGATTGATCTGAATGTCTTAAGAACTTAGACAAGCCTTTCCTCCTCAGAGGTCTTGCTTCACGTGGACTCTTTCCTGCTGTGTTCCCTGCTTGCAAAAAGTTATATTCCTAGGGCTGGAGAGGTGGCTCAGCAGTTCGAAGTGCTTGTTACACTTGCAGAGGGCCTGAGTTCAATTCCCAGCACTCATCAGGTAGCTTATAACAACCTGTAATTCCAGTTCCAGGGATCTGACACCCTCTTCTGGCCTTTCCAGGCACCTGCATTTACATGGCATATGTACACAGAGACATGCACTTGCATGTAAATCAATAAAATAAAATGTTATTCTGTCCAAAGTAAAGTTTTTGCATATGCCATGGTGAGGAAGTGGTCACCCAACATGGGGGCAGGGGTGAAAGTGAAACATGTTCGCTATATGCTTCCCCTTTTCCATTTACAGTAGCCAAATGTGTATTGTGCGTACACAGTCTTCCCAAGTGTCTCTTGTTGTGACTGTTTATAGCTACGTGTGCAGGAACCTGTAGGAAAGTGCTGTAACAGACAGCAGTACTTGCTACAGTGTCCATTTCTCATTGCACATGTACATCCAGTGTACAGCCGCTGGCCTCGCCACCTAGACGTGGATGGGTGATCTCATTGCATTGTTGTCTTCTACCCTGGTGTCTGGACACACAGACATGATGTCTTTTGTTTGACCCACAGCTTCTCCTCTTCCTTAAAGCGTTTTCTGAAGCAGAGCAGACAAAGTTGGCAATGCTGTCCGGGATCCTGCTGGGCAATGGAACCCTCCCAGCAACCATCCTCACCAGCCTCTTCACCGACAGCTTAGTCAAAGAAGGTAACTGTGCTCGGGTCTTGTTGTGTGTGAGGCAGAGAGGAGAGGAGCACTCTAGACAGTTAGAAAACCGCCCGCCCTCCCTGTGTGTGTGTGTGTGTGTGTGTGTGTGTGTGTGTACACCTCCAAATAAGAAAGCCCCCGTTTATCATAAAGAATTAGAAGAATGTGCACAGCTATATATTGGCATTGGAATTCTACTTGCAAACGAAAACCTTGGAGATAAAAAAAATACCAGCTAGTAACTCCAATTTTCACATGGAAACCAGAAACTTCCCATCATTTTCAAAAGATCTCTCAAACTGGAAACCTTCAGATCTCTGGAACCTATCGGGAGGCTGAAGCCTACGGGTCATCACAGGTTCAAGGCCAGCTTGGGCTACGGAGTGAGTGCCAGGCCAGCCTGAGCTACATGGCAGTTGCCCTACCTAAATGAAAGAAAGAAGACAAACAGGAAGGCCTTGCAGGGTTCTCGGATGTGGGTTTTAGTCACACTTTTAAGACATTCAGGGTGAGATATTTTATTGGTCGAGAGCACTTGCTGCTGTTGCAGAATTCCAGAGTTGTGTTCCCAGCAGCTCACAACAGCCTCTAACCACAACTCCAGGGGAGCCTGTACTCTGCTGACCGTGGACATACACACATGCACATATGTAAGCACACATGTGCATTAAAATATCTTTTTTTTAAAGGCATTCATTGTCCAAGACAGTGAGTAATTTCAAAGTCAAGATTACTGCAGTAGAAAGAAGCTTGTGCAAATTCTAAAGTTTGGCAAGCACTACTGCAATAATTGATTACAGAATAAAACAAAAGTGGGCTCTTTTCTTGTAGGAGGATAATGGTATGCAAATTATAATTTAACAGTTATTTTCCTTAAAAATAAATTAAAGGAGCTTTTGAGAGAACGTGTGTTTCTTCCGGGAGGTTTCCCTCCTGCATGTAGGACAGCCCAGCTTCTTTCACGCCCATAGTGAGAGGACTACAGTGCTCTTACAGCTCGGAGAAAACAGCAAGTCAGGACACAAGTGGCGTTATGCAGATTCTCTACACTGTTTGGCTCATGACTCTGGAATCATTAGTCATTGTTAATACTGGGATATCTGAAAGTATTTTTCTGAAAAGAATTCACACTTCATGTATGTTATGTTACTGGCCAGTTAGGCACAGAAAGGGAAGGTACAGTTGACACTTTATTCATCCATCGATAGTACTAGATTACCCTAGCCATCACAACAGAAAAGAATCACCTTACTAGTTAATGGAACCCCAAGTGGGGGTGGGGCTCAGCAGTCAACAGCACATTCTACTCTTGCTGAAGATGAGGACTAAATTCCCAACACCATCAGGCGGTTCATAACTGCCTACGACTCCATTATTTCAGGGGACCCAGTGCCCTCTTCTGGCCTCCATGGGCACATGCGCATATGAGGTGTACATTCAATACTCAGGTGCACACATGTACATAAAATAAAAATAATAAATCTTTAACAACAACCATTATAGAATTTAGATGGTCATTCTATGACTCAGTCACTCACCTTTTCTGTGTTTGAAATTGGTTATAGTAAAATGGGGAGGGAAATGCCTTTGCCGTGGGAGTGATCTTGTGTTTGCATCATAGTTTTTCTTCGTACTGTACCATCACTAGAAACTAAAGGTGTACATTTTTAATTCCTAATTAGGAAAGGATTAAGAAGTTTTACCTTTGCTCAACTCCTCTCTAGTAACCATCCAAGTAAACAGGATCATTCCACTCACTAACAGAGTAACTTCAAAAACATTCCAGGTTTCCCATCAAGTGTTTCCTGTAGTACAAAGTGATAGGCTTAAATATAGATTTTTTTTGTTGTTGTTGTTATTTAGGCTTCAAATCTCAATCATGCTTTGCTTTCTTTCTTATAAGACAGATTACAGAATAGTCTTATTTTTACTTCATCACCTAATTGTATTAAAGTTATATTGATTCTATAACCTAGTAATAATGTTGAAAGTTTGTGCTGAGTGGAGGTGTAACTCAGTGATTCATCCCTGCTTGGCTTGTCTGCAGGCCCAGGTTTCACCTCCAAATCACAAAAAGAAAAATTATCTTGAAAAGTAGCTAGCATAAGATTCTTGAGTGTATAATCCATAAGCATATTTCCATAGGTGTGTGTGTGTGTGTGTAATGTCACAGCATGCATGTGTCTATCTGTGGATACCTTTGTCTCATCAGCTCTCTTCTCTGACCTTTATGAGGATTCCAGGGATTGAACTCGGGGCACCAGGCTTGCACAAGCACCTTTAACTGCTGACCCATGGTTTTTAAATGAAATAATAACTGCAAAGTCAGGGCAGATGTCAGAGTGAACAGGAATATCACTGATAGCATAGACTTCATCCCAAGAGTGGTTCCCCGGGCATCATCAAGTGTCTTCAGATCGACTCTAGCACATACCTCCCTCCTCCCGTTCAGCAGGAAGGCACTTGTCAGCAGAGGTCCAGGAGCTTTGCCAGGAGGATGAGGTCACTGAAGTGATGACGGACTTCAGGAGGAGGTGCAGGACTCGGACGCATCAGAAGTCAACCTGACCTGACCAAAGTAGGAGTTCTTTTAGAAAGGAGCAAAGGAGATATTGGCAGCTGCTTATGCCACCAATACTAGGCAGACATTCAGTTTAGGAAAATCAGTTAAATATTTCAACCACATCATATGCAATATAACTTCATCAAATGCAATATAAGCTTATATTTAGAACTTGGAAGTGTTACAGAAAAACTGTCTGCTAGCTAGCTGAGGGTTTGTTTTTGGAAGTAATCATGATTCAAATATGGATAAGGGATTGAGGGGTTTCCTGATTAACATCTACACATCTATCTAAATTGCTTTTAAAATGCCATGTGTTTAATTTTAAGCAGCCTTGGTGTTGTATAAATTGAAAGGTTGCTGATCATCCACGTCAAGGGTTCACTTCAGTCGCTGGCAGTCCTTACGACGTCACTTAACAAATCTACTGTCACTAGAACTACATACGCTTCTGCCCTTCTAGTTGCTTAGAAGGCTGAGGCAGGAGAATTGTGTGTTCCTGGCCAGCCTGAGCTACATAGCAAAACCCTAACTCAATCAAACAGACAATAAAATAAAAATTGTGAGTCTGAATCTTAAATAGATTCTCGGACTTTGGTTCTGCCCATCCATCAGCTTGTCCAGCTTCAGCACCCAATCTCAAAAAGTAGCCATTCCAGAGCCAGGCCCTTTCATGAAGCTCCCTGGGCTCTCCCACATCAAACTGGGGCCTCCTCGGCATTTTTACTTCTGTAATGATGAAATGGAAGGGATGAGTGGAGTGGGAAGCCGTCTCTCTCTGGAGTAAACTTGTTGACCGCTTCTTTCATAGCCTTTGCCTCTATTTCTTGGTCATAAATCCCAGAGTCTTCATCCAAATGCAGTGGGTTTGTTGGTGCAGAGCGTCAGAGTTTTCAGGTCTGATCGTTGCATTTTCTAGTAAAAACAACAGGTGGCACAAATAGCCAGGGGTAGTCTTAGCATCGACATGAGCGCAATCGTCATCTGCCATTTTTTGACCATAGAATACTCTTGGTCTTGATGTAGTTCATACCATGAAAGTAAGTCAGGCAGCTTTTACCCCAAACCTCTCCAGTAGCCAGGATTTGTGAGTACACCTTTATCCCTCTGAATATCAAGGTTTACCGACCTGTGACCCTAGTGGCCATCAGACAGACTTTGGTACCATGAGCTCTTGTAATCAGTACTTTTTAGGCTATTGTATATAGTTCAGTAGCCAGTAACTGTGTAGAAACCCTGGCCTGGTGGTACAGTTTATAATTCCAGTGCTGAGAAGCAGAAATAGGAGGGTTCCTGGGGCCTAGCCTAACTGGGGAACCTCAGGCCAGTGAAGAGACCCTGTCTCAGAAAACAAGATGAAGGGCTTCTGAGGAACAACACCCAATGTTGACCTCTGGCTTCTGCATGCAGATGCACACTAAGTAAATGTGAAAAAATGAATTCATAAATAAACACGTGAATAAGTTATACCAGATTGAAATCAAGAGTCCTTCTCTGAAAACTTCCTTTGTTTTTTGAGACAGTTTCTCTGTGTAGCCCTGGCTGTCTTGGAACTCACTCTGTAGACCAGGCTGGCCTCAAACTCAGAGATCCACCTGCCTCTGCCTCCTGAGTGCTGGAATTAAATGTGTGCACCACCATCGCGTGGCTAAAAACTATTTTGATGTATTTTCCTTGTTGATTTTTTGTTGGTGGTGGTTTATTTTGTTCTTATAAGTGTGATATCACCATGTCGCCCTGCCTGTCCTCAAACTTACTGTGTAGACCAGGTGGTCTAGCTCTGGTAACAATGCTCCTGTCTCCGCTTCCTGTTGCGGGATCGTGCCCAGGTTCTTTCTCGTGAAGATGCTTTCTTTGTAGTATGACAAGAGAGCTGTACATGCAGGTCTGTCTGTTTTTCTTCTCTCCCAAATTAGCTGTTACCCATTTCAGGAAACCTAGTTGGAAGTGTAGCCTTGCACAGCCACACAAGGGGTCTCCGGTACACAGGGCTGACATTCTCGCTCTCTTTTAACAGGCATTGCAGCCTCGTTTGCTGTCAAGCTTTTCAAAGCCTGGATGGCAGAGAAGGATGCCAATTCTGTTACCTCTTCCTTGCGAAAAGCCAACTTGGACAAGCGGCTGCTTGTAAGTGTTTGTGCATCAAAGGTTGTCTGTGCGACTGCTCTCGCCCTGCTGGCGTGCCAGTGATGTGCCAGGCTCTGCTGAACTGGACTGGGCTCCTTCTATTTCTCATTATCACAGAGAAACTAATTCCAGTCTTATCTTCCATACATCCCAATAGATTTTAAATCAGTAAAATACCCCTGGGCCAATCATGAGGAAACCTTTGGAAATGTATGGGGGCTTTCCTAGAGAGGATTAACTGGGGGGGAGAGTGCTGTACGCTGGTAAGACCGTCCCACGGGGTAGTGTGCTGTGCCAAATAAGAAGGGAAAAGAGCGAGCGAGCTGAGCGTTGGCCTTTTCTCTGCTTCCTAGTTGGTGCGGTGGGCAAGCAGCTCCTGCCAGCATGCTGCCCCCAGCTGTGAGCCAGGTTAACCACGTCTTCTCTTCAGTTGCTTTCTATCTAATACATTGTCAGATCCACATATAAAAAATTATAAGAGATGCAAACACTCAAATTTGGGAGTTTGTTAATGTGGTATTGACATTTTATGAACAGTGAAGCTTTCTCTTGAGGGCTGTGGTGGTAGTGCAGCGGTAGAGAACTTGCCTAGCACGCTCAAAGCCTTCCTGGTTGCAATCCCCAGCATAATAAAACAAACCAACAAATAGTTTTTTCTATATCAAATAACTTTTTGCAAAACTAAAGTTTTAATGTTTTTAATCTCACAAATTAGATAGCTATGTGTGATATCTTGAATAGAAGTTATATTACACCTTTCTCTCTTCTTTGAAGGTGTGTGGGGGGGGTGCGGTTCATGCATGCCATAGTGCACACAGAGCGGTCAGGACAGCTGCAGTTTATTCTTCTACTGTGTTGTTACGAGGATCAAACTCAGGTTGGAAGACTTTGCATGAAGCCTGTTTACCCAGTGAGCCATCCTGCCAGTCCCCCACCATAGCCTTTTTGGGGAGCCTGTGCATTATCCATAACTAGCTGGATCTTGTCTATCTGGGTTCCATATGTCTTTTCATCCCAGAAACCAGACTGAAGGATCAGCCTCCATTTAGGACGTCATGTCTGCATGGCATGGGACAGGAACACAGGTCATGAACTCAAGTCCTCAGGCACATTACTGGCCCTCCCGGAGACATGGCTCAGTGGTCAAGAGTGCCTACAGCTCTTGCAGAGGTTTCCAGCCCCTGTGTAGGGAAGAGGTAGTTCACAGCCACCTGGAACTCCATCTCCAGGTCCTCCAACACTCCCGCCTGGCCTTCAAGGGCACCTGCACCCATGTGCATATATCGTGAAGTTTTAATTTTAAACTATATTTATGCACATTGACACATGTGCATAAATATAGTTTAAAATTAAAACTTCACGAAGAAGTCACTGGCAAGCCTGGAAATAGAGTAGGGCATTTAGCTACTTCTCTCTCTGTAGTAGGAGCGGGGGTGTCTTTGACAGAGATGTTGGTGATTGGAAACAAAGAATTTACCACAACTTGCCATAAGAGACTTGCTAAGTCTGGTTTCTTAAACAGCCATAGGTTGGTTAGTTAGATGACTGGGTGTGAAACATCTTATGTTTTTTTTTTTTTTTTTTTTTTTTTAAAGATTTATTTATTTATTATGTATACAGCATGTATGACTGCAGGCCAGAAGAGGGCACCAGATCTCATTACAAGTGGTTGTGAGCCACCATGTGGTTGCTGGGAATTGAACTCAGGACCTCTGGAAGAGCAGGCAGTGCTCTTAACCTCTGAGCCATCTCTCCAGCCCCCATCTTATGTTTTGAAAACATATGTCTTTTAACTGTTCTTCCCAGATCTGTGTGTTGTGGGAATGAGAAGCATAGACGGTGTTTCTCTCAAGTGCTCACAACACAGGTCGGGTGGGACAGGCTGCTTGTGATCCACAGTGCAGTAGGTGCCTGAGAGCCCCTGACTTACCACATGAGACACTTGGCGTCTGTTACATTCTAAGGGGGTCATTTTTGTCTCGTGAAGATATACAATTTATGTAACTGTTCAGAAAAATAGTAACGTTAGCCATTACTCAGCAGTGTGACAGAAGAAGGACAAATGTGTACAAGCTTGAGGAGATGGGATGGGAGAAACTCTTCCATAACCCTAGAAAAGGGGAAACTGAAGTTGATTTTCCTGTTACTCATTCATTGAGTGTGGTTTTGGCATATTACGTGCCAGAAATTTCTGGGAACTGGGAAAATTGAAAGAAAGCAAACTTACCCTTGCCTTTATGAGGTGACATCCTACTTCAGGGGAATGAGCAACACACTATGTACAATTTTTTTTAAATGGTGAAGTTAGGGTCATCATAGTACATGTCTATAATCCTAACACAGGGGGCTAAGGCTTGGAGGATCGCCATGAGTTTGAGGCTAGCCTGCTACAAAGCCAGTTCCAGGCCTGCCTTCATGAGACTTTACCTCAAAATCAAAAACAACAAAAAAGGAAAATCCTGTAGAGAGAAAATTGTGTAGACAACAGGTAAAGGAAAACAGATTATGGGGAGCGGTAATCAATACAGGCCTTTGGTAGTAAGGGAAAACCTGTGTAATGAGGAGATGTGTCTGAAAGAGCACATCTGCATCATAAATGAGCTGTGGACCACATCTGCTTCGTCATGAATGAGCTGGGGACATGATGATTGGCATGCACTGGGACATAATTTCAGATCGCACCTGACAGCCACACTCTTCCTGACAAGAATGTTCAGTGGCTGCACCGAGCAGTGGAGCCAGAATTGACCGGAAGTGCCACCAGCACTGTCCTTAAACCATGTCAACTGCCAAATGGTTGTATGTCTACTTCAGGTCTGGTGAGGTGGCTCTGTGGGCAGGAGTGCCTGCCACCAAGCCTGGTGGACTGAGTGTGATTCCTCAGGCCACATACGGAAGCACCAGACCTCCACGGGCTGTCCCTGGAGGACTCACACAAGTCATCCCTTGACCTGCATGTGTATAAACACACTCATTAGATAGAGATATAACAGGACAGATGGACAGACAGACAGGTAGGTAGGTAGATACATAGATACATAGATACATAGATAGATAGATACATACATACATACATAGATACATAGATGATAGACAGATAACTGATGATACATAGATGATACATGGATGGATGAATAGATATAAATGGATGATAGATGATAAATTCATAGATCATTGTTGATGTTTTAATTTTTTGTTTTTTAGAAACACTCGTATTTTAAATAGTCACTATGAAGGAAGTGCCAATACACTTTTATTCTCTGGGAGCAGAAGGGACCATTCCATAAAATGAAATTAACCTTCCCCTAAATCTGGAAGGTCTTCGGAGGTAGTGTAAATATTAACGATGAAGTCTCAGTATGGTGAGAAATGTTGTTTTGATGTGAACACACATTTGTTAGATGTTCCCACCGACTCTGTTCTGACATAAAATATTTGACTTGAGGAAATTAGGGGTGATGGGGGCCCAGCAGCAGCGGTACCGTGTTCCTCTCCCTGGTGGCAGCCCCATGGCAGATCTTTCCCGAGATGAGTCACAGAGTCATTGCCTGCACACATGCAGACCTAGCTAATGTAAAGCACGTGTCTGTTTCTAGACTCGACAGCAGTTTGAAAATTGTTTCAATTCCTTAGTTGGGCGCTGGATTCACACAGGATTAGATCGTGACTAAGTGTTACTGAGCAGGTGCCAAGCTGCGTAGGGTACAGTGAAATGGAGTGATGAAAATATGAAGAGAGTTAGGGTGTTTTGCTCTTTTTGTTGTTGTTTTAACAAAAAATTCCATCAGAATTATGTAAGAAACTGAGCAGTTGAGGAGGCGAGTTTAGATTGAGTCTTACTCGGAACTTAACTGAGAACCACCGTCCTTAGTGGAGAGTGGGAATCTCCACTGCTGCTCCTTTTCTGTTTCTGAATAGTGAGGAACAGCATTTGCTTAGGAGACCGGAGGTCCTTGGAGAGGAGGAGCCACTGATGTTTCTGATCATTTCTGCTTTACAGAAACAAACTTTAACTCAGTTAAGAAAACAGTGTGAGTAGCTAACGATTTCAATTTTTCTTCTCAATTTAAAAACAACTCAAGTACTATTCAGTTTTTTGAGTTTGTTGTTGTTGCTATTGTTGTTGGGTTGTTTTGTTTTGTTTTGGGGTTTCTTTTGGTTTTTTCAAGGCTAAGTTTCTCTGTGTAGCCTTGGCTGTCCTGGAGCTCACTCTATAGACCAGGCTGGCCTCGAACTCACAGATCCACCTGCCTCTGTCTTCCAAATCCTGGGATTAAAGACGTATGCCACCATAGTCAAGCAAATTTAGTCGTGTGCTGTTGATTAAGGTGAAAGAAAAGGGGGTTGATGGTTCCAGTGAGCAAGGCGAGTGCCTGCATTGTGCAATCTTGCAATCTTCTTTATAAAGTCATCGTCTTCTAAAAGGTGCTACTCAGTCACTGTCCCAAGAATAGTTCTCTGCTGTGGAGCAGTCCTCATCTGCGTGAGATCACAAGTGTTTTAATATGGAAATTCCATCCTAATTTGAACAGCTTGCAGTTTACACATCTCCTTTTCTCCTTCAGGAACTCTTCCCAGTGAACAGACAGAGTGTGGACCATTTTGCTAAGTACTTCACTGATGCCGGTCTGAAAGAGCTGTCAGACTTTCTCCGAGTCCAGCAGTCGCTGGGCACCAGGAAGGAACTGCAGAAGGAACTGCAAGAGAGGCTGTCTCAGGAATGTCCTATCAAGGAGGTAGGAGGCCATGGTGACCTGCAGCACCACATGGGGATAAAGGGGGCCTCCTCGGGGAGGTAGGAGGGAAGGGGTGGGGCCCCCTCAGGGAGGTAGGAGGCTGTGGTGAATGTGCTTGGTTGATGGGTACAGGTGTGCTCAGTGGTAGAGCACTTGAATAAACATTCACAAGACAATGGTTTCCATCCCCAGCACATGCATGCTAGTGTGTGTGTGTGTGTGTGTGTGTGTGTGTGTGTGTGTGTGTGCGCACACACACCAATGGGAAGAACTAACTACATAGGGCATATAGCACAGCTTCCTGCCGCCCCCCCCCTCCCCTCACACACATCCACACCTCCACCCCTTGTTTACTGCTATACACGATCCCCTTTTTCCTAGCATTTAAGTTGGCTCAAAGTACTCATTCAAAATCCCCTTTTATTACATTTTGGGGTATTCTAGAAATTAATGTTATTTTGGTTCAAATGGCTTATTTTACCAGGCTGCTATGATTGCCAAACTGTTTTCGTCAACATATAGACTTGGCTATCTGTCCAATGTTAGAATACCCCATAGTGTGGTGTTCTGTTTTATTGTGGATTCTCTACCTGGTGTTAGGCATTAGCTAGTGTTTAGTGTCCGGGCTGGGCATTTAGCATCACTGGTTGTGAATGTGTGGCCTTGTTTCTATTTTCACGGTGATTAGAGTCAAACCCGGGACCTCATACATGTATAGCAAGAGCTCCACCATTGAATTGTATTCTGTTACCTTTGAAAGAGAAAACATTCTATTCATTCTATTGGGTATGATAAATTTAATTCAATAGTTATATACAGTTCGATTGCCTTTGAAAATTATAAATTTATAAACTCAAGATCCATTTGCTTTTGGGATACCATCTTACAAGGACTCCAATTTGCAATAAGGCTCATTAAGGAAGGGAATGACTCAGTTGCCTTTAGCCTACTGGCCATGGGTGGGTTAGGACTTCTGTTGGTCTTTTCTGTGTCAAACACACAGATTGCAAGCCCAGCACCACTTTGAAATCTTTGGCAACAGTTAACTCTGCAGCTCACACACTATTGAGCCTGTATGATAATGAGTATTCAGAAACGGGTAATGCCTTGGGGGCGCTCACCAACCTAAGACAGAGCACCTTTGTGGCCTGGGCAGGCATCTCCATGATGGGTAAGGTGACCTGCTGACGTCCCACGCAACCTAAGTCAGAAGCTCATTTTATAGTAAAAGAGGGACCTGGCCCCCATTTTGGGTAACTGTTGCCTTGCTTGCTGACCTTGACCTTGATACCCTCCCTATGCTAATTCCCTGATGGGTACCACCCTCCTGAATGCTTAAGGGAAGTTCCTTGTCTGTGTATCCTGCATAATGGGCGTTAACAGTTTAGCTGCAAGATTATGAAACATCGGTAGCGGACTTCTGCCCTCTAGGGTTCTCCCATTGTGCTGTAAGCCTGTATTTAAGGTTTTCTCCCTCCTAAAATAAATGGCATTCGGCATTAAAAAATAAAATTAAATTAAAAAAAAAAAAAAAACCCAAGAGAAAACAAAGCACAAATCCACACGGGGAACCACCGTCTGGACCAGCATCCTGTTTCCCCCCTTTACAGAGGCTGTGTGAAAGCTCCAGGGTTTGGAACCGTATGTGTTAGATAGTGATCACTGTTTATGCGTCTGGAACGCTATTCTTTGGGCTGAGAAACACCATTTCTATGATATGGTAAACTCAAACTTAAGCTGGGAGTCCTCCTCCTTCCTCCCACATCCCTGCACCACAGCTGCATTTGCTGCGCTCCCAGCCTCACCTCTGTACCACAGCTGCTGTGCTCCCAGCCTCACCTCTGCACCGCAGCTGCTGTGCTCCCAGCCTCACCTCTGCACCACAGCTGCTGTGTTCCCAGCCTCACCTCTGCACCGCAGCTGCTGCGCTCCCAGCCTCACCTCTGCACCACAGCTGCTGTGCTCTCAGTCTCACCTCTGCACCGCAGCTGCTGTGTTCTCAGCCTCACCTCTGCACCACAGCTGCTGCGCTCCCAGCCTCACCTCTGCACCGCAGCTGCTGTGTTCCCAGCCTCACCTCTGCACCGCAGCTGCTGTGCTCTCAGCCTCACCTCTGCACCGCAGCTGCTGCGCTCCCAGCCTCACCTCTGCACCACAGCTGCATTTGCTGCGCTCCCAGCCTCACCTCTGCACCACAGCTGCTGTGCTCTCAGCCTCACCTCTGCACCACAGCTGCATCTGCTGTGCTCCCAGCCTCACCTCTGCACCACAGCTGCTGTGCTCCCAGCCTCACCTCTGCACCGCAGCTGCTGTGTTCCCAGCCTCACCTCTGCACCGCAGCTGCTGTGCTCTCAGCCTCACCTTTGTACCGCAGCTGCTGCGCTCCCAGCCTCACCTCTGCACCGCAGCTGCTGCGCTCCCAGCCTCACCTCTGCACCGCAGCTGCTGCGCTCCCAGCCTCACCTCTGCACCGCAGCTGCTGCGCTCCCAGCCTGGCCTGGCTTCTTGAACTGATAACCGTCCACCAGGTGGAGGTGTTAGAACACCAAATGCTCGTGCATCCATGGCCTCCCCGGCAGCAGTGTGTCCAGCCATATTCAAACTAGAGTTCCGGGTGGCCTTCCATGGTGTGGGGAGGAGCTGCAGGAAAGCCACAGTGCTGCTTTAGGTGCAGGCCTGCCCCCTGCTCTCACTCTCTAGATCTTCAGGCAGCTCTGAGCCTGGCGTGGTCCAGCCACTTCTTGAGAGCTACTCAACCCACTGTTTCCGAAGTTCAGATCAGAAGTAAGAAAAACGATTACCTTCTCACAGAAGGGAAGGGAAAGGGGGTGTATTGCTAGTTACAGAGTTGCACACCTAGAATACTGTATGGCTTTAAATCACTTCTAAGACCTTACCTGTAATTGTGATTGTATCTCAAAAAGAAAAAGGCACAGCATTTGAGTATGAATGAAACACATTGTTAGGCAGAGCTGCATTCCAGATGTCAGAACTGAGAATGAGTGTCCATATTTATACCTAATCTGAAAGGGGAGATAACCTGCTGGTGTTGCTGGATGCACATGAATCAAAGAAAGAAAATGACAGTTTGGGGTGTGGCTTGCTTGGCGTGCATCAGCCTTGGGGCCAGCACCTCATGACCCAGGTGTGGTGTCCAGTCTCAGCAGTTAGGAGGAAGAATAGAAGTCCAAAGTCATCCTCACCTAAGGAGCAAGTTTCCCTGTCTGGAAAGACGGGAAAGAGAGGAAGGAGATGCCCTTGTACTTTACAGTTTCTTTACTTTTCACTGAATGGGGCATGGGAATCATCAGAGAATATATTATAGAGAAGGGATTTTTGCACGTCCATAACATATCCATCAAGGAGTTTAATTTTGAAAAATAGAGATAAACCGGGCGGTGGTGGCGCACGCCTTTAATCCCAGCACTCGGGAGGCAGAGCCAGGCGGATCTCTGTGAGTTCGAGGCCAGCCTGGGCTACAGCGCGAGATCCAGGAAAGGCGCAAAGCTACACAGAGAAACCCTGTCTCGAAAAACCAAAAAAAAAAAAGAAAAATGGAGATAAAAATTCACAGACCTGTTGTCTTCTTTAAACCTAAAGAAGATTCACGTACCCTACTCTACTGAACCCACAGGGTTCATCCCTATACTTATTATCTAGAAAACAAAGCCTTTCTCTTAGTCCATGCCACCTACCAGCTTTTGTCTAGAACTAAGTTTATGGGGTAAAAATTGTTCTTACAGTTTTCTTTCATTTTGTCATTTGAGGCTGTGTATCAGGAGTGGAGAAGTTGAGCACAGCTTTTCCTACCCTGCCCCAAACCTTTTATTGACCAGGCCAGTGAGAGGAATAACCCCAGCGTCTATATTTGGCATGCTGTTGCTCACTGACTGTCTCTCCATGAAATGTAGGTGGTGCTTTATGTCAAGGAGGAAATGAAAAGGAACGATCTTCCGGAAACAGCGGTGATCGGGCTTCTGTGGACCTGTATCATGAATGCTGTTGAATGGAACAAGAAGGAGGAGCTGGTCGCAGAGCAAGCTCTCAAGCACCTGAAGGTAATGGGTCTTAAATCGGAACCAGCTCTGTGGTGGGTCAGCTGCACCTCCCGGGAGTCTGAGAGAGAGAGCTGGGTGTGGGGCCACATTCCTACAACCCCAACACTCAGAAGGTCTAGGCAGGAAGATCAGTTCAAGGCCTGTCTGGGCTACAAGAGGCCCTGTCACAGACAATAAGAAACAAAAGCATTCCCCAGAACCAAATTAAACGTATCCTGTCTACATTTTTCCTTTTCAAATCTGCCACTGCCTTAAATGTCTCCAATATGAGAACATGAAACATCTCAAAGTGGGTTCTCACTAAAAACATCAGAAATATCCAGAGTCACCCTAAGGTTCATACATTGAAGAGAAATGTGAGCTAACTATTGACTGTGTTTATATGAAAAAAATACCCGAATCTTTTATTTGAGTAAACAATGAATAGACATTAGAATTAGCGAAGAAATGGATGATGTCAGTTGTATATTTCCAGGTATAGATCAGCATGCCTTTGCCTTGAGGTGAGTGGGAACCGTAGATCTTGCGTATGGAGTTGTTAGGAAGTCAAGGACAGACTGTGAACTCGGTGGCCAGAGATGCTGACTCCAGTGTTCGTGAGGAGTGAGCGCCATCTGTCCCAGCAGCAGTGATGGGGAGTCTCCTGAAAGGGGATGAGTAGGTCTTAGAGAAAGCAACCAAAGACAGTGCGGGTGTGGGAACAACAGAAAGACCCTCCAGGTGGCTTTTGATGCCTGGGACATCAGGAAGTAGACTCCCACCCTCCTAACTGCAGAGGGAGGCTGCGCCATGGCCTGGAGGATGCGATCCCACTTCCACAGTGTCCAGCATACACAGTGGGTTCTGCAGTTGCCCGCAGTATAGGCAGAGTCTCATTTGGTCTCTTTAGTGGGTACAGTGAGAAGAATCTAGGGAGAAACACTGCTATACAATTCGCTTTGATTGGCCATAACAACAACCCGGAAATGAACCTCCATGGTGCTGAGATTCTGACAGTGCTGGCCCCAGGTCACACCTTTCCCCTCCGCTCTCTTCCAGCAATACGCTCCCCTGCTGGCTGTATTCAGCTCCCAAGGCCAGTCAGAGCTTGTCCTCCTGCAGAAGGTTCAGGAATACTGCTACGACAACATCCACTTCATGAAAGCCTTCCAGAAGATCGTGGTTCTCTTCTATAAAGGTATTCTCATGTCCAGTCACTGTGCCTCAGTGCTTTGCAGAAGCCCTGAGAGCAGAGCTGGGTAAGGCAGAGATCACAAGCCTGTCCTTACGGAGGAACACCAGAGATGCTAACTGCTGAGCATTTGGGGAGTTGGCCGCATCACAGAAAGAGAGAAGGCATGCACCCGTGTGCACTACATTGGGAACATTGCTAGTTGGGCACCTGAACATTTCTTACTGGTCAAATCTGCCAGAAGACTGGGCATGAACTGGTTGTTTCTTGGCTATAGTGAACAAATGTAATTATATAAGATAATTGGGTCTGCTTCTGAATTGTAACAATTAGCTCTAATAACAGTGATTATCAAAATGCTATATATACTGTGTTCAGACCCATTTCGGTGCCATAAGCCTGACTTGAAAATTATTGGAATAGTTAGCCTTTCACTTGACATTTTGGTTGTTTGGCCCAGCCATTCTCCTGTTTTTCCAAGGCAAGGCTATTTTTAAGAATTCACATTTACTGTCTTTTCACTGTATTTATAAGGTTTAGGTTGCCATGACAACTAGCACTAAAAATGAATGTTAAATGCTCTAACTGATCTCAGTCTCCATACCTACAGCATACAAAAGTGATTCTGGGCTGTTTTAGGGCTAGATGATGTAGTTTTAATGACGGGGAGGGAGCAATTGGGAGGTACATTTTGAACATTACAAAAGGCTCATTAGAGGTTATTACATACATAAGTAGCATAATATCACGAAGATAAGGTAATAGAAGCTTAATGTTTATTTTCCCTTTGTGTTCTTAAAATTGCCTACTGTGTTCTTTACATATGCTGTCTTTTGATCATATTCACATACACCCCTTTACCCACTCCGGCCCCCTCACCCCCGCCCCATTCCCCAGCTCCTGCTGATCTCCTTTATCCCAGCCAGCCCCGTTTCGTGTCTTTTTTCTCATTAACCAAATGAGTTTAGTTAGGGTGATGTACAGATGCATCTCTCATCCCTGCCCCCCAAAGTTGTCTACTTAGTTATTGTTATAACATTTTTACATGGTTGAGTAACAGGTATTTTTTGACTGCTTAGTGGTATTTCACTGTGAATTTTAATTGGCCATCCAGGTTTTTGTTGTTGTTGTTGTTTTTGTTTTTTGGTGTTTCAAGACAGGGTTTCTCTGTGTAGCTTTGGGACCTTTCCTGGATCTCACTCTGTGGACCAGGCTGGCCTCAAACTCACAGAGAGATCCACCTGCCTCTGCCTCCCGAGTGCTCTACCACCACCCAGCAACCATCCAGATTCTTGATACAAATATATCTTACAAGTCCTTTGGGGTGATATTTTATGTTTGCAGAACAACAAATGTGTTGGTTAGTTTTCTATCAACTTAATCCCAGCTAGAGTCACTTGGAAAAGGGAATCTCAATTGAGATAATGCCCCCACCAGTGTGGCCTGTGGGCCGGCCTCTGGGGCATTTTCTTAATATCATTTCCAACCAAACCTGAGGGGTTAGAGAGATGGCTCAACAGTCAAGAGCACTGGCTGCTCTTCAGAGGACCCAGAATCGATCCTAGCACCCGTGTGGTTACTAACAACTGTCTGTAACCCAGTTCCCTGGGGACCAGCACTCCTTCTCGGCTCCTTCCAGCACTGCATGCACATGGCACCCAGACATACATGCAGACCCAACACCAATGCACGTGTATAAAGTGAATGTTAAAAAGACAAACCTGGGAGCTGGAGAGGTGGCTCAGTGGTTAGGAGCACTTGTTGATCTTGTAGGGGACCTGGGCTCAGTTCCCAGCACCCACGTGCTGACTCACCGCCATCCGTAATGACGTTCAGGGGAGCCGGCAGCCTCTTCTGATGTGGTGTCTGAATGTGCTGTGAGTGCACACCTGTAGGCAAAACCCTCATTACAGAAAACGATTAAAAAGGAAACCGTTCAGGCTATGCTGGCAGTCCACCTGAAGAGCACTGCTCACCTGGGACTGCAGAGGCTGAGGGGGGTAAGTGGGTTCTACATTTGCTTTCTGACCCAACACCGTTCCCCACCCCACCTCTGTAATCGAACAGTCTTATCAGAAGTTTTTCTATCCGAGGCACCATAGTTTAATGTTAATTTCCCTATAAGAGCCCCTATTTTATTTAATTCACACAAAATGAAGGAAAAAAAGAAAGGACTTTTTACTGGGCATGGCATTGGCACGGTTTATGTTACATCAGTTTGTATTGTTTTAACCTGGTCCCTGACAAACAGCTTGTAGAAAGAAGTATCCATTTGAGAAAATGGTTTCCGTGATTTCCACCCATGACAGTAGGCACGTGGCCGGAGCTGTTCATGGGAAGTACCGGGGCTGGGTGTAACTCTCAGAGACCCACTCCCAGTGACTGACTTCTGCCACCCGCTCCCTCCTGCCCAAGGCTCCACAGCCTGTCATAGCACCACGAGATGGGGGACAAGCATTCAAAACATGACTCTCTTGGAGACGGGCGGGGTTCAGATTCAGAACTGATGGCCTGTAAGTGGTATGAACCGCTGAAGCCCTTCAGATTTCACCGTGCCTGTCAATGCCAGTGTCCTTCCCCATTATGCTCCTCAGAGCGACAATGACAGGAACTAAAACTACTTCAGTTACGAGTTTCCAGTCCCAGGTGCCAAGGGACAGTGACCTGAAAGTATAAAATCGCCGGAAAATAAAAGGCAGAGGCGGCGGCTCTTCCGTAAGCCTTTCACTCACGCCTCTAAATAACGGAAGTCAGTCCTGCCTGTGGCGGGAAGGGCCCCAGCATCACGTGAACAGAAATCAGAAAACTTTTTCAGTAGGGACCTAAAGATAAATCACTGAGATGTTAAATTATTATTTTTCGGTAATTTTGTAATTTTCCCTGAGACTTATACTTACAGCCTATTTTCTTGGGTAAAATATTGTACATTTCCTCTTGAGAACAAGGAATCCCTGGAGAACAGATGTTCCCACCACCGTTCAGAGCGTTGCTACGTTACCGTGTTTATTGTTTTAACTGGATTACTCCGCACAACCGGTGCTTGTGCGGCAGGAGATACGGCTTCATTTGTTCCCTGAGGACTCAGATGCGCTTGTGTCGTGCCGGAAAGCCTAGGTGAACAGTGGGTTTATGTTCTCCCTTCCCGGCTCCAGTGGGTGTAAGACTCGGCTGGAGAACTTGCTGAAATGCAGACTAAGGTGTTAGAGGGATGGATCAGCTGTTAGTGCTGAGGACCTGAGTTCGCTTCCCAGCACCACACCATGCATTCACAACTGCCTGTCCTGTAACGTCACCTCCAGGCGGCCCACACCTCTGGCTTCTGAGAAGCTTTTTGTCGTCTTTTTTTTTTTTTTTCCTTAAGAAAAATAAGTGAACACCTGTTGTTGGAGGTTTTTGCTCTTTTTTTGGGGGGGGGGGGGTCCACCACCCAGCTCCCAAGTAAATCACACAGAGGCTTATTCTTACTTATGAATGCCCGGCCTTAGTGTGGCTTAGTTTCTAGCCAGCTTTCCTTAACTTAAATTAGCCCATCTACCTTTTGCCTCTGGGCTTTTCCCGTTCTCTTATTTCTGTACATCTTTTTTTGGTGGTGCACGCCTTCAATCCCAGCACTTGGGAGACAGAGGCAGAGGTGGATCTCTGTGAGTTTGAGGCCAGCCTGGTCTACAGGGTGAGATCCAGGACAGGCTCTACAACTACACAAAGAAACCCTGTCTCAAAAAACCAAACAAAACAATCTAAAAACCCCCACAAAACTGAGTCCCAGGGGAAAGCAGGGCTGTCTTAGTAATTGAGAGCAGCGGCTGTTCTTCCAGAGAACCAGGATTTGATTCCCAGCACCCACATGGTGAACAGACTTATATGCAGGCAAAACACTCATACATATAAATAATGAAATAACTAAAAATAAACAAATGAAATAAAACACGTGAGTCTCACCATATTCCCTACAGTGTTGGAAAGTATCCCCCACAGGTGCTCGTGCTACAGGCTTGTAGCCGGGGGTCCCTCCATAACTGGAGGCACGTCCTGGAAAACTTATGTAAATCTTAACTCTTTCTCCGTGGCTGGGTGGCTGGGTGGCTGGGTGGCTGGGTGGCTGGGTGGCTGGACCCCTGGAGTCCTCCTCCTTCTCTCTCGTTCCTCCTCCCCTCCTCTGGCTCCTAGGTCTCTTTTCTCCCAGATTTCTCCCTCTATACATTCTCTCTACCTGCCCGCCCCGCCTATCCTTCCTCCTGCCTCGCCATTGGCCATTCAGCTCTTTATTAGCCCATCGGGTGTTTTACACAGGCACAGTAACACATCTTCACACAGTTAAACAAATGCCACATAAACAAAAGTAACACACCTTAAAATAATATTCTACCTTCTCGGGAAATACTTCCAGCGTTCTTGGGGAAATTATCTTCTGACGTGTGTCCTTATGTGACACTCCCGATGTATAATTCTGAGTTTTTTAAGTTTCTGGTGGTATAGTTTTAGACTTAACTATATAATAACATGTTGTAAAGCTCCATGGTTCTCAGCCTCTCTGTTCTATCCCTGGGTTTGTCTACTGTTTGTGTGATGAACACATGCTATATGGCTACTCTTGTTCAGTGCTGGAAATCACATAGACAAAAGAGTTCCCGACTTGTGAAAATTGCAAGATGGAAGGAAAATATATCATCTAGTCTGAGGGAACGCTTGTAATTTTAACAAACCCCTATCCCACTTTTGCTTAGGATAAAAATGTCCCTCCCTTTCTTCATTCCTCAGGAATTAATTCCTTTTTTTAAACCTAAGCCCGGTGTCTCTTGCCTGTAATCCCAGCTACAAATGGCAAAGGCAGGAGGAGGCAAGGCTAGCCTGAGCTAGGCTAGCCTGGGCTAGAGAGTAAAACGTTCTCTCAGAAAAATACTTACTACACAGACCGGGCTGGCCTTGAGCTCACAGAGATCCACCTGCCTCTCTGCCCCCAGTGCCTGGATTAAAGGTGTGTGCCACACCAGGTATATGTGTATGCTGATGCCCTGCAGGGCCAGAGGCATCAGATTCCCGTGGAGGAGTCCAGGTGGTTGGTCATGAATCATCCCTGTAAGTTCTGGGAACCAACAGGACCTGGGGCAGGGGCAAGGGGTGTGCACTCTTGTGCATTGAGCTATTTATTTCTCCAGCCCCTCCTAAACTTTTTGACATCCAGGTATGCCTAACTGTCCCAGGCTGTGGATCTAGCTCTTTAGTAATAATTCCCTGGTGCTAGAAATTTGGTCTTTAAACAAATATTCATTAATAAATGGGGTTCTGTTTGTTTGTTTGTTTCGAGAAAGAGTTTCTCTGTGTAGCCCTGGCCTTCCTGGAACTCGCTCTGTAGGCCAGGCTGGCCTTGAACTCAGAGATCTGCCTGCTTCTGCCTCCTGAGTGCTGGGATTAAAGACTTATAAATGAGACTCTTAACTTCTCAGACCTCTCCATTGTACTGTTGGGTGGTTTTATATTTGTGTGTGTGTGTGTAGATATATTTGATGTGGCTTTGCCAGTCTTTTGGTGTCATTTCCACCCCTGTCTTTGACACATTTTAGTATGTGCATGGCTGCTTTTGTCCTCTGTGGGGTGACAAACCCTAGCATGAGCTCTGCCTTCAGAAGGCCTAGTGCCTCTGAGCAGCAGGTGACATCAGTTGTCTGGCTCATTATGTATGATCCCCATTCATTAATGTGTGGAACGAGTGCCGTTTCCATTTATATCTTTATCAATTACCCGTATTTGCTGTGTCTTATAACCAACCTATTTTATAACAGTAGTAGTTGGAGAGAGAGACAAAAGCTGCATATGGCTGGACATATGTGCCGAAAATTCTTGCAGTCCTCGGGGGTGAGTGATCAAAAGAGTTTCTGAAGTCTAAGTCACAAGTGTCTTAAAGACAATGTACCAGTTACAAGTGATCTTAAAACCCCCAATTAGTATTCTTGACAAATCTCTGCAAAGCTGTCTTGAACAGCAACAAGTCACTTCCTGGGACCATAACCCCCTGTTCTGTCCCTTTACAAAAAATGGGCTTGGTCTGGTGGAGGTTTTGGAAGCAACAGAAAGGCTAGAGGATAAGAATAATTGTATAGGGCTGTGACTATTATGTACCGGGGTATCCTATACTTATAAATGAACAAATCCAGACATCTTTCCTTTGCAAAATGTAGGGTATCAAATGATTCTTTAAAAAGTGAAACAAACACCTGTGTTCTGAACCAGCCACATCGTTTATATGTGTGGGTGTTCTGTCTATATGTCTGTGCACCGTGTGTGCCTAGTTCCTGTGGAAGCCAGAAGAGGTCATTCTCTTTTCTGGGCTAGAGTTACAGGTGATTGTTAACTGCCACATGGGTACTGAGAATTGAACCGGGGTCCTCTGGAAGATCAGCCAGGGCTTTTAACCACTGAACCATCTCTCCAGTGCCCCTCCCCATATTTTGTTTTTTGTTTTTTGGAGACAGGGCTTCTCTGTGGAGCTTTGCGCCTTTCCTGGAACTCACTCTGTAGCCCAGGCTGGCCTTGAACTCACAGAGATCCACCTGCCTCTGCCTCCCGAGTGTTTTTTTTTAATCATTTATTTACCCATTCCTTGAGTTTAATCCAAGAGCCCTTTCCAAAAGCCAGCTTGTTTGTTTGTTTAAAGGAAAGGAAAACTAAATGCATTTCTTGTGAAAATGGTACTATGTTTTAAATGAATGCCATAGTAAGTGATTTAAAACTTTTCTAATTGCAAATGTGTCGCTAGAATGATGCATCAATGTCACATCTACTTATCAGTACGTGTAATGGAATAGACTCTTACGGGGGACACAATCCCAAAAGACAACCCTTAGGACACTGCAGAGTACGTAGGCTGTTTTGTTTTGTTTTGTTTTGTTTTTTTCATATTTCCCCGCCCTTAAGTGTCCTCAATTCATGACCATGCGTGATAACTTCATGGGGTGCCCATTTACAGTTGTCTTGCTGTGCCTTTCTCTTCCTGTGGACGGGGAGACTGCACTGTGGCACAGGCTGTTATCCCGGAGCACGGTGGTAATTTAATGGCAGCGTGTGGTGTGGAAGGTGGGGTTGCCTACTGGTCCTGCCCCTGCAGCTCGTCTTTGTCCGCCTGCCGCCATCTTCCTTGCATCCGACCTTCATCTTTCTGGTTGCTGTTTCTCCTTAACAAACAAAAGGGAAATCAAATAGAAGGGCAAATAGCCATATGGTTGTTCCTCGTTTTACGAGACCAGGTCCTGTGTGGGCCGACTAGTTTAGCATTCGGTGCTGTTCCTGATTCTTCAGCTTCCTGCTCCTCGGCTCACGTGTGTGTGCCTCATAGCTGAGGTTGCACCTTAATCATTATGTGGTAGAACTTGTCGGGACATGGTTTTCTAAAACGTTGGAATTGCTGATTCATTTGCAAGAAAGATTTCCTCAGCCCAGTACTGACCTGTGTGGCTTGAACTGTATCCTGACTGATATGATGCCATCGCTGTTATCGACAGAACTGAGCTGATTGTAAGGGTGTGGGGTGTGGCTCTGTGCTGTTTTAAATGAGCTTGGAGGGAGGGAGGGGGGAGAGAGAGACAGACAGACAAGAAGTCTGGTGTCCTCTACCACGTTTTACCCTGAAGTAGAGGCTCATGTTTTCTCATTGGCTCTGTAGGATTCAACAAGCTGCAGCAATCCTGTCCCCCTACACAGACCCTTGGAGCCAGGGTTATAAGCCGCACCAGTCTACCTGTACACACACACACACACAGAGACACACACACACAGAGACACACACACACACACACAGACCCTTGGAGCTGGGGCTATAAGCTGCAGCAATCCTCCTGTACACACACATGCACACACACACACACACACACACACACACACACACACACACACACACCCTTGGAGCCGCGGTTATGAGCATAGTCTGGACTCAGATCCACGCTGGGATCTGAACTCTCGTCCTTATGGTTGTGCAGAAAGTGCCCGTCACTCGTCGGCCAGCTCTCCAGCACCGCCCCCACAGCAGAGTCTTTTTTAAACATGCCATTCCTGTGGTAACTTGGTACCCTTGCTTTCCAACTGCAGCTGACGTTCTGAGCGAGGAGGCGATCCTGAAGTGGTATAAGGAGGCTCATGCCGCCAAGGGCAAAAGTGTCTTTCTTGACCAGATGAAGAAGTTTGTGGAGTGGCTACAAAACGCAGAAGAAGGTAACTTCTTCACAACTCCGATGGCCACTTTTTTCCAGGTCCTCTCCCCTCGCTTTCCTTAAAATTCTTAATGTGTCTTCATACACAAGCATTTTCTTTCGCCTACATCTAAAAGCAACGTAATACAATTTTTTTAAAAAGAAATATAAAAAAAGGAACTCAGGTTATCCACTTTGTGGAAGATGAGGAGGATGAAGTGGTGCGGCTTGGCCACATGTGGGCCCTGCTGGAGACAGAAGCCAGAATGAAAGCGTGTCTCAGAGTCAGAGCTTAAACTCCCCAGGGCTGCGTGGGTTATTACACGGCCGAAGTTCGCTGGGAAACAAACCTCATGGAGGTTTCCATCTGCCCTCCTGTGGAACTGTTTTGTCTAATTAATACATGTGAATCTGTCCCGGGCTGACCACAGCTCTGGGATGCTCATTAGAAGCTCATGTAAAGGAATCTGATAAAACACCTGATTTTTCTCTTTCTTGTCTCTTAGAATCCGAATCAGAAGGTGAAGAAAATTAACTGTCCGGAGCACACTGCCGAACACCACACTTTTGGTTGGGAACGCTGAAGCGTGTGGGGAGGGGAACTTGGCTTCTGTTTGCACCAAGGGGAAAAAAATGATAAGCGAGGCCTCCCTACTGGGAGGGGAAGGGGTTTTCATTTCTGTTTTGTTTAAGCGGAGCCCTGAGGCAGCGGCTAACACACTTGGGACTCTACCTCGCACTGTATGCTAATCAAAGCCATTCAGCAAGGGGCCGGGTAGGAACCTGAAGCTTAACTTCACTCAGCAGGCCCCTTTTCAGCTGTTTCCAGAGGCCGTGGGACACCCACTGGAGTCTGTGTCACAGGGCCACCTCCATAGCTGTTCCCTCTGCTCGTGTATGTGATTTGACAAACCAGTTTTTTAAATAAATGGCTTTTTAAAAACCCTTGCGTATATTCTCAGAGCTCTTTTTATTTACTAGTGTAGTGTGCGGTGGGGCTGTATCTTGTTAGAGTTTCTGTTGCTGTGAAGAGACACCATGACCACAGCTACTCTTATAAAGGAAAACATTTAGTTGGGGCTGGCTTACAGTTCAGAGGTTTCGTCCATTATCATCATGGTGGAACGCGTTGTGGTGTGCGGGCAGACATGGTGCTGGAGAAGGAGCTGAGAGTTATATGACGGGATCTGAAGGCCGCAGGAAGAGAGAACGCCACACTGGGCCTGGCTTGAGCATCTGAGACCTCAAAGCCCGCCCCCAGTGACACACTTCCTCCAACAAAGCCACACCTCCTAATGGTGCCACTCCCCATGGGGGCCTTTTTCAAACGACCACAGTGTGTGAGAGCAGGCCTGGGCGTGGAGGTCAGAGAACTTCCCTTCTCTTCCCTGGGATCTAACTCAGGCTTCGGGTTTGGAACCTGGCAAGCACTTTTTATTTCTTTACATTACTTTCTAATACAAGTGTCATAATTTTTTCCAATCCAAATATTTTTAAATGGCTAAATTTCTTAGCTATAAAAACTGCTGTGTTTGGACATGGTAAATCAGACCTATAACCCCAGCATTTCGGGGGCTAAGGCAGAAGGGTTGCTGCAAGGTGGAGGCTAGCTTGGGCTACATAATGAGCTTACAGGCTAGCCTGGACTAGAGTGTAAGACCATGTTTCAGAAAATTTAGGGGGCAGGGGACTTACTCTGTTCTTTAGGTGGTCTTCACGGTGAAATGGACATTAACCCAAATGTGTGTGTTTGCTACCAGTGACATCTCAAAAGTTACTAACAGTTGTTGAATATGGAAATATATAGTTCCATGCTACTTGTATTTTCCTTGCTAAGAGCTTAAAGTGTACGTGTTAAAGGGTCTGTTTGTATTTATATATATTCAGGTGATTTTATTCTCTGAGGAGCCTGTTCTCAATGGTAACAATGTAATAAACCTGACCATTTGGGAAACTTTGTAGCCTTTACTCTTGAGCTACATGAAGTAATTTTGCTGTCAGGGCAATGGAAAGGTTCAAGAAGGCAAAAGTTGAAACAAAACGGGGCGTGTGGCTAAATAACACTCCCCAAGGTCAGGGTAAGAAGTTTTTATACCTGTTGGGTCAAGGCAGTGTATTCACTGCTGTTTCAGTCAGGTCTTCTAGAGGAACAGAACCAAGGGAATGGAAATACATAGAGAATCATAATTTCGTAAATGTTTAAATAGTATCCAGGGCCAAATCACACTTGAGATGTTGAGTCCACGAGGCTGGGTTGTCAAGAGCTGGAGTGGTTCCAGAAAAACTGTCTCACTGAGGGGTGACCAGTGGTCACTTAGTCCACAGGTGGGTGCCTCTGCACTTCCCTGTGCTGAAACCCAGAATTCCCTGGAGAAACGCTGGTCTGTAAGCAAAGGAATCTTCAGCAATGATGGTACAAATCAGTTTAACAGCCTTTTTAAACCTGCGTTCCTACCGGAAGGTGCCACCCACATTTGGGGCGGGGCTTCCTACATCGGTTAGGACTCTTCAAGATTTTGATTGGTGGCAAGTTGACATTAAAGCCAACCATAATAAATGCCTTGGAGAAATTACTCCTCTAACGTGATGTTCCTTGGGTTTTCATTTACATGGGTGTTTCACCTGCCTGTGTGCTTATGCATTACACGTACACATTGCCCACGCAGGGCAGAAGCTGTCAGACTCCTGCAACTGGAATCATGGACACTTGTGAGTCACCATGTGGGTGCTTGAACTGAACCCCAGTCAGTCTCTTGAGTAATCAGTCCTCTCTCCATTCCTGTGATATTCTTTTTTTTATTACATTTATTTAGTGGGTGTGTATGTGTGTGCCTGCACACACGTGCCCATCATGCTCATATAGAGGTCAGAGGCCAGCTTGGCAGCAGTCAGTGCCCTGCCTTCACAGATGTGGGTCCCAGGCATTGAATTAGGTCATGGACTTGATGGCAGGTGTACTCACTGAGCCATCTTGCCCTAGAATCTGATATTTTTAGAAGATAGTCCTTTGAGAGAAAAAAAAAAAGGCAAGGAAGAAAGTACCACCATCAGTTTACAGAAGTCTCTATTATTTTGTTTCCTCCCCGCCTACATAAGAAAGGTGTGAAATTAAATGGTAGTCACATCATAGAGCCTGTATTGATGTGTTTGTTTTTTGAGACAGAGTTTCTCTAACCGACCCAGCTGTCCTTGAACTCACCCTGTAAACGTGGCTGGCCTCAAATTTGCAGAGATCTGCCTGCCTCTGCCTCCCAAGTGCTGGTACTAAAGGGGTGTGCCACCACCACCCAATTGATGTGTTTGTTTTAGTTAAAAAAAAATCTTTAACTTTAAAACAGTGTAGTGGCACACACTAATCTCAGCATTCAAAAGTGTAGGCAGGAGAATTGCGAATTTGAGGCCAGCCTGGGCTGTATGGAAAGGAAAGGTAACTCATAATAATAATAATAATAATAATAATAAAATTTGGTTCACTAATTTGACAAGTGTTTATTGCTAGCTAGGATACACAGCAATCATGCTTCATAAACAGTAAATTAAATCTTCTAATACATGGATTTAAAACAACATTTTGAATATATCAAAGATAAAATATTACACATTACATTCTATTTACCACAGAATATTTTATGTTGACTTTTATACATTTCATATTCAATATTTCACATTTAATTTTATCAATATTTAAGGAAGTTTTCTCTTCATTTTAAGGGAGCATAAGTAAAAACTGAAGGTCATTGAATTGCAGTGTATTTGACTCTCCCTGTTCCTAAAGTAGCCAAACAGAAAATGGGCAGTTAACTGAGGGCTGGTGACCAATGACCAAGATATCCCAACTGTACCATCCCACATCTATGCTTCTTTTGTTTTTTATACTGAGAATAACTGTACAGTTCAAGCAAAAGTTAAAAAAAAAATCCCTAGCTCATTTGGTCTGGGGTATTGCTTAGCATGAACAGGGCCCTGCCATAAAAGCTAAATAAATAAAGGAGAAGGACATGCAGCACTTATATTTGAGAAACACCTGAAATTTTTCTTTTCTAGCCTATAACAAATATGGAAAGTGACTTAACATTTTCCCAAAGCTGATGGTAATTTTGAGCCACATAAGGATGAAGGCACATACTCCAATAGCAAGAACTTCATGAAAGCCTTAAGCTAAAGCCTTGTTGCTGGGCAGTGGTGGCACATGCCACCCAGGGCTCCAGAGGCAGAGCCAGGCAGATCTCTGTGAGTTCAAGGCCAGCCTGATCTACAGAGTGAGTTCAAGTACAGGCTCCAAAGCTACACAGAGAAACTCAGTCTTGGAAGAAAAAAAAAACCAAACAACTAAAGCCATGTCTTTCCATGAAAGCTTCTGGAAGCTTTTGTTTTGTGAGACAGTCGTGCATAGCTTACAGATGGCCTCTACTCTATATAGCCAAATGTGACCTTGAACTGAATGTGACCTTGAACTTCTGTTTGTCCTGCCTTCACCTCCCAAATGCTGGAATTACAGGCTTGTACCACACAGGATTTGTGCAGGGCTGGAGATTAAACATTCGGCTTCATGCATGCTAGGCAAATGCTTTATCAACTGAGCTACATCCAGCACTGTTTTACCTTTAAAGTAAAATTTGAACTAATTATACACGTGGTTAACTTAGTTAGCATAATAAATTATTCTACTACTCACCAGCTTTAAGTACACATTCATGACTTCACTGTTTCTTTGGTCTTTATCTAGAAGTAGCTTTGCCCCTACCTAGCCTAGGACTTGTATGGCCACAGTCAAGCGGTTGGCTGGGGCTGCCACCCTCTGGAGGCTGCAGGAGCTGCTTCCAAGCTGACTCACTATTTTGGATTCATCAGTTCTCCCTCTCTTTTCCAGTCTCCACTCAGGCCACCTGAAAGCCCTGACAGCGTAAGCTGGCTTTCCCTCAGCTTTAAGTGATTAGCGGGGAGCCCAGTCTTTAATAAGAAAGAAACTGAGCCGGGCGGTGGTGGCACACGCCTTTAATCCCAGCACTTGGGAGGCAGAGGCCAGCCTGGGCTACCAAGTGAGTTCCAGGAAAGGTGCAAAGCTACACAGAGAAACCCTGTCTTGAAAAACCAAAAAAAAAAAAAAAAAAAAAAAAAAAAAAAAAAGAAACCAGTCTTTAATAACCTGATCCTGGACATGACAGCGTCAGTTCTGTGCTTGCCAAGGCCAGTCCTATGGAACATAAAATCCTGTACAATACACTGGTATGGGTGCCAGGATGTAGGGCTAATGTAAAGTTATCTGAGAGACTGGTTGCTACAGTAAAAAAGATAGGCAGACAAAAGTAACTTTTAAACATTAAAATCTCCACCTCATGTTCAAGTAATAAAAGAGCTGGGGTGCAGCTCAGTTGTAGAACTATATGTATGTAGATATGTGATATCTATATGTAGATGTATGAGACGATAAAAGTCCAAAAAATACATAGAGAAAGCTTTATAGCCTTGGCAACTTTTCCACACTGACAAGTACCTGAATGATAAACACCGTATACATGTGGAGTCTCTGGGCTTCAATAGACTAATATAAAATGGCAGTTAGCGTAACGTTTCTGGAAATTAAAGCAGTAACTCAATTGAACACATGCAAAAAGTGTGTGAAGAGGGCATGGACAGATGGCTCAGTGGTTAAAAGCACTTGCTCTTACAGAGGACCTGGTTTGGCTCCCCACACACAGGAAGCAGCTCACAGATTCTTATATGTTTATGTTTATTTGAATTTCTTTCTAGAAAACAGCATCTTCGTACTGTAAAACATTAGTATGTTTATTATGGAATACATTGAAAACATTTAGGGAGAAACATGCTCTAATATTTTTATAAATACAGTTACTTTGCTTATTGTTGCTGTGATTGTCTGGAACAGAATCTTACTACACAGCCCTGTCTGCCCTAGAACTTGCTTTATAAACAGTTCTGGCCTTGAACTCAGAGACCTATTGGAACACAGTCCAAGAATGGAGTAGTGTGAGAAGTCTGAGTGCTTGTGAGGAAACAGACAAGAGTCCTGTGATCTGTTTTTTCAAAACACAGAATTGTCTTGGAATGTGTTTTTGTGCTCCTCCTAGGTGTAGCGGTCAGGAGTGATTGGACTTCAGCTGTTGTTATTCATAGGCCTCTATGGAAAGACATGGTTGTGCTGCATGTGGCTTGTCCTTGTGATTGTAAAATTTACTCAGGTGACTCTTCCTAACCCTCAAGTATAAATTGTCTAATGCTCTCGATAAAGTTGGCTATTTCATGAGACTTTAATCCAGTGCTTCTCAATCTTCCTAATGCTGCAACCCCCAACGTAAGATTATTTCGTTACTTCTTCAAAACTGTAATTTTGCTACTACTATGAATCACAATGTAAATATCTAATATGCAGGATGGTCTTAGGTGACCTCTGTGAAAGGGTAATTCAAATCCCCAAAGGGGTTGAGACCCACAGATTGAGAACCAGTGTTTTAGTCCATCTCATTTTTTTCAGGCCCCACTCTCCCAGGTTCACTGAATAAAGCAGGAAATAGAGACCTACCTCTCTGGCTTCTGAGTGCTGGGATTAAAGGCATATGCCACCACTCCCATCTATAAGTATGGTTTTCGCTTGATTCTTTAAGAATTAAATCTATTCTATATCCTGTTATTAATAGTATTCTGTAACAATTTACCATATAAATACAGTATTCTTCAAAAACATAAATACCAGATTTTCGTTGTTGTTTTGTTTTGTTTTTGTTTTTTTGTTTTTCGATACAGGGTTTCTCTGTGTAGCTTTGGAGCCTGTCCTGGAGCTCACTCTGTAGTCCAGGCTGGCCTCAAACTCAGAGATCCTCCTGCCTCTGCCTCCCAAGTGCTGGGATTAAAGGCGTGCGCCACCACCGCCTGGCTAGACAGGGTTTCTTTGTGTAACAGCCCTGTCTATCCTGGAACTTGCTCTGTAGACCAGGCTAGCCTCAAACTCACAGAGATCTTCTTGCCTCTGCCTCCCGAGTGCTGGGGTCAGAGGTGTGCACCACCACGCCCAGCAGTTTTCCTTGATTTCTTGATACCTGTTCTCTGAGTTCAACTATTTTCTGGTATATGATTAAGTGAACATACTTGCTCTACTGGCCACAATGGCCAGCTCTTTCAGAATTCATGAATTGGGAATGCTGGTATGTTTTTTCAGTGCTAAGAAAAAACTGAACCCAAAGACTGCTTACTCTGGGCAGGTGTTCTGCCACTGAGCTACATATAGCCCTATGCCTTTCCACTTACATTTTTTATTACATTTATTTAATTATGGGGAGGGGGCACATGAGTCCTATAGTGTATGTGTGGAGGTCACAGGACAACTTGTGGAAGTAGGTTCTCTTCATTCACCATGTTGATCCATGGGATTGAACTCAGGCCATCACCTTGGCAACAAGAGCCCCTCCACGATGAGCCACCTCACCAGTTCATACCTCTAATGAGACAGCACTTCTCCTAGTGACTCAGGCTGACTTCAAACTTTCAACCCTCCTGCCTCAGCTTCCCATATCCCACTGAGACTATTGTTTTTTACTCATGACTAGGAGGCATGAGGCTGGTTGTCGGTGATAATTTTGGAGCATGCGCTTGCCTTCATACCAGTCATCAAACAAACAAAATAGTCAAGCATAGCGGCGTGTGCCTGTAATCTTGACACTCGGATGGCCAAGGCAGGAAGGATCACCAGCCTGAGCTACACAGTGAGTTCCTGTCAGATCTACAGATGAGACTGTCTCAGGAGAGGGGAGGGCAGGGGAGGGGAGGACAGGGGAGGGAAGGGAAGGGAGGACAGGGGAGGGAAGGGAAGGGAGGAGGGAAGGAAATTCTGTTCCCTTCCCTGAAAGGGCATTCCTATTTTACATGGCCAGACAGGCTGTACGGATGAAAGAGCACAGCCTACTGTAGCCTCAGTTGTTTGTGTTTCTTCAGACAGTGGCGGCTTGTGGGAGCAGAGAGAACCTGGATTTGCTTGCCCTGAGCTGGAAGATGGCTCTCTAATTAGTTGTTTAGCTAATTAGTAAGTCACTTAACGCTTGGTATTTACTTTGCTTAACTGCAAAATAAGGGCCTAGAGAAGATCCATTCTTAAACAGCGACTGTGAAGCCCAGAAAGCAGCATACATTGCTGCCCCTCAGGCCTCATCCAGAGCCCCCCCACCCCCCAGAGGGCGGGGAGTCTGGCTCAGTCTCCTGGCTGGGCCTCAGGATGGCTTTCTCTAACAAGTTCTGAGGTACTGCTGGGTGCTCCTCTCTGTAGGTTTCCAAGATTATTTCATAGTTTCTAACTTAGCTTTCCCAAACTCCTTCATATATATATGGAGTGGGGTGTTGCTATGTATCCCAGGCTGGCCTTCAGGTTGAGAGCAGCCAACCTCAGTTTTCTGTACCACTTGTCTGTCTCTAAAACAATCTTAAGGGGAACAGAGTTGGAAATATCTCAACTTCTTACAACACACAAAATCCTTTGAGCACATCCTAGACCCTTGGTCAGCATTCTCTCTCCCCTTTAGCAAAGAAACCCTGGGTTTGCTGAGGATAGGCCCCAGATAGGCGGCATCAGGACCACCTGGAAGCTAGCTAAAAATGCAGGCTGCCAGCGTTCACTCCAGACATCCCAGCCAGCTACAGGCTGGCCTGGATTCTGAGGTGTGATTGTCTTGAAAACAAGGCCTCAGATGTCAACCCATCTTGACACATCCCTAAAGAGACAGAAGAGCAATGGACAATTAGAGCAGAGATAGGCTCAGGCTTTGGGACAAGGTAAGGGCCTGGGGAGATGGCATATTTCACTTTCTGGAGGCTAATTAAAAACCAAAGGACAGAGTGAAGGAGAAGGACAGGGCAAAACAAGACGTGTCTCTGAGGACAAGGGGACCTGGCATCTTTCAGCAGCTCTTAGCTGACGTCAGATGTCAGTGTCCTGTGGCCGTGTGACTCAGCCGGAGCTGTAGAAACATCTGTGAACTCATCTGCAAGTGTGTGGGGACATCTTCCAAAGCTGGTTTTTCTCAACTTTTTAATTCTTATTGAACAAGATAATATTTTCAGGGGTTTTTTCTTCTTCTGTCCAGTCGACTCAGCCAGCACTCACAACAGCAGGTTCTTAAAATGCAGTGACTCTGATGAATATTTACAGTGTATCATAAAGTTCTAGGTAACAGGGAGGAACATGAGTGAAGGCGAGGTGATTTTTATATGTAGATTCAAGTAAGAGCTGAGGTAAGGGAGCATAGACCACGTGGTTTACAAAAGATCAAAACCTTCAGGGCATGGGGACATAACACCAGCTCATTTGGTAAAGTACCGCCCTCACAAGCATGGGGACTTGAGATCTGATACCTAGCACCCACATAAAAAGCCAGGCGTACAAGCCACATGGCTAAACATAGGTAAGAATGATGAGGTAATTTAAGTGTAAGTGTTAGCTATTAACAAGCCTGAGCTCTTGGCTGAGAATTTATAAGTAATATTAAGCTTCTGAGTCAATTATTTGGGAAGTGGCTTCCAGGAAGGTGGGAGAAAAACATTTGATTACAGAAGAGCTAAGTTATGTGTCAACTGGCAGAAGAGGTAGAAGGGAAAGGAAAAAGCTACTCTCCCTGCTCCATCCAGATCTAAACTAGAGGACCTGAGTGCCAGGACATGCACAAGGGACCACAGTAGGAACAAGGCGTAGTGTGGCGCTCATAAGCAATGCCTGGATGTAAGCTTGCAAGCCAAACTTCAGGACCCAGATGTCTCTCTCCCAGCAGGTTGGACTAAAAGACCCTTTGGAAGACAGTAGGCCATTGGGGAGAGGGAAGGAATGAAGAAAACCAGATTTGAAAGGTGTGGGGCGTTTACCCAACCACCCCCACAGTTCCCCAGAGTTTTCTTGAGTGCGAGCAGCAGGAAACATTAGATAGAAGGATTTATTGCGGAGATAAACAGAAAATAAAGGATAGCCTTGAGAGGGCCTGGAACCTTTTCCAACGCCCCGACTGTCTCTGCCCCAGGGTTTTTATAGAGACGCCAAGGGGTGGAGCAAAAGACCTCCTCCCCCAGCACAGCCAAGTGCAGACCATATCAGACACCTGCACTCAGGCCCGTGGTCTAATCATCCTCTATGCGGACCTGCTGGGTAAAGCCACGAGGAACCCGAGAACGGGCTCCCACAGGTCCCCCTTTCTTAATATATAAAAAATAACTATTAATGGCTTATAGCAATCTCCATAGCTGTTACACCTCCCAATATGGGAGTAGAGGATGATAAAGATGGCATTTCTCTTTTGAATTAGGTCCAAGGTGACTACAGCAGTCTTAGCTGCCTCAAGCCCTTTCTAAACCAAAAACTCTTAAGGCGACTACAAACTTAAAGAATCCCTTAGTTTCATCATTACCATTAACAGGTTAACACAAATATTGCTATATAGTCACAATTCTCTCAGTCTTACAACACAAAGCAAACTCTTAACAGAACCATTTGAATTAGCATATATGGTGCTATATATAGTTAACAATTTTCTCCATCTTACTTTAACTCAATCATTTGAATTTTCTTGCTAACAGAACATAGGAAAAACTTCAATGTATTCACATCAAACTTAAATATTTCCTTAACTCCACAAAACCAGGGTGCATTAATATCAATAGGGTAAATATAATTTCTGCAAACATAATTCAATCTCATAACTCCTCCTTTTCTTTATAATTTTTTAAACAAAATCTCAAACCTAGTTAGAGGAACCCAAACTTATACAATTCCTACAAACCCATATTGAAAAGCAATATTTTCAATCTAACCATGAACACTTGGAAAACTTTTAGCAAAACTTTTTTTTGCTAAAAAAAGCAGTTTCTTAATAAAACTTTTTACACACTTTAAAAGTAGTCTCTTAGTATACCCCGTTTGCATTTCTTACTAACAAAAACATGACATTAATCCACTCAAACAACTTTTGAAATTAGACTAAGGAATATTAACTCTCCCCCTTTTCTTTATAATTTAAGCAAAATCTCAAGCCTAGTTAGAAAACCAAACTTTTCCATTTAAACAGTTCCATTTATAACACAAAACCAGTTCTGTAAGTAATTTCATTTTTGCATAAACAGTTCCACAAAACAATTCATGAATCACCAATTAATAAAGCATATATGCATACACAAAACTGCATCTTGATTCTAGGTAGAAATAGTAAATTTCTTCATTTAAACAGTTCCATTTTTAACCCAATTCCAGAAAACAGTTCCTAGGTCATTACTATAAGTAAACTCAAAATTGTCCCATATCAATGAAATCTCTATTGTTTATTTCATTTCTTAAGTCTTAAAATTCAAACGATAAATTCTGGTACTAGCCTTCCAAATATGAAGAAATCCATAACAAAAATCTTTTTGTAGTTTTATCTCATTTTAAGTTCAAAAAGTTCAAACAAATAAATTCTGGTATCAGGCTTTCACTTCCAAATATGAAGAGACGTTTTTCAACCAAAACTTTTTGCAGTTAACAATTTTTCTTCAAACAAGTGTCTCTGAACTTATTCTCAAGCCAGAGACCTTTTTAGGTACAGTAGTATTCTAAACCGCACCGTTTTTGATGTTAGCTCAGGTTTTTCTGTGTTGCGCTGATTTTCCACGGATCTCAGCTGCGGATGCCTTGTGCTGGTTCTGGCGTCCACCATTCTTAGCTTCTTAGCGGCTTCTGGAGCTTTTGAAACCATTCAGACTGCCTGCTTTGCAGTCTACTGGGACACTAACCTTCTGTGTCTCGGGTTCTTTCACCATATACATTAGGAATAGATTCATATTTAACATTTACACTTTACAAATTCACATATAACATTAACATTACTTATTTATACTCTTTAAGGGAACTGTAGAACTACTTTAGCAAATATATTTCTTATTACTTATATACTTCTTATCTTATTTCTCATGTTCATTCCATCTTATTTCTTATTTAAACTTACATTTACAATTAACATCTTTACTTCTTATAAAGTAAATAAGTAAGCTTATTACTACATATCTTAAGACTACCTTAGATACTTCTTGCAAGCTTATATTCTTAAAGGAACTCTATAGATCTATCTTACAAACTTATATAGGGCTACCATTAGCATACGTTTAACTTCGCAAACACCTAAAGATTTCTTAACACAAATCTAACAAGAGAAATTTTATAAACTCACATATCTTATTTTCATCTTTTTCTATTTCTTACTCTTAATTATTATTACTATCTCTATTAGAAAGATTCTCTTAACTAGACAGGAAGTACATACATCATTTCTAAAGTTTAGAGTTTATAGTCAGCTTTGTTATAAAGCACTGGGATTTAGTGAGTGTTATAGAATTGTGATAATTGTTGCTAGGGGACTGTAACATTCTCGGGGCGAAGCCACACTCCAAAGTTGCCAGTTCTCTCAGCTGTTCCGGAACCGGCAGAGATGCACTGTCAGCGGTAGACGGTTTTTAACTAGAGGCTGTCCCTTCACCCAAATTCATAATAGCTCCCCTAAGTGCTTCAATTCAGACAAACGTTTCTATTACAGCAGTACTTTTGGTTTGTTCTATGGAAAAACTTCACTTCACGCTGAGGGTGAAATTACCGTATTTAGCTGCTGTAAAGCTCTTTGCCAAACACTGCATAGCTATTAGGTGATATAAAGTATTTTCTAAAGGAGCTAGTAAAGCCACAAGTGGCACAGCTCCAAACTGTATTTAGTATTTTCACTTCATTAGCTTTAACTCCTGATGTTATTAGCAGCTGTAATACTTAGCATTGATTTTTTATAAGGAACTTTCAGGTGAAGCAACTCTTTTGTAAGACAGATTTTCTGAAGTTTGTTTCCCATCTATAAAGCAGTCATTTCTTTTTGAATTCCTGTTTCTTATCCCCTTAATTAGATTTGCAAAGGAATCACTCGTTGCAGGCTGTTTGTTCAAGAGGTAAATAATTTTTAATTTCACATAAGTTTCTTCATATCTTAGACAACGTTCAGTGTATAAACTGCTCTCTCTTGCTTTCTTACGGATTTTAAAGTGGCTTGTTTGCTCTTATAGGTAGCTTTTTGTCATCCAACTACCGTAAAAACTTTGCACAGCTATTAGGGTAAATAAGGCATTTTACCAATGGAGCCCCAAACCGCGAAGCACCTAGTTCCATATCCTTTCAATTTTTCCAATGGAACTGACACTTAAACTCTTAGATGATTTTCCTCCTTATTCTTTTAAAGGCTGTATTTTAAGTTTACCATGAACGTATTTTCGAGCTGACAAACGTGTTTCAGGGCAATGTCGCCATCTTTAGCGGAAAAACTACCTTTCCCAGAATGCATTTCCCTTATATCAGTCCATAATAATATCATTTCCCTTATATCAGTCATTTCCCATATTTTTTAGGGTCTGAGAGTCAACTGGTTCTCTTTTACCAGACTTGCTTACAAATTCTTGCCCGGGAGGTTTGAGCAAAGTTTTTTGCTTTTGCAACAGGAGATTTGAACAAGCATTTTACATTTTCAATTATGGGACATTGGGAGGGTTCTGGTCTCTCCTTAGCTGGCTTTAACAGGTGTCTCTCCTTCATTTGACACTGGCCCCGGTTCAGAACCGCACCTGCCTCCTTAGCCGGCATTGAGGCTGGCATTTCTGATAGCAACTTTCCTCAGGGCTCGTGTTTGTCTTAGCCAGTCAGTGAAAAACAAGATCATGTACAAAAGCTTTTCCATAGCTCTTTCAGAGAGGTTTTCTCCCACTGATCTGTCTCATTTTGCTTGTTCCTTCCCCAGATGCAGAGCTTCAGGTATCTGTCTGCAGCTCTGTACCTCTGCTAGCTGCCTTTGGAGGTAGGGGCTTTTTTTTCTCCCCCCAAATCTGCCTCGAATTCTAGCAGCTTTTTCAGGTCATGTATTTTCTGGGGAGGATTATGTTCCTTCTGTTTCTTTGGAGTCTTTTTCCCAGACAGTTCCCAGTTTGGTCTCAGTTTATCCCCTCTACCCCAGAAACAGTTTCTGACACTACAGTGGTGGCTTTCCCTGCTACTGAAGGTAGGGGTTCTTTGTCCGTTTCTGTTTGCAGGGTCTGTGTGGTTTGTGTACAGACTGAAAATCTAGCAAGGGAGGTTTTTGTCATTTCTAAACTCCCATTAGGACAGGTGTTTTGCCTCATCAGGCCTTCACCTGGCCCAGTCCCCCAGTGGGTTGCATTTGCTTGTCTGGGTGCTCAAGGACAGCTTATGCCAGAGTCAATCACCCCTTAGGGCTACACTCCCCCTCATCTCACGGGAGTCAGTGGAAACAAAGCTTTTCTCAAAAAGATGCTTTCTCTGACAGAAAAGAAAGCTTTACTCCTGGATAGTTCTGTTCTGCCCTGGCTGGGCTCTTTCCCCAGACAGTGTTCTGACTCGGCAGCACAACTGCTTCAGACACAGTTCAGCTTTACTGTTTTCCCAGAAAGGTCCTTACTCTGAAAGGAAAGCTTTTTTCTCGGATTTCTTTTTGCAGCTGTGGACCTATCAACCCGGGACTTGCAGGAAAGTGGACAACTGTGCTGTTCCCACCGGCTTTAGCTTTGGTTGTTCATTAGCAATCTTCCCCTGGGTCCTGCACCTTCCTGCCTCAGCTCTGTGCTCCAGGAAGTTTACAACTGCAGGAACCCTAGTATCCCCGAAATGCATTCTAACTCAGAGACTCTGGCCAGTCGCCTCTGGGTTTTTGCTCAGAAGCGAGGATACAATGCTAACTTTGCATTGCTTCAGGGGATCTTTGCATTAGGACGATTAGGAGCACCTTGTCATTCTGAAAAGCTCACTCAGAAACAAAACCATTAATGCCTCAGCTTGGCTGTAACTGAAAAGCTTGGCTTTTTTGCTTTTCCCAGTAAAGTTTCCTGCCCTTTTGGGCTCTCTGTAGCTCTTTACCCACACTCTCCCAAGCGTTTCCCTCAGGATACTCTGACCCACTGTCTTTTACCAGCTTGAAGAAACAGCTTAGAAGAGAGGTTTTTAGGAACTTGTCCCTGCCTCCTGCATTGCAGGGAGGATTTTTAAAGCTTGAAAGACAGAACTTAGAGGTTTTGCTGTCTTAAGAGGTTTGTTGTTTTCCCTTAGAGCTGATCACAGGTGGTCCCCATACTAATATCTTCAGGTGATTCTAATTTTTGAACTTCTAAGTTAAAGGCTTTAGTTTTTAAGTTTAAGAGATTTTGAGAAAGATTAAGGCTTTTTAGAGAGATTTTTTCCCCCAAATTTTCCAAGAAAAGCTTTATAGTTTGAGAAAGATTTTTTTTCCCAGGAGAAAGACTAACTTTTCCCAAAACTTCCCAACTTTAAACTTTTTGGCTTTTTACACCCCCATTTTTGCCTCAGGGAGAAATCACTTTCTCCTGCTGCTTGAATTTAGCATTTCAGCTGTCCCCAGGTCAAAAGCTTCCATAGGAAACTTTTTCTTCCCCATAAGCTCAAAGAAGAGCTTTTTTTACTACCCGTAAAGCCCAAAGAAAGATTTCCCCCCCAGTTTGCATTCATAGCCCCCAAAGTTAGAAAATTGAAGTTTTTCTGTCTAGTTGCCTTATTTTTCCTACACAATCTTACACTTCTAAGTTTTTCCTACACTATTTTACTACCCTATGCCTTATACTTATTTTTCAGATAGAAATTGAGAAAGGGATAGAAGATAGAAAATTTTGACAGAAGAGAATTTCGCTGCAGCATCGGACATCCTTCCAGTCTGCTTTCCTTTTCTCTCAAGGATAAAACCCCTGCCTCTCAATAATATATATAAAAAATATATATTTTCCATAACACCGGCATGCCTTATCCACCGGCAGGGCTGAACGCAGCACTTTCGCCAAAAACTCTGTAATAAAACTATTATTTTCCTTTATCTTTAGTCCCTATTACTTTGTCTTTAGTCCCCCCTTTTTTTAGTCCCCCTTTTTTTTCTTTAGTCCCTTTTTTTTTTCTTTAGTCCCTGTTCATGGCGCCATTCTATGGGGCGTTTACCCAACCACCCCCACAGTTCCCCAGAGTTTTCTTGAGTGCGAGCAGCAGGAAATATTAGATAGAAGGATTTATTACGGAGATAAACAGATAGAAAATAAAGGATAGCCTCGAGAGGGCCTGGAACCTATTCCAACGGGCCCCGACTGTCTCTGCCCCAGGGTTTTTATAGAGACGCCAAGGGGTGGAGCAAAAGGCCTCCTCCCCCAGCACAGCCAAGTGCAGACTATCTCAGACACCTGCACTCAGGCTGGTGGTCCTAATCATCCTCTATGTGGACATGCTGGGTAAAGCCACGAGGAACCCGAACGGGCTCCCACAGAAAGGTTTAAGCTTTTCCTAGCAGAAGCTGAGGTGGCTTTACTATGATATTAAAATATAAGAAAATAGACAATGCTAAGGTTAAAATTAAATAAAAAAAAAAAAAGCCAAGTGTGGCAGTACACACAGTAACCCCAGCATAAGAGGGATGAGAGAGTCATGTAGACAGGCAGATGACTTGGGCTAGCTGGCCAGCCAGTCTAAGCAATGTGAGTCGCAAGGTTAGAGAGAGAGAAACAGAGAGAGAGAGACAGAGACAGAGAGAGACTGCCTCAAAAAGTAGGGTGGAAGGCAGAAATACTGTTGGAGCCCACCAAGGTTTCCTATGGTTTTACCCAGCAGGACTGTATAAGAGGATGATTGGGTCATGGGCCTGAGTACCAGGTGTTTGGAAGGGTCTACACTTGGTTGTATCTAGCAGGGGAGGTCTTTTGGCCTCAACCCTTGGCATTGTTATAAAAAGCCCTTTTTAGGCTGGTAGGTTTTGACCCAGGCCCTCCCGAGGCTATCCTGTGTTTCTGTCTTCTCATCGTCTAGGTATCTCTTTCTATCTAGATATTTCCCACCTCTCCCTGCTCAAGAGTACCCTGGCCAAAAAATTAGGGGCTGGTCCCCCAGAAATTACATCCAACACCAACCTCAGGACTCCACATGCATAAACACATGCACACGTGTACATACACACACACAATTTCAATGCAGCACAGTGCTGAGCATGAATAATGGAGTGTGTAAAAGTCTAAAATTCAGGTATTTGGGCCAGTGAGAGGGCCCAGTGGGCAAAGCACTTGCCACAGAAGTCAGACAGCCTGAGTTCAGTCAGCAGAACCCACAGAAAGGTGGAAGGAGGGAACTGACTCCACAGTCGTCCTCTGACCTCCAACATGTGACATGACATGTATGCAAATACACAAGAGTAAATAAGATTTTTTTTAAAAACACAAATATTTGATCACATGTCTCGTTTTGTGGCCCGACCTCAATGTTTTCCCATGGGCGTTAGCGGAGAAGTCTCCTTTAATCATGCGGCCTCCCATCTTTTATTTGAATCCAAATACATTTCACATCCTCACATGTATATGCTGAATAACGTCTAACCAATATGAGTAAAGACAAGGGCCCACATTGTTTAATCTGCAGATGTCAGTTTTCCAATATATCACTGTTATTGCTTTCAAGTTTAGTTAAAAAGCATCTGCAGTGTAATGTCAGTGCTTCCGAGGTACTGAGGCATACTTTGTAGCCCACCACGTGGCTGATCAACGCACCCGTGCACTTATTGACACCATGCATTCCACACTGGTTAAGGCTGCTCTCACATGTTTTCTGTTGCTGAGACACAAAGCAACATGGAGGAGAGGATTGATTTGGCCTGTGGTTCCAGGTCACAGTTTGTCACTGGGGAAGTCAAGGCCAGAACTTGAAAGCTGGCCTGCGTGCTCTTCCATACGGCATTACTCTAACTAGAGAAGAGTGGTAGTTTGAATGATTTGCCTCCCATAAACTCACAGAGAGTGGCACTATTAGTAGGTGGGGCCTTGTTGGAGGAGGCTGGATGACACACACCTTTAATCCAGACCTTGAGGCTGGAGGGCACACCTTTAATCTGTGCCACACCTTCTGTTGGAAGTGTGTCACTGTGGGGACTTTGAGGTCTTTTCCTCAAGCTTCACTCAGTGTGACAGTCAGTCAACTTCCTGTTGCCTGCAAGATGTATCGCTGTCAGCTCCAGCACCACCTCTGCCCACATGCTGCCTTGCTCCCTCCATGACAATAATTGACTGAACCTCTGAAACTGTAGGAGAGCCCCATCAATTAAATGTTGTCTTTAGAAGAGTTGCCATGGTCATGGTGTCTCTTCACAGCAATAAAAATCCAAACTAAGGAAGTCCCTCATAGCCAAGGAAGAATGAACCAGTCTGATCTGTGCAATTTCTCAGTTGAGGTTTTCCTCTCAGGTGATTGTAGGCTATCCTAAGTTGCCAAAGCTGAGAAGGACAGGTGGGTGTTGTATAAATATCACTGAGACCTTGGTGGGTGATAATGTCCTGAGATTAAACACCCACAGTGAATTGTTTGCTTTTCATTTGCTACTTATAGCAATACTGGAGAAAATAAATTAAAATCTCCATGATTGCAAACCATTGGATTTACATCTGCAAACTTCCAGTTTTCCTTGTTAACCCCTCTGCTTCTATCCCTACATCTCTCCTTTCCTGCCTTCTCTTTAAATCACCTGAAGATTTTTCAGAATTCCATTTTAGGCTTTTGTGGTGGAATATATTTATAATCCCAGCACTCAGGAGGCTGAAACAAGAGAATCTCTAGTTCAAGGGCAGACTAAGTTACATAGTAAGTTTGAGGCCAGAATGCTCCATAGTGAGACCACATCTCAAAACAAGAATAACAACAATAGTAATGATACTACTAATTACAATTTATTCGTTATTTTGTGTACTTTATATTACCTTTATCATGGTTACCCTAAGGATTCACCATGTACAATCTTAAATTATAAGTAGAGTTACCATTGTAATGCCTTACATGAGACATGAATGCCTGATGCATGTATGTCTAGCTTCTCTCCAATTTTTATATAGTAGCTGCCTCTGAGATCAGTCTTTCCATATTTTATTTGTGTATAGACTTAACCAGTTAGACATGATAAGACTTTTGAATCCTTTTGGGGTGTTCTCCGGATACTCTAAGATAGTTTTAATAGAAAGTTAAAGACTTGATAATTCAATAATCACAACGTTTTTATTTAAAATTTTTTCAGAAAATTTATTTTGATCATGTTTTCCCTCCAAGATCCTTCCCACCTCTATTCTCATCCAACTTCTCTCTCTCTTCCTCTCTTCCCTCTCAAAAAAAAAAAATCAGAACTGCTGTGGGATGGTCCGTATGTCAAATGTGTTTCTCTGATTGGTCAATAAATAAAACATTGATTGGCCAGTGGCCAGGCAGGAAGCATAGGCAGGACTAACAGAGAGGAGAATTGAGAGAACAGGAAGGTGGGAGGAGTCACTGCCAGCCGTGGCCATGACAAGCAGCATGTGAAGATGCCGGTACGCCATGAGCCATGTGGCGCCATGTGGCAAGGTATAGATTTATGGAAATGGATTAATTTAAGCTATAAGAACAGTTAGCAAGAAGCCTGCCACGGCCATACAGTTTGTAAGCAAATAAAATCTGTGTTTACTTGGTTGGGTCTGAGCGGCTGTGGGACTGGTGGGTAACAGAGATTTGTCCTGACTGTGGGCAAGGCAGGAAAACTCTAGCTACACAGAACAAACAAAAAAAAATCAGTAAATCAAAAAATGCCAAAACAAAATTTAAAAAAACAAACAAACAAACATGGAGTTCATTTTGCGCTGGCCAAGTGACTACTCCTGGGCATAAGGCCTGTCCTGGAATGTGGTTGATACATCCAGTGACGCCCTACTGGAGAAAACTGATTTTTCCTTTCCCAGCAGGTATCAATTGCAAATAGCTCATTGGTTAGGGGTGGGACTTTATGTTCACTCCCTTCTCAGTGCTGGGATTCTGTCTGGTTTGAGCACGCTGCCACAGTCTCTGTGAGTTCCTGTGTGCATCAGTCCTGCAGCGTCTAGAAGTCACTGTCTCCTTGGAGTCATCCACCACCTCTGGCTCTGAACACCTTTCTGCCTCCTTTTCACTGGACTCCTGAGTCTTGAAGGGAGGGCTTTGATGAAGACATCCCATTTAAGACTGAGTGCTCCAAAGTTTCTCACTCTCTGCACATTGCCCAGTTGTGGGTCTCTGTAAGGGTGGTTGTCTGTGCTTCACCCCTGAAGTATCGCCCCTAGTAGGCAGCAGGTAACTGCTAAGTACCTGCCCCCACCCTGGGCGTGGCCAAGACAGGGACCCCTTAAGAACTGAAATGCATATGTGCTCACTCTCTTGGCTACCTTGTGATCCTTGATGCTGGATGCTGGACTGCAGACCAAGTCAGAGTTCTCCAGAGAACTGCGTTGGACTGCACCTCACCTCTCCTGGATCCTGTAACAGACCCTTTTGCTTGCTGTAAGTTGATGCAAAATAAACGTCTTTTGACTATCAGATAAACTACATGTAATTCACTCATTAATTGCCACTATAGGTCTCTCTGTTAATTCCCCTCTACTGTAAGAAGCTTCTCTATGAGGGTTGAGTGATGCACTGATCTATGGATATAGCAGTATGTTTGTTGCTAAGTTCCTTTAGCACAATAATAATAGCAGGCTTTCCCCTAGGTCTGTGACCTATCCAAGCTCAGGTTCTTGGCCACTTTAGCAATGTCGTGTATAGGTTCCATCTCATGGAGTGGGCCTTAAAAGTGGTCGGTTACATACATAGCGTCTCTGCCACTGTTGTACCAGTATGTCTTGGAGGAGGTCTCTGTCGTGGGTCACTGGGTTTGTAGCTGGGTGAAATTGATGATTACCTTTCTCCTCCAGAAGCACGTAGATTACCTTCCAGCACCATGGCTACTAGTCAGTGGAGGTGAAGTTTCTAGTTAGGCACCAGCTCGACTTCCCCATGTCCAGTGACATAAGTAATTATTCTCCTCAGCAATAGGGCCTTATGGTCAGGTTGTGGAGAGAAACAAATAGCCATGACAATAGCCTGGATGTTTGGAGGATTCCATTGGATCCACTTAGCCAACAACTCAACCACATGTAACCCATTCCTGGTACTGGAAGTTTTACTTGGGGGCATAACATCTCTAGCTGGGGAATTCTCTCTCCAATTATATGGCAACTCCATTTAAATTCCTTTCATATGTGTATATATTTTAGGAAGTTTCTACAGTAGTAGGCTTCCATATGGTTTTTCTGTCCCTCCCCATCTTTACCCTGCTCTCCCCTCCCCTGTTGTTTTTCTTTGGTCTTTTGGGGGGGGGCACTACCCAGCTCCCAAATAAAACACACACATAGGCTTATTCTTACTTATAAATGCCTGGCCTTAGCTTGACTTATTTCTTGCCAGCTTTGCTTAACATTAAATTATCCTGTCTACCTTTTGCCTCTGGGCTTTTCTCCTTCTCTTACTTCTGTAAATCTTACTCTTAGTCCATAGCTTGCTGTGAAGCTGGGTGGCTGACTCCTGATGTCTTCCTCCTTCTCTGGCTATTTCCCTTATTCTCCCAAATTTCTCCTTCTATATATTCTCTCTGCTTGCCAGCCCCACCTATCCTTTCTCCTGCTTTGCTATTGGCTGTTCAGCTCTTTATTAGACCATCAGGTGTTTTAGACAGGCACAGTAACATAGCTTCACAGAGTTAAACAGATGCAGCATAAACAAAAGTAACATATCTAAAAATAATGCTCTACAACATTTCTGCTTTGTGCAGGTTCCATCAGGGATTCCTGCATGAGTGTGCTGGGCAAATGTAGAGAGAGAGGCACTTTAGTGTTTGCCTTCTTCAGCTTGGAATAGGCTCTTTACAGTTGCTTTTGACTGATCTGCAAGAACACATCTATCCATCCATTAGTGCTGACAAGGAGACACAATGACTAAGGAGCAGCACCAACTGATGGTTTTAACAAGACTTAGCCATGTTCCCCACACCATAGCAATGGTATAAGACATTCACATGATGCTTAATGGGATCCACAATGAAGTAAGAGAATGTCTGTTTATGCTCTTTAGCTGAAGGGTAGCACACACCAGCAGAGTTGTAGGATTTCATTTTAAAGACAGAAGAGGTAATTTGCATTTCCTTGGTTCGAGGATGTTTCCGAGCATTCACCTGATCCTTACAGATCAGCATTACTGTCTCCAGATATGGCTTAAGCATATCTTCATACTGACAAAGGGACCCTCCCATGCAGAGGTGCTTAAAGAGACAGAACAAGAACTCTTCCCTTTCCAGTGGGCTCAGGACTTCATATTTTTCAGAGTCTTCTGTGAGCAAAACCTAATGTGGTTCACTGTCCAGAAGAATCTGAGAGTAACTGCAAATTTGGAATAACGTTAAGGTCTTTGAAAAAAAAAAAAAGCCATGATGAAATCATCCTTCTGGTAGGGCTGGAACATCTAGACAAAGGTGAATGCCTGTGCATGGATTCTGCCCAGTATGGCCTATTGGAAGAACTGGCTGGTGATCTCCTGGATGCTCAGGGATGAGAAGGTTCTCTGAGGTAAGAATCTGAAGTAGAAGCCACCTAGATAGCCTGGCCAGCCACCCAGCTACACAGCAAGCCATGGAGTAAGAGTAAGATTTACAGGAGTAAGAGAATGGGAAAAGCCCAGAGGCAAAAGGTGCATGGGATAATTTAAAGTTAAAGAAAGCTGGCAAGCAACAAGTCAAGCTAAGACCAGATGTTTATAAGTAAGAATAGGCCTCCGTGTGTGATTTATTTGGGAGCTGGATGGTGCCCTCCCCAATAGACCAAAGAACAACAACATTTTGGCATACCAATGAGGTGCTTGAATTTCCATACTGCCTGAGAAAGCTGAAAGAAGGGGTGGGGGTGGAGGAGATATAGCTCCTTTAAGAATTTCAGCCAGATAGTTTCTGCCCATTAGTGAGGCCTTAGGCAGCTAGTATGTTAAGTAGGAACAAAAAACAAAACAAACAAACAAACAAAAAAAAAAACTAAGTAAAAAGTGCAAGCATATGCATTCTGGAGCTCTAGGAAGGATGAATGCAGTTTCTGGTCATGAACCTCCTACCAGGCCATGAGTTTCATGCTTGGCTTTCATGACCTGAGAAGCAGGAAGAGCCAGCTAAGAGCCACATGCGGAGGATCCAGGTGTAATTTAGCAGTTTTTTTGTTTTTACTTTTTTAATTTTTTTCTGTCCTTAATTCTTTTTATTTATGGGTACTAAACTGTGAATTTCACATCATTTCCATGTGTCATGAAACATTCCTGATTTTTTTAAAATAATCATTTTAAAAAATGTGAAACTGTTGTGCCCAGATCGTGACCCCCAGAGAGACCACCAAAGACGAGCATGCCGGAATGCAAAAGCAAGGTTTAATTCTGGATATCCAAAAGCAATACAAGCCTAGGCAGGGACTTCGTCCAATACATCCAACACAGTGGAGGCTGGAGGAAGTGCCCGCCTGTCCGCAAGCTCAGTTTTTAAAGGGAAAAATCACAAGGTTACATCATTTAGGGGTGGTAGCACGGCTACAGTTCTGATTGGCTCACTTCTAGGGGCTTTCTAGAAATCATGGCTTAATCTTACTTCTAAGGGAGTGGTTGCCTGCCATCATTTCTCATGGGCTGCCCTCAGGTGGGGGCATTTTTATGGTCAGTTATCCTGGAAACCAGGGAGTGGACATTCCATAGTCCGGCAGGCATTACATCATGACTATCTTGTGACTCTGTACTTTTACATTTCCTGGTTTCTGGAATCTGAAATGACTGGTTTCAGTAACTAATGGCCTATTCCCAAAAGAAGAAATCTTAGGCCTTAATTTTAGGGTGAAAGCATTTTGGTCTTATTTCTAAGATGGCTCATTTTGGTCTCACAAAACCATTCTTAGCACCCAGGCTATATGAAGTTATCAGTTTAAAGGTTTGTTTGTATGGTCAAAAAAGGCTGAATATACACAATAAAAGAGGTCCAGAAGGAAAAAAACCTCTAAACAGGTTACAATGTGCATGGGCTTAAGAAAAGAAAGAGGGTATAGTCATAGAAAAAAATGAAGAGTTTATAAAATAAAGTCTTTAAAGAGAGAGTAAAAGAAAAAAGCCATGTAAGACATGAAATACACAAGGAGTCTGGATCCTGTATAGTATTGTGTTCATTTTGAATTTTTTGAATGCTGAAGAGCAAAAGACAGCTGCTAGGACACATGGGATTGTGAACAAGACTACAAAATTGAACCAACCTAGATAATTTAGGGCTATCTTAACTTTAAAAAAGAAGTCAAAATATATAATTGTCAAATGAAAATCAAGAATGCTTTGGAGTTTTATTCCCACAGGAGATGAGAGGCTGTGGATTTCTTCAGGGTTAATATGGATCAGGTTTGATCAGGAAAGACCTCCTGAAACTTGACAAGTAATGTTTATCAGCAAAGGTTCCTGCTGGTCTCCCCAGCACTTGGTCATTATCTGAAAATTTTCTCTCTGGAACCCTAAAGTTGCTTTGTCCACAGACAGCAGGAAGCAGTTTGGATAAAACTATGTCCACATTCCCAAGAGTTGGGGGGTGTGGTTGGCTTCTGGTTATTTGGTGTGTTATGGATATTTGTTATCATTTATGGGAATATAGTATATTGATACAAATTTAAAGTTATTTGTTACACTGTGTATATGTTTCTTTTCTTGTTTAAAGGATTTTTGTATATTGATAAAAATTTAAGGTTACTTTTGTTACAACATGTGTTTCTATTTTTGTTTAAGCTATTATACCTATGAAGTTCATTTAAAAATGTAATATAAAGTTCTAGTTTTTGAAAGCTATTATTATAAATAATAAACACATATTATTATAAATAATCAAGAAACATAGGTCAGTAGTTGTCCACGGGCTACAAGAATATGAAATAGAGGAGTCCAGCTATACATAATAAGCTATAACTTGATTGACTAAGGAGTCCTTCAAAAGAAAGCCATTTATCACTGAATACTTGGTGTTATTCAGCTTTGTAATATTCAACTGTTTCTTGCTATGAATTTCTTGTGTTCATAATTCCCCAAGAACAGTGTGTGTGAACCTCCACAGGCATATACGCTCAAAGTACTTGGATAAGGTCATATAGGCAGGGCCTTCTGCTTCTGGGCTCCCTGCTCCCTTTTCAGCATTTGAATTTGGTATCTGCATTCTGCAAATATTCCCCTTTAGCTACATCCAAAGGTAGGGCCAGCTCCAAACAAAGCATCCAAGGCCCCTGAACTAAGGTAAAACATGCTTTCAGAGGCAACCTGGCTCCCAGGCCAAGTGCCTGGCTCCTAGGTGCATAGCTTTGCTTCTTGTGCAAATCAAGTTCAGATTTCCCCCCTCTTCTCAATGCCCCAGAGCAACTTCTTAGAACAAAAAGTTTTCTTCTCACCAGGTGCTTCAAGTTGTGATGCATATTGACTGGCCGTCAGGACTCCTCCCCTGCCCTGTCAGAAAAAACGGCAGCATAGGAAAATAGAGTCAGTTTTATTTTAGTGACTTATAGATTTCTTTACCCCATCACCTGTGAGTTTGTAGTTTGAGCACATTTATGATAGATTCATAATGTTTTCACCTAACCACAGATGAGGAAATATTTCTAGCACATAAATTCCTTTTCTGATTTATTCCAGCTCCTATCTAACTCTACCTTTATTCACTTCCCCTTTGGGTTGCAAATGAAGTTAACCAGGAAGCTTCTGGTGGGAACCTTGTAATTCTTGTATTGTAAACATGAAGGTTCTTGCTGGTTTTGGAGAGATATAGACTCTCCCCAAGAGAACCAAACAGAATCATGGTGGCGGACGAATAAACAAGTATGATGAAAGAGCTCCATGTATCTAGATTCATTCCCTGCCATTAGCAGTGTCTCTCCTGGGGCCCTGGAAGGAAATTAAGAGGCTAGACCTTAATATTCCGATATGTAGTTAGTCATTTATAACAATCAAATTTGTAGATATGTTAGGTATGTTTTCTAGGTTAAATAGATATATTTTAGATAGCCGGTCTTCAAGTACTTCAAAGACCTATAGAATATGGCATTTAAAATGTTTTGTTTTTAAAGTTTTTTAATGACAATGAGACACATCTGTTTCTGGCAGCACCAGTTTACTTCAGAGAAAATGATGGGCATTGAAGAAACTCCTTATGGAGTTTGCTTTCATTGTGGCAAGGTTAGCCACTGGACAAAGAAACTGTTCTTGCTTTTGACTGCTGACAATATGTTGTGCAGACTGGACATGCAGGACACACAAGAAAAAGACTGTTGAACATTGCCAAAACAAGGCAAGACTGTCCTTCAAAATTCCTGCTTCATAGAAGAGTCTGTCAGATATTTTGCAGGACACAGAGAAAAGCGACTGATGAACTTTGCCAAAACAAAGCAAGACAGTCTTTCAAAATTCCTGCTGCATTGAAAAGTCTTCCTGGCCAGGCAGTGCTGGTACACACCTTTAATCCCAGCACTCAGGAGGCAGAGCCAGGAGGATCTCTGTGAGTTGGAGGCCAGCCTGGGCTACCAAGTGAGTTCCAGGACAGGCACCAAAACAACACAGAGAAACCCTGTCTCAAAAAAAAAAAAGAAAAAAGAAGAAAGAAAAAGAAAAGTCTGCCTGATACTATGGGCTGAAGATGAATGCCCCACTGTTACAGAAGAACTTTGGGTGACTGTCCATGAAGTCAGATGTCTCTTGTCATTTATAGAGTTTTGGAAGTTGCTTTCAATGCACTTCCTGTTTACTCAGATAATATTATATCCTTCTAGGATCTTTGATGGAACTGAAGACTAGATATTTATAATTTTAATTAGTTAGGATAAAAGGTAAATTAGATATAAAACTTTAGATTCACCAAGATAAGATAGAGAACTAAATGTTTTCTCTAATTTTATCAAATACTAATAGACTAAATATTGTAACTGTAATTCTTGCTTGCTAACTGTTTTGTTGTATGTAATTTGACTATGTTAAAGTTAAAACCTTCCTTTTTGATTAGAAATGCTATGGGATGCCTTTTTGTATGCTATCAATATGTTTTATTACCATTGGTTAATAAAGAAGCTGCTTTGGCCTATAGCAAGGCAGGATATAGCCAGGTGGGAAATCCAAGCAGAGATACAGGGAGAAGAGGACAGAGTCAGAAAGATGCCAATAAGCCTCCCAAGAAGCAAAATGTGAAAGTACCAGTAAGGCACCAGCCACGTGGCGATACATAGATTAATAGAAATGGGTTAATTTAAGATATAAGAGCTAGCTAATAATAAGCCTGAGCCCTAGGCCAAACAGTTTGTAATTAATATTAAGCCTCTGAATGGTTACTTTATAGGCTGCTGCAGGACCAAGTGGGACAGAGAAAAGGCTCTGGCTACATTCTCCTTTCCATTTAATCCTCCCAGCTATACCACAGCTTGTCAGTGTTCAGTGGAATACACAGAAAACACTGATAAGGCCCTGACCATTCCTGAAAAGTATCACTCGAGCTAAGCATTTATGCCTAAGTTGTCTTATTAGAATCCAAAGACTTGGCTCTACCAGAGACATGCCAGCCACCAGAAGTCCAGGTAAGCTACCCACCTGCAGACCTTCTCCACTCTCTTGGTGGCACCCCTGTCCCCAGTCCCTACCCCCTCCACATCACCATGTCCCAGCCCCAACTCAGGCAGAGACACCTTGCATGAGGCTGTGCAGGCTGCCAAAAGTCCAAGCAGGTGATCTACCTGAGGACCTCTCCCACTCCCTCAGTGTCCCCCACCCTTTCCCTAGTCCACCCCCTCCCTATTGCAGTGTCCCATCCCCCAACTCAGATAGAGAACCCCTGCTTGACCAGAGGTCATTCCAGCCTCCAGACAGAACTCCAGGTAGGCCACCTGCCCATGGACCTGTCCAACTTTCTCACTCTCTTGGTGCCCACCTACCCTATCCCCAGTCACCCTATCACCAACAGAATACAAGAGCTGGAAGAGAGAATCTAAGGAATTGAAAATACAACAGAAGAAATAGATACATTGGTCAAAGAAAATGTTAATCTAAAAAATTCCTTAAACAAAACCTCCAGGAAGTCTGGGACACTATCAAATGACCAAACCTAAGAATAATAGGACTAGAAGAAGAAGAAGAATCCCAGCTCAAAGACCCAGAAAGACATTTCAACAAAATCATAGAAGAAAATGTCCCTAACCTAAAGAAGGAGATTCCTATAAAGGTAAAAGATGCATATAGAACACCAAAAAGGTTGGACCAGAAAAGAAAGCCCCCTCACTACATAATAATCAAAACATAGAACAATCAGACTGCAACCCACAGAACCAGGGAGGCTATATAGCGGAGGGGGGGGGGACCCTAGGATGACTGTGGCTTATAATAAGTTTTGGTTTTACTCAATTACTGGGCAAGCCTCAGTGAAACATTTCACTATTAGGATAAGAATTTATACTGTATCAAGCTGATAATAGAAAAATTAATTAAGTAATTAATTAAAAAAATCAAAACATTAAACACAGAACAAAGAAAGAATATTAAAAGCTGCAAGGGGAAAGGTCAAGTAACATATAAAGGAAGATACTAGAATTACATTCCTTTTTTTGTTGTTCTCTTTCTTTATTCTTCTCTCATATAATACATCCCAATCTTAGCCTCCCCTTGCTCCCCTCCTCCCAGTAACCACACCTCCCCTCTCTCCCAGATCCACTGCTCCTCCATTTCCCTTCAGAAAAGAGTAGGCCTCCCAGGAATATCAACCAAACACAGTGTAACAAGATGCAATAAGACTAGGCACAATCCCTCACATCAAGGCTGAGCAAGGTGACCTAGTAGGAGGAAAAGGGTCTGAAGAGAAGGAAAAAGAGTGAGAGATACCCAAAACCACAAACTAAACAACCACAACATGTATACAGAGGGAGGGCCTGGTACAGACCCATACAGGCCCATGGTTGCAACAGCCCTGCTCAGTTGATGTTTGTGGGCCATGTTCTCCTGGTGTCCTCAATCTCTCTGGCTCCCATGATCCTTGCCCCCACTCTTCTGCAGGGTTCCCTGAGCTCTGCCTAATGTTTAGCTATCGGTCTCTCTATCTGCTCCCATCAGCTGCTGGAGGAAGCCTTTCTGAAAACAACTGGGCCTGGCACTAATCTATGAGTAAAGCAGAATTGCATTGGGAATCATTTCATTTCATTGCCTTTTTTTCCTTTTGTGTCAATTGGGTTTGGTTCTACCCTAGGGTCTCCAGGCAGTGTCTAGCATGGGCTTCTTCTCATGGCTTGAACCTCAAGTTAGACCAGTCATTGGTTGGTCACTTTCATAAGCTCTGAGCTACCATTGCCCCAGCACATCATGCAGGCAGTATGCATGGTATGGGTTGTAGATTTTTGTGGCTGAGTAGGTGTCCCAGTCCCACCACTGGGATATTGGCCTGGTTATAGAAGATGGCCAGTTCAGGCTCCATATCCCCTGTTACTAGGAGTCCTTGCTAGCATTAACCTCATAGGTTTCAGGAAGTTTCCACTGCTCTGTGTTTCCACATCACCCCCTAAATTTCAACCTATTCCAGTCATCTCTCCCAGTACTCTCTCACTCCATCCTCTCTCCCCAATCTAATCCCTCCTGTTCCCATTCTCAACTACCCCAAGTCCACTCTCAATATCTATTCTATTTTTCCTTCCCAGGGAGATCCAAACATCCTTCCCTAGACCTCTCCTCTTTATCTAACTTCTTTGGGTCTGTGGATTATAGTTTGATTATCCTTTACTTAACAACTAGTATCCACTTATTAGTGAGTATATACCATGTTTACCTTTCTTTGTCTGGGTTACTTCACTCAGGGTGATTTTTCCTAGTTCTATCCATTTGCCTGAAAATTTCATGATGTCATTTTTGTAACAACTGAGTAATACTCCATTGTGTAAATATGTCACATTTTCTTTATTCTTCAGTTGAGGATCATCTAGGTTGTTTCCAGTTTCTGGCTATTATGAATAAAGCTGCTATGAATATAGTGAGTGAGTATCCTTGTGGTATGATTGAGCATTCTTTGGGTATATGCCCAAGAGTGGCATAGCTGGGTCTTGAGTTAGATCATCTACCAAATTTCTACATAACCACCATATTGATTTCCATAGTGGCAGTACAAGTTTACACTCCTATCAGCAATGGAGGAGTGTTCCCCTTGCTCCACATCCTTTCCAGTATGAGCTGTCATTTATGTTACGGATCTCAGCCATTCTGACAGGTATAAGATGGAATCTCAAAGTCATTTTGATTTGTACTTCCCTGATGGCTAAGAATGTTGAACATTTCTTTAAGTGATTCTCAGCCATTTGAGATTCCTATGTTGAGAATGCTCTGTTTAGATCTGTATCCCACTTTTTGTTTTTCTCATGTCTAGTTTCCTGAGCTCTTTATATATTTTGGAAATCAGTTCTCTGTCTAATGTGGAGTTAGTGAAAATATTTCCCCATTCTGTAAGCTGTTTTGCCCATTGACAGTGTCCTTTGCCTTACAGAAGCTTTTCAGTTTCATGAGGTCCCATTTATTAATTGTTGATCTTAGTGTCTGTGATACTGGTGTTCTATTAAGGAAGTTGTCTCCCGTGCTGACGAATTCAAGTCTATTTCCCACTTTCTCTTCTATCAGATTTCAGCGTATCTGGTTTTATGTTGAGGTCTTTGATCCACTTGGTCTTGAGTCTTATTCAGGGTGATAAATATGGATCTATTTTCATTCTTCTACATTCATCCATCCAGTTTGACTAGCACTATTTGTTGAAGATTCTGTCTTTTTTTCCATTGTGTCTTTCTGGCTTCTTTATAAAAAAAAATCAGGTGTCCATAGGTATATGGACTTACAATGTCTGAGTCTTCAATTCAATTCTATTGATCAACCTGTCTGTTTTTATACCAATACCATGCAGTTTTTATTACTATAGCTCTGTAGTATATCTTGAAATAAGAAATGGTGATACTTCTGTAAGTTCTTTTATTTTACAGGATTCTTTTAGCTATTCTGGGTCTTTTATTTTTCCATATGAAGTCGGGTATTTTTCTTTTGAGGTCTGTAAAGAATTATGTTGGAATTTTAATGGGGATTGCATTGAATCTGTAGTTTGCTTTTGGTAGGATGGCCATTTTTACTATGTTTATCCTACTGATCCATGAGCATGTGAGATCTTTTCATCTTCTGAGATGATCTTCACTTTCTTTATTCAAAGATGTGCAGTTTTTATCATACAAGTCTTTTCAGTTGCTTAAAATTACCCCAAGATATTTTCTATTATTTGAGGCTGTTGTGAAGGAAGAGGGAGCCCATTCCCAACACTGTCTGAATGACCAGGGACAAGAGGCTGGATAACTCAGAGACCTAGTTTAGAAAATAACAATCAATAAAGGGATTCCTAATGATATTCTGTTATACTCATAGGTCAGTGCCTAGCCCAATTGTCATCAGAGAGGACTCTGCTGGCAGCTGATGGAAGCAGATGCAGAGATCCACAGCCAAACATTAGGAGGAGAAAGAGATCAAGCTCCAGATCTCCATCAGATCCCTTGGAGCTCAGGAAACCTGGGGAAGTGGGGGAGGAATTGTAGCAGCTAGAGTGGTCAAGGACACCAGGAGAACAAGGCTCACAGACACCAACTAAGCAGGGTTCATAGGGACTAAATCAGCAACCACGGAGTCTGCATGGGTCTGCACCAGGTTCTCTGCATATATGTTATGGTTGTTAGCTTGATATTTTTGTGGGATTCCTAACAGTAGGAGCAGGGTTGTCCCTGACTCTTTTGCTCTTGGGACCCTTTTCCTCCTACTGGGTTGACTGGACCAGACTTGATATGAGGGTTTGTGACTAGTCTTATTGTATCTTGTTATGCTGTATTCAGTTGATATCTCTGGGAGGCCTGCTCTTTTCTGAAGGGAAATGGAGGAGCAGTGGACCTGGGGGAGAGGGGAAGCAGGGAGGGTGGGAGGAAGGGAGGGAAGGGAAACTGTAATCAGGATCAATTAAAAACAAAAAACAATAATAAAAAAGAATCCAAAGCTTAATTTCCTCCCTTGTGTTAGAAAACAACCTCTGAACATAGTAATAAGCAATTCCAAAGTAAACCCACTCCAGCATTGTGCACTGTAGTTGCTTTAGACATGAAGTAATATTCTAGTCTGGAACTCATGCTAAAACTAAAGAATAATTCTAAAGGACAAATTTGTAAGTAATGAAGGCATACAGTAGATGCCACTGAAGATTAATGTGAAAATTACGTGCATTCAGGAAAATTACAGAGAACTCATGTGAGAATGTGAATCTTCTAAGGAAAGCTGGCAGCCTTTAGCTATGAGAGCTCGCCTAACTTCAGTGACCAGCCTGCTCACAAAATCACTGAACGCCCAGTACCACCTCCCACTGCGGTGCAAGGTACTGCAGTAGTCAGAGTCAGAGCCCCTACCAGCATCTCGGTTTGTCCTGGAGGCGATTACTCCTTCCCTTGAACACACCCTAACAACGGGACAATAAAGAGGAAAGGACAGCGTAGGGTGTGAGCAGCTAAAGGGACCCAAAGAGGAAAGCTTGGTGTTGACACAATGAAGTGCTGGCTCCGGAGACCACCTACTTCCGTCTGGATTTGATGGAACAGACTTGAACACTGTGAAAGTTTCCGAAACTCAGTGATCCAGGGTCTAATCAACACAGCACAATTAGATAACTCACTTTCTGTTTCTGTTTTTGAAAATTCAGGTAATTATCTGAGCTGACCAATATAATAGCCAAGTAAGGAACGTGGTCTAATAGTGTCTATTTGAACACATTATTTCCCTCCCTTTCATAAACACTTGTGAATGGACATTACAGAGACCTGGATGGCTCAGCTGATAAAGGTCCTGGTCATGCAAGTCTAACAACTTGAGTTCAATCCCAGAGCCCATGTTTAAAAAAACAGACAGTGTAGTGCCTACCACAGCAAGGTGGGAAACAAGATCCACTTCTTGAAAGCTGTCTTCTAACACATGTTCACACTCAAAGCATAAATAAACAATTTCAAAAGAGGATGGAGGAGCCGGGCAGAGTGGAGTAAACCTTTAATCCCAGCACCCAGCACATATCCCAAGCAGGCAAATCTACATGAGTTCCAGACCAGCCTGTCAACATGACAAATCTCAGGTCAACAACAGGTACAAGACCCTACTCAAAAAACAACAACAACAAAACAAACAAACAAACCCCAAACCTTTGGGGCTGGAGATATTAATTAAAAACTCAGCAGTTAAGAGCACTTAGTGCTTTTGCTGGGGACCAGGGTCTGGATCCCGGCACATACATGTAACCAAGGCACTTCACACATGTGGCACACAGACATACATGCAAGAAAAATGTGCACACGTGCACACAAAGTAAAAATCTTTTAAATTTTTTAAAGAAAATCTAATGGGCTGGGGCGTGGCTCAAGGGTAAAGCATAAAACACTTTCCACTTCTCAATCCTCAGGAACCAGATTAAAGCCAGACATGGAAGCACACATCTGTGATCTTAGTGCTCAGACAACAGGATTGGAGGCAGAGACAGTCTGGGAATCCCAGAAGCCCCCAGGCCAGCTAGTCCTGTATCCACAGCAATAAACAGTAAGAGACTTTGTCTCCAACAAAGTAGAAAATAAGGCCTGCCATTAGGAGTTATTCTAGGTCTTCCATGAGTGCCATGGAAGGTGTGCCCACACACACACACACCATACACACAACCAAAATAAATATTTTAAGCTGGGCAGTGGTGGCACATGCCTTTAATCCCAGTACTTGGGAGGCAGAGCCAGGTGGATCTCTGTGAGTTCGAGGCCAGCCTAGGCTACAGAGTGAGATCCAGGACAGGCACCAAAACTACACAGAGAAACCCTGTCTTGAAAAACCAAATTAAATAAATAAATAATTTTTTTTTTTTTTTTAATAAATAAATTTTTAATGGGAGACTTTAGGCCTGAAATGTAGCTCAGTGGTAGAGTATTTTTTCTAGCATGCACAAGGCCCTGAGTTTGATCTACAAGACTGCAATAATAATGATAATAGTAGTAATGGTGGTAGTAGTAGTAGTAATAATAATAATAATAAATATAGTTAATTAAATAAAAGAAAAACAATGTTCAAGATATTCAAGCAAACAAAACTAGCTAAATTTAACTGTGTAGTTCCTTTTTTTTTCACTCTTCACTCTTTTGGCTCTTTGTTCTTTGGAGGGCCCACCACCCAGCTCCCAAATAATCACATGGAGGCTTATTCTTAATTATAAAAGCCCAGCCTTAGCTTGGCTTATTTTTGGACAGCTTTTCTTAAATTATCCCTGTCTACCTTTTGCCTCTGGGCTTTTTCCTTTTCTTACTTCTGTTTATCTTATTTTTACTCTTACTCCATGGCTGGCTGTGTGGCTGGGTGGCTGGCCCCTAGCATCCTCTTCCTTCCTTCTTGTTTTACTTCCCAGATTTCTCCATCCATGTATTCTCTCCACCTGCCAGCCACACTTATCCTTTCTCCTGCCTTGCTTTTTATTAGACCATCGGGTGTTTTAGACAGGCACAGTAACACAGCTTCACAGAGTTAAACAAATGCAACATAAAAGAATACAACACATCTTTGCATTTACTTTTTTTTTTTTTTTTTTTTTTTTTTTTGGTTTTTTTGAGACAGGGTTTGTCTGTGTAGTTTTGGTGCCTGTCCTGGATCTTGCTCTGTAGCACAGGCTGGCCTCAAACTCCCTGAGATCCACCTGGCTCTGCCTCCTGAGTTCTTAGATTAAAGGCATGCGCCACCACCGCCCAGCTTATATCTACATTTTTAAAAATTAGGTAACTACAGTCATATAACTTGGGACTTTCTAATCAAGCCAATTGTATAATTGCTACCAGCCTAGTGTAATCTTTGCTTTATCTCTGTCTGTGACATTCCTATGTTGGAGAAACTGATCTATTTCTGGTTTGGAGTCCTCCAATACATAAATCATTATTTGCTCAAATAAACTTTGGGAAGTTAATCTTTATTGTTCCTCTCTTTATCTTTTAAACACATTGTAAAAGAGTTTAAGTTAAAAACACTTTAAATATTTCTTTTTAAATTTCCCTGAAATGACTGGGTATTGTGCACACATAATCCCAGCATTTCAGTGGCTGAGGCAGGGGGATTACCACAAACTCAAGGCCAGTCTGGGCTACATTTAGCAAGACTTTATCTCAAAATACATCAGGAGCTAGAGATATGGCTAAGGGGTTGAGAGTGCTTACGTGGAACCTGAGGACCTGAGTTCAGAACCCAGCCCTCATGTAACAGTCTAGGTATGATCCTGAACAAACCTGAGACCACAGGACTGTAGAGGATGGACACAACAGAATCAAGGAGGCTTGCCGGCTACCAACCTTGCCGAAAATCAAGCTCCACTCTTAGGGTGAGACTTTGCCTCACAGGAAGAAAGTGCATAATACACGTGAAGACTGACCTTTGGTTAAAAAAAAAAAAGCACACACATACATGCAACAGCTTTATTCATACACAGCAATGAAGACAAAGGAATTTTAAATCATGAGTACTTGAGTTCAGATTGGATTAAATTAAAGCTAAAAACGCATTAGGTAAAGGATTCTGAAGGAAAACTGAAAGTGCTGAAACACTGGACTCTGAGAAGGCAGTGTCTGGGACAACCACCCTTAGAGAGGGAAGGAGGAAGGTGAGGAAGGCTTGGCCCCTGTGTAGTTCAGCTTACTTACTGGGAGAGAGAGGGGCTCCCTCCTGATGTTTAAATTTTGTATTCTTCACATATGTATTAGCACCAGGTTTTATTAGCTATGTTCTGGGTATTGGTTTATGGGGACCAATATTTGTTTTAGAGAGCTGTATTTGTTAGCTTATGGCATGAATGATGTTTGCCCGAAAGGTTGAAGTCCCTCATCGGTCCTGTGATCGGTGACTTCATTGATCCTGTCATTACTAACGCAGCCAATTGAAGATAAAAGTTTGAGTCATCCAGGACAAGAATTTGCAAGTTCAACACACACAGCTGCCCAGGGCTGGAGTTTGCCAGACTGGGACTCAAGCAACCTCACAGCCAGCCTGCTCACCATGATGCTGCAATATATAACACGGTCTCCTTTCTTAGGTTAAGATTGTTACTTAGTTCTTAAAAATCTGCTTGTGTATCTGCCAGTTTGTTCTGCTGTGAGCTGATAAAACTTAGAGCTTTGAATTTCTCTGGACTTCAAATGAGTATCCCAAAATACCAGCATTTCTCTGGCTTTTGATCTCATCAGAGTCCTCATTAGCTGGCAGCTCTCTCTAAAGCTAACAGCAGACTCAATCAAAGAACTAAGAGTGTTCTGAATGGACCAGAGTTACTGTATGCAATGGTCACAACTCTGTGAAAGCTTAGTTGCCACTTCCTGGGAAATCATACGAATGCCCTGAGTGGTGTATAAATAATTAAGTAGTGACTTTTAATTAAGGCTTTGTAGTGAAAGCAGCTTTGTGCAAAATTAAGTGATTTTTAATAACTAACTTAGACACTGCCTTTTCAACCTGAATTCATCATCTCAGGAAACTGAACAAATGATTAATTTGAACAGCTTCGATCTCAGATGACACATAGGAACTCAGTTCCTCCTCACAAATGAGTGCTTCCCACAAGCTTCAGGAATTTGACGGTATTGCCAGTTCTTCTCACTTCAGGGAGAGAATGGCTTTCATCAGTTTTCTCATTGCTGTGACAAAATAGTTGACTGAAGTAACTTTCAGAAGTTTTGCCTGTGTTCACTGGTTAGGGGTGTAGACCATTGTTGGGGACACATGCCGCTGAGGACAGCTCTAGCGCCGGTGACAGGAGCCTGAGGCAGCCAATCAGTCAGAAAGCCAAGAGACGAATGCTGGTGCTTGGATCATTTCTCCTTTTCTCCTTCTTAATTAGTCCAGGACTCCAGCCTGCAAGTGGTGTTACCTACATTTGGGGTGCATCTCTTCTCAGTTAAAACTATCTGGAAGCAAATCTCCAGACAAGTCCAAAGGTGTGTCTCCTAGGTGATTCTAAACCCAATCAGATTAACAATGAAGATTAGCCATCACAGACACTAGTCGAGAAAATTTAGGCTACATCATGTATTGAATAATATTTCATATACTATATTCTATTAACATCTAAAAGTTAAATAGTGTTCTATATACTTCCCTTTATTTTATAGATGTTAAAGCTAAGGAGGTTATCTGGATTGAATTATGTACCCCAAAAATACATACAGTGAAGTCTTAGCCCTAATGTCATACAATGTAACTATTTGGAAAGAGTTGTAGATGTTGAGACAAGATCATAATAGGCTACAATGGGCGTCTAACCCAAGATAACTACAAGGAGAACTCTGAATGATGCTGAGGGCAGAGATGGGAGTGATGCAGCAGAAGTTGAGGAACACTAAGGGTCCAAACAGAAGTGGTATGGAACAAATTGTCCCCTCTAGCCTTTATTAGCAACCAGCTCTAAGGATCCATTAATTCCAGACCTCCAGCTTCCATAAATATAATACAATAAATATATGTTGTTTAGGTTTCTTAATCTGTGGTTCTTTGTCATACCAACCCTAGCCAAATATTATGGGTTGAATTCTTGTGTCTTTCTGAAATTGATATGTTAAAATTCTAACAAGGTGATGGTACTTCGAGGTAGGGCGTTTGAGAGTAATTAAATTTAGATGTTGTCATGGATGTAGTGGTCCTATGATGGAACGACTCCCCTTGTAAGGTGAATCATCCCTCCGCCAGCTGAGGGTGTTGCAAGAAAGCTGCTATTGTAAGCAAGGCAGAGGGCCCCTACCATAGCCGGAGCACGTTGGCATCCTATCCTTGAACTTCCCAGCTTCCATAATTGTGAGTGATGGGTATTGTTGCTCAGGCCACCCAGGATATGGCCTGTTGTTATAGCAACATGAGGGAAGGAGACTATGTACCTCGAAGGCAATTCAAAGATGGACAATGGGTACAATAAGAGCTCTCTGCTGGTTGCTAAAGTCAAATTTACAAAAAAAAATTATTTCAATCTATTCAAGATAATTTTGAGTAAATGTCTAATTTGCAAGCATTCTAAAATTGATCACAAATTGTTCTTGCAGGCAGATGAATAGAGCAGATACTACTGTGGTGGTTTGAATGACAAATGTCCCCATAGGTTCAGGCTTTTGAACACTTGATCTGCAGTTGGTGATATTTAGGAAAGTTTAGGAAACAAAACCTTGCTGGGGGGAGTATGCTGCTGGGGGTGGGCCTTGAAAGTACACAGCCTCGCCTTACTCTCTCTGCTCTGTATGTGTGTTCAAAGATGTGATCTTGCAGCGTTTTGTCCTGCTTTCTCACCTCCCTGCCGTGATGGAGTCTTGTCCCTCTGGAGTCGGAAGCCAAAATAAACACTTTCTTCCAGAAGTTGCTTTTGGTCGTGACGTTTTATCAAAGCAACAGAAAAGTAATTAATACAACCACTAAATACACACTGTATGTCCAGCGAGACGGAGCAGCAAGTCAAGCTGTTCACCACAAAGACTGATGACCTGGCTTCAGTCCCTGGGACCTACTGGCCTCCAGTCTCCACATACATGATGTGGCATGTGCATGCCCTCTCCCCCATACAAAATAATAAAATAAAAAAATAAATTTTAAAAATAACGCCAAGCCCAAGAATGCCTCAGTATGGCATGATTGCTCAGGCTTTAATCTTAACATTCAGGATACTGCAGATTTCTACAGCTGGGTTTCAAGCTAATAAAGACTACTCGGTAAAATCTTATCTTGAACAGGTGAAAATGCTTTAGTATCATGACTCAGGTGACTTAGTTTTATTTTAAGTATTTGCCTTATTTAAAAGATAATAATCAAATAAATGCATAGACTTCTGTGTAACTTGGCAGCGATAATTGTCATTTCAGTAATTATTCTTAATTTTCTACGGCAAATAAAAAAGGAATACAATTGTAGATGTATCCAACCTTCCCATCAAACAATAAACACAGAACCAATGCAAAGAAGAAAGCCAAGAGGTCAGAGCCAAGAGCCAAAACCTTACCCTTCCTCCTGCGGTGGTCCTACCTCTCCGAACCAGAGCTACCCCTGTGTTAAAGTCTTTATATAGAGTTCCTGTCCTGCCTTCTCATTGGTTGTAAATCCAACCACATGACCGCCTCCTCACAGCCTGTCTGTATAGGCCTCCAGGTTTTCCATGATTGGTATTAAGATTAAAGGCATGTGTATCCAATAATGGCTGTATCCCTGAACACACAGAGACTTACCCAGCTCTGCCTACTAAGTGCTGGAATTACAAGCGTACGCTACCACTGCCCTGCTTTCCTATGGCTTGCTAATAGCTCTGACCCCCGGGCAACTTTATTTATTAACATACAAATAACATTTTAATACAAATAAAATATCACCATATTTCCCCTTTTCTATTTTAATAAAAAGGAAAAAAAGAAAAAGCTTATAACTAATATAAGAAAAACTATATACAAAAGTACAATAACTATATACAATAGATACAAGTAATAAATACCTAAACAATGTCTAGTCCATTTGTATTTGACAAATTCAGAGAAAATAATTTCATTATCTATCCTATTTTGGTAAGTCCAAAATGTATCCTAATTAATCTTCAACTATAACTAACTAACCTTCAACTATAACTAACTAATCTTCAACTCCCTCAGAGACCCAAGAAGGAAATAATATTAGCTAACAAAAATAAAAACAGGAAGTGCACATAAGCAACCTCCAAAAAATTTGTGAGTTGACAGAAACAGCTGTCTGGACAGTCACCTGAGGTTTCTCCGAAGTGCTGGGGCATCATCTTCAGCCTATAGGCCCAGCATATCCGACAGACTCATTTGTGAAGCAGGATGTACACAAGGTCAACAGTTCAACCTCACATTGAGTGAGAGTAGTCCATGTACCAGAAACACCTGAATTCCACCAGTGTCATGTCATGATTCAGGATTTCAAATTCTGGAAATTGCTGATGGTTTTCCAACTCAGCTGTCCATTCTTCCTGGCTGTGTATATATGGCTTCATCTCAGCATCCCATTCTTCTCCATATCCCTCCATCAAATGCCAGTCTACTATTGAGAGGCGTGAGCTTAGTTACTCTTCAAGAATAACTGTTTCAGCTGCTGTTCCATTGCACATCAGAGGCCATCGGCCCACTGCCTGTTCAGCTGCCTTCGAAGAAAAGGGCACTGTACCTTTTTCGAATTGCGAAGGCCACTTCAGGGATGGTGCCATATTGTCCTGGCCTCTGAAGATGCCTTTTGATAAAGCCATAACCACACTTGTTTTGGCAAGAATCAGTAATCCTTTGTTTTATGTCCTGTTTGTCCATTTTGTCCTGTTGATTCGAGGATACTTTGTTGTCCAGTGGCTAACTTTTGCCACAATGAAAGTTAACTCCATATGCAGTTTCTTCAATGCCCATATTTTCTCTGAAGTAGATTGGTACTGCCAGGAGCCGACATGTCTCATAGTCATAACAAAAAAGAAAAATTTTCTAAGTTATTAAAACATTTTAAATGCCATATTCTGTAGATCTCTGAAGGGTTTGAAGATAACCTGTCTATCTAAAATATATCTACTCAATCTTGAAAACATACCTAATATAACTACAAGTTCTATTATAATATCTAACTACTAACTTTCATTTCTTTATATCCTAATAGTTGGTAATAACATTCAAGGATCAGAAAATTGCATTACATTGTTAGATGAACGGTACAATTAGAAAAATATATATAACATTTTCTAACAATATCAATTTCAATATATATAATTTGTATAAAATATAAAACAATCCAATCCAATGTAAAGTATTTACATTTTTCTTTTCTTTCTTTCTTTTTTTTTTTTTAATAAGAACCTTAAATCTAATCTCCTTTGCTTAGCCTTTTTCCTAACCCTTGACAACAACTTGTAACCGACCCCCCTAATCAATGAAAATTATCCCAGACCCAAAACCCATTAAAAGACCAAAAAAACCAACCGCCCCACACCACCTCTTTGGGAATGTGGGCGTCGTATTCTTGAAATTGCTTCCTGCTGGGTATGGGCGAAGGTATCTTTATCCTGAAAGAAAAATTTTAGGTTAATTGTCAAATTCTAGGAAAGGTAAATATATCCTTCGTTATCCAGTCTGTGTATAATGCCAAAATTCAGGGTTTATCTCAAATCCTTATTCAAGTAGTCTTTGAGACTGGATCATCTCAGCTAGTCATCTCAAAATTGCTCTGAGCACCTTGTAGTTCAAAGCTGATCTGTAGATGATGTTTGTCAGCTTAGTGATGTTATTATTGTCCACGTGGAATTGTTGTTGTTGTGGGGCCCCATCTTCTTCCTGGAGACTTCAGTTGATGTTAGGCCTAACCGTGATTTCCTGCAAAAAACTGATAAGAGACTCGAACACAAAGACTATATATGCGACTTTTTAGAATTAGTTAGTACTCTATATGACCATTTATATCTTAACAAAGTTTAAAATGTATATATATCTATATATATTGATCTTGTAAATTTTGATATAAAATTCATACTTTAAGAAAAGTTTAAAGAATCAGAATAGAATCAAAGAGTTGAGATTCGTAATAGAATAGTCCCTTAATTAATTTGGCTTTTCTCCTGTCCCATAGCAGAAGATGGCTCTTTTCCTCTGGCATGATACAGGGAGTTTGCATTTTCCTTTTAACAACATGCTTGAGTTTAAAGAAGGAGAGAGCCATTCTCCAACTCCAAAGTCAGCTTTAAATTTTAATTGAACTGGGACTATTAGAAGTTAAATAGTGTTAAATCTTTAAAGAAAAGCAGAAACAAACATTTAGGAAGACATAAAATTTTTTTAGATAACATACCCATACGCCATTTCACTCTGTTTCTTAGGATAGATGATTTGTTCCTTTTCTTCAGTTGTCTCATTTGTCCAGTGTTCTTCAAATTCGTTAACCTTCATTCTCCTAAAAGAGAAAAACAAAAACCTTTCCCCAAGGTTTTTTGGGGATGTTCCTTTTTGACAAGTTATCTGATTAAATGAAAAGGCATGTGTTACTGGTGTAAGTTAGTTTAAATTGGATGTTTACGATAGTTGATGAACTATCACCTCCTCTAATTAAGAGGTCTCTCTTGTTCAAATCGAACCTTTATCAATTTTGATGGTACCCACAGCTTATCTTCTCCTGTAGAAATAAAAGCAAAACCTCGTCCCCAACGTAACACATACCCTGGTTTCCATTCTGAGGTCAGCACATCCTTAAAGTATATAGGTTGATTTAATTCTGTAGTTTTTTCTATTATCCAATGTCTCTCTGCAGCTGTTGTTCGTTTCTCATTGGCATTGAGAAAATTCAAAGTTAATAGAGCATTATGTAGTCTATTTCTGGGGGTTTTTGTTACTCCTTTTTGTTTATTTAGCATATCCTTTAGAGTTCTGTTTGATCTTTCTATAACTGCTTGACCTGTAGGATTATGTGGTATACCTGTAACATGGTTTATATTATAATAAGCAAAAAACTGTTTCATTTTAACAGAGACATATGATGGAGCATTATCAGTTTTGATTTGTGCAGGTATACCCATAATGGCCATAACTTCTAGCAAATGAGTGATTACAGAATCAGCTTTTTCAGAACTCAAAGCAGTTGCCCATTGAAATCCTGAATAAGTATCGATAGTGTGGTGTACATATTTCAGTTTTCCAAATTCTGCAAAGTGAAACACGTCCATCTGCCAGATTTCATTCCTCTGAGTACCCTTTGGGTTACATCCTGCTGGTAATGGTGTTTGATTGTAGAAGGAACAAGTAGGACATTTCTTTACTATTTCTTTGGCTTGTTGCCAGGTTATGGAAAAATCCTTTTTTAAACCTTTACTATTTACATGATGTTTTTTATGAAATTCTGAGGCCTCCAGCACATTTCCTATCAATAATTTATCAATCTCATCATTGCCTTGTGCTAGAGGGCCTGGCAGACCAGTATGGGATCGGATGTGAGTTATATATAAAGGATGACTCCGTTTTCTGATTGTATCTTGTAATTGAATAAATAATGAAGTTAATTCTGAAGCATCGTGGATAAATTCTGCAGTCTCAATATGTAATACTACTCTTTCAGCATACTGAGAGTCAGTTACTATATTGAGAGGTTCTGAAAAATCCATTAATACCAACAGAATAGCATACAATTCTGATTTTTGAACTGAATTATAAGGACTTTGAACCACTTTACTTAAATTTTCTGATTTGTAACCTGCCTTTCCTTGTTTGTTGGCATCTGTATAAAATGTACGAACTCCAGATATGGGTTTTTTCCTCACAATTTGAGGCAAGATCCAATCAGCTCTCTTTATAAGATCAATTCTATTGCTTTTGGGATATTTGCTGTTAATTTCTCCCAAAAAATTACTACAAGCTTTTTGCCAAGCTTCATTTTCTATCCATAATTTTTCAATGTCCTCCTTAGTTAAAGGTACGACAATTTCTGCTGGGTCTATTCCTGCTAATTGACGAAGTCTCAATTTTCCTTTCCAAATCAAGTCAGAGATTTTTTCCACATAAGTTTTTAATTTTTTATTTGGTTTATTTGGTAAAAATATCCATTCCAATATAATATCTTCCCTTTGCATTAATATTCCTGTTGGGGAATGCCTAGAAGGTAAAATAACCAAAATGCAATCCAGCTTTGGATCAATACGATCTACGTGCCCTTCATGTACTTTCTTTTCTACCAAGGCCAATTCTTTCTCAGCTTCAGGTGATAATTCTCTTGGACTATTTAAGTCCTTATCACCTTCTAAGGTTTTAAAGAAATTATTCAGTTCATCATTTTTTACCCCAACAATAGTTCTTAGATGAGAAATGTCTCCAAATAATCTTTGAAAGTCATTAAGAGTCTGTAGTCGATCTCTCCTAATTTGCACTTTTTGAGGTCTAATTTTTTGAAGTTCTATTTTATATCCTAAATAATTAATAGAATCTCCTCTTTGTACCTTTTCTAAAGCAATTTGTAATCCCCAGCAAGGCAAAATTTTCTTTACTTTTTCAAACATTCTTTCTAAAGTATCTGCATTTGAATCAGCTAATAAAATGTCATCCATATAATGATAAATTATAGATTTAGGAAATTTTTTACGTACCACTTCTAATGGCTGTTTTACAAAATATTGGCACAAAGTTGGGCTATTCAACATTCCCTGTGGGAGAACCCTCCATTGAAATCTTTTAACCGGTTGAGAATTATTATAAGTAGGCACTGTGAAAGCAAATCTTTCTCTGTCTTTTTCTTGTAAGGGTATTGAAAAGAAACAGTCTTTTAAATCAATAACTATGAGAGGCCAGCCTTTTGGTAACAGAGTAGGTAAAGGAATTCCAGATTGTAAAGAGCCCATTGGCTGAATTACTTTGTTAATTGCTCTAAGGTCTGTTACCATTCTCCATTTACCAGATTTTTTTTTTATAACAAATACAGGAGAATTCCAAGGGCTGGTTGATTCTTCAATATGATGAGCATTTAACTGTTCTTCCACCAGCTCTTGTAAAGCCTGGAGTTTCTCTGTTGTTAAAGGCCATTGCTGAACCCATACAGGCTTGTCTGTTGACCATTTTAAAGGTAGAGCTGTTAATGTTTTTGGAAGATTATCAGTTGTTGTGCCCTGTTCTTGTATGACATGGATGGCTGGTGAGCACTCATTAGAATAATATCTTTTAATATTTCTCTCAGAAACATGTACTAATTTATGATTTGTTTCTGAGATTGGAGGGATATTAATCTGAGTATTCCACTGTTGTAACAAGTCTCGACCCCACAGGTTCATAGCTATGTTAGCCATATATGGTTTTAATTTTCCTTTCTGTCCTTCTGGACCTATACATTCAAGCCATCTTACACTTTGTTTCACTCTAGATAATGTCCCAATTCCTAAGAGTTGAATGTTTACCTCCTGAAGAGGCCAAGTTGGATGCCAAAATTCTGGTGCAATTATGGTAATGTCAGCACCTGTGTCTACCAGACCAGACAACAAAACACCATTTATTTTTATTGTTAGTTTTGGTCTTTGTTCATTAATAGAAGTTTGCCAAAAAATTTTCTTTATGTTTTTTCCTGTATTTCCTATTTTCTCTGTTTCATCATCTCGACTAACATGATTTATTCCAATAGACATTTGGTTATTTAGTTGCTTTGAGTAGGGGTTTCCTCTACAACTGCAGGAAAGGTTTGAACTGGATTTACTGTGGGGGCCTGCCTGAGGCCCCTCTGGGAGTTTCCCGAAGCTCGAGGCAGAGGGTTACCCTGTCTGTCCCTTGTTGATCTACATTCGTTGGTCCAGTGTTTTCCCTTACCACACCTTCTGCATACTCCACAAGGAAGGGGCATTCTGTTGCCAGTGTTCCTTGAATAAACATTATTTCTAGGAATGACCTGTTTACAATCCCTTTTCAAATGTCCTTGCTTTCCACATCCAAAACATCTAACATTGCTCAAACCTTTTGAAATTGCTTTTCCTACCCACATATCATCATGGTCATAAGCCTCTACATTAACTGTATCTCTAATCCAATCTTCCAAAGGTGCAGATCTTGCCTTTAACGGCCTAATTATTCTTTTGCACGCTGCATTTGCATTCTCAAAGGCTAAAGATTCAATTATTATCTGACTAGCCTCTGAATTCGGGACCATTTTTTGTACTGCTGAAGTCAATCTTTGTAAGAAGTCTGTGAAAGATTCTTTGGGGCCCTGTATAACCTTTGTAAATGACTCAGTTTTTTTTCCTGGTTCTTCAACTCTGTCCCATGCATTCAAAGCTGCCGTTTTACATAGAAGTAGGGTTTGGACATCATATGAACATTGTGTTTGTACTGAAGCATATTGGCCTTCGCCAATAAGCTGATCCTGGCAGACTTGTATTCCGCTATCCCTCCATTGTCTTTCTATATTTTTAGCCTCATTACTGAACCACATTTTCCACTGGAGATTTTGTCCGGGTTCAAGAACAGCCTGTGCCAATTCCCGCCAGTCCTTTGGTATAATCCTATTACAAGTTGACCAGGTGTTTAACATTTGCTTTACATATGGGGAGTGCATGCCATAAGATGCTATTGCCTCCTTAAATCTTCGTAAGTCTAACATTTCAACTGGAACCCAAGTATTTTGTTCATTCTCTTCATCAGGTAGCTGCTGTATGGCTACTGGATAAATTAAGGGTGATTGTGTGAAAACTGGCTTTCTTTCTGTAACCTTACGATCCAATTTTGAAACAACTTCACTATTTATTTCTTCTGTCTGAATTTGAATTTCTCTATAATTCATTTTTACCGGTTTAACAAGTTTTTCTAAGACTGTTATCCTGGCACTTAAGTTGACGATCTTTTTAAATAGTAAAATGAGGATAAGAAAAGTAATAAACTGAATAATTCGATCAATATTAATCTTTTCATATAGTTGTTCCATTGTCAGAGTGCCTAAAATTTCAAACAAAGCCCAATTTTCTTCCAATGTACACATAAAGCCCATTTTTTTTTTAATGTAGAAAAAAATTCTCTTTTAAATAGATATGTTAATTGACTTACCAAGTCTGGGTAGAACAGTAGAATCCCAGGGAATTTCACAGCCACCTGGTGTTCGAGGTGTGAATCCAGCGAGAGAGAGAGAGAGAGAGAGAGAGAGAGAGAGAGAGAGAGAGAGAAAGTGTAGCCGCTTGAGCCGAGTCAAGCCTTGGCTTTACAGGCAGGGGCCCTGTTCAGCGGGGCAGGTCTGAGTTGTTTGTAGCAGTTCCAGCTGCGGGTCAGTCAGGCCTGGGCCCAAGCTAGGCAGCCGGGCCGCCCAGGCTGGAAACCGGACCTGCCGCCAAGCCAAGCCAATCGGTTTTTAATGAATTCTTGTCACATTGGGCGCCAAATGTAGATGTATCCAACCTTCCCATCAAACAATAAACACAGAACCAATGCAAAGAAGAAAGCCAAGAGGTCAGAGCCAAGAGCCAAAACCTTACCCTTCCTCCTGCGGTGGTCCTACCTCTCCGAACCAGAGCTACCCCTGTGTTAAAGTCTTTATATAGAGTTCCTGTCCTGCCTTCTCATTGGTTGTAAATCCAACCACATGACCGCCTCCTCACAGCCTGTCTGTATAGGCCTCCAGGTTTTCCATGATTGGTATTAAGATTAAAGGCATGTGTATCCAATAATGGCTGTATCCCTGAACACACAGAGACTTACCCAGCTCTGCCTACTAAGTGCTGGAATTACAAGCGTATGCTACCACTGCCCTGCTTTCCTATGGCTTGCTAATAGCTCTGACCCCCGGGCAACTTTATTTATTAACATACAAATAACATTTTAATACAAATAAAATATCACCATATACAATTTCTTTTTTTATTGTAAATATAGGCCTGTAGAGCAAGTAATACTTGGACTTGACCACTGACAACTCTCCTGGCAGAGCCCAGTCACTTACATCTTATCAGTAATAAGCCACGGAAGCCTGGCTTTCAGGCATCTTACATGTTCCAGTACCCTTAATCAAAGCACATAACTTTCGGTACAAATTCTAAGCTTGCTTGGCATATATAATATTGTTTTAATAATTTTTAAATGTTTTATTGTGTGTGTGTGTATGCATGTGCACACACATAGATCAGAAGACAAGTTATGGGATTTGGTTCTGTCCTTCCACAATGTGGACCCAGGAGTTGAACTCAGGTCCTCAAGCCTGGCTCCTTTATCTGTTCAACTGTCTCTCCAGCCCTAATAAAAAGTTTTAAAAAGAATTTCCTTGGAATTCACTATCACTGAATGTTAAGGTTGACTCTTTGATGTATGTGTCTATACTAAAGTATACTTAAATATGTTATCTCAGTGGGATTTTTTTTCCTTAAGTAGATAATTAAAGACAAAATTTGTTTTGGGTTTTTTTTTGGTGGGGAAGCAGAGAAAGGTAGCTGTCTGGTCTCTGGGACTCCGATGGGTAGGGCCTAGGGGCTAGAGACCTGATCTGTCCGTCTGGAGATGGGAGCTTACCTGTTCTCAGTCGGTGAAGTGTATACTTACAATTCTGGTGGTCTGGTTCGGTGGCTGGGCGGTGCCTTCTTTTGTGTTCTCAGGTCACATTTTGCTCATTTGTCAACTCCTCAGCTGATCTTGTTTCCTCAGACTTCAAACTGTAGGATTCTGAGTCCTCTCCTGGATGGATTTCAGCTGAGCAGGGTAGTCTCACCAACACCTCCAAGTTGTTGGGTTTCGCAGGACCAGCACCTGGGCCTGTTTCAGAGGTTCAGTCCATTATCATCATGAGGGGAGCATGGCAGTGTGCAGGCAGACATGGTGCTGGCTATATTATGGCTTACAGGGAACAGGAAGTGGACTGACTCACTCGGCAGTATCCTGAGCACTAAAGACAAAATTTGAACTCAGTAAAAATCTTGTTTCCTTGGACTCGTAAATGAACTCTGCTAATTAAGATGTCTCTGAATTTTCTATCTAGTATTTGGCACATGATATGATTTGTAACTAACATATTTTACAAAGTATAGATTAGTATTAATTGTGGTGATTCAATACTATCAGTGTTGATGCTGAAGCCTGTAATCTTGTGTTGGGTTGGAGCTCTGTCTTTCCCTACCAATTTCATTGGAACAAATTCTTTCCCTTTTTAAAAAAGATTTATTTTGTATTTTAAAAGTTAAATGTATGTGTGTGCATCTGTGTAGGAGTGGGTGCATGTGTATTTGTGTACCTGCAGAGACGAGAAGAGGGTGTCTGATTCCCTGGAGCTGGAGTCACAGGGCGTTGGAAGTCACCAGACTTGGCTGCTGGGAACCAGACACTGAGAGAGGAGAATGAGTCTCTTCTTAACCACCAAGCCATCTCTTCATCCCCTTTTCTGCTCTTATGAATCTAGAATACAGCTTTTCCACAGTCATTACTTTTCCAAAGCTTCTGTGGTGGTTTGAATAAGAATGGCCCCCATAGAATCCTATTTGAGGGGCATTGGGAGGTGTGGCTTTGTTGGAGAAAGTGTGTCACTGGAGTGGGCTTTGGAGTTTCAAATGCCCAAGCCAGGCCCAGTCTCTCTCTCTTCCTGCTGCCTTGGATCCAGATATAGGACTCTCAGCTATTTCTCCAGCACCATGTCTTCCCTCATGCTACCATGAAGATAATGAACTCAATCTCAACTATAAGCCAGGCCCAATTAAATGTTTTCCTTTATAAGAGTTGTCATGGTCACGGTGTCTCTTCACAGCAATAAAACTCTAAGACTTTTATTGTATATAGTCTCCATTAAAAACTAATTTTGGACAGGGTTGTTGGCACAATTCAATGGGATGATTAAAGTTACTTCAGAGTAGAAGTTTTCTCTTGTGCATACACAACTTCCTTGGCCTCTCTGCAGGGCTCTTCCTGAACCATAACGTCGGTCTCTGTGGTAAATGACTCTTTTGGTGGACCACCCTTAAACTATTTCCTGTGAAATAATTGCTGACTGTAGAGGCTAAATGAACTGAAATATGTGGTTTCTTGTAAGATGACTATGTTCATTCCACCATTGGTGGGTTATACCTACAATCCTAGACATATTGGCAGAAACGGGAGGATTGTTGTATGGTGTGCACAGTGAATCTCAAAAACATAAAACAAATGCCATGGTATAATAACAGGCCCCCAGACCTTAGCAGAACTGGCTCTGTAATGAACAGGCCTTGGAACCCAGCACATAGGCAGCAGCACCTCCAAAATGAGAACTAAGACCTAATGCATCAAAGACCATAGCTCTGGGAAAGTCCCTGTATGTACTAACCTGGCCTTTTGGCTTCTGGAGTTCCACTCTGGCTATCTGTTCTTGCTCACTGAGGTCTGTCAACCCAGGAAGAGGTTTCTGTGCTTAAGAGCTGACCCTGAGAAAGGCTCAAGACCATACAAGGTCCCACACCTAGTGTGGTTGCCGGCTAATAAAGTCATTTCATTGGCTTGATCTCGAGTCAGAGTGGTCTTCTCTGGTGGGTACCTCACAAAATATTCAATGCCTGGATGGATAAGAGTTATAAAAGCTGAAGTGGAGTGCTTCTTCCAGAAGTTTGTAGCAGTTTTCTTGAGGAATCTAGAGCCTGATTAACCATGTCAATGTCAAAAGGCTGAATCCAAAGATGTAGGAAAAATATCTGTCTTAAGCTTCTCTGGGTACTATGGTCTCACTGTTTTTTTTCATTGACTGCCATAAACAATTAAATTTGTGTTTGTTTATTGGGAATCAGACTGAGGACTTTGTGGATCCTTTACCAGTGATTTATGCACCCATTCCACAGATCAGTTTTTATTGGTGTTTCCATGACTGAATTATTCAAAACAAAAACATTAGCACAAGTACAAAGAGATTACTCAACAATGAAGAATGAAGAATGCATTGCTCTTTGTTTTTTGTTTTGTTTTGTTTGCTTTTTTGAGGCAGGGCTTTTTTTTTTTTTTTTTTTTTTTTGCCCTGGATGTCCTGGAACTTGCTCCATAGACCAGGCTGGCCTCAAACTCAGTGTATTGCTCTTTGATAGTTGACTAACTGGCATATATCCTTGAGCTAAAACATGACTGGCAGAAGTGTTTTGAACTTCTGTGAGTATCCTCTGGAACACAAATGATTCAAGTAGTCAAACCTAGTAAAAATGTTGATTACGTAATGTGATACTAGAAGAGATTTAGAAATGGTTGTTGTTCCCTTTTGTAGGCTCTTAGTTTAATTAACAAAAGGCACTAAAACAGATTCAGAAGGAAGCTTGAGGACAATATTATTAGCGTTTTGGAGAAATACAGTGGGGCAGGCAACTTATAAATCTCAGTAACTGCGAAGAGGAGGGACATAGCTGAAAAGGAAGAGAGGAAACCATACCTTGGAGTTAGAGCTCCAGAAAGCAAGTCTGTTCAGCAATGGAAGTCAGAGAGCAGCTGTCGGTGGGAAGACTGGAGAGGCCTGGAGAGAGAAAGAGAGAGAGAGAGAGAGATTCCAGAGTGACAAAGAAAGTATGCTTAGGCTTTTGACCATCATCTGAAAGAAAAGGAGATAAAAAGAAGGAAAAAGAAAAGTTAAACTTGTTTTAGTTAATCAGGCAGGTTTAACATGCCAGCTGGTGGAGTCTCTAAGCAGCTGCACTGAGGGAGGGCTTCTGAAAGGACAAATACATTATCTAATTAAGGAGATAATTATTTCTCCTATCTCCTTAACGTGTCTTCCAGTGAATCAAATTCCTGTGGGATGTTCTCTTGACTAGGTGACTGACAGGCCAAGTTGGATTCACTCTTTATTTTGTATTTTTTAGACTTATTTATTTTATGTTTACTGGTGTTTTGTCTTTATGCATGTGTGTGCATCATGTGTGTGCTTGGAACTGAATCTGGATCATTTGCAAGAGCAACAAGTGCTCTTAACTGCTAATCTGCCTTCCTAGCACCTGGGTTAACTCTTCAGGGAAGAGACAGCAGTATATATGAGGGAGTCTATGAGGGAAGATCAGAATACTGTTTCTGTACCAAGAGCCAGATGTACTTCATCCTTTTGACCAGGAGGCCCGAGGAAGGGTAGTTGTGATACTTTGCTTTCTAGTGTTAAAAGGGATGTGAGGTTCATATCTGGCCTTGAGGGAAGGCTCTATCCTCAATGTCCTCCAAGGCTATTAATTCCTGTCCAACTACCTTACTAACATTCCCTCCTTGAGATCTGAGACCCCCAAATGTAGCTGGAGTTTTCCTGCCTGGCCCACAGTCAGGGCAAATCTCTCTCACCTGCCAGTCCAACAGCCGCTCAGACCCAATCAAGTAAACACAGAGACTTATATTGGTTACAAACTGTATGGCCGTGGCAGACTTCTTGCTAACTGTTCTTACAGCTTAAATTAATCCATTTCCATTAATCTATACCTTGCCACATGGCTCGTGACTTACTGGCATCTTCACATGCTGTTTGTCATCATGGCGGCTGGCAGTGTCTCTCTGACTCAGCCTTCTACTTCCCAGCTTTATTCTCCTCCTTGTCCCGCCTATACTTCCTGCCTAGCCAATGGCCAATCAGTGTTTTATTTATTGACCAATCAGCAACACCCAAATCATTTAGGTGATCTGCTGAAATTGGAGCATAGAAAGGTATAGGATTTCCATTATTGCCATTATTGTTGACATTCAGCCTTAAAGGGCAATCACAAGGACCCAGATAGAAAGAATTAGACCACAGAAAACCTAAGTGTGGATCTGTGTGTAGAAAAATTCAAAGTAATAGAATTGATGTTAAAAGATTTGCTTAGGAGACACTGAGTCACATGGGGTAGAATTTACTTAAGGGAGCACTGTCCTCCACTCCAAGTACTCCAAAGATAAGTAGCCTGATAACCAAACCTGCTAAAGATAGGGGAAATTTAGGATGCTAGGATATAAATGCCCATTCACCAGGACTGACCAGCCATTAGACCCATCCCCAAAGAGCATGCCTCTAATAGCTCAAGGGGCCGTGCAGGGGCACAAGCCATGCTAAAGTCCTGGCCTGCCATAAACCCAGTTCTCTTCCTGGGAAAAAAGCATCGTTCTGCCAAATAAACAAGATGATCCTGGATTAAAAACTGTTAGAACAGAAGAACGTTGGTATACTTAAGAAATATGTTAGCTGGGAGGCAGTGGTGCATGTCTTTAATCCCAATACTCAGGCAGCAGACTAGGCAGGCAGATCTCTGAGTTTGAGACTAGCCTGATCTACAGTTAGTTCCATGACAGCCAAGGCTACAGAGAAACCCTGTCTGGAAAAACAAACAAACAAACAAACAAACAAGAAAGAAAGAAATATCCTGGCTCTGTCCGTGCAATGCAAATCTCCCATCTGCAGAACTTGCAGTCTCTTGTCTCTGTTTCAGATGTTCAAAATGTAACCTGGGGCTGGTACATAAAAGAGATTTAAGGGTAACAGTGTGTTTGAAATGCATAAGTCTAGGTGTATATAAAGGAGTAAAACCTGCTATATGCATAAGTCTAGGTGTATATAAAGGAGTAAAACCTGCTATATTCAAGGCTAACTCTTCTTTGGGCATTAGCCACAGCCATGCAAGCTTTACCAAAGTGCCCTTTCTTTACCAGTTTCTAAGTGTGTGGACTGATTTCTCACTGGGAAGACATGTTGTTTCTGTCGCAGATCAACTGTAAATGAGGGAGAAAAAAAAATAAGACAGCAATTGTGTACACAGGGTCCAAAGAGTAATGGTGTTGCTAGTAGGACTCTAACAGATAAAACTAGACCAGAAAGTAGAGCCCCTGAGATCTCTGGCATGACTGGCCTCTGACCAAGACAAAACCAAGGACATGTTCTGCTTCTTTCCAAGAACACTTACGGAGGTCCTTGTCCTGAACTTTCTGACCAGCTTCTGTTTCTGGTTCATATCACTATCTCCTCCATAGCTCACTCCCTGTGCTCGGCCTTTACCCTGCACATCAGATCTCTGCTTTAGAATTACACTGCCACAGCAATTAACTAGGACTCATTAGATAAGCAGGGCTTTGTTTAATATAGTCTATCAAAAATAATTTATTAGAAAACTTCAGTTCTGTGCCTTGTCAGTTAAGATCCTACCGAGAGTTCTTTGTAAATCAATGTTCTTAATCCCAACTTGCATGGGACCAAGCTGGAGAGTCTGTGTGAACATCAGTCTTATGTAGCTGTGTTAATCTCGTTGGCACTGGTAGAAGAAAAGGGGAAGCTCTTGTTGGAACCCTTCATTCAACACGTTTCCAGTTTGACTCCTAGTACCCCTGCACCATGCCCAGTAGCCTGCACTTAACACTACAGATCAGGCCTAATCTGTGACTTTATCTGGCCTATTTTCTACTGGGATGGAAGAATGCATAATTTTTCCTTGCAATTGTTATAGATGCTTTGAAGGAAAAAAAGCCCCACAATTCTGCTAGAACATTTAATAAGTGGACCTAGTTTAGAGAGTGAATAAAGGTCTCATTTAGCAGGAGAACCAAAGAGTAAATAAAATTTAGTCAGGCAAAACAATCAGGGAAAGTGGGGTAAGGATCTGGTGTCGAGAGTGGGAGAGCAATGTGAGGTTCAGGTCGAGTGAACAATGACCCTACAGGTCATTACTAGTTATTATAAATAGACTAGATATTGTAACTGTAATTCTTGATTGATAATTGTTTTGTTATCTATAATTTTACTATATAAAGTTAAAACCTTCCTTTTTGAAAAAAAGAAAAGGGGAAGTGCTGTGGGATGTTCTGTATGTTAAATATGTTGCTCTGATTGGTTAATAAATAAAACACTGATTGGCCAGTAGCCAGGCAGGAAGTATAGGCGGGACAAGGAGAAAGGAGAATTCTGGGAGGTGGAAAGCTGAGGCAGAGAGATGCTACCAGCTGCTGCCATGACAAGCAAGATGTAAGGTACCAGTAAGCCACAAGCCACATGACAACTTATAGACTAATAGAAATGGGTTAATTTAAGATAGAAGAACTAGATAAAAGAAGGCTTCTGCCACCACACAGTTTGTAAGCAATATAAGTCTCTGTGTGTTTACTCGGTTGGGTCTAAACAGCTGTGGGATTGGTGGATGAGAGAGATTTGTCCTGACTGTGGGCCAGGCAGGACCAGGAAAACTCTAGCTACCGGGAGTTTCTTCAGGATGCTGAGGATCTACTGGGGCCCAGGAATAAATATAAAGCAAGGGCAGTGTATGTACAGAAGTGTCAAGGGGAGACAGCAGGAAGTCAAGTAGAATAATAAAAGAATAAAATGTTTATTCTTTTTTCACTCTTATTCATTGTGTGTGGTGGGCATGACTGTGCCATGGCACACATGTAGAGGTCAAAGGACAGCCTGTGATAGTTGGCTCTTTCCTTCCGCCACGTGGGCTCCAGATAGGCAGCTCAAGGCTGTCAAGGCTGAGCAAAGACTAGAGTGCAGTTGCCTGAGGGAAATTTATTCTTAAAACAAAGGAGACTGCAAGATCTTCTGCAAGTGTCATTCAGAGATTTGGTATGAAGTATGAATGGAGGCTACATAGATGTTACTGTGAGAACCCTTCTGTGATTCTTAGTCTGTAGCGAGCACATACCCCGGTTATGGGGGAGGAATAATCACTCTTGATTCAGACTTGGTATAACACTCATTTATTCACACAGTAAGATTACAAGCAATATTTATCCCGTCTTCCAAATGGAAGTGGGAGTACCTCTCTGGGTGTACGGGTCCAGACTCGCCACGTCTATTCCTCTGGATCTTGGGTCAGCCTTCCTCTGGTCAGCCACGTCTGCACTGGGGACAGGATCTCACATCTCTGGTGGAGGAGAGTCGTCTCACGCGAGGGCCTGACGAGCTCTGCTGGTTTGGCCTGAGGCTTCATCTTTTATATCCCTTTCTGGTTAGGTTTCTAGTCTTAGCCCTACTTCCACACATAGTTTATAGCTTATCACTACTCCATTTATGGTTTACTTACATCATTCTATTGCTTATCACTCCTGACCAGGGTTGTTCACCCTAGGCCTTACATGTTCCTTCATAGTCTCATTGATAAGCTCATTGATAAACTCACCCACCAAGCGCAGACAGTGCCACTCTCAAGAATCCAACATCAAAATGTCGTAAGTAGTGCAGTTTGAAGGTTCAGGTAAGTTCTGAATAATTAATTGGAAGAACCAACAGCAGTGCATGGCATCACCAAACAAAAAGATCCACATGGAAAGAAAACATGACATTTCTTTTCAGAGGACACTATCCCATGTCAGAGGGTCTTTTGCACATTTTACAGAGGCTGGTAGCCCCAGAAAGAGATCAGAAGGTCGTGGCCGGTCACCTCATCCTTCACTGTCCGGTCAAGCTGAAGAGCCATTTCCTACTGGGTCAGCTCTCAAGGCTTTTCAGGGGCAACCAATAAAAACAAGCATAAAAAGCTTAGGCCAAGTCTTTAATCAGTGAATTAGCAACTCAAAGGTCAAAGATAAAAGGCTTCTCTCAGAGGCTCCTCTCTGTTCTGTAGCTGTTAGCATGGGTTTTGCTTTCTGGGTCTTTCTCCCCTACCCTTCCAACCTTAGTCTCTTTAACCCCTCTGAGCCCCCTTACAGATTTAAGAGCACACTGTTTCTTTGTCCTGGGGATCATTCTGTGATTGTCTTTTCCCATTTTATCTGCCAGTTCACCTACCCTGCCTTCTGGTACTTCTTATAAACAAACATTTATTTAATTGTTAGTTTGTATGGGCTGTGTGCCAAATCCTGGATGTCAAACAGAAAATAAAATAAAGATGATCCTTCATACATATTTGTAACATGGCTGAATTTTCTCCTAAAAAGATCACACACACACACACACACACACACACACACACACACACACACACACACACACACACATGTATGCATGCTAAATTTAATCTCATATCATTCTTCTCACATTTGAATGTTTTTTTTCCTTCAAAATTCTAACCAAAACAATAACCCTGCTAACTAATAGGGTTGGGTACTACCGAATCCTAGGAACATGCAGATCTGCAATACTTCCAATATTGTGATAATTTCAGATACCTACAGTGAAGTGACCAATGGTAATACATTCAAAGGTCTGGGTAAAGACAAAGTCACCTGCTGATGTATATGCTTGAGATCTTGTGACTTGAAATTGATGGTGGCCAGAACACCGACATGAGGGCTATTAAGTGAAAAATCCCCCACAGTCACTCAGCTCTGATGTGTTTCTTTTTCTCCTTGGCTTTTGATGTTGACTTAGAATATTTCCCTTTTCTCCTTTCCCAGATTCTTAAGGGATGGTTGCCCATCTTTGATCTCTGATTCATGTAACAATATTCAAGAATTATACATATTACTTTCATGAGTGATACCTAACAAATTCCTGGATCCAGTAGTAAATTTGGGGCAAAAATGCCCAACATATTACCTGGCATAGAAAAAGCCTGTCTAATTATCAGCATGGCAGTATTAGTATATGAATGCAGTGGTGAAAGAGTTAATTTAACATTGACTGAAAACTAACAGGAGCAAAACAAAAACATACTAGGGAAGAATTACCATAAGCTGGACTTTATCATTAAAGCATGGTTATTATTGCAGATTATGTGTTGTTGAGGAAACAGATTTTAACATAAAATCTTCTCTGAAATCTTCACAAAGATAACAGCAAAAGAAACAAACTACTGAGAAAGTATTATCCAGATTGTAACACACAGGCAGTCTACTAAGAGAATACAAAGACAAAATTGTACTCTCTTCTACAACAGCTGTATAACCCTCTCCATGTTTTAGTTGTTGTTTTGATAAATATCTGAATATATGATAGCATTTATATTAGCTAATTAGCCTTTTTTCAGGGGAAAAAGAAACTTCTTTCTCTGGGTATATCATCAAGCCGGCAAAATAGCAATTTACTTTTCAAAATTATTTATTTGCACTTCAAATGGAAGAGAAAGTATTTCCACTTACAAGTTTAAAGTAAATGTTGCTTACTTAAAAATGGAGAGGAAGGAAATTTTTTTCCAATTCTAGCAGAGAGAATTTTTTTAATTTTATTTGTCCATGTACAAGGCACATAGTTTGATTTTAGAGACCAAGACAATAAATTAAGTAAAATTTCAATCAACAAATACTTCCCAGCTGATTTGCTCTTTAATCAATCAATTAATTTTATTTATTTGATTGTTTACTTATTTATTTGTTTGTTTATTTTTGATTTTCAAAGCAGGGTTTCTCTGTGTAATAGCTCTGACTGTCCTGGAACTCACTCTGTAGACCAGGCTGGCCTTGAACTCACAGAGGTCCACCTGCCTCTGCCTCTTAGTGCTGGGATTAAAGGGGTGCACCATCACTGTCCAGCTTGCTCTTTAATTTATTTGCTTACATCTAGGAGAATTCTTTTTTTTTTTTTTTTTGTTTTTTGTTTTTCGAGACAGGGTTTCTCTGTGTAGCTTTGCGCCTTTCCTGGGACTCGCTTGGTAGTCCAGGCTGGCCTCGAACTCACAGAGATCCACCTGGCTCTGCCTCCCGAGTGCTGGGATTAAAGGCGTGCGCCACCACCGCCCAGCTAGGAGAATTCTTGACTCAAGGGTTTTAGGAAGACAATTGTGGCTCATGAAGCCACAGGGAAACAGGGCTTGTTGACTCCCCCTGAGGCTTCACTTAGATGGCTTCCATGACCTTGGCTGTGCCCTCTGTGTGTTGCCACATTCTCAGGCTGGTTTCCTTTGGTGGCAGGAGTTTCTGTCCTGCCAGCCACTCCCAAGTAACCACACAGAGGCTTAATATTAATTATAAATGATTGGTCAATAGCTCAGGCTTATTACTAGCCAACTCGTACATTTTCAGTTAACCCATCATTCTTATCTATGCTTTGCCATGTGGCTTGTACCTTTTCTCAGTACAGCATGCCCATCTTGCTTTTCTCTTTGCCTTCTTGCTAATCCAGATTCTGCCTTCCTTCTTCCCAGCATCTTCCTAGTCTGGCTCTCCTGCCCAATCTCTTCTTGCCCAGCTATCAGTCAGTCAGTTCTTTATTAACCATTGAGAGTAATATGTATTCACAGTGTACAGAAGGATTATTCCACATCGGTTCACCCCAAATCCCACCTCTCTCCAATCAAGGCTGGGAGGTTTACCTGGATCAAACCTCTGGTTTACATGCCTTTCTCAGAATCAATGCTGCTGCCAATCAGACCTAAGGCCCGGCTTTCCATTGGATAGAACCAACTTCTGATTTACAAGTGCTGCTTTTGCAGAACATTGTATACTTTTAGCAAGGAAGAAGCTAGTGCAAACAGTTAAGTGGATATGAGGTGTACACCCAACACTTAATGACAGGGTCTACTACCCAGAATTTAACAACACATCATTTTTATACACTCAGTGAGCTGTTGGAGGTGAGAGAAGACTGTGGTGTGTGATCTGCACACCTTCTCACAGTGCCTTGGCTCATTAGCATGTGCTGTACTCAAGTAGAAGTGAATAGTGCTTACTATGTTTGGTCCTCTGGAAGACTTCATAGACCCTAGCAATAATTATTTCTGAAAATTCATTGTGGGAAGTGGCTGGACATTTAAGAGAGTAGGTACGAGTTTTCCATGCTCCTCCCTGTGAGGTGATGGCCCTAGGGATCTTCTATTGTGGTGGTAGTGTCTCCATTAATGGAAACCTGGTGACAGTATGGAGCAACATAAACAAGAAACTAATTCTGATTTTGTTCATGCGTGAAGTTTTCAGCCATACTGATTAGATTATCCTGTTCATAATATTATATCTTACTTGGGCATGTTGGAGCACTATTGTAAGTTTCAAGAGCTTTTATTGGATGTTTCCAACATATTATTCATGCTGGCAAAAGAAGAGATTATTGGTTTTCTGAAATATTTTCTCTTTATGATCCTATCTTTGTCATTTTTAAAACTATAAGTTAATATCTAAAACATGCTTTTTTCCTATCAAGTTCTGCTATTGCAACACAACACAAATACACACACACATACACACACACACACACACACACACACACACACACACACACACACACAAATGATGGGTATGGGAGCACATACCAGAAACCCCAGCATTTGGGGAAACCGAGGCACAAGGATTATATATGTAAGGTCAGCCTGATTTATATAATGAGTTCAAGGACAACTAGAGTCACAAAACTAGACCCTATCTAAAAGCAACCACTGCCACTACCACAAACCTATCATTGCAAATGTGATAGCTATTCTTGGTTGTCACTTGACTACATTTGAAATTAACTAAAATCCAAGTGGCTGAGATTTTTCTTAATTACTTCATTTGAAGTAGGAAGACCCACCTTTAATCCAGAATTTTTGAGGTGGGAAGAACCACCTGTAATCTGGGCCATACCTTCTGGTCACAGCCTATATAAAGGATTGCTTGCCCTCATTCTCACTGGCAAGTCCATTCCTTCACTGGCATTAGAGTCAACTTCAAGATTCTGGCTTTAACTGAAGACCAGCTGAGACATCCAGTCTTATGGACTGAACAACTACTGGATTTTTTGACTGTCCATTGGTAAACATTCATTGTTGGACTAGCTGGACCACAGCATGTAAACCACTCTAATAAATCTCATATATGTGTATATGTATATATGTGCTTTATATGATTATCTAAACAGATGAGCCTATAACTAGTCCTACTTTATTAATACTTATTTACTGCATTTTTCTGTGAGATAACTGGTCAGAGCTAGATGTTTACTTCCTTCCGGTCAAGAAACACAAGGATGATGTAGGGCTGTTTGCTTTGTGTCATTTAGTGAACTCTTTATCAAATTCACTATACATCACTAGGAAATAGCATGGCAATGTTTTATTGCAAAGAAATTGAGGCGAACTACAGGCAATTAGTAGTTGCTAGGGTAGGAAGAGTCACATTCTCAATGGTGTAGCCCTTGCTCAAAGAAATAATTCCCTACCCACCCATTCTCATGCTGTAACTTGGAGATTCCTTGGGAAGAAGAAGAGGTTCAGTGGAAGGAGGAGAGGAAAGGAGAGGATAGTAGGGGACTATGATAAAATATATTATATATGTGTATGAACTTGTGAAAGAATAAATAAAATTTAAAAGATGTACACCTAAAAGGGCATCAGCAGAAGTGGGGCAAGAGAGAATGATAAGGGGGGATATATAATCAAATAGATTATAATTTATCATAATTAAACCAATTACTATGTATGATTACTACATGTTAATAAAAAAGTTAAAGGACTAGAGGTATACCTCAGTGGTAATGCACATTCTTAACATGTGTGACACTCTAGATTTAGTTCCTAACCAAAATAAAGATGGAAAAAGCCCATTTTGAAAGGCACTGATTTTCCAAATTAAAGTCCAAGTTTATAATGGAATCTGGCAAGGCAGGTAGCCTGACATATTAAAAATTGTACTAGAGGCTCCTTGAGTCCACACCCAGGCTTGCTGATTCATTGAACAGATTCATGGGACTTGGAAAAGCAGCTCTATGCTTGACAGAAACCTGTTAGAATAAAAAGATAAAGACATGTCTATTCATGTAATAGTGGCTTAAATACAATGGGATAACCATCCATTTTATGATTGGTTTTAAGCCTGCTCCACAGAATGGAACTTTTGCTTGGTACTATATATCTGGCCATGAATCCATGGCCAAGGAGGTCATAGGCCATAGTGTGGAATCCACTACTGTTATTTTGCTAAGTGGACATAAGCTCATGGCTTCTAAATACTTATTATTATAAACAGAATTAGTGGAGCTCTCAGATGCCATCAGAGAAGCTTCTATTTGTAGGGGATGTTGGTTAATGCAGACACACATTATTGGTCAAAGTTCAGAGACTAAGTAATGGTGAAGAGCTCAGCTACAAATGAGACATCTATATCATAGCTCCTTCCCCTAAGGCTCAGAGAACATTGTGGAAGAAGGAATAGAAACACTTTAAGATCCAGACATCAGGGAGGACTGCTGCAAAGCAGTGTCTTTAATACATGATAGGGCCGCTGCACTCTCGAATGCATGGCAGCTGTGGTTGCCTGCATAAGACCTGCACAAGAGCAAGCCATTCAAAATCCCCGGTGATGGCTGTTGGGGAAGGAAGAGTCAGTTTTCTTCAGGGGTGTGGCCCCGATAGACTGATCATGCTCCAGTAGATGGCCCCACAAGCATGGACACACAGGCAGCACCAATTAGACTCAGTGAATTAGGATTTTTTTTTAAAGTATGTACATGAAGTTGAGCATGGTAGTGCATGCCTTCAGTCCCAGCACTCAGGAAGCTGAGACACACAGATTTCTGTGAGTTTAAGGCCTGGTGGTCTACATAGGGAGTTCTAGGCCAGCCACAACTCCATCATGAGATCTGGAAAAAAAAAAAAAAAAAGACAACATGAGGTTATGGGGTTGGGAGAGGGACACAGTGAGTAGGAAAGAGTCCTGGAAAGAGTGGGCAGTGGGCAGTGAGAGTGGATGTGGTCAAGTATATTATATACATGCGTGAAGTTCTCAAAAAATAAATATATGCAAAAATTTTATACACAAAGACTACTTATTGCAGAAAATATGCAGACTACTGATAAAGGAACTATTTATTAGAGAATTATAATGTGGGGAACAACTCACTAATGGAGGATATGGCAAATTCAGTCCCAGAGTCCTGGAAGACTGAGAACTGGTCCCACGCTGCTTCACATTCCTTGCCTAATTTGGTCTCCACCCTTCTAGAATGTGCATGTGAGAGAAAGGCCCTCATATGTGCTACCCAGGTCTTAAGCTAGCCAAGAGGCCACACCCTAGGGCCTGGTACCCCAAGGCCATATGTGGAATGAATATCCACTACATTTCCCTTTTTTGTATAAACAAGAAAGTTCTAAACCTAATACAAAACTACATACAATAAGAATGATTATCAAGTTGTCCAGGAGAAGGAAAAGGTAATAACATAAACCAAAATGGAAATACAGCCAACAAGAACAACAGCAAGCAAGAAACAAGTACCATGTGTCCAGACCATAGGTAAATGGCAAATTACAGAGATTACTCCAATAGCTGTCCTATCCTGAAGAATCTAACTCTAGTACCTAATGTATTCTTAGCTAAGATATGAGAGGATTGTAACTATAACTATCTAGTCTTCAACCCTACCAAAGACCTGAGAAAGAAAATATTACCTCAATAAACCAGAAGTGCAAGCGAGCAACTTCCGAAAAATGACAAGAAATGACAGAGACCGCTGGCAGCCTGGACAGTCACCCTATGTTTCTCTGCAATGTTGGGGCATCCATATTTTGTCTATAGCTCTAAAATATCTGACAGACCACCTTCAGAAGCAGCATATTTTGAAAGACCATCTTACCTTGTCTTTTTTTTTTTTTTTTTTTTTTTGATTTTTCGAGACAGGGTTTCTCTGTGGAGCTTTGCGCCTTTCCTGGAACTCACTCTGTAGACCAGGCTGGCCTCGAACTCACAGAGATCCACCTGGCTCTGCCTCCAAGTGCTGGGATTAAAGGCGTGCGCCACCACCGCCCAGTGCATCTTACCTTGTCTTGACAAAGTTCAGCAGTTGCTTATCCTTTGTCCTGCTTGTCTGGATTGAACAGCATGCTTACTATTAGCAGTCGAGGCAAGGACAGTTCTTTGCCAAACAGGCCATTTTTTTTGCCAAGAAGAAGACAAACTCCGTATGGAGTGTCTTCAATGCCTAACTGTAGCACGAATCTTAAATGGTCTTATTAAATAGAAAACCAGGGGCTAGGTATTGGGGTGAATGCTGAAAGATCAGAGAGACAGAACAGGCCACAGCTAACCTCACCTCACTAACTTCTCAGCCCATTTCGTTTTCTCAAACTGGAAGCCTCTGAGTCCTCACCCAGAATGGATTTCAACTGAACTGCTGCTAAAAAAGCCTAAAAGCTAAAAAGCCTCTACTTCCTGGTCCTCATACCTTATATACCTTTCTGCTTCCTGCCATCCCTTCCTGGGATGCCTGGCTGTTTCCAGCGTGGCCTTGAACTCACAGACATCTGGATGGATCTCTGCCTCCTGAATGCTAGGGTTAAAGGTGTGAGTGCCACCATTTTCTGGCCTCTATGTCTATCTAGTTGCTGTTCTGTTCTCTGACCCCAGATAAGTTCATTAGGATGCAAAATATATCACCTAACATCTTCTTGGGAGTAGACGGGTTCTGCCAGGAGCAATCCTGTCCCATGTCAATAGAATTCCAAGTTATTAGAACATTTAAATGCCATATTCTCTAGGCCTATGAAGTAGTTGAAGATTACCTATTCATCCAATATATATTTCTATATATCTAGAAAACCTAACAAACATGACTATAGATATGACAAGCATGGGTGACTATTAACCTATAAATCTTATCAACCTAAATAACTTAAAGACTAAGGCTTCATATTATAAGAGTAAACAATCTGTAAACAGATGTACAGTATAAGGGCAATGACCTTGAATTTGTGACAATATACAAAATATCTTAATCAGATGTAGAACTGTATAGTGCAATATGACAACAATATCCTTAATATCTGTCTATATGTAAAGTATCCTAAACAGAGGTAGAATATACATACAGTATGACAAATGTAATTTTACATTTGTATCAATGTACACAATATTTCAAACAGGAGTAGGAACATATGTGCTGTGGGATGTCTTTCTGTATTCTGTGAACATGTGCTGCTCTGATTGGTTAATAAATAAAGCTGCATTGGCCTATGGCGGGGAAGGATAAGGTTAGTCAGTACATTCAAACTGAAGATGAGAGGAAGAAGGGTGGAATCAGGGGAGATGCCAGCCTGCAGCCCAAGGAGCAACAAAATGCCAGCAGATCAGTAATGCCACGGCCACATGGCAACATATAGATTAATAGAAATGAGTTGAGTTAAGTTATAAGAACTAGCTAACAAGAAGCCTGACCCATAGGCCATACAGTTTGTAAGTAATATAAGCCCCTGTGTGTTTACTTGGGACCAAGTGGCTGTGGGACATGGGTGGGAGAGATTCATCCCCACCACGGGGCTGGGCAGGACTGAAGGAACTTCCAGCTAAACATATGTACAATATGATAAATATAGTTTTGTATTTGTATGAATATATAAATTATCTTAAGCAGGAATAGAAAAATAATTTTACATTTGTATCAATATGTAAGAATCCATACCAATGCAAATTATCTAAAGCTGATAGTTGCTGATTTAGTTTACAAGTAGATACAATAATCTACCTTATTATCCTATCCTATCTATTCCCCTATTTTCTTTTCCAAAAGAGAATCCCGAGTCTAAACTTTATTGTTCCATGCCCTACCCTATTACAGCTTAAAACCAAACCCTAACAAATTATCTATAACCCTGAGAGAACAATCTTTTGGGAAAAGGGGGAACCTTTTTTTAGAATTGTTTCCTGATGTCTGGGGGGCAATGGTATCTCTGTGGAATCCTGTGGAAAAAACTAAAACAGTGGTTAGGTCTCGTAGGAACTGGCTGTAATACTCGTAGTCAGTCTCCAAGTTATGTGTAAAGCTTATCTGAAGTTCTGGCTAGAAGTGTAATATGATGGACCATCTCAGCTAGCCATCTTGGAACCATTCTGAACAGTTTGTAGTCCAAAGCTGATCACTGAGTGGTGTTTATCGGCTCAATGGTATCATTATGAATCAGGCAGAATTGTTGTGGGGCCCCATCTTCCTTCTGGGGGATTCAGAGATCGCTGTTAGGAGAATTTATTGTTCACTGTGGATAACTTAAACATTATTAATATCAAAATGGAAAGGTTAAATTTTAAGATCTAAGGTATATAAAGAAGGATTATAAAGAATCAAGACTAGGCACGGAGAGAAATAGAATCTTGACAGCAATAGTCCCCAGATTATTGGCTTTCTTCTGTCCCACACCATGGAGCTCTTCTGATATGAGACAGAATCTCTTAATTTTTTTCTTTTAGCAACATGCTTGAGTTTAGAGAAGGAGAGAGCCACATTTCAACTCTGAAGCCAGCTGGATTTATGATTGACCATAACTTTTCTAGAAGTAAAGAGAAATTGATGTTAGGCAGTGAGATATTGCCCTGTAGAGTATATTGGTACCAATAGGCCTGATATTCTTCGCTTGTAAATTTTTTCTATATAGCCTTTCCTTATGCTTTAGACATCTAGATATCTAAGGCCTTTCGACTTCCTAATGATGGTTATTTCTATTATCCTGTAAAGACAAAAAAACAGAACCCTGCCCCAATCCTTGTTTCGTGAATCTTCCTTACAACTTGTAGAATTGTCACATGGGTGAATGAGCTATCACCTCTCCTTACCGAGAGGTTTCCCCTGTTCGAATTGAATTTTTATTAATTTTCTTGGTATTCATAGCTTTTCTTCTGCAGTCAATGGAGCATGGGACTCTTAACCTCAGGGTCGTGGGTTTGAGCACTATGCTGGCTGCCAGATATTGCTGAAAATATGTGGATTACTAAAAGAGGAAGTCTTTATTAAAGGATTATAATGGGGGGAATAACTCACTAATGGAGGATATGGCAAATTCAGTCCCAGAGTCCTGGAAGGCTGAGAACTGGTCCCACACTGCTTCATGCTGCCCAGTTAGGTCTCCACCCTCCAAGAGTGCATGCATGACAAAGAGAAAGGCCCCCTTATGTGATCCCCAGATTTTAAGCTACCCAAGAGGCCATGCCCTAGGGGCTGGTACCCCAAGGCCATACGTGGAATGAATACCCACTACAACTACTACCAAAAGAGAGAGCACATATGGAGAGACCTGGAATAGACAGTTATGAGTTTCTAGGGGTCTCCTCCCAGTGGAGTCTCATGAGATACACATCTTAGAAATGCTGTGTGACAACTCTTGCAAAATGCGACAAACTATAAATGTTTACCCTAGCTGTGAGAGCCAGCGTTTTGCTGGCGGTCACTTGGTCACTTGTGTACCCCAGCAGCGCGGGTATAACAGCAGCAGCTGTTCAGATTCTTACCCGTCCTCTTCATCTCTCACTAGAGCAGCAGGCATCTGCTAGAAATACAGCATGGCCCAAGACTCCAGGCATGCAAAGCACTTCACACTTACTTGGGTAGAGTACTCCAAAGGGGCTGGCCCAGCGCCCGCCTCAAGACTGGCCTTCCTTTGGAATGTGTAGAGGTCAAGCGAAGCGACTCAGGCCTGATAAGACAGTGAATGGGATCTGGCATGAGAATACAGCAGTTCTGCTGGGCAGCCAGTGATGAAGTCTGTAAGCTCCCAGCCTCAGCTTTACCATCTTTAAAACAGTTAGTAATGTAGGAAACCATACCACTCTCCTCAGAGGAAAATAAAAACAAGCAGTCGGGCAGTGTGGGACACACCTGTAACTCCAGTACTCGCGAAGATGAGGCCAGAAGATCTTGATTTTGTGGCCAATCTGGGCTATACATCAAGGCCCTGTCAAAAACAAAACACACACAACAAACCAAAACTGCTTTGGCTAGAGCTCAGCGGTAGACCCCAGCACAATAAAACAAAACAAACGAAGAAAGGGAAGGAATGCATATAAATGAGCTTTATACTTTACTCAGATGACCTCGGTGAGTTGGAGTTGAGTGTTGTAATAAACGTTTGCCAATTTAAATATTTTATTCATTAGTTACCTAAACCTTGATGGGGACTAGAAGAGAACAAAATGGGTGAGCACACAAATACACTTCATCCCGTCATGGAATTGTCTGTATACTAGTAACTGGTGAGTAGTGAGAGCAGCTGGAAACAGATGTGGCAGGGAGATGGTAAGTGTAGTGAGGAGGTAGGTGTGACCAGGTCATTACCCATTTTTCCAGCCAGTTTGATGTTTTTTGTTTATTTGTTTTGTTTTGGTTTTTTTCCTTCCCATTTCTTTAAGGGAATTTTTTTATTTCCTTTTTAAGGGAGTTTTTCGCCTCTATCATCTTCTTAAACTCATTTTTAGGATTGATTTCTTCTGCTTCTTCTGCCTTGGTATGTTCAGGTCTTGCAGGTGTAGAATCGTTAGGTTCTGATGTCATATAGGTCTTTATGTTGTTGCCTGTATTTTTGCACTGGCGTCTACTCATCTCTTCCTCTGCTTGGTGCAAGCGGTGTCTGTGTCTGAAGGTGACTCTCTTGTTCTAATTGTTAGTCTTGGTCCACTAGGAGTTCTTGGTCAAATCGGTGCTGTTGGGCTCTGTTTCTCTGGGAGCAGCTTATTCCAATCAGTGTTAATGGGTTCTGTCTCAGGGACCAGTTGTTCCCAATTGGTGTAGGGTGGGCTTATGGTTCCAGTGGTTGTTGGGTTCGTAGGGGTTGGTATTTTGTTTCTGTTTTTTTTTTTGGTGAAGGAGCAGGGAAAGGTAGCTGTCTGGTCCCTGGGACTCCGATGGGTAGGGCCTAGGAGCTAGAGACCTGATCTGCCCGTCCGGAGATGGGGGCTTACCTGTTCCCAGTTGGTGTAGGGTGGGCTTATGATTCTGGTGATCTGGTTCGGTGGCTGGGCGGCTCCTTCTCTTGTGTTCTCAGGTCACATTTTGCTCATTTGTCAACTCCTTAGCTGATCTTGTTTCCTCAGACTGCAGACTGTAGGATTCTGAATCCTCTCCTGATTGGATCTCAGCTGAGCAGGTTGTTTAGTAGGGCAATCTTACCAACACCTCCAAGTTGTTGGGTTTCGCAGGATCGGCAGCTGGGCCCTGGGTTGGCCTCAGGCAGAGTGTTTGGATCCGTTCTGGTCGCGCCCCACAGAGATGGCTCCTTCCCTGGGTGCTAGGATTAAAGGTGTCCCTGTTCCAAGCTCTTAATCTCCTTGTTTTCACTGACTCCTCAGCGGGTAAAAGCTCAGTTTCTGGTCTTTATTACAACCAGACCGTCTCTGCTACTGCTCTGCCTGCCTGTGCCGCCACCATTGTTTTTGTTTTTTGTGGTGGTGGTATTTGTTTTGTTGATATAAGGTCTCACTGTGTAGCTCTGTCTTGCCTTGAATTTGCCTATACAGGCCAGGCTGGTTTGAACTGCCCCATTTCCTCCATACTCCAGCCTCCTGAGTACTAGGATTATGTCTGCACATCATGACACTGTGTTGATTCTATCCACTTGACTCATTCCAGCCAATGAACAGAAAGAAGCTGCATAGATCTATTGTTCTTTCCAGTGTTTAGGATTGAACCCAGACCCTTATAGATGCTACATAATAACCACACCACTGAGCCATACCTCCATCCCCTTGTGGACTACTTTTGAATGCAGGGTTTGAGAGCATGTGTGTGTTCTCCAGGTACTCTCCACTTGTGGTGAAACAGAAGCTCCTTGAGTTGCTGGTTGGCACACGGAGGACAACGGTTCAGACTCAGTTTTCCACGTGCTGGAATAAGCATTTGCACTGTTTCAATTATACAACCTCAGAATCACATTTCCTGTTAAAGGATGGTTTCCCATGTCTGAATGGTGCACTGCCCAACACAGACCTAGAAGTTGGGGAGGATTAGACTAAAAGATATCAGGCAGTTAAAGATATCCAATGCTGTTAGATCAAAGAGTAGAAGAAGGTCAATAGAAAGAGAGTTCGAAAAGCTTTTAAATCATATTAAGAAACTTTTATGATGGCAAACGCTCTCGGGGATTTTAAACCTAAATGGCAATCAGGTTGCATTTATACTTTAACGCAATCAGTTTTGATCCTGGGTAGGGAATAGATAGGAGGAAATTGAAACCTTGCCTAAGGAGAATAGCTCCAGAGGCCGGAGGTGGAGGGCAGCTGGCAGGCAGAGAGTATTAGCAGGTCTCTTACAAGGTCTTGGAAGAATGTGTTTCCATAGTGTAATGTTTTTGTGAATATCTGCAAATATAAGGGTGTGTGTGTGTGTGTGTGTGTGTGTGTGTGTGTGTGTGTGTGTGTGTGTGGTGTTTAAGCAAGTGTGGAAGCCAGAAGCAGGAAGTTGAGGCCTGCTCTATCACCTTCAGAGTCCCCTGTTTCTCCAAGTCCTTTATCCTTCCCTTCATCGATGCCGGCTGTTACTTGGCTTGGAGTAGATAACTATGGGAAAGTGATTGGGAGATGTCTTGGAGCTCCTTAGAACACACAATATAGAGAAAGCAAGATATCACATAACTACGGATCTCGCTGCTCTAGGAGGAAGTTTAAGTCATGCATAAAAAGCCAGCCTCTCCCAGCTATTTCAGTCACCCTGGCCGAGGCTTCAGGATAATGTGAGGGAGCTATCTTGTGTGTGCAGCCCATGAGAGCCTTCATGTCTCCAATCCCAGCCTCTTTCCGAATGCAATGGTTTTAATTCTGTCGGGCCATTTCACTAGGCAGCAATGAAGGATCGGAATAGAGTCACCACAGCATTAATGATAGTGGCCACAAACTCTTGGCTATAACTTCCAGCAAGAGATTGGTTCTTATGAGATAATACCATAGCTGTATTGGGAGGCTGAAATAGCAAGATCACAAGTTCAAGGCCAGGCTAGCCTATGTAACAAGACCTTACCTCAGAAAGAGGACACAGAAGATACTGAGAAGGAGGGAGTTGAAGGAGCTCTGTAATGAGCACTTGCCGGCATGTGTACAACCCATGTTCTGTCCCTAGCAACTGCAAAGGTAATTAATTGAAGGCCGGGATGTAGCTCAGTTGGTAAGCCCTCACCTAACACACACAGCCTCTGGGTTTGACCCCTAGCACTCCTAAATAAATAAGTCATTTTCTGAAGAAGAAGAAGTCGGGTCTCTTTCTTCTATCCTGGAATTTGGGCTGACCTATTCTCAGAGGTGCCAGGGGTCCACCGGAGACACAGCTCCACACTGCACAGGTGACGCCTGAGGAGTTATTCCCAGAGACCCCACTCAGGTAAAGCTGGATCCCTGACTTCACCGCAGAAAGGAATTTCAGGACGAGTCAGAATAAATCAGAGTTCAGGTCTATTGAAACGGATTTTTAGCATAGACTTAAGCACTAGCATTAATAGAGAGAGAAGTGTCCAGGGAAAGATTAAAACGTACCCAAGAACACGGATGTGGGCTTCTCAAACGAATGGCTTCCCTGTCTTTACAACAGCCACGGATAGGATTCCGTGAGGTGCTGAAGTTACTGTCTTTACCGTGTGGCTAAGAAGTTCACATGCGATCACGAGGCAGTTTCTGGGGTGGGCCAAGTAGGATTATAGTGATGAGGTCATTCTCTAGGTCACAAGACCTGCAGGGAAAGTTAAGCTGTTTTCATTGTAAACAAAAGCTGACAGTCTGGTTTAAGTGGTTTCCAGAAGACGTCTGGAAAAAAGGAGTAAGGCCTCACTGAATGTTACATATGCTCAGGCCTTAACCATGGTTCATTTCCATCTTAAATTTTTATTTGGAAGTATCTTTAAATAAAAGAGATATGGTTTCATGGTTTCTATGTAGGCAGTCCTTACAGCAAACATTAATTGTGCTGGAATTCTTGATTCTCGGTTGACAAAAGGCTTTTGAGTGAAGGGTTCCTTTTTTTCCCACGTCCCCAGCATTTTCTGTGTCTTTCTATCTTGATTTGTTATGGCTGCTCTGTGCAGCAGATCACAGCAGAAGAGATGCAGCGTCTATGCTGAGAGGCCTAATGTGCCTTAGCACTGTGTAGGAAGACCAACTACCTCAACGGAGAGAGCTCATGGAGAGGGTTAGCCACAGTCACATCATTTTGTAAAGTCCCCCCATTTTGGTTAAATGGTGACAATTTCTTGAAACCATAGTGATAGTGTTCTACATTGTTTATCTAAATTCTTGTCACGTACCTCCTAAGACCCCTGATAGTGGCTGCCCATAAGCGATGTTTATTAATCATATGACATTCTTTTACCACTATCCTCCACTTGGGAGTCACTCCTAGCAATGGCCAGTTCCTGGCTAGAAAAGGAAAGCGTTCAGTGTCCTTACTCTCCCTCCATGCTACATTGTAACTGCCCCGACCTGTAAGTGGATACCAGGCTCTAGGTCTTAGAGGGGTCACTCTGCAGGTGACTCCCCAAACAAAGGACTGACCTGTCTCAAGTCCTCATCCCCTTGTTTTTCTTTCCTTCTTATGACCTTGCACAGAGGTCCTGAGAATATACGGAAAAACGGAACATTGTGATGGTTCCCAGTAGGTGAGGTTGGACCCTGGATGACACTTGAATAGTGCCCTCCTAATGCTCTGCTAGGAAGCCGAGCAACAAGACAGCCAAGCCTTGCTGGAAATTGAGAGATACAACAGAATGGGTACAGTCCTAAGCTGTTAAATTTAGAGGTCATTATAATAGAGATACATGATGGAGACTTCCCCAAATGTATACAGCATTACCTATAGAGACTGAGACTTCAAATTGGAAGGCAGAAAGAAGTTAGCCTAAGTTATTGATAAGAATTAAATGGGTTGGATGTATCTCAGTGGTAGAATACATATGCAAACTCCTAGGTTTAATTGCTAATAATGTAATAATAATAATAATAATAATAATAATAATAATAATAGTTAGCCACATGGTGATGGCATATATTTGCAGTCCCAGTATGTGGGGGGCTGAGGCATGAGACCATCAAATTAGGATGTGGATTCCATGAAGGAACAACAGCTCAAGCCAGGAGGGTAGCTGCCGCAGCATGCAGTTCAACGTGAAGATTTCAACAATCAGTCATAAAGTAAATGTTCCGACATAAAAAACAAAACCTAACAACAACAACAACAACAACAACAACAACAACAAAACACTCATGTATCATATTCTTCAAGGTTTTGGAAAATTTATAGTTTTAAATCACTTACTTGCAAAAATTTATAACTTGTTGCTTTTTTTTCATTAAAGTATTTACTGTTGTGCCCAATCTTGGTTTGTACATCATAAAGAATTTCTGAAAAATTCCAGTATTTTCAGTCAAAGACAAGATTGTGAGCTTCCAAAAGAGAAAGCAAAAAAATTTACAAGAGAGTATCAGTCATCACAATATCTTGAACTGATAAAGAACAAAATTTTCAGTTTCTAAGAGATAATTTCCAACCTAGAAACTGGATATACTGCAAAACTCACAGTGGAACCAGGAGGAGGTTAAACGCGTTTCTTAAAACTTTTGCCATGCACTTGGTTTGGGGAAAGTAATAAACAAGGTGTTCTGGTACATTTGAGGTTGTGTAAACAGGATATGATTGAAGGCTGATATACTTTTATTTTCAAAAATGATGTCTCTTTGTCCTGGATTGTTAAACTTTGCCAGAAATATCAAAAAGAATAAATTGGCACTTTTGCCAGCCACAGTCAGTATTCAAAAGCAGCCACAAGTGATATGACTAAGACCGTCTTATCTGCTACATTTCTTGGTAAACAGGTACCATTCTAAAGAAAAATGAGTGCAGGAAACTGAAAACACACAGGTGGTTTCATCATTACTTTCCTATAATAGCATTGTTTATATGATCTAAAACCAGATTGTTGGTACATTATGCTGAAGTTACTCCTGGCCGCCCCCTTCACACACTGGCTTTTCCAGATGAATTGCAAGGTGACAGTCTAGGTACATTCTCATCCCCCAGGAGTGCCCTATGGCCCTTCCTTAAACATCATTTCCACACTTCCTTTCCCCAAAATGCACCACTCTCCAGACTTTCCTGGTTATCAACCCCTCACTGTTGTGTATGTATAATTTCTAGATATGGATGTTAACACCTAATGTCTCTAGCTGTACAGGAACAAGATCATACAATCCATGTTTTTGTATCTCTGGGTCCTTTTACTCAACTCCATGCCTTGTAAGAAAACCATTGAGGTGGCCATGTGTCCTCATCCTGGTCCTGTGTAGGTAGGTAGGTTTTCATTGGGTGGATGACCAGGGTGTGGCTGGTGAGCTCTGCTGTTGATGGATATTTGATCTGTTTCTAACTTGGAGGATTACCAGGATACCACGAGCTGAATCAGATTGCATCCATCTGGCTTTTAGAATGCGTAAGCTGTTCAGAGATAACCGGCAGAAAGCTATGTTTCTTTTAAAAAATGTATCTTTCTTAAAGATGTTTTTCAAATTTTCTTTAAAATTTTTAATCACTTAATCATCCTTTCTAAGTGTCAGGATTGCTTCCCTTGTCTCAAACAGGACCACACTTTAAACAGACTCACAAGGATCAACTTGATTGCATTTCCCCCTAATTTTCTTTTTAAAAACAGAGTGTCTCGTGTTGCCCAGGCTGGAACTCATGGTGATGTCTTAGTTAGGGTTACTATTGCTGTGATGAAACACTATGACCAAGAAGCAAGTTGGGAAGGAAAGGGTTTATTTGGCTTACACTTAAATCATTGAAAGTAGTCAAGACAGGAAGTCAAACAGGTCAGGAAGCTGGAGGCAGGAGCTGGTGCAGAGGCCACAGAGGGGTGCTGCTTACTGGCTTGTTCCCCATGGCTTCCTCAGCCTGCTTTCTTATAGAATCTAGGACCACAATCCAGGGATAGAACCGCTCACAATGGGCTGGACCCTCCCCATCAGTAATCAGTTAAGAAAATGTCTTATCGTGTCTCATGGAAGCACTTTCTCAGTTAAGGTTCCCTCCTTTCAGAGAACTCTGGTTTGGGTGTCAGGTTGACACAAGACTAGCCAGCACAAATGACTGAGGTTTTAAATCCTTCTGCTTCTGCCTCAGAAGGCTGGAATTACAGGTTTGTACTATGACATCTGGTTTATGTGGTGCTGAAGACTGAACTTAGGACCTTGTACATGCTAAGCATGCACTCTACCACAGAGCCACATACCGAGTTCTTAGTCACTTTTTATTGCTCTCTGATATATGTGAATTAAGTTTGTGTTATTAGCTTTTAGATTAAAGAATCCAGGTATTTTTAAAATTTCTATTGGATAAATGAATTTAATAAATATTAACCTACAATATCAAAAATAGAATAAGATCTGGGCAAGGTGGTACATGCCTTTAATCCTAGTACTCAGGAGTACTAGAAAGATCTCTAAGAGTTAGAGGCTAACTAGCCTGGTCTACATAGTAAGTTCCAGGCAAGTGCTGGGGATGCAGCTCAGTGGTAGAGCATTTGCCTATCATGCATAAGGCCCAAGATTCAATTCCTAGAAACATAGTAAGTTAAGTAAATAAATCAATAAATGGAAACACTCAGGTCTCAGAATTCAGACAGGGAATATTTGTAGGAAATTTAGGTGTGGTAGAATATTAAGAATATTCTCAGTTCACTCTAACTAGAAATCTCATGAATGCACTGTCACCTTGAACAGAGAAGAGCTTCCCTTTTGGAAGAGAAGATGTGGAGAAGAGGTCTAAAGTATTTACCCGATGTTCAAGTTTTCCCCTCATCAAAGGCTCCAGATCAGTGACCAGGCTGGATTTGTCTGTTCAGGAAGCTCAACTCGCCCATTGATCCCTCAAACTGCATGTAATACTTCAGCAGTTAATATGCCTCTACAAGTTCTCACTCAGAAATTCAGAAGTGAGATGTCCATGCTGACATCTCACAGCAAGGTAGTCATACATAATGGATTTAGTTCCTCTGGAGAAAAGAGAACCATTTGCATACGACAAAAATTGCAAGAAGAAAGAAAGAAAATGAAACCTTGACATTTCATTTGTGGCCAGAAGAAAAACATTTTTAAAAACAAAGTTCTGGTTGAAGTATTCTGGCATGAATAGTGAACCATCTTGTGTAGCAAAAGGAGGCAGAACATTGTTGAAGGAATGGAGAATATGTCAATTTAATTGCTGAAACTGGCAAAACATCAGAAAGATAGGCTGGCGGACTGGGGAGAATCTTAGTGGGTAAGATTACAGAGAGTACTGTCAGCTCTTGTAGAGGACCAGAGTAAGATTCCCAGTACCCGTGGGCTGGGGAGATGGCTCAGTGGTGAAGAACACGTGTTGCTCTTGCAGAGGACATGGGTTTGATTCTCAGCACTCATGGTGCCTCACAACCATCTTCAACTCCAGTTCCAGCGATCGGATGCATGGGTGTGGTACATTTTTATACATTCATACATGTGCAGTGAAATAAAAAACACAAATAATAAACAAAATTCCCAGTACCCACATCTAGTGGCTCATAATCTCCTGTTACTCCAGCTACAGAGAATCCAATGCTCTCTTCTGGATTTTGCAGCCACCTGCACCTATGTGTGTACATAAACAAAAATAATATAAATCTTTAAAAAAGGGACAGGAGAACAGAGACATTAGGTCAGATGTGGAAGGAGGGTGACTGTGTTGCCTAGCTTCTGTGTTTCCCTGTTGAGAAAAAAAGTCCCCATTGGTGTTTCATTCAGCACGAAAGCTGGTCCAGTGGTGGTGGCACACACCTTTAGTCCCAGCACTTGGAAGGCAGAGGCAGGCGGATCTCTCTGAGTTTGAGGCCAGCCTAGTCTACAGAGCAAGTTCCAGAACAGCCAGGGCCACACAGAGAAACCTTGTCTCAAAATACCAAAAAAAAAAGAAAAGAAAGTTTGCAAAGCTTCGTATTTTCTTTTGTTTGCTTATTAGACTATCAGAGGAATAACGGCCCCCAAATTGTAATAAAAATTGATATTAGAAATAATTTAACTCTATCAATTGCACTTAAAACATTGATGATTTACCTATTAATACTATTTTATGGATTATGAAATAGTCCACTGGGACTGAGACAAAGACAACAGACTCTAGATGAAACAATCTGAAGTTACTATAGCGTTGACGTCTTACATGACTACAAACTGTGTGTGAATAATTTTATGTTTATCTAAGTTTGTGTTCAGACTGAGAAGCCCAGAACGCATTGCCGTGTCATGGGTACCACTGCTGGAGGTGTCTGGGGGTACCATTTTGCTTAGCATTTATTTATTAAAGAGTGTGCGTGTGTGTGTGTGTGTGTGTGTGCGTGTGTGCGTGTGTGTGCGTGTGTGTGCGTGTGTGTGTGTGTGTGTGTGTGTGTGTGTGTGTGTGTGTACGTGTGTGGCATGTGGAAGTCAGAGGACAACTTGCTAGAACAGGGTCTCCTTGCTAGTGTGCGTCCGGGGAGACTGAACTCAGCTCATCACTGGGGCAGGCACCTTTACCCACTGAATCATCGCACTGGCTCTTCTCGGGACAAATTGAACGTAACTAAATCCTGATGCTGAATTCTTTACAAGAAATTGTGACAAAGCTGGAGAGATGGCTCAGCCGTTAAAGGCAAGGTTCACAACAGACAAAATGTTTGCCTTAAGCTTAAATTATTGTTTAAAATTATTAAAACATTTTGAGATCATGTCAAGCTAAATCTAAACGATGAAGAGCTTTTAAGTAAGGATTATTAACACCTGAATTACTCTAGATCACAGATTTCCTTTCCTGATAAAATCATGATGATAAAAATGAATGAAAGTTTGAAATGTGACTACATTTGCAGTATATAAACACGTTAACCCTAATTTTTTTTTTTGAGAAAATGAATTCCTCAGACCCATTGTGGGTAGCCTAAGGAAATGGATCAATGCTCTCATTTGAAATCAGTTATAAATAGTGTTATAATTCATAGCCACTTCCTAGCTACATGACTTCGAATGTGCTGACCAGTTACCCCAGGGCCTTACATCCTACGCAATCCATGCCCATATGCACATGCGTGGGGATGACCTATAAAAGCAGATTCCACCCGTTCCCCTCTCTCTCTCCTGCACTATTCATTTCCGGCAGGCCTATCCACGTTCTTATACTTTCCCTAATAAAACTCTTACAGTGGGTTCCATTGTACCTCGTGTTCTCTCTTGCCCAGTAAATAGCACCACAAATAAATAACCGACAGCACTGTGGTGACTTTTCAGTCAGTGGTTTACTCATTCCAGAGAGGTGTATGGGATTGTGGAGACTTCTGAGTTTGGCCAAAGACGTCCTGTTGGCCTTGGTATTCATTTATTTTCTGTTGCCAGCAGCACAACACCATAGACTGGGTGAGCTTTAGCAGACGAGTTTACTGTGATAACTTCATGTATGTATATGGAGTATATAATGCCTCTTAGTCATCCCCTCTTCCTTACTGCCCCCTTGTTCCCCTTCTCCTGCTGAACCCCTTGTTTCTTTAAACAAGTCCCTCCTACCTTCATGCCTTTCTGTTGCTGATGTTGTGACCCACTGAGTTTATTGTATTTGTTCTTATTATTTATTTAGTTTCAGGTGACTTGAATTCAGATTGCTTGCATGAGCTTGAGTAGTGTGTGTGGGGCGTTTACTGGATCAAGGCAAGTTGCCACTGAATATTATGATTTCCCCTTCCCCAGCAATCATTAACTGCCAACAGCTCCTTAGGGAGCAGTGATGCTTCACAAGCCCCTCCCCCATCCATGGTGGCATGTTGACGGGGCCCAGCCTGAGCAAGTCACAACAGCGGCTGTGAGGGAGTGCAGCAGCCATGATCCAGACATCAGTGTTTTTCAGCACTACCCACCGTCTTTTGGCTTTACCCTCTTCTGTGACATTCCCTGAGCCTAGGAGTCGGTGATATGTTTCCCTTTAGGGCTGAGAACTCAACAGTCACTTATTCTCGGGCCTTTGATCACTTATCAGTCTCTGCACTAACTGTTGAGCATTGCAAAAAGAAGCTTCTCTGACCAGTGTTAGAGCAGCACGCTCTATGGGTATAAACCTACGTACGGAGACAGCAATTCGAGCCCATGTCCTTTTAACAAAACTACAGCTGCAGTGCCCCTCCCTCCAGGGCCTCTGATCTCTATAGCCTCGTTTTTGATCAGGTGTGTAACACCAGGCGTATATTCCCCCTGTGGAGAGCAGGCCCCAAAGAGCAGCAGTTGTTTTCTTCTGTAAAAGGCATGCTGCTATTGTACCTGTGGGCACACGGACCATCTTGCCTGGCAGATTGGTAATATAGCTCACAGGGTTCACAGCTGGGTATGATTTTGGGTGCCTTTTCCTCCCCAGTAACCTGCATAGCACTTCCTGTCTCTATGAAAGGTATACAGCAGAAAGGAAGTTTCCTGATCAGTTGAGTTTACTTCTTTATGTCCTGCAACCAAAGTTTCTCATTCTTTTTATAATGCCACCAAGGTACAATCACAGGGGCTCCACCCCAGTGATGCTATCTAATCTGAATCATATCCCAAAGGTGAAGTCAGATTATGTTTCATCTTCTTAATACCTCACAATGGGGAATCAGTTTAAATCCATGAAGTCTTGGGGAGACACTATCCTGTATTCAAATCATAGCTGCTTCCGCAGATCTTAAAATTGTGTCACACTCAGACCTTTTTCTGTGCTTTCGGCCCCTTACCTGTCCCTTCTTCTCCCTGCTCTTGCACAGGTACACTTGCATGGTGGTTGTCCAGCATTTCCAGACTCCTGTTCCTTCCTGCGTCCCACACTGAGGTTTTCCTCTCCAATGAACGTCTTGCACATTTAACTCACTCAGCCTTGGCATTTAGACTCTTTGAAGATCTGGAAAGATTCCTAAGACTTTGTCTTTGCCATGGCTCAGAATCACATCACAAACAGCTGGGTGTTGTGGCCCATGTCTGTATTTGCAACACCTGGAAGCTGAGGCAGGAGGATCCAGCATGAAGTCAGCTTGGGCAATATATATATATATATATATATATATATATATATATATATATATATATATATATATATATATATTCCGTCTCAGAAAAATAAAGGAAAGAATAATAGCAATAATGACAAAGACTAGACAAGAAGGGAGAATGAAGAGAAAGTAGAGGAAAAAGAGAAAGTGAGGGAGGAGGCAGAGGAGAGTCCGGAGGGTAGAAGTGGGTTTGAAATCTCAGCTGTTTGTCTTCCTTTGATTCTAAATGTCAATTAAATGGTTATCTATTAAAATATTTCCTGCCAGTTCTGATTCTATAAGAAATGAAATCAAGGCACAGTGCTAGAGAGGAAGAGCTGCAATCAGACCTACTGGGTAGGAGGCAACCACCGCATCAGTTTATTACTACTCTACTGAGAGTGACATAAATATTCAGTCCATTACTTCTTCATGAAAGGACCATGTACTGCACACCGAAACACATTTTATAAAGCCTGTCTTCATATTTCACTTAACAACACAGCTGATAGAAAACATACCAGTTTTACACAGTAGACAACGACTTAATCCAGTTTTCCTGTTTGTGTGTATGTTTGTGAGTGTGCATGCATGGTTCTGTACTGGAGCATGTGTGTGTAAGGTGCTACAGGTGCTCAGGCATTGTGTGCATGCATGTGGGGGCCAGAGGAGAACTCAGGTATATTCCTCCAGCACCATCCACCTCCTTAGTCTTAGTGACCCAGCTTGCTGTATATGCAGACTGGATGACTATTGAGCCCCAAGAATCCATCTCCTGTCTCTACATGCTCAGTGCCAGGATGTCTTTCCTTTTAGTACTTAAAAAGATTTTTTCTGATCCGTGCTACTTTTAGTTATGGGAATGTGTATGTGTAAGTATGTGAACTTGAGTGCAGGTGTCCACTGAAGCCAGAGGCAATGGATCCCTGGATCAGAGTTGCCAGTGGTTGTGGGTGCTGGGAACATGATTCTGTCCTCTGCAAGAGCCAATTTCTCCATGTCTGTCTTCTTTCTTGTTTGAGACAGATTCCGTTATTTAGTCTAGCCTAGTCTACAACTCATAATGTTCCTGCCTTTGCTTTCTCAGTGTGGGGATTCCAGGGATGTACTGCCAAGCTTGGCTTCTAAAAACATTTTTTTTCCCATCCAAATCTTTCAGAATTTTAAATTATGTGTTAAATATGTAGAAAAGATTGAGACTGAAGTAGATATTTATGCCTTGAAAATTGTTTACCCTTTATTTGATTGGGTATTGGTGTCTCAGATTTTCCTGTTGATACTTCTTTGTATACTTCTGAATTTCTTTCTTTCTTTCTTTCTTTCTTTCTTTCTTTCTTTCTTTCTTTCTTTCTTTCTCTCTCTCTCTCTCTCTCTCTCTCTCTCTCTCTCTCTCTCTCTCTCTCTCTCTCTTTTCCTTTTCTTTTTCTAGTTTTAAAACAGGGTCTTCCTATGCAGCTTTGGCTGTCCTGGAAGTCACAGAGATCTGCTTGCCTCTGCCTCAGAAACACTGGAATTTAAGACACGCACCACCACATAAGGCTTGAAGTTCTGGATTTTAAAAAAGAAAAGTGGAATTAAAAGTATAATTTGGAGTTGAGGGTCATTTCCCATACTAATTTTTAAAAATATTTCTGGGAGTATATACACGATTGAGAAGGATTACAAAAGACAAAGAATCCATGAGTTTGTATGAGGGAGGTTAGGGGAGGCAGGAAGAGGCTAGAAGAGGGAGTACAGTATTTGAAGTTATTTTAATTAACTTCTTTAAATCAATGCTTTTTTGACCCATACATTCACGTAACAGTGTGAAGTTTTAGGCTCAAAACATATAGTAAATTTGAAAATCTTTCTTTTTTAAGATTTATTTTAGTATTTTATGTTTATGAGTGTGTCTGCCTGCATGTGTGTATGTGTACCATGTGCATGCCTGATGCCCACTGAGGTCAAAAGAGAGCACTGGATTCCCTGGGACTGGAGTCTGTAGCTAGAGTTTTTCTGGTCCTGCCTGGCCCACTGTCAGGACAAATCTCTCTAACCCACCAGTCCTGTAGCCGCTTAGACCCAACCAAGTAAACACACAGAGACTTATGTTGATTACAAACTGTATGGCTGTGGCAGGCTTCTTGCTAACTGTTCTTCTATCTTAAATTAACCCATTTCTATTGGTCTATACTTTGCCACGTGGCTTGTGGCTTACCGGTACCTTACATCTCGCTTGGCATGATGGCGGCGGCTGGCAGTGTTTCTCTGCCTCAGCCTTCCACTTCCCAGACCTCTCCTCTCTCCTTGTCCTGCCTATACTTCCTGCCTGGCTACTGGCCAATCAGTGTTTTATTTATTAACCAATCAGAGCAACACATTTAACATACAGAACATCCCACAGCACTATCCCACAGCAGGAGTCACAGATGGGAGTGATATTTTGGGTGCTGGGGTCCTCTGCAAGAGCAGTAAACATTCTTAACCACAGAGCCAACTCTTAAGGCCCTTGAAAATCTCTTTATAAAATCTGCTATTGGTAGAAAGTACTATGAAATAACCAAGCCTTTGCCACCAGCCTAACAGCCGGAACACAGTAGTCGTGCTTAAAACACATTAGCTGGACTAAGATCATGTGATATGATACTTTATTCTGTGCAATGGTCTGTCAAAACGTGATTAATATACTTGTAATATTCTAGTTAGAGGCAAGGAATCAGAATTCAAGACGCTGCAAATAAAGTGATAATAAATTAACTGCGGCCATTATTGAAAGGCTTCCCCAGCTCTTATTTATGCAGAAAAGCATTTTAAAATTCAGGACCCTACCACAAGAATCATGATCCTTGATTGCTTTTGCACATATGTATTCATAAGTATTTCTCAGGTCCTTAGTAGAGTAAGTCCTCTTGACCTGAGATCTGTCACCGTTCTAGGCCACATTTCTTACGTATGTTGCGAGAAACAGGTTTTTGTTTGCTCCTTTTAGTATTTCACTTATTATTTTTTCCCTTTCATTGCCTCCACCCTCATTCTCTGTCAATCTTTCATTCTTGTCTTCTTCTTTCATTCAAACGAGGCCAGGTGCTTCGTTTTGTTTTATCATCTCGTTCAAGATGGTGCCACGTCACCCACGGGGCAAGAATGCAGAGAGGTGCTGTCCTTTCTGCTGCCAGCGTGGAGCCCCGCCCTCTGCTGCTCACCTGCTCGGGTGGGGGTGGAGTGGGGGATGACACCCGGGCCACTGTCACGAGCCCCGGGCCCGGTTCCCTCGGGGCGGTCTAGACCCCCTCCCCCTCCGCAGAGCTGCCCCGCCCTCCCGGATCCCGGTCTGCTGAGCGCATTGATTTGCATATTTCTACCTTTGTTCCCCGGCCGTGGCCAATCAGCGTGCGGGGCGAGGCGGGGCGGCGGGGCGGGGCGTGCGATCGGCGGAGCCGCTGCGCCCCGCAGGTTGCAGAGTGGGTGGGAGCCGCTGCGGGCGCGGCACTGCAGCCCTGAGCCTGAACTCGAACCCGAACCCCCCAGCCCAGCCCCGTCCACAGGCCCAGGAGGTTAGGATCCAGCGGCTACCCGCCCAGCCCCGCCGAGGACGCCTCGACCCGCAGGCGCCCTCCAGCCCACGCGCCACGATGGTGTGCGGGGGCTTCTCGTGCTCCAAGAACTGCCTGTGCGTGCTCAACCTGCTGTACACCGTGAGTATCCCGCGCCCGGTGGCACCTGCGGGGGTCGCCAGCCTCCTCCCAGCCCGGCTGAGCCCCATCCCGCCCCCTTTGCAGCCTTCCCACGCCCCGGCCTCGTCCGCGGCCCCCTCCCGGGACCCCGATCCTGCTTGTCGCAGTCTCCGCCCGTCCTTCATTGTGGCTCTCTGCAGCCCTTCACTCTGGCATCCCTGCCCACTCCTCTGTCCCTCCCCGCTCTCGCATCGCTCCCCAGGATCCCATCCCCATCCTTCCAACCGCACGCTCCTGGCTCGCCATCCCAGCTGGAGCGCGACCGGAGGCTGGAGAAGAGCCCGGGCCTGGAGGACAGTTTTGCGGGGTAGCGTGGCCTGGTATGGACCCGGCGGCCTATGGATGGCGCGCTTCTGGCTCAGCCCTGAGCGCTGTTGTTTGAGTGGAGGCCGCCTAGAGACTTCACAGGATATCCGTGGCTTCCGAAGTTTGTTTCGTGCTTACATAAAGTCTCTTTGTTGATGTTCCTGTCAGTGAGGTTGCAACCTGATGCTTTTCCCATGCCTTCTTCCTCCTCCCCCTTAATCAATATCCAAACTCCATTTCAGGCGAAGTCCTTCAGTGTATAATCCTCCACCCAAGTCGTTTTTGTTTCTTTCTTCTCCCTGCTTATAAGCCTGTGCCTCCCAGTCTTAACGTTGGAAGCTCATTTCCATTTTTGATGCGTAATTCTGGCTGAACAGGAGGAAGACAAGGTGACGTCTATTGAAAATCTTCTACATCCCAGCCCTTTCATGTACATTTATCATTCTGTTATTTTTCTATGGCAAGCGGAGTTGTCTACATTTTATAACGGTAAAGACAAAAAAAGACTTTAGTACGATTCCATAGCTGGTCTGGAGTGGAACTGAGCTGTGGAATCTAGATCCTTCCATAAGCTGTCTTCACTGTGAGGACGCAACTTCCTCTCGGCCATCTCACTCCATGTTCCTTTCTATAAATACACCTGGTGCTTGCAGCACCCACCCTGAAAACAAACCCAGCTCCCCTGCGTTAGCAGAGCCAGGCCATCTGGGCCAGCTTAGGTTACCTACATGGGCAAGAGAGGCTGGCTGCTAAGGGTTGAGAGCAGAGACAACCGGTCATTTTACCTTTTTTTGGTGTGTGTCTGGACACGATGGCAAAGCTGTGAAAGCAGGCCAGAAATAGGCATCAATGGCATAAGCTTTTCTGGCTGGTTCTTAGGAATTCAGACAATATGTTCACAAATGGTAGACTTGGAAGGAAGGTTCTAGAACACACGGTGATATAGCTCCTTGTAATTGGAGATACATGTCAAGTTTCCTATCGAAATCCACCCCTCTCATGTGAAGCATGCTTACCATGTTGCTTATAAAGTAAATTCCCATCCGTTCTTCAACTGTTTTCTCTTATTAGCATGGATGATCTGCTTAGAACGTCACATTCTATTTTGAGCCCCCTCCCCCTCCAATGATTCAGTCATCTGTTTACCTGATTCTCCATCTTCCTGTGCCTACGCACACACAATGGCTGCTTCTGTGCGTCCTTGGCTGTCTGTATCCACCAATGTGCTATACATTTGAAAAACGGGAAGGTTTTTTCAAACCAAGTACCATTGCTTTCAAGACACATTATTTCCAGCTGTATTTACAGCATGTCATGAATGCCAGGAGAGAGAAACGTTGACCCTACAGGGATATGTTATGATTATTTAATATATGTCCCCCAAACTATTGACCCCCAAAGTGTGTTTTATTGATTTTTAACAGGTGTGCAGTAAAATTTAATTAATTGGAAATTCATAAGGCTGTAAATATGGTTAGCTTTTTAAAATCCTAAACTGTTTTAAACAAAGGGACAGTTCTTAAAATAAGCTGTTATCTGTCTGTCTCCTAAACATTGAAAATAGTTTATAATATAGTAAATAGGTTATAATATGGTAAATAAGTTATAATGTAGCAAATGTAACAGTTTAAGTGGGAGGTGAATGAGAGGTAAAGGTGGATGAGATTTTTAACAGGCAGAAAAATCTTCTGCAGCTATCAATTAAGTTCTGTGTTTTCACCGTCTCTCCCTCCACATTTTAAGATATTTAAAAGAATGTGGTTGCCGTCAGAGTTGAGCTTGGGCACTAGGAGGTATTTTTTTTAGGGCAGGAATAAGAAGATCCTTTGTAGGTTTCCTCCGGCTCTGGTAACTGCCGCGTAGGTCTGCTCAGTGCTGCAGGATTAAATATGAGGTCATTTCTCAGAGTGTTAGAACCAGGATTGCATGTGGGAGAGGCAGGTGCAAAGGCCCCTGCCTGCGTCAGACATCATCGCTGTTGTTTTGAAGCATTTCCTGAGGAACTTGGGACTCTAGCCACAAAACTGTGTGCATCCTCAAGTGATCGAATGAGCTTCATCAGTATGACCAGTCTAGAAACAGAAAGCAGGTCCCTAAAACACGTTGGAAGGAACATTCCCTAATTTGTTTCGGGAATTCAGTGACCCTATGGAGGTGAATAGTGGGTTTTTGTTCTTTTCTGCCATGGTTCTTAACTGGGGGGATTCTCCGGTACTGGGATAACCTTGGGTTAATGTAGTGTACGTAAACAATCTGTAAGTGTAGATGGAAAGGGGAAGCCCGAGCAGTGTGGTAAGGGAAAGGGCCACTTGCTTCAGAACTTCCTGCATTTAAAGATGACGAGTTTCTTTAGTCAACAGTGCTGGTTGTACGCCTGCTGTGTGTTGACATTAGCCTGGAGATGCAGCAGCAAAGCCAATAGGGCTCTGGAGTAAGTATGCTTTGATGAAGACTGTGTTTCATTCTACATATGATCTTGAGGACAGTACTTATTCTGCCAGGAAATTTTGTCTATCTTGTACTACATGGAACCCATGGGAAATGAGTATAGAAGCCCTGTACGAATGCGTACTTGCCCTGTATGAAGAAGGCTCTAGGTGGGGACTGGAACCCATGGAAAACGAATATAGAAGCCCTGTATGAATACCTACTTGAAAGCTCTAGTTGGGGATAGCAAATGGTGTGTGAGAGCTTAGACACCTTAAAATTTAGGCCTGAGTTTTGAAATCTTTCTGAGTTAGGAATAAAGAAGGGGTGTTTGACTTGAGGAAATGAAGGAGTAGCTTGAAAGTCTTCCATGTCTTCAGGGCACACATATAAATTAAAATTAGTTTGGGAAATTAATTACTTTATTTATTTATTTTGAGGTAGGGTACTGCTCAGTCTGGTCTTGAACTATGTAGCCCAGGCTGCCCTCAAACTTGGAATCTTCCTGCCTCAGCTTCTTTTTCCTTTCAAATTACTTAGCTGTTTATTAAATAGTTAATTAAATACATGAGTTCCTATTCAGAATTCCAAAAGTTCAAGGGTAGGGGGGTAAGTTTTGCTTTCAGTTATGAAACAGAATTACTGTTTTATATCAAATTCAAATTACTGTCTCCAGGTTTCATAGCAAAAACTAGAAAAGGTTTCAGATATTTAACTATGATGCCAGCCATTCAAATTTCCCACTGAAAACTGAAATTTCAGAATCCTCTGTATCTAAAGTTCCTGATGCTTCGTTTTGGCAAGTAAACTTGCCTGAACCTTACAGAACCCCTCTCTAATGCCTCTTGTCTGCTGTTAAGTCATCATGCTCTGGGAAAGTAAGAGTTTGTGTCCACAAATAAAAACAATGGTCTTTTATTTGTAAGAAAGTAATGACTGAGATGTGTTGACTATAAACACAGAATTACAATTTTTAGATTATTTTCTTGTTAAATGTGTATATGTGTGCCTCGTGTATGCAAGGCAAATAGTCTACCACCTGAGCTATATCCCTAGCTCCTGGATTTTATATTTAGCTATATTTATTTAAATATGTATTTAAATATTAATATAAATTTATATTTAATATAAAAATATATTTAAATATATTTTATATTTAGTAAAGTTTGTAGTCCTAATTGAGTCATTAAAATTCTGACAAATTGTAGTTTTATAATAGTCTCAACTCTCAAGTAAATAAAAACACACTATTACTTCAGCTAAGCAGAATCTCCTTATTGAAATTGCTTTCAAATGGTTATATTTTGCATTTTTCAAAATTCCGATCATTTAAAAAACTATTCTAGTTCATTTATTTTCCTTTGTTTATTTGTTTGTTTATTTATTTATTTAGAGACAAGGTCTCACTATGTAATCTTGACTGGCTTACAACTCACTATGTAGACCAGGCTAGCTTCCACCTCACAGAGTTCTCCTGCCTCTGACTCCCCAGTGCTGGGATTAAAGGCTGTGCCACCACACCCAGCCTCATTTTGCATTTTTGAATCAGGGTCTTGTTATGTCGCTTGAGCTGTTCAAATTTAATATCTTCTTGTTTCTGCCCCTCGTGCTGGTTAGTAGGCATGCACCACCACACCTGGCTCTTCAAATTACTTTGATACTTTAATGTGTGATTAGGTGTGTGCAGTAGTGTCCTTTTTATTCAAACCACTAAAGGTCCACATGACCTCTGACACGCCCCACTGAAAAGGAGCTCACATTCAGAGTGAAGTTACTTTCTCCGTTAAATCGCAAAGACACGTGCACTTGACAGGAGTCAGGTGTGAGTTGGGAGAGGGGACACCAAGTGCATTGCCTGCACATGGACTGGGGCTTTGAAGCCACTGGGTCTACAGCTAAGTTTAATGTGCTCTGCTGGACTCAGTTTTCTTACCCACAGAGTTCTGTTCTTGAAGAGGAGGTTTTTTAGGTACTCTGTTTAGGCTTACACAAAGAGGATACAGGACATTGATCCTTAGATCACAAGGACATTGGACTTCAGGCACAGGCCATTAGTCATTGTAACAGTCTTGTTTGTGAGGTTTCTGAGAAAGAAGAGTGCAATTCTATTGTAGAATTCTGGTTAGTGATGGCAAAATTCCTGGCTGTCAGCCAGAGAAACGGCAATCAGAACCAGGAGACGGAGGGAGAACACTTTTCTTTTCTCATGGCCTTCTGCTTCCTAGCCAGTAGCGTTCTCAGAGTGAAACAGGTTACAGATGTGCACGCAGAAGCACCGAGGGTCTTCAGAATGAAACAGGTTACAGATGTGCACGCAGAAGCACCGAGGGTAGTCACGAAGTTATTGCTGTAACCGAAGCTTGGAATAGAATGCTATCAGCTGAAGTGGAAGAAACAAATTCTGGGCCTGTTTTGAGGGTGGGGCCAAGATAATTTCTCATGGATTGAAAATGGGGTACCAGAGAAAGTGGCAAGTGACAGATGCCTCATGGTTGTGGCCTAGTCCCCTCGCAAGATGGAATTGGATTAGCAGGACCAGAGAAGGTTCAGTATGAGACGTGATGTCAAGGATTCTCAGACAGAGTTGTTAACGAGCCTTTGAGACTCACAGCGCTGGACGTCAAGGGAGAGGGTTACCAGGAGATACCGTCGAAGGTACCACGAGCATTAGAATGGCATTAGCAGAGTTGCGATGGGCTGAAATCAGTAAGTCAATGAAGGCAGGTAGAGAAGGTCAGTGGTCACTGACTGAAAAAATGACATTATGAGGTCTGGGTGACAAGGTAGATTCTGCAAAGGAGCCAAGAAAGGAACAGCTGTTTAAGCAGGAGGAGACTGTGATAGAGTTGAATGTTGGAGACACAGCAGTGTCAGGGAGATGGGCTTGCCCCTACGTATCAGGTGGTGCTGGTTAAGGAACTAAGACTAAATTGGCCGTAATTTCATGCTCTCACTACCACTCCTGGAGGATTTGGTGCTGGGGATTGAGCCTGGGGCTTGCTGTGACCGAACCTTGTTGCATGCTAGACATCTTCTCTACCTACTGTGCTCCGTCCCTGGGCACTAGTTACTGGGTTTAACATGAGGAAGTCATTGAAAAGAGCTGTTCTCCCTGCCCCACCCCCTTTTTCTTTTTACAATAACGACAGTGAGGACCATGTCCTCTCCGTTTTTTCTTTGCTTAGTGCACAGCTCAGCATTAATCACTGAATACAGAAGTCGGCAGGGGGCTGCTCTGCCAGTAACCCCACCTCTTTTTTGTAAGCGCTGCAGAGAAGAAAGGGGGTGGAATTTCGTGGGCAGCTTGATGGCATTTCAAAATAATTGACCTCGGAAAATGATTAAGTCAGGATCCCTTTCAGTTCCCTTTTATATAGTTTCATTGCAGGAGTCAAGTGCTTTGTGTTTTGTTTTTCATAAGCAAAAACCAGCGGTACTGTAGAGATCCCTACAGGTATGTGCAAGAGCAACGTTTGCATCATTTAAAGAGTTACAATGAAGAAAGAACCGGAAGTTTGGCTTCATGCTCAATGCCTGGCTACTTAGCAATGTCTGGATTATTCATGGGCTTCACATCTTCAGCGGGATGTTATATGTTATAACTACATCCATTTGCTTGATCTTTGAAATCACAAGTTCATAGCAAAATGCTTGAAGCACCTAGGGGAAGGTGCTTTGAGGCCTTTGTTTACGTATAAATCAAGTTCTGTATGGCATTGGCGGTGTACAGTCCTATGCTCTCATAATAGTATTTTAGGTTTTTCTTGCCTGCTGCTTCATCGGAACTACTGCTTTATGTTTATTTTGAGACAAAGTCTCACTGTGTAGCTCTGGCTGGCCTGAACTTCCTATGTAGGGCAGGTGAATTAAAGGCCATAGAGACCTGCCTGCCCTTGCTTCCTGAGTGCCAGCCTGTCTGCCTTCCTTCCTTCCTTTCTTTGTATTTATTTATTTTATGTGTATGTGTGTGTGTGCCTGAGTGTATGTATGTGTATGTCATGTATGCAGGAGTCAGTCTGTGGAGGCCAGGATAGGGTCTCGGATTCCCTAGAACTAGAGTTCCAGATGGTTGTGAACCAGCATGTGGGTGCTGGAAATCAAACCCGGATCCTCTGGAAGAACAGCAAATGCTCTTTACCAATGAGCCATATCTCCAGCTCTGCTTTTTAATTTTTTAATTATTATTATTTTTAAACTTATTTTTCTTTTATGTGTCTTGGTGTTTTCCCTGTATGTATGTCTGTGTACTATGTGCATGCCTGGTGTCTGAGGAGGAGGTCAGAAGAGGGCATCAGGTTCCCTGGAACTGAAATTACAGATGGTTCTGATCTTTCTTGCTGAGAACCAAATGGGTTCTCTACAAGAGCAGCCCCTGAGTCATCTCTCCAGCCCCTTGTTTGTTTGTTCTGAGACAGGGCTTTGATGTGTAACCCTGGATGACTTGAAGTTCCCTGGGTAGACCAGGCTGGCATCAAGTATGTGGTGCTTCTCTTGTCTGTGTCTTCCAAATGCTGGGCTTACAGGTTCATATGTATCACCATGCCTGGCTGTCAGAATATCCCTTTTGTTTTAGAGCTAATGAGACATTTTGAATTATTTAATTGCAACATCTAATCTATTTCTGATGATCAAAAGAAGTAGCTGGCTTAGACATGTTTCTATCCTTTCTTCATCTTTACCCCTATATCTGACTCTGGGTTTTTATTAAGATTAATTAGAATTCGTGCAACACCTCTTGTTCTTGAATAGGGTCAATATTTGATGAAACAATGTAATTTTATATGTTGCATATACAAAGAATATATGAAGACTGAAGAATAAGTATTTCCCAGTACAAGGATGAGGAGCAGTGAGAACCCCTCATCCAGCAGTTTGCACTGACCACCTCTTCTGCTCTAGGCATTTAGCCAAGTGCTGGGAATATATAATCAACATCTGCATTGACTGCAGGGCACCTGAAGTGTATAGGGCCCCTTTAAAGCCAGCAAAGCCGGCTGGGGCTGGAGCGTGGTAGTTCATGACTTACTTTCAGAAGTAGTCAGACCTCTCACATCTTGGGATTTTGAGAGCATAAGAGTACAGACTTAATATTAAAACAAGATAGGCAGGATGCCAGTGTGGGAATGACCCAATCTTCCTGGCTTCGAAAAGCAATTAAACATCAATTAGTGTCTGTGGTGGTTTGAGTGAGAATGGTCCCCATAGACTCATATATTTGAATGCTTAGTCCCCAGTTGGAGGAACTGTTTGGGAAGGATTAGGAGGTGTGGCCTTGTTGGAGGAGGCATGTCACTGGGATTAGGCATTGAAGTTTCAAGAGCCCTGCTTGTTCCCCATTAGCATTCTGTCTCTCTCTCTGTCTCTCTCTCTCTGTCTCTCTCTCTCTGTCTCTCTCTCTCTGTCTCTCTCTCTCTCTGCCTCCTACTTGCTAATAAGGATGTACGTTCTCAGCCACTGCTCCAGTGCCATGCCTGCCTGTCTGCTGTCATGATCCCCACCATGATGTCCATAGACTAATAACCTATGACACCGTCAGCCTCAATAGACTCTTTTTTTCTATAAGTTGCCTTGGTCACAACCATAGCAATAGAAAAGTAACTATGACAGTGTCTTAGTCCATTTTCTGTAGCTGTACTAGAATATAACAGACTGGGTAATTAATAAAGAAAAAATACTCCTCACACTTTCTATAGGGTAAAAAGTCCAAGATCACGTACTGACACTTCACTATCATTATGTGGAGAAAGGTCTCCCAGGGCACAAGAACAGAGGGCAGCCCAGGGCCCCTCCTGGTTACATAAAGCTTCTAAGCCATCATCGAGGCTCTGCCTTCAGCACCACATCTAACCTGAATTGCCTTCCCAAAGCCCCCTCTCCAGTTAAGGTCCGTCCCCTTGGTGCTGTTCTTTGGCCTGTGCTGTCTTGAGTTTTAGCTGACGATGTGCCCCTTAATGGTGCATTTGGTGGCATCTGGGGATCCTCCTCTGTGGATTTGTCTAGGGGAGCTATGCTGGATTGAGGCACTTTCATAATCCAGCTGTTGGGTGTCTTTTCCATCACAGCCCTTTTAACTTTTAAAGCTCTTCTTGTATATCAAGTTTTCTTTGTTTTAACGAGAAAACAGGAAAGGCTGGCGCTTCCTGCTCATAAAAACACCACTATCAAGGAGTTAACGGAGCCATAATCTGTTTTTATCAGCAGTCCGTCTCCCAGAGGAAGGAAACTATTTGTCATGGCTCTAAATTTACTTTCTATTACAATTGCTTTCACAAGAAAACGGTTATTATTCTTGAACAAAAGAGTCTTTGCAGTTGCTTTGTCTCACAAGGTATAGTGACAAGCCTAGATTTTTTAATTATGCAGTTACAGTTAATTTCATTTGAAGCTGTAATTTTTAGATTACTAACTTTGACTTGCAATCTCATTCTCCTTAAAACTGTAAACCAATGATAACAATTATCACTGCTGAGAAATAAGTCGTTTCATTAGTATATGGAGAAGACTCCTTTTTTTCTAAAAATTAAACAGTGATAATCTATCTTAGAAGTACATTAAATATCTTTAGGTGTTATTTATAGCTTGAAAAGTTATGGGGCTGGAGAGATGGCTCAGAGGTTAAGAGCACTGGCTGTTCTTCTAGAGGTCCTGAGTTCAATTCCCAGCAACCACATGGTGGCTCACAACCATCTATAATGAGATCTGATGCCCTCTTCTGGCCTTCAGTCCATGCTGTATACATAACAAATAAATAAATAAATCTTTAAAAAAAAAGTTAATCATGACTATTTGGTGGGTTTCAGTTATGATATGTTATAAAAACCAATCACAAGCATATACATCATTTTCAGATCATTTAAATTAAAAAAATCTTTCATTTGTTTGGGGATTTTGTTTTATTAGTATTTTCTTTCTTTCTTTCTTTCTTTCTTTCTTTCTTTCTTTCTTTCTTTCTTTCTTTCTTTCTTTCTTTCTTTCTTTCTTTCTTTCTTTCTTTCTTTCTTTCTTTCTTTCTTTCTTTCTTTCTTTCTTTTATTTGTTATGCCAGATCTCATTACAGATGGTTGTGAGCCACCATGTCGTTGCTGGGAATTGAACTCAGGACATTTGGAAGAGCAAGCAGTGCTCTTAACCTCTGAGCCATCTCTCTAGCCCATTATTACTATTTTTCAAGATTTATTTTTATTTTTAGTTATATGTATATGTAGGTGTCTGAGTGTGGCTTTGTATACGTTCCCGAGAGCCCCCGGAGGTCAGAAGAAGACATTGGCTCCTCTGGGGCTGTGGTGAGCTGCCTAATGGTGCTGGAAACTGAACCTGGGTCTCCTGAAAGAGCAGTGTTACCTCCTAACTGCTGAGCCATCTCTTCAGCGTCTCTCTTTTCATTAAGATTTATTGATTTTTATTTTATGTGTATGAACGGTTTGTCTGCATGTATGTATGTGTATCCACCTGTAACGTCCAGAAGAGGGTGCTGAGTCCCCTGGAACTGAGGTTACAGATGGTTGTCAGCTGTCATGTGGGAACCAAGCCTGGGTCCTCTGCAAGAGCAGCAAATGCTCTCTCTTAACTGCTGAGACACCCCTCCAGCCCCCATTTTTGGGTTTTAATCAGAGAAGTTGATTAGTTCACATAAGTTCATGGTCATGTGATTTCACTGTTTGCAGTGATAGATGCAGAATTGGTTTCGCATTGGAGGATCGAATCTATGTTCTTTTTTACTTTTGGGAGCATCCCTTACAAATGATGATTGTATTTGTGTGTTTGTGCTTGTGTGTGCATGGGAGGGGACAAGGGTGGTGTCTTGGTTCACATTTCAGACTCTTCAGATGTGACAGACCTGGAGAGCTTCATTTGTTTACTTTTGTGCTGGCAATCTAACTCAGGCCCTTGTATGTCCTAGGCAAGCACTGCCACTGAGCTGTTTCCTCAGCCCTGGAAGTGCTTTTTGCTGTATGTGCATGGAGAGTCAGAATGTTACTGCCAGTGGGCTTCGGGTGAACTTCTTTCCTTTTTTCCACAGTGGGAGTGAAGTGTAACGGGGAATATGGATGGCACTGGACCACTCGTCAGTGGGGATCAACACCTGTTTGGATGAGGCAGGGTGGGGCAGGGTGGGCTGATTTACAGGGAAAAGCAAAGCAGAAGATTTTCGAGTTGGTGCACATATGAGAAAGTGTTATTAACATTTCATAGTTTATTAACGAGGCATTTCATATACACAGTATATAACATGGTAGAGTCCTGTGAACGTAGCAGCTGAATCTTACAGATGCCCAGTGTTCTACCATGACATCTCCAATAAGTGAATGTTAGTGGAGCAGTCACTCTGCAGCCCTTTACCCCATAGGAAGAGAGTGTGAGCGCTCACTATCTCGAAATCTACACCTGGCATGTACGTGCTGTGTGTGACATAATAAGACAGCTCTTGAGCCACAGGAAATTGTGTTGCTGTTTTGTGCTTGGAAATTGACATATTTCATCAAGATTTATATAATGCTTGATATATCTTTTGTTTTTGAAATCTGTTGATTTCATAGGAATAGATTCAAATCACTTGTATTCTGTTATGCGAATACACTGGGTTTAAGGGTGTCTAGTCATAGGTGTGGGGTTGAATCCATTGATTTCCTGGTCCACACAAGGGTGCAGCAGTGTCCTGGTGTGTGTCTAGTTGGTGGACTGAGTCTTGAGGATCAACCTGAAAACAGAATTGCTAGGCTAGTGAGGGATTTAGGGCTCCTGCCAAATTCTTACTCTGTAAAGTGCTCCAGGGCTTTATCCTTTTGCCTGGGGTGAATTCAGATTCCCTTGACTGTGTCACTGGATTTTTGTGAATGTAGTATGTATGAGATTGTGTTTGGCCTAATATTTAGGATTTTGTTTGTTGATCGGCCTTTGGTTTTTTCTCTGATTGCTTTTTATTCTTAATACCTCCCAGCTACCTTTGAGCCAGTGCTCTGAGCTGCTGAGCTGTCTCTCTAGCCCTGCTTTTGATTTTTATATGTTCACCCTATTGGTAACTTCGCTCGTTTTTAATACTGTATTAATGCTTGGATTTCCTCTCTACGTGGTCATTAATTATGCACAGTGACCATGGTGTCCCCTCATCTGCTTTTTATCCGCTTTTATGGGGAAATTGTGTTCCTGAAATTTGAAGGGAATTTCATGTTTTGTCATTGAGTATGAATTTTTGCTCTGGGTTTTGTTGGGTGTCCTTTATCGGGGAAATTTTGTGGGATTTACTCTTACTCTTAAAGATTAATTTGTTTGGATGGCTGTTACTTTTCCTTCTTTGAAAAAAATGTTTCTCTCTCTTTTGGCACAGTCTCTTGGAGCACAGGCTGGACTCAAACTTGCCGTTTAGCTGAGGATGACCTTCAACCCTGATCCTCTGCTTCTACCTCTGCATCGGGATGACAAGTGGGGACCACCACACCCACGGTCTTGCTTTCGCCTAAGTTTTTCCTTCTGATTTCTGTTTTTAAATTAATTTTTTAAAATCACCTTTATTTAGTGTGTATAGGTGTTTGCATCACTGTGCACGTGTGTGGAGGCCAGAGGACAGCATGGTGGGACTCCCTTCTCCCGAATGTTACCCTCTGACCTCTATGTGGGTCCCAGGAATTGAACTCAGGTTGTCAGCTTGGCCGAAATGCCTTTAGTCACTGAGCTGCCCTACTGTTCCTCTCCTTTATTTGATGGGATGTATCTGGTTCCTTTTCACGTCTACATCTATAAAATATGACTCTCCCATTTTGTTCATATTTTCTTAAAATCCCTTTAGTTAGTTATTTTTATTTGTATTTTTGGCTGTTCTGGAACTCACTTACATAGACCAGGTTGGTCTTGAACTCACAGCACTCTGCTTCCTGAGTGCTAGGACTAAAGGCATGTACCACCATGCCCAGCGCTCCATTGTTAGTTTAAATATGCCAGTTTAAGCCTTAGCTCTGTTTACATCAGACTCCTGGGAGCTCCATTACTGTCGTGTCTTTCTCAGATTTTTTTTCCCTTAGGTGTTTTGAGAATTTTGATTGGTAACACAGCTTGTCTTTTTAAAATCCGGAACTGTTTGGGGTTGGGATTTGCACATGTCTCTCCCGTGACTTATTTTAGTTTGCTTCTCTGAGGTCTCCCTCACCCTCTGTCATTACAGCTGGTGATCAACTTTCATCTGAATTGTTTGGTGTGCAGATTCCTGCGTGCATGGGGGAGAGTGAATTTCAACGCCTAGAAGACTGGGCGTTTCCTTTTCTCAGATAACTCTTGAAGATACTCAGAATCTTTGTAGTTCTTCCACAGCACTTCACCTTGAGAAATAGCTTTCTGGAATTCCCAGCTGTGCGTGGTCTCGGTTCCACTTCCCAGTTCTGCTTGGCCTGAACCCAGAGTCTCCTTTAGACTCTGCTCTTGGCCAACCCCCTGCCCCAGAAGGCTGCTCTCCACCCGCTGGGCCAGGGCAGCGAAGACTTTCAGTTCTGCTTGCTTCTGGGGTTCTATGGGATCTCCTGCAGTTCCTGTGTGTATGTTAAAACCTTTTCCACTCATTTGAAATACGTTTTAGCAGGAAGAATTGTTGTTTTATTTTAATTAATTAGTCAGTTAATTTATAATGTGTGGATGAGTGTGGGCAAGTGCCATTGTGCTCAGAGGACTTGGGGGAGTTCTTGTCTCCCTTCACCAGGACTCCCAGGGGAGTCTGGACTATACTCAGGCTTGAGCAGCAAGAGCTTTGAAGGGCTGAGCAATCTCCCCACACCCACCCTCTAGAAAGCGTTTTAACAGTTCTATTTACTTTTCATGTGTTTTGCCTGCATCTGTGCACCACACATTCATGCTAGGTGCCCCTACAGGAGTCACAAGAGGGCACTGGGTCTCCTGGACCTGGAGTTACAGGTTATGATCTGCCATAGGTGCCAAGAATCGAACCTGGGGCCTCTGAAGAGCAGCAAGTGCTCTAAATGGCTGAGCCGCCTTGCCAGCCCATTTTTCCCCGCCAGAGGCAGGGTCTTATAATGGAGGTCTGGCTGTTAGTTTGGTACTTGTTACATAGTCTGGTTGGTCTTGAACTCTTGGAAATCCTCCTGCTTCAGGCTCCCAAGTTCCGGGATTGCAAGTGTGGCTGTCATGTCCCTATAGGAAGATTTCCTGGTAGTTCAGAACTGCCTGTGGTAAGCCAGGCAGGAATGCCTGCCCTCAAAGGCACTGCATCATCCTGGGTTCTGTTGTGTCTGTGATACGCTTTCCAGTCTCTTCCCATTGTTCTGATCAGACAAACTTTCAAAACCACCAAAGGTTGTTTCCTGTTGGTAACCAGTTACTGCACGTGTAGTGGCCTAATACAAAGGTATAGTCTCTGCACCAGACATCAGAAGTCGCTGCAGATCTCAGAGTCTGTTTCCTAGAACCCGATCCTTGCATTCCTTGGCATAGAACTCTTCTTCTGCCTTCAACACCAGCAGTGTGCTGTCTGTCCCAAACCTCTCAGACTACACCCTGCTTTCCCTCAGCAAAGTCCTTCTCTGACTTGAACCCTCCTCCTGCCTCTTGTAAGGACTCTGGAACTATTTAAGTCTTAGTCAGATAATCCAGAATAACCCTATCTTGAGATTCTCAGTTGAATCTCATCTTCAAAATCCTCTTGTCCCATCTGAAATACTCACACTGTGGACATTGGCCTTTGGAGCTGGGCACTGTGGTGTACTCCTGTAGTCACAGAGGATTGCTCGAGTCTGGGATGGACGTAGGAGCCAGTTGGGGTACCAGGGGGACACCTCATCTCATAAAGGGAGTGCACTTTATTATAGTTTCTTTTCTTTGCATTCTTTGGCTTATGTTTACCTAGGGTTTGTGGCTTTTTGTTTTTAATGTATACTGTGACACACTTTGTAAAACCCTCTAACACAGTGATTATTTGTCCTCTTGTGAACTTTCATTTGTTTCTCTATTGACTTCTAGAGCAAAGGTCAGTGAATGACAGCCTACGAACTAAATCCATCCCATGGTCTTTGGTATAGCATGCTAGCCAAGAATAGTTTCACAGTTTTTTTTTTTTTTTAAGTTCAAATGGCTACCTTAGTGCAGATGCATGGTGTTTTTATTTGAGAGTTCATTACAATAAAATAATATTTATTTGATTTAACAGCTTATTTCGTGTGTGTGTGTGTGTGTGTGTGTGTGTGTGTGTGTGTGTGTGTGTGTGCACCCCAACACACGTGTACAGTTCAGAGGACAGTTTCCAGGGCTGTGGGAGTTCTCTCTTCCTACCATGTGAGTCCTGGCAATTGAACTCAGGTTGTCTGAGTTCACCTGGCAGCAGTCACCCTTGCTTGCTGAGGTATCAACCTGTTGGCCTGGATTCACATTCTTAAATAATCAGAAAAAAAAAAAATCAAAGGAAGAAAAATACTTTGTGATACATGAAAATTCATGATCGTAGACTCCACAGTCTGAAGAGAAAGTGTTGATGGCTGAGGTGGCAGGCGCCTGTCATCTCAGTACTTGGGAAGCCATGGCAAGAGAATCCTGATTTCGAGGCTAGCCTGAGCTACCTGACCTCATTGCCACCATTCTAAAATCCTTCCAGCAAAAACGAAGCAAAACCTAAACAACAACAAAACTCCCAAACAAAACAAAACTCAAAACTTGAGCCCCATAAAACTGAAAGATGGGGGTGGTGCCAGCACAGCCCTGCTCTTCCGTGTGCACGTGTGTTCCGTGCTGCGGACAGTATTGGAACTGAGTGATTGCGCAGGGCTGTGACCTGCACAACCAGGTTAACAGAAAACACTTGCAATTTCTGCTCTGTCATATGTCCCGTCTTTAAGTCTTTCACTTAGTCTTTAGTTTAATACTTAAGAATACTGAACTTTCAATATTCTTAATTTTTAAAAAAATCCTGTTAATAAAGTAAGGATTTGGCATGATTTCGGAAGGATTTTTTAAAGCCTCCTGTGCACACCCGTGTGCCACCCAGTGTGGGTGTGGAGACCAGAGGACAGCTCTTGGGGACTGCCTCTAGCCTCCACCCTGCCGAGGTCGTGTCTCGCTCTGTGGCTGTGTTGTGTATTCCGCGTCACATGACCTGATGGTTCCAGCTGATTCTCTCCTCTTCTGTGAGGAGTGTTGAGATAACAGCAGACGCCAGTGCATTTGGAGCAGACTAGGGTGTCAGGCTTATGTGGCAAGTGTTTTTACCAGCTGAACCATGTTCCTAGTCTGGAAGGATGCTTTTTATATTGAATGAAATGCAGATTGGTGGTCTTGTCCCATGAGTTCATCTGAGTTAGTGAGCGAGCCTCCCACCCAGAACTTGGTGTTAGCAGGCGGGATGAGGAATCTGTGTTACCGTGGACACAGGCCATGGCGCCAACTGTAAGTATTTTGTAACCATGACCGGCACTTACAGTCAGTTGATGAAGAGAATCAAGACTACCCTCCACGGTGTGGGTGGGAAGTCTTTATCTACATCCACTGAAGTTTCCGAAGGAAAAGGGTGTTCTGCTCTGTTTCCACCGTCCTGGGCCCCACAGATTTCTGCCCAGTCAGTCACAGTTGTGTAGGCCACATCTTTAAAACTTCTCTTGTCCAAGTCTCATTTTCTTTTGATAAATAGATATAGATGCACATATTTTCTATTGGTTCTGCTTCTGGAGACCCCTAACTACTGCAGCTAGCTACTCTGATGTGTGTGTTTGTGGACTGCCGTCTGTGCCCCACACCAAGATACAGCGGTGATGCTAAGCCAGGAAGAGGTGAGGCCCTTCCTCACACCTCCCTCAGGCGTCTGCTCTTACTGGTTGTGACAGGAAATGTGCTCTGTTCGGATATTACAAAGTCAGAAGGAAGATCACTTGTGAAGGGGCAGAGGACTTTTTCTCAGGTCACCATTGTTTAAAATTGTGAGGTGACCCTGCGGGAGCGATGTCGGAGCACTGTGAGGAGCAGTTGAGGAAGAGACTTGGCACCTGAGGGAACGTTTTCATGGTTCTCTGTGTACAAGCCACAGTGGTGACGGCCTCCAGGTCCCTGTCACCAGAGACTGATTCTGTGGTCCTACAGGTGATTTCTTTGCTTATGTTTTGGCTCTTTGACCAAGATTCCAAAAAGAAAATGTTTTGGATAAAAATATAAATAGATGAACATTATTTGGCAGTTTTCTTTGTATCTCTACATATCTTTTTTTAACCAGTGCATATATTTAAACAATATATTATAAAAAGATATTTAAAGAGTATCTTTTTCTAACTAGTGCATATAAAGCATGTTTAGTATTGTTTAACACATAAACAATGATGGATATTAGCAGGACAATTTCAAATGGTAATTTATACACTTCTAAACAGAGTTTACCAGGCCTTCCAGTAATACGATGCCAGAAAAATCTAGTTTTGAATTTTGATTTTTCCAAACTGGAAAATTTTTGATTTTTCCATTACACTACCACATTACTCCAGGAGATGATTGACCACACATGTACTAAAGGCATTCTGCCCTGCTCTGCAAACCTCCTCCACCCTTCTCTGAAACCTGGTTAAGCAGATATGTCTTCTGTGGGCTAACTATAGTCCCTGTGTGGTTTACCATTCCTTTGTTTTTTTGAGGTAATTGCAGCTTGGAGTTTTGTAATTCCTGTTGCACACAGGTGTGCTAGCTCTCGTGATGGTGTTTGACAAACTATAAATAAAAGGACTGGCGCCTGACCTGATTGCTTCTTGCTCAAATGCCATTTCATTTTCAAGAGCTGACCTCTCCTACCCTGTTTGCATCTGGATGGCTTTAGTGGCCACTTGGCCTTCTCTGTTTTCACGTACTTGTTGTTGATGATGATTAACTTCTACAATGGTTCTGGAAACAATCTCAAGTGTTCTCCAGAGCTCGAGCCTGAAAGTCCCAGGGTACCTGGAGGTAAGAACGTAGGAGTACTTGTGAATTGCCTCTTGCTCCTGCAGAGACAGATATGGGACCAGATTGGCAAGGAAGGGAACAGTAGCTTCATATTCGAGGAGCACAGCTTGCCGGGGAGGGAGGATTGGCTGAGCCTTTTGGGGAGTGGGAGGACGGAGGGGGCGGCAGACCAGCTGGGTTGTGAAGGCAAAGATAGACCGTTTTCATGTGAACAGATCAGAATCACGGACTGAGACGTGTTGTTGCCTCGTTTTACGTGTGCTGGTACTGTCCTAGCGTACAGTTGCTCTCGAGTAAGCCTTGTAATCCAGATGACCTCTGAGACTCTATGGTTGCTTTCGGGATTATTGTTATTATTTTTAAAAAAGCATAATTGACGGTTACATTAGATTAAAACAATAGTATCCATGGAGGTTTGTGTGTTTCAGCCAGCTTTCTGTATCTATGGGTTTCACATTCATGGATTCCATCAACTGCATCAAAAATTGCTTCATAAACACAGATTTTGTTCTTGTTACTATACCTCTGACAATTTGAGTAACCTTGCATAGGCTTCACATGGCATTAGCTAGTCGGAGTATCCAGAGGTGGTTGGTTCGATGTTTAAAGGAGAATATCAGAAGTTACAAAAATATGACAACTTTTTATAGGAAACTTGAATTTGCTATATGTGGCAGGTTCTGGAACCAACACCTTGGAGACCCTGAGAGACTCCTGGCATGGTTACTAAGATGTAAACACCTGGACAGTGCTGGCGATGTATAATTGAACCTTTCTTTCTCTCCACAGCTGGTCAGTCTGCTACTCATTGGGATTGCTGCTTGGGGCATTGGCTTTGGGCTGATCTCCAGTCTCCGAGTGGTGGGCGTGGTCATTGCTGTGGGCATCTTCCTGTTCCTGATTGCATTGGTGGGGCTGATTGGCGCCGTAAAACATCATCAGGTGTTGCTGTTTTTTGTATCCTTTTTAAAAATCGGGATTTTTACCTCAACCAGGGGAAGTTTTCACTCATTATCGATTATGTTCCAATGGTTGCTACTACTTTAATATTATCATTAGGGAATTCATTGCCAGGAAGTAACCCTTAGAAAGACAATTTAGGAATATCTCTAAGGAAAAAGCCTTATGTTTAGTTATCCCCAACCCTTCCTGATCACATCATGAAGTGTTCTGTAAGTTGGGCATAATTCTGATTTTCTTTTGCAAATTCAGAGTTAAATTGAACTCATTTCTTCACTTCTGGGCCTTCCTAACACATTAATATTTGGTTGAGAATTTAACAGTGTATTCTCTAGATTTACTTTTGAGAAAGCTTATACATGTGTCTATACCTTTTTTTTTATTTACAGGTTGCAGAATTTGTATTTCATTTTGGATGTGAGCTTTTTAAAATATAATGCTCCCTCTCTTTCTTTTTGAGACAGGGTCTCTGTAGACTAGGCTGATCTCAAGCTTGGGTAGTCCTCGTGGGATTACACGTGTTAACCACCATGCCTGGTGTATATAATTATTTATTTTTTTCTAAATGAATTTATAGTTACACTGTATCACTTTGAACTTTAGGTAACATTGTCTTAGTTTCTAGGTGAATTGCTTAGCGTGTACTTGAAAGTTATGTCAACATTCCTGCTTTATGCTCTTTTAGGGCATTTGCAGAGTCCCTACAGCACTTGCTGCCAAATCTGATAACCAGAGTTCAGTCCCCAGTGCTCACCTGGTGGTAGGCGAGAACTGACTCCTGCAAGTTGTCCTCTGCATGAACAGCGTGGCACATGCAGATGTACTCATGTGTGCATGCCCCCATGCCTGCCACACTCACACATATAGTGAATAAGCAAGTGCAATAATAAAATAAAGTAAAATAGTCCTTAACTTGTAACTCTCAGTATATGATTATTCTCCTGCTTGTGTTTATTGTTCAGTTTTCGGTGTCTTGTGCTTGTCTAGCTCTGAATCGGGACCAACAGGTAAGTAAAGATAATTTTCTGTTTTGTTTTTGAGCCAGGATCTCACAGTGTAGCTCCGGTTTTGTTCTAGAATTGTGTAGCCCAGGCTGTCCTCAAACTCACAGAGATCCACCTGCCTCTGCCTCCTGAGTGCTGGTATCAAAGGAATGCATCACTGCCCAGCTGAATGAAGGTTTATTTTATTTTATTTTTTTTACTTTATTATACAACATAGCATAAATATGAAAAGATGGGAGGAAATGACTGGAGGATAACTATTTCTTTTTTTGCCAAGAATGTCATTTTGCCCTGCTACCTATTTTCTTGGTCCTGAGGTTAGTGGGAAGGATCGCAGGGGAAGTGCCCTTGGGTCTTGCTAAGTTGTATCTTAAGTAAGACTTAACTCTCCGTGAAAACTGCTGTTGTTAGAAGATGTTGCCTCTTCTTCCCCACTGCTGTGCAGTGTCCACGGGGTCTGTGGTTACCTTGTAGCCATTGCTCTTTTTTTTTTTTTTAATTTTATTTTATTTTCCCTCCCCCCCTTTAAGCTCTTAATTTGTAGAGAAAAAAATGGGTTTCTGTCTTGGAGCAACTGAAACTTTGTATTGTTATACTTAGAGAATTATGCCTTTGAACCAAGTACTGTTTTTAAATTGCTTGTAAAAACCCAGGACTGTTTTCTTTTCTTTTTTTTTTTTTTTTTTCAGCCCAAGGGATAAGCTTTTGAAAAGTTGCAGTTGTTTTATAGAGACTATTGATTTCATGTACACTCTACTGCTAACTGTGGGCTCTCCATTGTTGTTGGTTGGTTTTGCTTTCTGGCTCTTCAGCTCTTTTGGGGGCCCACCACCCAGCTCCCAAATAAGCACACAGAGGCTTATTATTATTCATAAATGCCGGGCCTTAGCTTGGCTTGTTTCTTGCCAGCTTTTCTTAACTTAAATTATCCTGTCTGCCTTTTGACTCTGAGCTTTTTCCTTTCTCTGTTTCTTTTTACCTTTCGTTCCTTCTTTTTTTTTTTTTTTAGCGTATGCCTTTTTTTTTTTTTAAGATTTATTTATTACATATACAGTGCTCTAAATGCATGTACACCTGCAGACCAGAAGAGGGCACCAGATCTCATTACAGATGGTTGTGAGCCACCATGTGGTTGCTGGGAATTGAACTCAGGACCTCTGGAAGAACAAGCAGTGCTCTTAACCGCTGAGCCATCCCTCCAGCCCCTTTCGTTCCTTCTTATTCCATGGCTGGCTGTGTGGCTGTGTGGCTGTGGCTGGCCCCCTTCTTTTCTCACTCCTCGATCTCTCTTGCTTCCTTGCTCCTTGATTTTTCTTGCCTCCCTCCCATTTATTCTCTCGGCCTGCCAGCCTCGCCTATCCTTTCTCCTGCCTTGCTACTGGCTGTTTAACTCTTTATTAGACCATCAGGTGTTTTAGACAGTCCAAGTAACACAACTTCACAGAGTTAAACAAATGCAACATAAAGAATGACACATATCTTTGCATCATTAAAGCAAATGTTCCACAGCATAAACAAATGCAACAGATCTTAGAATACTATTCTGCAGCACTCAGCACTTGTAGTTTATGTGGGGATGATATATTTTAATGCGTCTATGAACTGCGTTTCATAGGGTCAGCTGCTGGAGGTTGGTTGGAACAATACAGCAAGTGCTCGGAATGACCTCCAGAGGAACTTGAACTGCTGTGGCTTCCGAAGTTATAACCCAAATGACACCTGCCCGGCTGTAAGTCCAAACTATGAAAGTTCTTTTTTTTTTTTTTTTGAATGTGTTGCATACAGTTTAATAATGATTAACAAAGAAGAAGTGGGCTTTCTGATGCTGAATTATATTTTAATTGTTTGACATATGCTCCGATTATAGTTTCCATATGCACTGCTGTCACACTTGCCCACTCCATGTTTAGGGGGACATACTGCATTTATTTTCTTGCCTGTAATTCTTTCTCATTCAGCTCTTTCCTGTACCAAGTTGTGAGAGAGAAATGATCAGTCTCAGAGATCTCCATCTTTGCAGTGTGCTAGGGAGGTAGCAAGAGAAGGGTCTACATTAAACAGGCTCTCTTAACTAGCTCTACATCTCCAAGGTAGAAGACACATAAAACCACTCTCCTCTTCCTCTTCTTCCACAATCTCTCCCTCATTGTGTTTGAAGTTGAGCTACTGATGGACCAGTGGGATCCATCCTGATGTTTCCTGCCAGACTGGACCACCTAACTCCAACCCCAGTCCTTTGTGGATAGCTCAGGGCCTGGCTCACCTGGAATGTTCATGTATGTTTATATTTTGGGACAACTCCTTTACGATCTGTCTGAGCCCTGAGTTGTGTATGTCTCTTCACTGAGGCCTTTGTGAAGCTGTTTCTTTACATGGGTCTGTATTAACTTTCCACTGTTATGTAACATGTTAACCACAAAACTCGTGGCCTAAGACAATTATCTGTTTATCATCTCATACCAGCCCAAAGCAATTTTAGCTTGTAGCTCCAGGTTGCAGTCTATCGTCATGGGAAAGTCACAGCTGCAGGAGCTCGAGGGAGCTGGTACTGTCACATGTGAGGACAAGGAATGCATGCAGCCACGTCAGTTCTCATTCCCTCTTCACACGCAGCCCTGGATCCCCTCTCCAGGGAGAATCCATCAAGGTGGTTCTTCCCACATATTAAAATGTTCTTATTCATAACATATTCAAGACAACCCCTCACAAAGCCCTGTCTTGCAGGTGATTCTAGATTTTGTCGTGCTGACAGTTAACACCAGAGTCTCATGATGCTGAAATGAGGTGTCTGTGGAGACTGACATTCACTCGAGGCTTGGTGTGTGTCCTCCCTCTTGCTCGGTGGTTGTTGTGGACTCACTTTTCTTTTAGGACTGTCCTGATTGCTTGGTGGCTGTCAGCTGGTGTCTTAGTCACCATTAGTTTTATTTCTGTGAAGAGATGCCATGATTAAGACAGTTTTACTAGAGAAAGCATTTAGTTGGGGGCTTGCTTACAGTTTCGGAGGTTTATTCCACTTGTCATTGTGAAGGGGAACAGTGTGGCCTGCAGACATGGTGCTGGAAAAGTACTTGAGAGTTACATTCCAATCTGCAGGCAGGGTGTGTGTGTGTGTGTGTGTGTGTGTGTGTGTGTGTGTGTATACATATATTTAGAGAGATAACTGGGCTTAGCGTGGGCTTTTGAAACCTGAAAACCCACCCCCTAGTGACACACTTTCTCCAACAAGGCCACCCCTGATCCTTGTAATCCTTTCAAACTGTTCCATTCCCTGGTAACCAACCGTTCAAATAGAGGAGTTTATGGGGGACATACTTAGGTATCTTACAGTGCATGCAAGTAGGCATGAGAATCTCTCTGGTCTGGAAGAATGGAGTCTTACACAATGCAATCTGGACATCTACCCATCATATTTATAGTTCCTAGAAAGAGATGGATCCTACAAAGCATATGACCATCTTGGAAATTTACACACAATTTAAAATCCATACTCTAATTGGATGTAGTTTTTATTTGTGTATTTTTTTAATCAATGTACTCTGAAGTAACAAGTCTTTTCTTTTATCCATACAGACCTGTGCTAAAATTGGACATAAGTGCTTACCATGCTCCCCCATAATTGGAGCATATGCTGGAGATGTTTTGAGATTTGTTGGTGGCATTGGCCTCTTCTTCAGTTTTACAGAGGTTTGTCCTCTCCCTTTGTGATGGGGAGTTTTGTTTTTATGTCTAGAGGACAGAGCATTGCACTTCGGTAGAACACCTAACACGCAAAAACTCCTTTCCTTGAGGTCACTACACAGGAAGCTAGGAACAGCCTAGTTTGGAATCAGACTCTGGCAAATCTTGTATAAACTTTATGATGGAGTACCATTCTTGATCTGTTTGTCCTGTGTAAATTGTAATAAATGAAAAGAGATTGGGGGAGTTAGCTCTGAACTTTCTTTTTCTTTCTAGATTTACACAATAAGTTATAGTTTGATTTCTTCCTAAGTAGAACATTTATATTACTTAATATATGCTAATGTATAATACTATAATGCACACATATGCATATATGCATGTAAAGATTTGCTTTTAAGAATTGCCCTTATTGCTGTGCTATGGTGGCACACACTTTTAATCCCAGCACTTTGGAGGCAGAGGCAGGTGGATCTCAGAGTTCAAGGCCAGCCTGGTCTACAGAGCAAGTTCCAGGACAGCCAGGGCTACACAGACAAACCCTGTCTCTGGAAAAAAAAAAATTGCCCCTGTAGCTGAAGAAAACTGATAGTGGCAGAAGTGGGGTGATCTTTCCCCGAGAGGAGTTCACTAACTGGTCATCCAATACCAAATAGTCAGCCCTGAAAACATACATAGAATAGCATATATGGACTGAGAAGATTATGTTTAGGAATAGGCGTATATATTTATGCATGCAATAACAATTAATGAAAGAAGAGGCCATGAATCTAAAGGAGATTGAGGAGGGGTATATGGAAGAGTTTGGTGAGAAGAAAGAAAGGGAGAAATGTAATTATATTGTAATCTCAAAAATAAAAATATAAAAATTGTATTACTTTCAACTTTAAAAAAAATTTGCCTGACACGGAAGGGGTAGAAAGCGGTGGAAAGGGGACCTTTGGCGGCCCTGCCGAGGTGTGCCCTGCTGTGGTGTGGTGTGCCCTGCCGAGGTGTGCCCTGCTGTGGTGTGCCCTGCCGAGGTGTGCCGCTGAGAAACTGCACAAGGAACAGGTCTAATGCGAGAAATTGGGGGAGGGGAAGGGGAAGAGCAGAAGGCCATCTCGGAGTGGGGACATGAGAGGCAGACAGGCAGACAGACAGAACAGGCCCGAGAGGAGCGAGAGAGACGTGACGGAGGGACACTTGGGCGGTGGAAATGCGCGCACCTGTGGTGCCTGGCGGCAGATGATGTAACTGCCATCGCCAAGGCAGGCTGGTGGGAATGAACAGAAGCGTCCCCCTTTTCCTCTGCTGCTGCCTTTCTAAAACCTGAAGGTAGCTACTGTCATTATTTGTATATATTTATATTACATTAATGTATTTGAACTAATTAGCAAACTTTTATATATTAGTAAACAGGACCAGAATGCTAATTCTGTTTTAAACTCTCAATATCTGTGAACATTTCTTGATGCTTCTGAGTTGGTAATATGTATCAAGAAAAAATTCTTGTTTTTGAGGCAGGGTCTTACTGTATAGCCCCCACTGGTCTTAAATCCTCTTTGTCTCAGCCTCCTGGGTGCTAGTATTATAGGCATGAGTCACCATGACAGTTTTAAAATTTGCTTTTAACTAAAAAAAATTCCATATGTAGTATTTTATTTCATGGAAATAATTATGTAGCAACATAAAATGAATACACAAAGCTATTTAGAAGCAACTTTTAAAGGTTTATTTTTAATTATGTGCATGAATGTGTGCCTATGTGTAGGCATATGCACATGAGTGTGGATGTCACTGGAGGCCAGAAGAGGGTGTCAGATGCTCTGCATCTGGAGATATAGACAGTTGTGAGCCACTAGATGTGGGATCTAACTCCAGGCTTCTGTAAGAGTAGCATGTACTCTCTCTTAACTGCTGAGCAGTTTCTCTGGCCCTCAAGCCGTTTATTTTCCTGATAAATCTTTGGGCCCCTTCTGCTTCCTAACAATATGCTGGATCAGTTGAGATCCATGGCACAGAGCAGAAGCTGAAGTGACCGGGCTGGAAACTGAGTGCATCTACTTCCTCCTTGTGTGTCCAGGGGCAAGTTATTTAATCTTGCTGTGTGGCTCACCCTCTAAGGAGGATAACAACAATAGTAGCCACCTCTGGTGTTAAGACTAAAGGAGCCAGTGCATATAAAATTTGGAATGCTTTGAGCGTTTCTTGGTGCATAAGGGGTAGCTAGTGTTTTGCAGCCATTGGTAAATTATTAGTATATGTCATAGCCCTATTAGAAAAAGACAATGTGTCATTATTATTGAAACCTCAGATGTCCACATCACACTTCTGTTTTAAATAGCTAACAGAAGACTATGAATCAAATAATTATTTTAACGAAGTTTGTGTGTATAGCTATAGAAGCCCAGTCGGCTATTTGTAAGAGCAGCAGACATCCTTAGGAAGTTGCAAACATTCTGTGTTTTGTATGGTTAGAATTTAGCCATAAGTGGGATCACTTAATCTGTTGACCGTTTAATTTTCTTTTTAAAAAATTACATGTATTTAGTGTGTGTGTTGGGGGGCGACATGCATTGCCCCAGTGGGTGTGTCAGGATCATTTAGTTTCTGAAGATTGAACTCAGGGCATCAGGCTTCGGGAGAAGTCCCTCCACCTTCTAAGCCATCCACCCCACCTCTTAAAAAAAGCTCAATTCATTTATTAATTATTTTATTTACTTTTTTTTTTTTGAGACAGGGTTTCTCTGTGTAGCCCTGTGTGTCCTGAAACTCACTCTGTAGACCAGGCTGGCCTCGAACTCAGAGATCCGCCTGCCTCTGCCTCCTGAGTACTGGGGTTAAAGGTGTGCGCCACCACCGCTGCCTGGCTTACATTTATGTGATTATCTGGGTGTGGGTGCACTTGTGCCACGATGCATGTGTAAAGGTCAGGGACAGCTTTGGGGAGTCTGCTCTTTCTCTACCACGTGGGTCTTGGCAGCCAAAGCCAAGGGCCTCAGTTCATGAGGCCTTGTAGCGAATGCCTTTACCTACTGCGCCATCTTGTCAACCCAACCACTTAATGCCCTTTTAATATGTAAATATTTACACAGTTGACTCCTGTGTGTGAAATGTTGTTTCCATGCACCCTGCTTTCCTCTTGGGGTGCATTTCTAGGTATAAAATATGACACAGTATGGGAATAGTCAAGAAATTTTGAAAAGCTGGGCTTGGTGGTGCACACCTTTAATCATAGCACTTGGGAAGCAGAGGCAGGTGGATCTCTCTGAGTTCCAGGCTAGCCTGGACTATATATATAGTGAGAGCCTATCCAAATAAACAATGAATGAAATTTTGTATTGGTAAATTGTCTTCTGAGAAGAATCTATCAACTTTTGATTTAATAACTGACTCCACATATTCTTGTTATTAGAAATACTTGACAGGGCTGGAGAGATGGCTCAGGGGTTAGGAATGCTTGCTGCTTAGGGCAGCTATCCTGGAGATGACTACGTCAGGTGGCTCCTAGTCACTGTCACTCAAGCTCCAGGGGGCTTCAGTACCTCTGAACTCCGGGAGGCACGCCTGTACATATACACATGCACATAATTAAGAACAATACAAATAAATGCAAAAAACATGCAGAGTTTACGTTTGGCTGTTGATCAAAATGGAAAAGTCAAGCTTGCTGTCCCAGCTTCAAATCCAGATGCCGGTGTAGAACCCGCAGTGCCTCTGCCTTCCTGCCCTGTCTTCACCTTGTCTCTCTTCCCTCACTTGCTCCACCTCAGCTCCCCTCCTCAGGACCACAGTGACTGCACCACTTAGCCCACCTGGAAGACCTCTCCCTAGCATAAGCACACGGCCCAAGGGCCATTGATCTCAGAAAGTAACACTTGCAGGGTCCGGGCAGCACGCAGTCTACCACAGTGTTCATATTTCAGTGTATTAGGGCCTGTCCTTCAATTTGCCTGAAGTGTCTCCCCTCTTTGAACAAAATAAAAAAGCAAAAGCAACTCAGAAGTTTCAGTTATTCTGTTGATTAAATCTATACAACACTTGATTTTTCTTGTTTTAATTCCAGATCCTGGGTGTTTGGCTGACCTACAGATACAGAAACCAGAAAGACCCTCGCGCCAACCCGAGTGCTTTCCTCTGATGAGAAAACAAGGAAAAGTTTTCCCATGTTGATCTTGCTCACTTTCTCTATCTTAAACTAATGTGTTCATTTGACAGAGGAAACAGTGTCTGAAAACTATATTATCAACAGTGGAACTAAATATTTTCACTCTTACGTTTCTCTAAATGTGTTTTGTTGGTATTGCTGTAAAAGCAGTTGAAATTCATGGTGTTTCCTGAGCTTCAGTAGTCCGTGTGATCTGCTGTTCTTGGTGTCTGGCACTGTCCACTGTGGCCTTTCTTAGCCTTTTTACCTGCTGTAAAACTGTATGGTGCCCCGCTGGGGGAATGATATTGTGAACCCGAATCTCCGTTTCACCAGGATAATTGTACAGAGCTTGGACTGTACAGGCAGCTCCCAGTGAAGACAGTTGAAGTGTATGAAGGCAGAAAGGAAGAGAGTCTGTTGTATTCAGTTCATTAGGAGAAATCTAAGTTTTCTATACTTTTTGTCTTTTTAGGAAAGCTTCGCTATAGTAAAAAGTGTTAACATAGAAGTAGTCATTTAGTTCTAGTAGTCTGTCATGATTATATCTGTGTATTCTAGAAATAGCTGTGTCTTAGGAAACTAAAGTTTGGTTTTTGACATTTATAGTCAAGGGCAAAGGAGGTGCCATTTGGGAAATGTTCTGGTGTGTATCAGTTATCTTCAGCTTTCAGAATGGGATGAGTTTGAGGAAGATAGTGTGTATATCTACATAATCTGACAGTCTTTTTTTTTAATAATTTGAAGTTCAAAACACTGTAGATTGGTAAGCAACTTGCAATCAATATGTGGCTTATGTAACAAAAAGATATTTGATCATCTTAAAAAATAACTTTTTATTGGTATTTCTTGGTATTGTGACAGCAAGTTGTTAAATCCAAACATATTTAAATGTGCTACCTCTCATAAATTGAGAGAGAAATGCTGTTTGTGGCTCTGTATGTTACATTAAAAATTAAAAGCTGGAAACCTTTCTTTGTGTATGGATGTTTGAATCAAAAGGAGGTACTGGGAGCATTGGTAAACTGAGGTAAGTCGGCGTTTTCCTTCTGCTTTGATGGCCTTCTGTTGTACATCAAAATAGTGTTTAATCAAGGCTTGGAAATAAATTCCCAGCAATGACGTCTATTAGTACTTATCCTCAAATCCTTTCTTAGGTTAAAAAATAAAATCGTGCGTGTGTGTGTGTGGGGGGGGGGGGGCGATCAGAGGACAGTTTGTAAGATTTGGTTCTCTCTTACTATGTAGGTGGGTCCTAGGGATCAAACTTGGTCATCAGACTGAGTGGCAAGCACTGTTACTGCTGAACAACCTCCTGGCCCCTAAATGCCTTATTGAACTATTTCAGTGGTTAATTTTATCTTCATGATAAGAAAGGTGGTTTTATTTATTTGAGAAGTCACTGGTATTTATATGGGAAGAGTACATGCATTATTTCCATTAGAGACAGTTAATTTTATGTCTTGGTTTGGAGTAGCATGTGATACATTACTGCTGATTTTTTTTTTGTGTGTGAGTTTTAGACTAAGAAGGCTGGTAAAGGGTTGATCTGCAGATTAGTGCACTTTGGAGCATTTTGCTGGTCTGACTCTCCCATGACTCTGCTGCTAGCAAGTCTTGTACAGAAGTAGAACGTGCTGTTTCTAGGGTGTCATGCTGAGCACTGTGGCCACCTGGGCAGAACTGCTTATGCCGTAAGATGGGAGCTGTGACTCATGAAAGGAGCATGTTGAATTCTGTTTTCTTTTTCGGTTTTCCTGTATTTTTTCTGCTTGCTCAGCTGCGGTTCAAAGTATCTGGCAAGGTTCTGGAACCCTGGCGTACTCGATTGTGGTGTAAATGACTGTAAATGGAAAGGCCATTGCACAGGGACCCGTATAGCTTGCCTGTGATTTGGTTTGTGCTCTAATTGCAATGCCTTCGTTCCAGTCAAAGTCAGGGTCTGGGGGCTTAGAGAAATGGCTCAGCTGTTGAGAAGGCGCTCTGCTTTTGAGGAGGACCTGAGTTCTGTTCCCAGCACCCACATTGGTGGCTCTTGGTAGTCTGTAATTCTAGTAGCTGCAGGGGGATCGGATGCCTCTGGACTCAGGCACCTGCACACATTCACACACACACACACACACACACACACACACACACACACACACACACACACACACACTAAGAAAAGTAAATTTATTTTTGTTTTTGTTTTCTAAATCAGGTGGCCCTGGTAAGTATTTTTGTTTGTTATGGATTTTGTCTTTTGAGACAGGGTCTTGCTTTATATAGACTGTTTTTGAATTCTCTGTAGCCCAGGCTAGCCTCAGACCTAAGGTGATTCTCCTAACTCATGTGCTACCACAGCCCAGGGTGAATCATTAGGGTTTTGAAATTGCTGAGTTATATAAGTGAACAGTAAATGACTAGCCAGTCAGGATGCACGTTTTAAGAGCTGGGACATTCTCTGTCAAATGAATCTGACTTTTTTCTTGGCCTGGGATCTGAAGGTGGTGATTATCCACTCCCTTCTATGATGCTGCTGTGATCCCTGTATTGAAGACATACATCTGCCATTTTATGCTGTTTCAGCATCTACTGGAAAGCCCTTTCAACAGCTCCATCCCATCCCATTCCCTGAATGGCCCAGCTGTGAGCCTACGAAGCCCAGGCAAGGCTCCTCCTGTATGCAGGATGGGTTCTCCTGTGTGCATGCAGCCACAGAGAGTGGTGCCTGGAGACGGGTGTGTGGGTGTGTGTGTGTGTGTGTGTGTGTGCGTGTGTGTGTGTGTGTGTGCACACGCGCGCGCGCAGATCTCAAGTTACAGCCAGTGACTGTATGGCGAACCCTCCCTCCCTCCCTCCCATCCAAACCTTTTACCTCTTTGAAAAGGAGCTCACTACTTAAGCAGTTCATTCTCCGATTCCCTGCTTACATGTTCCATTTAGAGGAATGCTCCTTAGAACTTTTGCTCAGTCAGCCTTGGTGTTAAGGGTGAAGTTTTAGCTCAGGGAAAGACAGCTAGTGCAGGGGAAAAGACTGTCTGTCCTCTCTCACATCTGAGCTCACCGTGGGTGAAGTTCATCTCCGGTACTCTGTGCTCTGGGGGCAGCTTAGTGTTTGCTGTGAAAACCAGTTCTGCATGCTCAACCTTGAAAATATACCACCGGACGGAACCTTCCAGAGAGGGAGAAGAAATCTGGCTTTCAGTCCCAGGTTTCTTTGAGCCAAACCCTCCTCCGTTGTTCCTAAATATTTGTTTAACCCTGCTTCAGTTTATTCATCACTTTATAAATACGTTAAATATGTGAAACTATTTTACTTCTTAGCTGAGAAAATACTGAGACGGGAGCACATTTCCACGAGACGTTTATAGAAGAGCACATTGTAACTGTAGACATGACTAATGTGTAGGAATGGTTTTACTGGAGATGACCTGAACATTAATGACCAACTTTACTAGGCTTCTGGTTAGGGGGGTTTATGCAAACAGTGTTTGAGGGAAGAGATGGTGAAGGACAGGCCGGTCCTAGTTTCATTTTTCTTTTAATTTTTAAGATTAATTTTTAATTATGTGCCTGTGTGTTTGTGTGGGGGTTATGTGCATGTCAGTACAGAGCCCATGGCAGCCAGGGTGATGGATCCCCTGGGTCTGGAGTTAAAGACAGTTCTGAGCTGCCTGATGTGGGTGCTGGGAACTGAACTTGGATCCTCTTGAAGAGCAGTGGGTGCTTTTAGCCACTGTGCCATCTCCCTAGCCTGTGTTGCGGTTTTTCTGGAATGTTCTGTCATACCTGGGCACAGCACTCCTTGAGCCCGCTTGCTGAGACAGTTGGGAAGGGGGAAGCCACACTCCCCTGCTTGAATCCAGCTACTTGTCCCTGCTCTCTGGAGGACAACTGTCTTGGAAATTCATCCTCAATGAGTCCTTGAGGGAGTTGCCAGAGTTAAAGTGTGTGTCAAGGAATGGGCTCTGCCACCTGTGGAGGGTGGAACGCTTTTGCTTTCTTTCAGTATCTTTTTGAAGAGGTGAGGTCCTAACTTGGCAAGAGGCCTTCTGTTAGCCGACATGATCACAGTTTCTTAAACTAACTGAAGAGAACCCTGGTCTTGCTTAGAACTTTTTTCTGTCCTTCCTGCTCTGTCCCATTCTCAGTGGTGATAATGGAAAAACCTCACTAGCTATATAAGATTACTCAACGCAAGGGGGGGAAAAAACAAGCAAACCCAAGACCCAAATCAAAACAGCTTAGATGATCCTTTGAATGAGACTGGTTCTGCAATAGTTGGGAGTGGGTCACCCCAGTGGTTGACTTAACAGCTGATCTAGGTTATCAACTTTTTTTTAAATTTTGAAATTAGACCTTTCTATGTATCCCTGGCTACCCTGCAACTCACTGTGTAGACCAAGCTGGTGTAGCTGGAAGTTTCTTGGCCCTACCTGGCCCTGCAGTCCAGCTGCTTATACAATGATTACACAGAGGCTTATATTAATTACAAACTGTGTGGCCTATGGCCTTAGCTTCTTGATAACTAGTTCTTTCCTCTTAAATTAACTCATTCCTATTAATCTATATGTTGCCACATAGGCATGGCGTTACCAGTCTGCTGGCATCTTGTTGCTCCTTGGGCGGCGGCTGGCGTCTCTCCCTACACTACCCTTTTCTCTGTTTCTCTTCTTGGATTTCCCACCTGGCTGTAAGCTTTCTTGCCATAGGTCAAACAGCTTTATTTATTATCCAATGGGAGCCGCACATATTCACAGTATACAGAAAGATATCCCACAGCACTTCCCCTTTTCTGTCTAATCAAAAGGAAGGTTTTAACTTTAACATAGTAAAATTATATATAACAAAACAGTTATCAAGCAAGAATTACAGTTACAATATCTAGTCTATTTGTATTTGGCAAAAGTAAATATTCTATCATCTATCCTATTTTTGTGAGTCTAAAATTTTATATCTAATTTATCTTTTATTATGACTAAGGAAAACTATGATTATAACTATCTAGTCTTCAACTTCATCAAAGACCCCAGAAGGATATAATAGTACCTAAGTAAACAGGAAGTAACTCCCAAAATTCTAGAAATGACAGAAACATCTGGCTGACTGGACAGTCACCCAAAGTTCCTCTGTAATGTTGGGGCATCCATCTTCAGCCTACAGGCCTAGAGTCTCTGGCATAGCTTTCAGTGAAGCAGGAAATTTGAAGGACTGTTCCACCCATTCTGGCAAAGTTCATCAGTCACTTCAGTTTCTTCTGTGAAGCAGGAACCTAAAGGACCATCTTGCCTTGCAAAGTTCAGTGGTCACCTTCCTATGGGTCCTGCGTGTCCAGTCAATACAACGTTTTGTCAAGCAGTCCAGGCAAGATTAGTTTCTTGCCCAAATGGCTTAACTTTTGCCATAAGGAAAGTAAACTCCATATGGAGTTTCTTCAGTGTCCATCATTTTCTCTGAAGTAGATTGGTACTGCCAGGAGCAGACATATCTCAATGTCCAGAAAAGTATAAGTTCTTAAAACATTTTATTTGTTTGTTTGTTTTTGTTTTTTTCGAGACAGGGTTTCACTGTGTAGTTTTGGTACCTGTCCTGGATCTCGCTCCGTAGACCAGGCTGGCCTCGAACTCACAGAGATCCGCCTGGCTCTGCCTCCTGAGTGCTGGGATTAAAGGCATGTGCCACCACCGCCCGGCTTCTTAAAACATTTTAAATGCCATATTCTGTAGGTCTTTGAAGTGTTTGAAGATTACCTACCTAATTTAAATATATCTATGTATACCCAGGAAACTTAACTAACATGATTAAGTTTTGACTGTTATAGATGACTATTAATTTGTATTTCTTAACTATATATTGCATTTTTAAATGAGCAGCATAAACAATACTTTAAACAAGATAGAAATATATATATATATACACACACACACACACACACACACACACACACACACACACACAGTATAACAAAATTAACTTTAAATTTTATCAATAACCTGAAATCCATACCAATGTAAAATATTTTGAGATTAACTGTTGTTTCTTGGATTAAAGCAGATTCAATAATCTACCCTTTTATCCTATCATTTCTATATCCTACATTTCTATATCATATCCCCCTTCTTTTAGAAAGAGATTGACCATGACCAATAATAATTTGTAACCAAACCCCTAAACAAAGACAAACATCCATAATCCATTATTTTGGCAGGGGTGGGGGTGGGGAATAGTGCTCTAGGCTACTTCCTGCTGATTGGAGGCGCTGTTAATCTTATGAGGATCCTGAGAAAATTCAAGATAATGGTCAAGTTCTGGAAAGACCGGCTATAACCTTTGTTGATAGATACCATCTGTCAAGGTTCAGGAGGTCTCACTTCATCAAATCTGATCCATCTTAACCTGGAACAAATCCACAGCCTCTTGCTTCCTGTGGAAACAAAAACAGAGCCTCCTTTCCAAAGCAACATATCTATAGATCCAAATTTTGAAGTCAAGATACCTGTAAAAAATATATATATTATATATATATATATATATATATTAGTTTAACTCAGCAGTCTTTACAACAAATGTCTCCAGTTAAAAATCCCAAAGACAACACAATCTAGACTCTGTGTAATTTCCATCTTTATGTGACTTATTATTTTTTATATATTTTATTTTTTAAGACCTTTATTTTTATGACTGTATATCCTTTCTCTTCTCTCTTTCAAGCCTACGTACCTTTTACACACACTGTAAGCTGTTTAGCATTTTATTCCATCTAGATTTGCCTTATTGTGAATCTATAATCCTTTTCTGGCCAGGAGAGATTTTAAACTGTTAATCTACATAGCTAGGATGGAAATGGCTACAGACTCTGCCCCCTCAGCTTCCCAGCATGGTGGAGGTATGTTTACTGCCATCTCTGGGAATCAGTGGGTCTCTGCCTCCATTCTGCAGTGTGTAGCCCAGAAAACTTTTTTTTTCTTTTATTGTCTGCACTAGCAAAGCTAAATCCACCATGCAGTGTGCTTCTCAGTTTGGAGACACCTCTGTGTACTGTGGTAGGAATCTGCCATACTGTAGGTCAAGCCCATAAGCCATGAACCCGCCACACTGAAGCTGTGGGGTCTGTGTATCACAACTTGCCTGAGAGACACAACTAGGAAGCATGATTTTAGCTGCATTTTTTTTTTGAAGCTTTCTCAGGTTTTGGGTGGAAATTCTTGCTACCATGTCTGGGTGCCAAATGTAGCCGGAAGTTTCTTGGTCCTGCCCAGCCCTGCAGTCCCGCTGCTGCTTATAAAATGATTACACAGAGGCTTGTATTAATTACAAACTGTATGGCCTGTGGCTTCAGCTTCTTGCTAACTAGCTCTTTCATCTTAAATCAACCCATTCCTATTAATCTATATGCTGCCACATAGCTGTGGCGTTACCAGTCTGCTGGCATCTTGTTGCTCCTTGGGCGGCGGCTGGCGTCTCTCCCCACTCCACTGTTCTTCTCTCTGTCGCTCTGCTTGGATTTCCTGCCTGGCTGTAAGCTTTCTTGCTATAAGCCAAAACAGCTTTATTTATTATCCAATGGGAGCCACACATATTCACAGTATACAGAAAGATATCCCACAGCAGGCTGGCCTCCAACTCACAAAGATTTGCTTAGTTCTGCTTCCCATGTGCTGGATTAAAGGTGTGCCCCAGTCACTTAAAGATCCTTTTCTCTCTGCCCCTCTCACCTATGGGGTCTAAGATAAAACTGGGAAAAATATTGGGGATATATATAATTTTAACCATTATAAACATACAGTTCTATGGCTTTAAGTACACTTATATTTCACAACTATCACCATCTATTTTATCTACTTTCTTATTGCTGTGAAGAGATGCCACGACCAAGGTGACATATAAAAGAAAACATTTAATTGGGGCCTTACTTACAGTTTCAGAGGGGGATTCTGTGACCACCATGGTGGAGAGCAAGGCACCAGGCAGGCAGACATGGCGCAGTAGCTCAGAACTCACATCCTATCCACAAGCCTGAGGCAGAGAGAGACTGGGCCTGGCCTGGGCTTCTTGGAATCTCAAAGCTCACCCCCAGTAACACACCTCCTACAAGGCCGCATCTCCTAATCTTCCTGAACAGTTTCTTCAACTAGAGACCAGGCATTCAAACATGGGGCCATTCTCATTTATTTTACCAACCGGAATGCCACTTCCATTAAACAGTTAAAAAACAAACAAACAAACAAACAAACAAACAAACAAACAAAACACACCTTTATTCCCAGCTCCTAATGACCAGATTTGCTCTCTCTCCATGAAGATACTCTTGGCACCTCATCTAGGTGACATTTGAGAGGATTGTCTTTTTTTGGGCTTCCTGCTTCCCTTCATGCTCCTTCAGGATGGGAACAGACCAGGATTTCCGTCCTGCTCACTGAGCAGTGTCCGGTTGCACGCCTGAGCTGCACTTTGTTTTTCCCTTTGTCCACTGATGGTCACGTGGATCGCTTCCATCCTCACCTGTAGAGAATGGTGCCGAGCTCGGGGCATGGAGCAACCCGTGTCCTGCTTTCAGTTTCGAGTATGCACACAGATGCGAGTTGCCAGCTTGGCTTCTCACTTCATGCTTAGCATTTTAAAGCTCCGCTGGTCTGTTTTTTGTACCACTTTATATTCCCATGGTTACTGACATTTTTCTTCAACTTTCAGACATACTACTCCCCACACTTGCCCCCAGTCTTGTGATTATCCATCAAAGAAATAATCTAGGTTCATTTTTACCTGAAATTTAGGCACAAATGGAAGATTACGAGTGTTGGGGGTTGGATTTGGCAGAAAGAGTGGGCATTGCTAATGTTTCTATGAGCAAGTTCTCCAGGTGCTTTCAGAGGGCAATCTCCAGCTCTTCAGGTTTGGGGTGCACATATTTCATGTTTTCTGTAGTTATAAACGTGAGGCAGAAACTCTTCAGTTCTTTTCATATGATCTCTTCTGTTTTTCCATGCTCATCACTTCTAAAAGAATTTTTAAAGATTTATGTATTTTTATTTTATATGTATGCATGTTTTGTCTGTATGTATGTATGTGCACCATGTGCGTGCTCAGTGCCCACAGAGACCAAAAGAATGTGTGAGATCCTCAGAACTGGAGTTACAGACGGTCGTGAGGCACTGTGTGGGTTCTGGGAACCAAGCCTGGGTCTTCTGCAGTAGCAGTCAGTGCTCTTAACCTCTGAGCCATTTCTCCAGCCCCAGACATTTATTTGTTTTCTTGCTTGTTTGTTTGTTTATTTATTTAGTGTGTGTGTGTGGTGTGTGTGTGTGTGTGTGTGTGTGTGTGTGTGTGGTGTGTGTGTATGTGTGTGTGTGGGGGGGGTGTGTGTGTGTGTATGTGTGTGTGTGTGTATGTGTGGGGTGTGTGTGTGTGTGTGTGTGTGTGGTGTGTGTGTGTGGTGTGTGTGTACATGTGTGTGTGTGTGGTGTGTGTGGTGTGTGTGTGTGTGTGGTGTGTGTGGTGTGTGTGTGTGTGTGTGTGTGGTGTGTGTGTGTGTGGTGTGTGTGTGTGGTGTGTGTGGTGTGTGTGTGTGTGGTGTGTGTGTGTGTGTGTGGTGTGTGTGTGGTGTGTGTATGTATGTGTGTGTGTGGTGTGTGTGTGTGTGTGTGTGTGTGGTGTGTGTGTGTGTGTGTGGTGTGTGTATGTATGTGTGTGTGTGTGGTGTGTGTGTGTGTGTGTGGTGTGTGTGGTGTGTGTGTGTGTGTGTGTGTGTGGTGTGTGCATGTATGTGTGTGTGTGTGTGTGGTGTGTGTGTGGTGTGTGTATGTATGTGTGTGTGTGTGGTGTATGTGTGTGGTGTGTGTGGGGTGTGGTGTGTGTGGTGTGTGTGTGTGTGTGTGGGGTCTGTGTGTGTGGGGGTGTGTGTGTGTGTGGTGTGTGTGTGTGGGGTGTGTGTGTGTGTGTGTGTGTGTGGTGTGTGTGTGTGTGTGTGTGGTGTGTGTGTGGTGTGTGTGTGTATGTGTGTGTGTGTGTGTGTGTGGTGTGTGTGTGTGTGGTGTGTGTGTGTGTGGTGTGTGTGTGTGTGGTGTGTGTGTGTGTGTGGGGTGTGTGTGTGTGTGGGTGTGTGTGTGTGTGTGGTGTGGTGTGTGTGTGTGTGTGTGTGGTGTGTGTGTGGTGTGTGTGTGTGTGGTGTGTGTGTGGTGTGTGTGTGTGTGTGTGTGTGGTGTGTGTGGTGTGTGTGTGTGTGTGTGTGTGTGTGTGTGTGTGTGTGTGTGGTGTGTGTGTGTGTGGTGTGTGTGTGTGTGGGGTGTGTGTGTGTGTGTGTGGTGTGTGGTGTGTGTGTGTGTGTGTGTGTGGTGTGTGTGTGTGTGTGTGTGGTGTGTGTGTGTGTGTGTGTGTGGTATGTGGTGTGTGTGTGTGTGTGTGTGGTGTGTGTGTGTGTGTGTGTGTGTGTGTGTGTGGTGTGTGTGTACATGTGTGTGTGTGTGTGTGGTGTGTGTGTGTTTGGTGTGTGTGTGTGTGGTGTGTGGTGTGTGTGTGTGTGTGTGTGTGTGGTGTGTGTGTGTGTGTGTGTGTGTGTGGTGTGTGTGTACATGTGTGTGTGTGTGTGTACATATGCATGCCATGGCTCACATGTGGAGGTCAGGGGACAGCTTGCAGCAGTTGCTTTCCCCTTCCGCCGTGTGGATCCCAGGGATTGAACTCGGATCCTTCGTGGCAGGTGCTCTTACCTGCTGAGCCATCTTGCCTGCCCCTCCGAAGCTTCCTAAATGGAATACTTTCCCTTTTCAACACATGTAAGTTTCCTGCTGTGAGAGGCAAACTCTTGGCCCCCATGATATTTAGTGTGGGCTTGTGTCACCAGGGTCACCACATGCTCATCATCCCTGGGAGAGGTAGAAAAGCACTCTGGGAAAATCAACAGTGCCAAAGCACTGTTCGGAAAAGGAACTATCCAGTGAAGCTACCCACCCTGAGGGCATCAGGGGCCAGTGGGAGTGGCTGGCAGGAAGTCTGCATGACTATGTGAGATTCAATGTGGCTAGAGTTAAGCAGGCAAGGCTTCCCTCACTGCCTGAGGCTGTGCCTTTTCACTTCTCCAAACAGCAGTGGCCTCTGACCTCGACTTCCCCGCGGGTCCTTGCTGCCCTTTGCCCAGTCACATGCGGGTGCGATGAGGCAATCAGAACAGGCCCACCAGTGACTGTTCTAGTGGGTGAGTCTTCTGGAGACAGCCATTGGATGTGCTAGAGGTTTTCTCTGAGATCACTAAGTGGAGCAAAAACCTGTCTATAATTGAATTACTAAGTAAGTGTGTACCTCAGAGTTTCTAGCTAGTATGGGAATGGTTGTTTCTACATTGATTCCATTGTGTGTGCGTGTGGGGGCGGGTGTTGCCTTCCTATATTATCCTTTACAACAAAGCATATGCTGTTAGATGCTTCTGCAGGGTAAGCTCACGTACCATCAGGAATACCCTATAGTGTGTCAGGATGTTGGCAACGACCTTTTATCGTTGTTTGAATTAGCTTTGTCTTGTCCTTTCATGAGCACTTTGTGTGTGTCCAGTGTTCCTGTTTAGTGAGTAAACCAGAACCAAATAGCCTTTCCTCCCCTCCTTCCTTCCTTTTTTAATTTAAAAGAAAAAAAAAACAAAAACATTTTTTTTTCCATTTTTGAGACAGCATCCCACTCTGTAGCTCAAGCTCGCCTCCAATTCAGGATAGTGGTCCCGCCTCTACAGGGATGTTAGCCGTGGGCCGGTCCAAAGAGCTTTTCTATGAAAAACCAATAGAAACAACCCTTCAGCTGGAGTACTCACAAGACTTTATTTTTTAGAAAATCGTGCTTCACTGCAGTAGATAACAATATTGTTTTCCCACACATGGGAGTTTAAAAATACATCTGTGTAACATTAACCTGTAATGTAATCATCAAGTTCAGGTGCTTCTGCTGTCTCTTCACCTGCTGCAACGCACAGGCAGCCCTACAGTTCCGTCTTCAGCAGCTTGAGAGCTTTCTTCATGTTGTCCAGCACTGGTGGGAGAAACATTAGGACAGCCAAGTTACCATCAGAAATGACGAGGTTTGAACAAGCATGGCCCCTGTCGGCTCAGAGATTGGGATGCTTGGTCCCTAGCGGGTGGAACTGTCTGGGAAGGATTAGGAGGTGTGGCCTTGTTGGAGGTTTATCATCGGGGGCAGGTGGGCTTTGAGTTTCAAAAGCCCAGGCCAAGCCCATTCTCTCTCTCTGACTCCTGCTTACAAATTGGATGTGAGCTCTCAGCAAGTGCTCCAGCACCATGCCTACCTGCCTGCGACACTAAGCAAGTCCCCTCTAGAGTGAGCTGCCTTGGTCACGGTGCCTCTTTACAGTAATAGAAAAGTGACTAAGACAGACACCAGTGACACCATGAGCCCTGGCATTGGGGGCTGGATCCATGGTTTGACAGAGTGTCCTATAGTCCCAGGGTGAACAGTTGCTAATTCCACTGTTGTTTCTGTAGTCAAGTGCAGTGGATTTTGTTGACAATGCAGTTCTCAGTCCTTCCTTGGCAACCCCTCCTCCAGCTTTGTCGTCCCAGAGCTCCACGAGCTGTCAGCAGCAAACTATTTTGGCTAATGTAGAAGCAATTTTAATTTTCATTTAATTAATTAACTTATTGGGACAGAGGCATACATGTCCTTCTGGCTGGTATGGAACTTTCTATATAGAATAGGATGGCCGTGAACTCACAGAGATCATCTACCTTTGAGTACTGGGATTAAAGGCGTGGCCCACCACACCTGGTTTAGAAGCAGATTTTCAATCGTGTTTATGAGAAATATTATCAGGTGTGTGCAGCTTCTGAAAGTTATTTTAGAAGCCTGAGGACGGTCAGCCCACCAAGGGTTTTTGTACAGATGAATTCGTTCATCCCCACAAAAACTTTGTACTCGTTTCTTATCAGTGGGACAGGCTCAGAGAAGCTGAGTTATTTACTAAAGTCACACAGCTGACAAGTGCCAAAACTACGTTCCGGAGCCCAAACTTGAGACCATCCTCAGCAGCAGCAGCAGCAGCAGCAACTGGTGAAATGCAGTGAGGCGTCTGGATGGTGTTCTGAGCGGCTGCTCTTCCCTTCTACAAGTAATTATTAAACAGCGAAGGCCTGGTGATCTTCCCTGTTCGGGTATCTGCCCTTAACGCGATCCACCTTGGGAAGACGTACCCTGAATCTCACGAATGCCCACGCTTGGAACATGCTGACCTTTTCCCCAATGCTCTCCCTGGAGACATTGCTAATGGGCCGTGGGAGTGCTCATGTTCACTAGGTCCAGGCTTTCCTCCCCAGTGTAACTACTAGTCTAAGTCTGTACTGTCTAACAAAGTTCTGTGTGGAGGAACAAATCCCCAGTGTGCCTACTAAATGTGGCTGGTGCGACTTCAAAACCGAGGCTGTCGTCTCATTAACATTAATTTAAAATTAAATAGCGCATATGGGTATTGGCTAAGGTTGGGATAGGGAGGTTCTAGGAGCCACTGCAAGTGACGAGGACTGATCCCAGGACAAAATAATTTCTCCCCAGAAGAACCAGTCGGGTGTCACTGCTGGTGTTTCCTCCCATCGGCGGCCTCATCTGCCTTAAATCAGTCCCTTTCCCTCTCCCTCCCCGTCATATCCGGCACTGAGAAAGTGAGTAAGCCAGTCTCAGGATCATTTGCACATGATGATCTCAAGTTGAACCTGAGTTTAACCACAGCAAAATGGACTAAATTATTTCCCTTCTCATTATTTGGGGGAAATGGAAGCCAGCCTGTTGTGACTTCAGCTCTGTGACAGAGGGTTTGTGTGCTGTTGTGCAGGGGGAAAAGCTGGGCATGTGTTGATTAAGAGTCTCCTGGCACAGCCGGGCGGTGGTGGCGCACGCCTTTAATCCCAGCACTCGGGAGGCAGAGCCAGGCGGATCTCTGTGAGTTCGAGGCCAGCCTGGGCTACCAAGTGAGTCCCAGGAAAGGCGCAAAGCTACACAGAGAAACCCTGTCTCGAAAAACCAAAAAAAAAAAAAAAAAAAAAAAAAAAGAGTCTCCTGGAGGAGCCGACCGATACCTCAACTGAACGGTTTATCCTTCCTTGAGATGCTTCCAAAGTGGGCGATGGAGTGAAGCATGTGATTTGCCAATGGGCAAAAAGTTAGTCTGGGTCTGGCTGATTCTCGGGCACCCCTGGGCAGAGGCCTAGCCCGCCTCTGCCTCCCCAGGGGCCTCTCCCCATCGCTATAGAACACGGATCTCCGACTAAGCGGGCGGCAACACTTACACAGGGCTGTGTCGGAAGGTTCATAGGCGTAGAGACGGTTTGAGTATCTTCCGGTGATGTCTGCCCTCACGGTCAGGGATGGGTCTGCAAAGACAGAGAACAAGGATGGAACACCTTTGCCTCCAGGGAGCCTCCAGTGTGTGTTGAAGCTGTTGTGTCCGTGCCCCGTGGAGGAAACTGTCCGGCAGTGTGGCCCTCCGCCTGTCTTCCGCTACCCGGCCCAGGAGTTCTCACCCGAGCAGTGTGGGGCAAAGGAAGGAACATTCAACAGCGGCGCAGTGCCGCTCTGGAAAAGGTTTTGAACCCTGCCATCCTATCTAAGCGCCCCGAAAATCGGACAGGGCATATTTTGTGGGGTTTCTTTGTGAAAGCGCAGTATTCGTTGCAACAGAAATACCGTGAGATTTGTAAGCGATGTTGTTGCTTCTGATCGGTATCCCTAAGAACAGCCTCGGTAATTGGATACTTCTAATGCTGGTATTTGGTTATGATTATCTTCCATTGAGGGGTTTGAAAGTGAGAGATGGAATGAAGCAGGTGGTTTGCCGGGGAGGGAAGGGGCTAACCTGGGTCAGATATTCTCTCTCATTGTTTGTTTATTTTCAGTATTATTTTTTGTTTGCTTGTTTGCTTTGGACAGAGTCTCATTCAGTAGCCCAGGCTATGTACATGAGGTTGACCCCAAATTCATTACAAGTTTCCTGCCTCAGCCTCCTAAGTGATGGAATTTTCGATCTGAGCCACCATGCCCAGTTTATACAATGAAACCCAGAGCTGGGTGCATCCTGGATAAGCACTCTGCTAATTGAACTATATCCCCAATCTTCTTTCTTTCTTTAAACAAAACAATGCAAGTCCCTAAGCACAGCAGGGTCAGATAACTACACAAAGTACCTTCCACTTTTATTTTTTAATACTTTGTGGTTAATCAGTTGCATTTAAAAAATAGAGATTTACGAATCCCCCCCCCCCTTTTTATCTCTCATTAAATATCCCTCTAGGTTTAAATCCATTGATCAAGCTGAACAAAGTGGTGTATGCCAGTAATCTCGGCACTTGGAGCTGGGAGTAAGACGATCAGGGGTTCAAGGTTGTTCTTGGCCACATAGAGAGTTTGGGGCTAGCCTGCACTACATGAAACTATCTCAAAAAGCAAAAGACAACAACGAAACCCCCAAACAAATACATTCATTCTGTCATATTTTTATGTAAGTTGAAATTATATAATTAATGAGAAAAGGATACTGTAAAGGTATGGCACATCCAGAAGAACAGTACGGGAGTATGGAGAGGTATAGACACTTTTGTTTTGGAAGGAGTGACTGAGGGGAGGGGTGGGACTTGATGGGAGAGCATTTGCCAAGTGCGCACAAGGCCCTGAGCTGGACTCCTAAAACTGGAGGGGGCGGGCAATGAGATGAATGTCCTCAAATGGGGAAGATGACATGTGAGAACCAGCTGGATGTCTGCACTCTGTCACTTCCTGGAGGGGACTGTCTTCGTCACTTCAGAATGTTGGGCCAGAACCAACAGACAATGAATTACCAGAAGCAGAGATTCATTTGTTCAATAGACTTAGCAATGATGCCTCCACATGAGAGGACACAAAGACCCAGTTAACTTTCCTAGTAAATTAACACAGGGCCTTTATACATATGCTGGTGCACTCAGACTACCTGGAGGCTCTCAAAAACTGTGACTTCCTTCATCACACCCCTAGAGAACCTAATCACTGGTTTGTGACACAGCCAGGCAGCTGTGTTTTTCAAACCTTCATGGGATTCTAACCCTCAGCCAGCATGGAGAACCAGTGAGCTTCACAAGTTAGTGCATCGGGATTTGTACTATGGCTGAAGGCAGAAATGCGGTGAATATGCTCAGGAGTTTCAGAAAAGTCCCGTCTGAGGCAGAGCTAGACAACCCCAGACTGCACCAGTGTTCAGACTCCTCCACAAGTGAGCGCTCTAGTTCAGCCCTTCTCCTTTCCCCTATCACTGGCTGACTTTCACTTTTAATGCAAGCTTTGGTGGCTTATCCAGATTGCCCACTCGATGAGCTCTGCTAGGCAGTGGCCTTAATTACAGTTTAAGTGACTATGACTGGTTAAAGCCAAACCTCATTTATTTATTAAGCCATTCAACAAACACTGAGAGCCTATCACAGGATCACACTGGGCTTGTATGGTGGCCAGAAACCTGTAGCTCTGCTATGTTAATACAGCATCCTCCAATAAAGACAAAGTAAAAGCTGAGTAACTGATAGCCAATGAGGAAAACATGGCCCTGCCTTCACAGATGTGCTTGGAGCAGAAGGTGGGAAGTAAAATGAGCAGAGGAGGAAAGAAGTCATTTGGGGAAATAGTACTTTACACTTTCAGATGAAAGTGTATTGCGAGACTTAGCATTATCCTGCCCAGAATGCCAGGCCCCTTGTTAGAGGTCAGTGACCTTGCTCGTAGTGAAGTGGCCGTTGGGGTTGGGGACATAGATGGGGAAGTGTGATGTTGGGGGATACAGGATATGGCTGCAGCTGCATAATCTCCAGTGTGTCTCATGTCACTGGAACCCCCACTTACCCACAAACAGAATTCTGGGCACATACTGGCCGTCAGGAGAAAGGTGCTTGTCTGTCGTTTCGTACTGAGATCACAAAACAAAACAAAACAAAAAGCTGTTTGTTTATTCTTTAGGTATTTTTAAACCTGCCAATGCAAAAATGTGTCTGTTAAATCTTCCTGGAACTAGAAAGGGCACTATGAGCAGTGAAATACAATTATTATGAGAGGGCTGGGGTTGGAAAAGGTTATAGACTATACAAACAGAAGGAGAGCTTTAGGGAGGAGCAAAGAGACTACTGGGGTGGAGGCAGCAAAAGCAGAGTGCACATGAAAACGCCACGGTGGAGGAGTCCATTACTTTGTCATATCAAAAATGCCACAGTGGAGGAGTCCATTAGTTTCCAGACTCATTTAAAAACTAACCAGAAAAGAGAATGTGTCTTGTACTGTGCCGTGGGCCTGAGGCACTGCCAGGGAGTCTCTTCTGCAGAGAGTTCACAGCACAGACGAGAAGACAAGCATCATAGAGTGGAAGGACCAGAGAGTGATACAGGACAGGAGGAAGTAGCTAACGATGTGATACTCAAAGAACAGAACAACTCAAGGGGGAAGACTCCGGGTAGCTGTGACTGGATGGGTAGGAGACCATTGTCCCAGAGTAGAAAACATGGAGGGCTGGCGATGAGGAAGTGGAGACAGGAGGTATGAAGCTGAAGTCCAGGACATATGGGCAGATCTACACAGCCGGAGCTCTCTCCCATGGAGAGAAAGAAGTGACAGGGACCTGTGAGCCAGGACTGGAGGGAGATGGGCAAAGGCAGTGATGTGCAAAACACAAAAATCGGTTACTATAGCAACACAGAGATCATTACAACGTGAGTGTGCCACATAAATTGCTAAGAAAGAGGCAGAGGATGTGGCCCAGTGGTAGAATATTCCTTGGCATGTGTCAGGTGCTGGCCTCAATACCAGCAATGCAAAATTTTCAAAAAAAAGGTTACTAATAAAGTAAAAGGTTTTTGGTTTCTCATCTGTGAGATGGATACTTGGAGAAGATTTTAGTTAATGCAGCATGCCTGAGATGCACAGAAGTGAATCAGACGTGGCACGCAGAGGAGATGTGGGCACCGTGAGGGGAGACTCACCACCAGGTTGAGGAGAATGAACTGCTCTGCCAGCTTCTGGATTTCCTTGCTGTCAGCAAACACTTTCTTTAAAGCTGTGATACAGGAAGAAAGTCATGGAGCATTTATCTCAGTTTTGGTTAGAACCCTTATTTTCTGATGTCTTTTAAGATGAATAGTGAATGCAATACCCACGTTTGCCCCTCCAGCAAATGTTATTGAATAACTACTTTGTAGCTGACATGATTTTATAGACTAGGAAAAGTATCTTGAATAGAAAAGCACACAGAACTTCCAGACTCCAGATGCTTATGTAGGCATTGCAGCATAAACCAGTGTATACTATATATGTAATTCCATGTAGAGGTACATCCATAGGGGAATTAAAGTGAAGCAAAGGCTTGAGGAGCTATTAATTTTTCATGGCAGATCTCTTTTAAGAGGTGCTGCTGAGGTCAGAGAGTGAGTGGTTAATCCGGGGGCAGATTGCCCAGACTATTGGGGAGAGGTCGCTGCGGGCAGAGAGGGCTGTGAAAGTAACAACCTTGGTTAATAGGGATGAGCTGCATGAAGGCAGGCTGGGTAGACCGGGAACAAGGGGCCATGACAGGAAAAGAGAACCATGCGCTGGCCAGATGGGGTCCAGCCTTGAAGGCCATGGCCAGGTGTCGGGGTTTAATTTTACTTGTCACGAGAAGCCACTGGTGCACATGAGTGAAGGATCTGATTGGTGGTGAACAGCTTCAGTCTGGCTTCCGTGTAGAGGGCCGACTGGTGTGTTGAGAGGTGACAGTTATAGTATCGTGGACACGGTGTGATGGTGGCTTGCACTAAGGTGGTAGCATCGAGGTAACAGGAGGTGGTTGGGTTTGGGCAAGAGGGGCTGCCTAATACACAGAGAGCAGCAGGAAATGAAAACACAGAGCCCTTGAGCTAGAATTACTAAGCGTTGACAGCAATGGGTTTACTACACCAAACGTGGGGAGCCCATGCAACCATGCGGGGTTCATGTCCGTGAAGCTAGTACTGACTGGACATGTTTTAACAGAAATCCAGTGGTATTTGCTGATGTGTCGGATGGAAAAAGGTGGGAGGAGCATGAACCCCAGTATTTCTTACTCAAAATATGCACCAATAATTAATTCAAAACATGGAAACATTCACACATTTCTTTTTAAATGTTTAAAAATATTCTTTCCTGTTCAAGAGTGCTAGGTTCTAGGAATGTATAGATGAGTACTTCAAACCCTGACCCCATGTAGAAGTCTCTAAAAGAAATTTAGAAGAACGGATTACCTTGACTGTGTGGACACTCGTCCAAGTGATGGATGATCATCAAGGGTCTGTTGCTGTGAGAGAGGCAGGAGAATGGGTGTTTAATAGGGTGCCACGAACAACTGATAGTCATCACTAGATGGCGCTCGTGAGCGACACGAACAACTGATAGTCATCACTAGATGGCGCTCGTGAGCGACACGAACAACTGATAGTCATCACTAGATGGCGCTCGTGAGCGACTCGCGGGAGCTCCATGTAACCGGTGGCCTTACCTAGTCTTGGATTTGTATAAGGCTTCTTCATAAGTCTGAGTCCAGATGAGTTGATCGCCCCAACCTAGAACAAGAGGAGTTGGTATCTTTACATCCATCACAGTTTCAGGCTCAAACCTGCTGAAAAGTAATGGTAAAGACCTGGATAATATGGACTTAGTAAAAGAACAAAAGTCTTGGAGCAGGGAGACCTCTTTACTAACTATGCTAAATCTAGGAAACAAAAATCCCCAAATATCTTCAGCATACACATTTAATATGAAGAGTCAGGGAGTCCTTATGAATTAAGTTGCAGCTGGGAGCCAACAAAGAGTTGACTTCTACCTCTGGAGAGGGTCTGGGGCAGTTTGGGCCGAGAGTCCTTTGGGTCCTTTTTGGCTCCTGGTTTGACGGTGGTGTCTTTGGCCAGAGTATAGGAGAGGGCCACAAGGAGCAGGAACGCTGACACTGAGATTTTCTCCATGGCAAATCTACACGGGAAATAAACAGAAAGGGATTAGAATCTCCAGAGTGCATCACCACAGTGGAGAGCTGCGGGAACCAGGTTACACTGAGCTAAGACACGAGACAGGAACGGAAGGCTGCCTTCCACACGATGAGGAGTTTCCCGGGAACACTTCCTGTGGGGTCTACCCATCTATGGCCCATCTGCCATCACCATCTCCACTTCCCCTACCAGTGGATATATAATCTTTGTTGTATCTTATCTTGCAATAGAACAATAAATATATTTTAAGGAAATATCTAACTAGGTAGATGTATATACTCTGCTGCTAAGGAAATGCACATTTAAAAGATATACTAAAAAAGCATAGTACTGGTAGGTAATTTGGGGGTACCTCTTTCCCCCCTTCCCTGATTTCTCGCTATGTAGATGAAGACTCTACAGTTCAGAGAGATGAAAAGATTTGGGGGATGAGTTCAGAGAAGAGGTGCTGACTTCCATCTCCCCTCCCTGAGACAGTCACCTGAAACAGACATCTTTACCCTTACAAGATGGACACATTGCCCTTGAAGAATGGATATGAATAGCATGGTCACATTCTTACTGCATTTAGGGCGTGTGAGCTTCGCCTTAGGGCTGGAAACTCATTCCATTTCCCTACTGGAGGATCTGCTCAAATGGTGTTAGCTATGGACTGACTGAGACACATAAAATGGACGTTCTTTGCCCTTGTCTGGGCCTGTGTGGCAGGGGAGGGCTTCCACTCCAGTGCACAGATGTGTGCGGTGATGTATGTGACAGAGAGAACAAACCCAGGCTGTTTCTTTGTTAAATTCGCTTTGCTCCCCCTCTGGTATTTGACAGTTAATTGAGGAAAGCTGCAGCAGGTGATCAGGAATAGGGCTATAAATGACAAGACCTGTGTGTGTGTGTGTGTGTGTGTGTGTGTGTGTGTGTGTGTGTGTGTGTGTGTGTGTGTATGTGTGTGTGTGTGTGTGTGTGTGTGTGGAAAGGAAGGCCAAGTTGGTCGTGTTTCATGTCACCCGAAGTACCTATGGGCCATACCACGGGCTGCTGCAGACTTCAAATCTGGTAAAGCCAAATGCTAAGGCTGCCCAGAAAGCAGAAAGAACCACACTGTCCATCTCTAGTACTGGTGTAGTTCTGGATTAAGTCGATCTACAAAGGAAGCAGGGTAGATAGATCATCCTGGTTTAAGAGCTTTGAAGAGGGAAGGTCCTCATAATCTGTGAGCTTGAATGGGAACCTTTGCTAGACATGAGATGATTAAAAAGAAGTCACTTAGTTACCAACCCAAATGAAGGCTTAAATTGAACTGGCCAACTGTCATCCAAGTCATAGTGCACAGCCACACAGCGGCTCAGAAAAGACACAAGGTAAAGCAGTAACAACGTTATACATTTCTCCATTCATAGGCATGCAGGAATGCTAATAATGATTTGCATCTTCTGAAATTCTGCAATAGCAACTTAAGCATACTATAAGCTAGCAATACCTAGCAGCTCTCTTAGTGTCATGACTTCTGTTTAATATTTAAAATTGGATGAGGTGCCTCATGAGAGAATTATTATATTTCTGGGATACAAGCTGGTTCAGAAGTATGGATTAACTTCTTTGACTTTATCAACAAATATTTGAATATATTATTTGTGTAAGCACTCACAGATATCGAAAATATAAAAGTAAATTGGTGGCAAAGTTCTGTATTTAGTCCGTTGTCAATTCCTGCTATAAACATGGCTCTTGGGACTCCTTGCTATAGCTCTACAGATTATGGGCTGTAACTATTGATATATGTGTTTTATGGCAGGATGCATCAAGGAAGGCTAATATAATACTGCTGTACAAACATCCCGCTCTGAAATGACTTTCTGGGATTCAGTACTGAGTCTTCATGATGAGAACAGTCTGTCTGCAAACATTCTACTCTACAAACATCTTCGTAAACCCCTCAAAGCCCACAGCGCCCATGCTCAAAGGCATTATTGCAGGACTGATCATTTGCAGGCCCTCTCCACCCCCAGGCCGCTGATCCTCTGGAAGTAGTGCATTTTACTGTCATCCCTCCCCATCTTGTGTTAATGAAGGTCCTTGCTGGAGGTTTCAGTGACTCTTGCTGGTGCTTCAGAAAGTACCCAAGCCCCCTCTCTGACAGTCCTAAAAACTGCAGAAGCATAAAGCAAACTGTTTCCTGATTTGCAATAAGATATTCCCCGGGGGCAGTCTGAGCTGAGTTTTCACAGTGGAGGAGCCTGTGGCCTTTGGGAGAGAAGCGGGGGCTGACACAGGATTTCCTGCACCCTAACCCAGGTTTGAAAACTCTTGAGTTCATCCACCCACTCACAAACCTCCAGTTTCCTGAGGAGGAAAGCGTCACACTGCACCTAGGCAGGAACACGATACTCCGCTACTTTTAGCCAAAGAAAGGCCCCAGCAAGCTTCTGCAGGTTGGCTGACACTCTTTCCAGAGTCTGCTTCCTGCCCTGGGAACGTTGCTTTCATCTTGTCAGTTGACCCAGTTGACCGTCTGCACCTATGCGCAGCAGTGGAGGCCGGAGCTTAGCTCTGGCAAGTCCACCGAAAGCCACTGTCAGTTGACTTACCTGAGCTCCCCACCCTCCTGCTTTGTGTGAAGCTGCCCAGGTTGTAGTCCAAGCTTCTGAATGTGCCAGCAGAGCCCTGAGCCTCTATTTATGGGCAGAGCACACCCCAATCCCACCCACTAATCCTGTTTCCTCAAGCTGCTAACTCAGAAGCAAACTTTCCTTCTCCCAAGCAATTGTCTTTTCTGAGTTACAAAGTTCCTATGATTTAAAAGCAATCCTAGCAAAAGCTTTTTTTTACTTTCCTTTCCTACTTTTTTCTTTCTTCTTTTTTTTGTAAGTGTACTTTTGGTGAAAGTATTCTTGTCAGTAGTTTTGGAAAAGCTGGGCAGTGTGCCAAATCCAGGTAAGCTTTAAATGAAGACGTTTGATTGGGCTGAAGGTTGATTTGTCTGTTTGTGATTGGATGGAAGTTGTGGTTTATAGATATTCATTTCCTCCCTCCTGGGAAGATTGCATTTATTTAGCTTAAAAAAAAAAGTGATGATTCACAATTCTAACCCTTCTTTTAATCAAATAACTGGCCCTGCTCGATTACCATACCCATGATTTTCCACAATATACTTCTTCTCTTAAAAAAAGCATGCTTTAACTACAGGTGTGAGAAACACAAGTCATCTACTCATGGACTAGTTCAAATTTGGAGAGGTTATTGAAGAGAAAAAGGATAGGCTAATACTGTGAGCTAATAATTGGCCTGCTGATGAGTGTGTGTGTGTGTGTGTGTGTGTGTGTGTGTGTGTGTGTGTGTGTACAGCAAGTTTCCTCAAAAGAATTTAAAGATACTCCAGAGATACTTTTTATTTAGTGGTAAACTTTCCTGTGAGGCAGACAAACAGGAAGCCACTTACCTCACTTTTCATACAAATGTCTGGAATCCACCCCCTACTCGGTCATCTAATTACTGAGAAATTTAAAACTGGAATTCAAGTTTTCTCTAAGAAAAATTCAGTTCTGTGTTTTGCTCACAAACCATATGCAATTCTTAAAAATCTCAGAACACAGGGCTATTCAACAGGAAAGAGCCTGTGGGATGAAAGGCCTGGAAAGGAACTTTTAATATGAATTAACTTTACCATATCTAAAAATATTTTAGTGTGTATACATTTCTTTCAGCAGAGGCTTAGATTCTGTGGGCTAGTGACTCTCAAAATAATTGCTTCTGCTTCTGCTTCTAGAACAGTCTACGGAGAGCACTTTTTAAAGTTTGATTTAATGATTTGAGCTAAAGTCTTGAGACTAGAATTGCTCTCACACAGGCTCTTACTATTTAGCCTTAGTTAATTCAAACCTCGTTTTACAGATTTTACAATGAAGACACCAAACAGGCCGACGAACAGTGACTTTCTGAAGGCCTTGTGACGAGTTGAGGGCACGGCTTGGAGCAAAGCCGGGGGTTTCTAGTCCTTCATCATGAAAATGGGGAAATGGATGGGATGGAGGGTCAGGATTTCAGTCAGCCTCCTGCCTCTGCTCACTGGACGTTGATCTCAGAGATGGCATTTGATACCTCTGAAACTGCAGTTTCCATATCTGTAATGGGGTGATGCACAACCAATCTGAGTGACACATACAACTCCAGTGTCCACCATGAGTGTGTCAGCAGGGTCAGGGTCCCTGTCACCATCAGTGTGCCAGCAGGTCAGGGTCCATGTCACCATGAGTGTGCCAGCAGGGTTAGGGTCCCTGTCACCATCAGTGTGTCAGCAGGGTTAGGGTCCCTGTCACCATCAGTGTGCCAGCAGGTCAGGGTCTTTTAAGACGTCTGTCCTGCACCTGCAGACTGTCTTCATGTGCTGGGACCGGGTCTTCTCTCTGTGCCCATCTGTGACCTAATCTTCTTTCCTAGGAGAAGAAGAGTCAGGTCAGGTTAGAACTCAGTCTGAGGACCTGTTTCAACTCAGTTGCGTTTGCTTTATTCACTAACTGCGGTGCTGAGGCTCACACTCAGAACCTTGCGCGCGTTTAGCAAGTGTTCCACTGCAGAACCACACCGTCAGACCTTAGTGCAATTACTCTTTCAAACCCCTCTCTGTGTGCAGTCACACTGGAGGTGCTGAGGATTTCAATACATGGATTCTTTTGAGACACATCTCAGCCATATCTCTTGATAATTAAAAAATCTCTGATTTGTTATAATTCACTATAATTATATAACAGTACCGAATTACATGCTAGGAAAGATCTGATATTTGCCATGGCGCTGAGGGTACACCAAGGAGGAAGTGATTACTCCATCATCCTGCACACACTGTGGCATCCCTGGTGCTTCAATCCCGAAGTGAAGCAAATGTCTACAGTAGCTTGGAGATGGGCGGATGAGGGTTGCGGTGTTGTGTGGCCGTCCTTTGTGATAGCTTGATGTTGTAAAAGTATGCTATTGTTAGGTATATAGTTTTGATAAAAATCTGAATTATATTGGGATTTCTATGAGTAGGACTTGATAATTCCAAATAAATATTGGATCAATAGAACTAAGCTTCATAACAATGATCCTTAGAGCTGTCATAATGAAGATGTTTATGTTTCAAATGTTTGCACTGTTAGTCTAAAGACTTACACAACCATATCTTTCTTTTTTAAAGACAGAACTTTATTTTTTTTAACTTTCTTTTTATTTATTCTTTGGGCCACATCATGCATCTCGATCCCATTCATTTTTCCCTATCCCTAAGTATCCTTCCTCTGTCCTTGCAATCCCCCCCAAAAAAATATAAAATAAAATAAAATTTTAGAAAAAAAGAAAAAAAAAAGGGATAAACCCGATGCTTCTGATGTTTCTCCCAGTCCATCTAGCTATCTTTCAATGTCAGGCTTATAGACACGTAGAAATGAGATAGGAAGACCACAGAATGTGCTATGGCTCCTTGACTCTATAGGATATGTAAAAGGTTGTAAAGAAATAAAGTTGGTGCCTTGAAGTGTGAATCTAATTAGTCATATTAATAAAGACCAGGAGTCAAATATTGGGGTAATAACCTGAAAGATCAGAGAAGCAGGGGAGCAGCCACCAGTGACTTCTTACCTCTCCGGATCCTCGGACTGAAAGGGACTGAGATCCTGTCTCTGCGCTCCCTGCCTTATCACTTCCTGTTTCCACCTCCTGAGTGCGGGGATTAAAGGTGTGAGCCACCACTGCCTGGCCTCTGTGGTTAACTAGTGGCTAACTCAGCCCTCTGATCTCCAGGCAAGCTTTATTTGTCAGAACACAAACAAAATATCACACAATAGTGCCACACGCATGGCTCAGACTTTAACAGCATTTGCTGCACACGGTGGCTCCACAACAACTCCAGTTCCAGGAGAGCCAATGTCCTTTTCCAGCCCCATGGGTACCACACACATGTGGGCCACAGGCATACATAGAAGAAAAAAGAAAAAAGGGAAAAATCAGTCTCATCATGGAAGCTGTAGTGTGACACAGTGAGTACACAGTAAACATTTTTGTCCATACATCTTTACTGGCAAGTGTTCATTGCAGAGAATCTTTGGTCTGGTTCAAGGCTTCTGGTTTTGCTACACTCTTGGTGCTGGGCCCTCACTGGAACTACTCTTGAATGTCCTGTTGTTGCCCTGTGTCATGGAGATCCTGCAGCTTTGGGTGTCCTGAACTGGCCCCTTCACGTGCTCCTGCACATCATAGATGGGGTGGATGTTGGGGTGGGCCAAGTCATAACCCTGGTTCTGGACCGGGGTAGTTGCAGGGTTGGTCAGCCCTTCAGCTCTCCCCTGGCCACGCCCAGGGTGAGCGCTCCAGCACTGCCCTGGCTAGTTCACCCCTTGAAGGGATGAGCAAGGGGCGGGGCCAGTTCTCCTGCTTTCAGACCCTCAGAACGGGCTCTCCCACACCTACACCATACAAATAAAATGAAATAAAGACATATTTACAAAAAGAAACAAAGTCATTAGCGTATAGTAAGTAATCAATATATTAATCATTAATAAATAATGTATAACTCGTTTCCATGTATTATGGTTTCAGATTGTCAGCTCCAGGACTTAAGAATCATACTTATTTTAAAATGATTGTTATTACTACTACTACTACTACTACTACTACTACTACTACTGTTGTTGTTTGTTTGTGTATGTATGTGTGGGTGTTCTCAGAGGCCAGAAGAGGGTATTGGATCTCCTGGAACTGGAGATACAGTCAGTGATGAGCTGCCTGATGTGGGTGCTGGGAACTGAACTCAGGTCCTCTGGAAAAGCAGCAAGAGCTGTGAATCCAAGAGCCGTCTTTGCAGACCCTGTTACTTTTTGATTGAGCCTATCTCATGTCTTAAATGTTCAACACATAATTTTTTGCCACAGTCACAACTTCACTAGACTTTATAATTTTCTTTTAAAAAAGCTGATCAGATAACTAGTCACAAGTAGGCCAGAGGCAAAGTTAACAACTGCAGAGGGGACCCACAGTTCCCTGTCACTGCTGACTGCTGATGATAAACCTGAGGCTTCTGATGTTTCTCCCAGTCCATCTAGCTACCTTTCAATGTCAGGCTTATAGACACGTTGAAGTTATCGCAATGCTTTCAAAGCTTAGTAGGACACCCCATTTATAGATGCTATGTCGTTATCCCCTTGACATCCGTGGCAATGGAGGGAGGGCCAGGCTTGTTTCTGTGGTGAATCGAGGCTCCTTGACTTGGATGCTCCCTTCTTCTCAACCCCCAGTAATATACTGTCACATGCACTGTTATGATTTGGGACCATAACGACAGCCAGTGGCTGACATTAATGTCACACCGCCAAATGTGTTTCTTGTGGCAGAATGTGGAACAGAAGGCCCAGCATCGAACTGTGGCAGTAACCATTCACAGGAGAGGTAGAGAAAAGGAGGTGTTTCCAGAGCACAAATACAGAAATGAGATAGGAAGACCACAGAATGTGCTATGGCCCCAAGTCCAAGCTTCAAAGGACCTGAGAGTCACAAAGCAGTGACCAGCGAGATGCAGGGGAGGGTAACCCACAGCCAGACACATGAGAATATACTTGGCTAGGTAAAACTCAGTAGCCTTAAGTCCAAATCTATGTCTGCTGCGTGGGTTGAAATAATGGAAGACCAAACTGTGTGTAGCAGTGTATTACTGGAAGTCAAGAAGAAGGTAATGTGCTGTCCAGACTGCTGAGGATGGCCTCAGGTTAAGCCTGCTCTTGGGCTATATTCACTAAGAACATTGCCTTTCATTCTAAAAAAACCCATGATTTCAACAATAAATAATATAGCCTTGATAAAATATGTAAACCTGAACTCTTTATAAGTGTGCGCCTGTGTGTGTGTGTGTGTGTGTGTTGTGTGTTGTGTGTGTATGTGTATGTGTGTGTGTGTGTGTGTGTGTGTGTGTGTGTGTGTGGGTGTAGAAGGATGGTTTAACAGTTATCTCCCCGGGTTTGCTCCAATTCCGAATCCAGTCCAGGATCTCTGTTGTGTCCGTGCTTCCCGGGTTAACAACTCTTGCTCTCAGGCTGAAGTTGTCAGGGATGCCACAACGTTAGAGTTTGACACTCAGCTCTCTTCTCTTGATTTATAGAATGACCTAATATTTATTCCTAGCTATCCAGAACTTTTACGCCTTGTCCTGAACTGAAAGGAAGCCTGTTCTTACTGCTTTCCAAGTCGCTGTTTTCCTTGAATAAAGATGAATGTCTTGAATCCTTTTCATCATGGTGGAGATTCCCTTCAAAAGGAAGGAGGAATTAAAAGTAGTTTAAAATGTGTGAGCGCCCAGGATCATTATGTGATTTTCCTATGAACTTGAATCTTTTGAAGCTAAACATTTGTAAAAGAGACCAGTAGCATCTTTTAGAATTTGAAGGAGCCGGGCGGTGGTGGCGCACGCCTTTAATCCCAGCACTCGGGAGGCAGAGCCAGGCAGATCTCTGTGAGTTTGAGGCCAGTCTGGGCTACCAAGTGAGTTCGCGCAAAGCTACACAGAGAAACCCTGTCTCGAAAAACCAAAAAAAAAAAAAAAAAAAAAAAAGAATTTGAAGGCATCTCAGCAGATGCATGGAATTCCCACCAGAGTGCTGTTTTACATCTGGGTCTATTAACGTCCTTGGCTGCATATGAAAGGCAGTTTCATACACCTTAAGGTAACGTGTCCTTAGCCGTTGGAGTCTGACTCTGAAGTTGACATTGTTCGCAGACAAATACACTCCTTAGGGTGGAGCACTGAGCAAGCAGAGCTGCGATCAGGGGCTGTCGCTCCTTTATGCCTGGCTGTGACTTTGGAAAGCCCAGCACTCCCTGTGATGTAGCTGCTTTGGCTTCAGTTTTATGTGATTTCCCACCTGTCTATCTACCCATTCATCCATCCATCTATCCATCCATTCACCTTGTTCCTTTAAAAGATGTCACAATTTTTCTATCCAGTGTCACCTGATTGTTTTGTGGTCATGACTGAAGTTTACTGTATTACTCTCTAGCCCCTACATAGCAAAATACCATGTTTTATCAGATAATAGTAAATAAATACCAACACAGTATGGAAATAACAGGTACATCATATATCAACGCTGCCTGGGCAAATAGAATGCACGATATAACATGTTATGCAGTATATTTGTGGCTTAAAAATTTTTTTTCTTCTTTTTGAGACAGCGTCTTATGTAGCCCATGCTAGCTTCAAACTTGCCACGTAGCACAGGATGACCTTGAATTACTTACCCTCCTGCTTCTGCTTCCCGAGTTGTTACAGGGATGTATCACTGTGCCATGCATGGTGGTATTTTTGTTGTCTGTCAAACAGGTAGAAATAACTTTTCAAGACCTCATTTTGTGTGTGTGCATAATATTTCTTAGAAGATCAAGCTAACCTTTCAGCAACCCAGGATTCTAAATTTGTTTCCATGGAGTGTGTTTATCTTCTAAGCTAACTGACTCTGCAAGTGAAAGAACTGGGTTAAGAAAATGAGTTGGGATAACTTTTGGATTAAATTAATAATAATAACAACAACAACAAAATTGCAAGGTTGACCAATGGATAATAGGTATTGGTTGCTTTTTTATTATTTTACTGTGTGTGTGTGTGTGTGTGTGTGTGTGTGTGTGTGTGTGTGTGTGTGCTATGGTATGCTTGGGGAGGTAAGAGGACACCTGATGGGAGTCTCTTCTCTCCTTCCGCTATGTGGCTCCTCAGGCTTGGCACCAAGCACCTTTACCTGCTGAGACATCTCACCAGTATAATAGATTGCGATTAGGTCTGGTGTGCCCAGCATACAACCACAATCTATACTTACCCCTCTGGTGAGAGTATCAACAAGCTAGAAGAAAGAGTTTTGAATGGTTTCTGTCATAAGGAATAAATACCTGAGACAGATATTCAACCTGATTATATAATGCATGGATACACCAAAACATCACATGGTAGGTACCACATATACACGTAATTTTTGTGTATCAGTTAAATTACTTTAAAAAGAAATATACTCCTTTTTTTCACAAGTTGATCTTTTCAGAACTCTCTCACTGTCCAGGTTTTGTATTTTATCCATTGAATACCAATGAGAGAATAACACGTACTGTGTTTCTCAGCATGCTTTTGTTTGCCTGTGTTTTCCATATGAATCACTCAGCCTTACTCTCAATTCTCAGCCAGCCCAGAAAGCAAACAGAACTTGTCACATTGACTTTCTTTAAGACCTCGTCATCATTTCGAGATGAAGCTTTCCTCTGTTCAGTGGACAGGAAAAGTTCCCATTTGTTTATTACTCTTGTCCTCTGGACTCTGCATGATGGAGGAGAAGGAGTTCCAATCAGGGGACATTTAGGATGTCATTTTAGAAGTGGTTCTTCATTACAGTTAAGCCAGTTTTCCATTGTCCCATCTTATGTCGGGTTGCCAGATGAAAGGCAAGTAATTCTAACCAATTACTGTAAATGCTAAGAAATTTGATGAATTTGGTAGTTTTATAAGACTGCCAATGATTGATTACTTCCATGGCACAAAATATAGATTTTTCAATAAAAATTTTCCATATGAAGTCATTGAGCTCTTTTAAAAGTACAAGAATGAGTACTAAAATGATTTTTGCTGTTTTTAATCAGCAAACTATTGGAAGGAATTTCTATTTTAATATTCTAAACAAATACACAGATTTTTTTCTACTTCCCTGTTACACGTACTTCAATCCTTTCTCTATTTCCTACTTCCTTTAAGATCTCATCTTTACCTCTCATGATCCCCTAATTCCATGACCAATAAACATACATGTATAAAAACACACACCTGTGCATATGTGTATGTACATTCATATATGTGCATATATACATAAATTTAGGTTCTGCCTGTAAAAGAAACACATTGTATTCTTCTTCCTGAGTCTGCCTTATTTTGTTTAATGTAATGACTTTCAGTTGCATCCATTTACCTGTAAGTTATGATTTCATTTTTCCTTATGGTTATATAGAATTCCATTATATATACCACATTTCCTTTATTTCCTCAGAATCTATTCAAAAGACAGGTCCTCAACATATAACATTTGCAGGTCAGTGGATAAAAAGATTTCTAAACCAAGGCATGAATTTCAAGAGAGAATTTCTTCATCCATAAAATTATTGTTAGAAGTAAAAGTGAAAATTGTATTTTGTGGTGTATGGTATACCTTTCTTAGCCCGTTTGAACAGTACATGCTGCTGCATTTTGGCAAGACTGCATTTCTTTGTTGACTGACTACATGTTCTGAGCTAGAGCAAACTGGTAGCCATGTCTAAAGTCAGTTAATATTTACTAAGGCATGTGTGATCCAAGAAAGAGTAAACTCAAAAATGAATCCTCAGTGCGTATCATACAAGAACAATAGTACAACCTGTCACATCTTGTTACTTGGAAACACCATAAGTTCCAGGGGTTCTAGAGACCAAAATAAGGACACAGTTTTGCAGAATGGCGCCTTCCACCAGGGGCTGTGCATTCCATTCTGGGGCTTTGATGTCGTAGCCGCTTCCCTTTTGCAAGGCACTATGGAGGAACATTTCAGATTAGGCAATAATGCCACAAAGGTTCATTAAGCTCAGGAAGAGGAAGTTACCACTCTGAAAGTGGTACCCACAGGGGCAATTTCTGCCAACATTCTGGGTGCTGGCTGAGTATAAGGTGTTTTATAATCCTTTCCAACCTCAGTTCAGCAGCAGCAATATGGACAGAAAAGTACATTGCTCTGTCTGTCTTGACACAGGAAGTAGTTCCAGGGTCGTACATGAACTCAGTCTTAATGCCAAAGGAAGAAAAATAAGATGGTGCTTCCCACAGCTGCCGTGACCTAATGAGACTCCCCGACCATCTTCGCACTCAGCATCTCAGCTAGACCCCGTGTCTCGGAAGCTGGTCTGGAAAGGATGCCTGTGCAGTCAGTATGTGGGGTGCCTTGTTACAAAGGAACTGTCTAAGGAACCTTCCAGGCTGGTCATCTGTGAGCACACTGCCCTTGGAACTCCAGAGAGAACTCTTGTGCCTTACCATTGTTAGCATCTGGGCAGGGTGCTGTCCTTCTGATATCCCAGGTTTCCCTTTCATAAATGCAAAAGACCCTCCTGGTGTCTCAGGATCATTTTCCACTTCTCATCCCGGTACCTGGGCCTGTTTACTCTCAACATATTTAAAACTTCAGTTTTCATTTCTAGACATTTTATTGGCATCCTTCTCAATCTGCCTGCCTATTTTTTAACCTTTTTACAGTGTGTCTTTCCTTATAAACATTTCCTTCATAAATTTAAGCATCCCTGAGTTACTGGTGCTGAAGAAGCTCATTTTCTTTGCTTTTCTACTTTCCATGGGAGATATATTTCATGTAGCACTCTAAGTTTTTTGTTTGTGAGCTCATCTGGAGGATTATTTTTCTATTGGAATCTAGTATGCTGGGTTGTAAACAGGTTTCTAAAGAGCCTTTGTGGGCTTTATTTTTATTTTTATTTATTTTTTGGTAGTGGGGATTGAACCCAGTACCCCTTGCACTCAAAACAAGAGCTCTACCACTGAGCCACATTGCAGCCCTCTAGAAAGCCTTTGAGCTAGCCCTAAGCAGATACCTGAACAGTATCTCTGGCCCATAATCATTCAATGCCAGTTTCTTTAGCAGATTCCACATTAAGAAGGGTGTGGAAGTGCCATTTCTATACCTGCACCAAGGACAGACTGAGAATTTTACTGTTTTATCATAAGAATGTTTCTTACTATATTTTTATTGCATTTACCAGGTTTCTACAAAGTACACATTTCTTGGCTACTTGGTGGTATTTTCCAGGCTCCTTCCCCTCCTTCATTTCAGTAGAGATGAAGTTAATTCTAATGTCTTCACTGTCATCAAAATCATGCTAAATTCACTTGCCCTTGTCTTGGGCAGGTTGGGAGTTGGGGGTGGTGAGGGAACAGTGTTGGGGTTTGTATTCAGGCCACTGTCTCTCCTGGCAGGCAAATGCTCTGAGTCCTCCATTGACAGTTTTGAATGGTCTCTGGAACTGTCAGTCCGAGTAGATAGATGATAAAAGCAGTTTCCCATAGTCAGGAAATAGTCAGGCTGGGATTGATTTGTGTCAATGAAACTCCAGATGTGATTGTCTAAGTATTTATTCCCTTCAAGGGAGGAAGCAGAAAGATGGCATAAAGAGTTCTGTCTGAGGAGTGATTATTTCCATGGTAACACGGGAGTGGCTTTGTTTGGAGTCTCGGGGACAGCCCTGCCTGGCTTTGCTCACACTGACCTTGGAAAGGAAGGCTGGTGGGGAGTAGATAAGGGGGACCCGTGGGTAAGCCTGAGCGAGTCAGGTGGTGATGGCAAAGCTGTAGGGCAGCAGATGGGTGCCAAGGCAGAGGCCTGGTGTGGGCTGGGGGAATGCAACAGCACCCGATGCTTCCTGTATTAGGTTCCTGCTTTTATGTATTTCTTCCGAAATGAGACATGATAACATCCAGGATATGTTTGCACTAGTGTAAACATTAAAAATAACAGGCCAGTGATACAGATGGTAAATACATTACCCAGGATGTATTATCTTGATTGGAGGAAAACTCAATGTCTAAAACTTGGCATGCCTTTTTTTTTTTTTTTTTAATATTCTCAATATGGCACCCAACGACATGCATGAATGTGTGGGTGTGGTATACCTAATGCTTCTGTACTGTTGGTGATGAAAAGCTGAGGGAAATTTCATTCCATCACAAAAATAGCTAGGCTGCCTGCCATTTCCAGGCACTTTTCTAGGCGTAGGAAATTCAGCCGAGAATAAGCAGTAAACTCGCTGGCCTTCTGGAACGCACATCTCAGAGAAGAGAGAAAGGCAGTGAAACAAGTTTGTATGACAGATGTAGTGTCTAGGGGGAGGCAAGAGAGACGAGGGGGAAAAAAGTGAGTCAGGCCGGGGTCGTGGGTGGAAGCATCTGTAATTTATTTTCTTTTTTAAAAATATAACAAAATAAAATGTAATAGATAAAACAAAAACTACTGCATCACAGTTGGACAGACAAAGCCACAGAGGGGCAAGAGCCCAAGAGAAGACACAAGAATCAGAGACCCACTCACCCACACTCTCAGGAGTCCCGTATAAACACTAGACTGGAAGCCATAATCTATGTGCTGAGGACTGGTGCAGGCCTGCGCACCCTCTGTGCATGCTGCCTCAGTCTCTGTGAGTTCATATGAGCTTGGCTAATGTTAATCTAGAAGGCTAGTTTTCTTGGCGTCCTCCATCACTCTGGCTCTTTACCCTCTTTCTGGCTTCCGGGGGTGGGGTGGGGCTCCCTGAGCTCTGAGGGGAGAGTTTTGATGTAGACATCGAGTGTAGGGTTGAGTGTTCCAAGGTCTCGCACTCTCTGCATAACGTCTGGCTGTGGGTCCCCGTGTCTATAATTTTGAGTATTTTGGAAAGGCTTCACATCAAATAAGGAAAGGTGGTCGAACAGGCAGAGGACTGGGTTGACGCCATGTGAGCTGGAAGCTGGGAGAGCAGGAGCTACAACCAGAGAATAGAAGGGCTTAGGTGCCATTGTCTGACAGAAGACACACATTGTAATCTGCAGGCGCTTGAACACCGGGGCAAAATGCTGTAGTATTTGGATAAACTCGTACTTAGAATTGAAGGGGTAGAGCGTGGCTGTAGGTAGGTGTCCCCAGTGCCACCTCTGGGAGTGACAGAGCCTATGAAACTTTTCTTTAAGCCTGTCCCATCTCTTTCTATAGCAAGCCTAACCTGTCCTGTATCCCAGCAGCACCCCTGCAGCATCCTCAGAGCCTGTCCTGTATCTCAGCAGCACCCCTGCAGCATCCTCAGAGCCTGTCCTGTATCTCAGCAGCACCCCTGCAGCATCCTCAGAGCCTGTCCTGTATCTCAGCAGCACCTCTGCAGCATCCTCAGAGCCTGTCCTGTATCTCAGCAGCACTGAGGCTGCATCCTCAGAGCCTGTCCTGTATCTCAGCAGCACCCCTGCAGCATCCTCGGTCCATCTGTGATGACTCCAAACCATCTGAAAAACTGGTTCCTGTCCAGGCCATGGCTGACACTGGTTTATATGATAGTCACCAACATTGCATATCTAAGATGCTTGACGATACACTTCTTTTAACATGCAAACTGAATGTGATTTCTTGCACACAGAAGATTACTTTTGCCTCTAAGTGTGGCACTGTGCTAGGTACCTCCGTGAGTTATAAAGATGACTGAAATATCAGGGAACTGAATACCTAAGAGAGGGGAGGGGAGGATAGGCACAAAACAATCACAGAACTTCACTACAGATAGACCTTCAGACGTAGTTACTATATTCATTGCTCTTTTCACTGCTGTGACCAAATCCCCTATGAAAGCACCTTGGGGGAAGAGTTGTTTTGGCTCACAGTTTGCAAGTAGAGTCCATGATAGTGGAGAAATCAGGGTTCTGGGAGCAGGAGGCAGCTGGTTGCATTTCAACTGTAGTCCGGGAGCAGAGAGAGGGGAAGGTGGCATTTAGCTTGCATTTTCCCTTTTACTCAGTCAGCTACTCCAGCCTAGGGAATGGGAGCTTCCATCATTAGCAGAGTGGGTCTTCCCATCTCAACTAACCCAACCCTGAAACTCTGTCACAGACCTCCCCAGAGACTTGTCTCCTGAGTGATCTAGATCCCACTGAGCTGACAATTCATGTTCACCATCACAGTGACTAATGGGTAAGAGACATTTTCACAGAGGGAACACTTACTAGTAATTTTAAAAATGTAACAATATAGGCAATAGTAAAGCTGGCTGGGTGGCTGTGTCACCAGCACCCTGCTGGGCAGTGTGATAGGTGCTTATACACATGGTTTTGACCTTGGCTGTTAGCCAAGGACCTTTTGGTAAATTGCTTGCTTTCTCTGTAGCTCATCCTTCTCACGGGTGCACTGGAGGCGAAGGAGTGGCTAATGCACAGGTAAACAAACATTTATAACTTTCTAGGACAGTGCGTGGGACCCATACCAATAGCTTCCAGATGTTCGTCTCTATGACAATGCTCAAAAGAAACTTCTCACTAGGAAATCCATGGTGTTTTAAATTCACAGAGCAGGTAGAGCAGGTAGGATTTAAGCTACCGGGATTACAGGATCCTCTGATTCTGGGAAATGCCTTGGGCACTCTTAATTTGCAAATATACAATCATCCATCAGTATCCTCCAGAGATGGTTCTGGAACCCACACAAACACCCAAATCCGGGAGTGCTCAAGCCTCTACAGAGAATGGTTTAATCTTTGCATGTGACCTGTGGCAACCTCCCTTAGACTAAGTCATTCCTAGGTACCTGGTGATACGTAGTACCACGCATGGGCTCTGCAGACGGCTGTGACACTGGGGTAGAGAACAGTGACATGAAGTAAAGTCTGCACATGCTCAGTACAGATTTTTTTTTTCAAACTTTCTATCTGTGGTTGTCTGACTTGTGCATACAGAAGGCCCCTTGAAAAACACACACACACACACACACACACACACACACACACACACACACACACACACACATGCTCACGTGCATACACAACACAGGCACACACACACTATAGTAGCCCATGAGTTTCCCAAAGTTTGGCCAATAGGTTTTGTGCTTGGTCCTCCCCATGCTCCTTCACAGGAGCCAAATTTCGATAACAGCTACAAAAGACGTTCTCTTATTAAACTTGGGCACGCTCTGAGTATGAGCTGTGAGGATGACCTTATTCTCAGATTCCAGATGTGAGGCATACGTGGACAAGTCTACAACAATAGCGTGCGTTATTAAGAAACGGGCCACTTTTTGCTTCCTTGTGTGGCCTATGTTATAGATTTTAAAGCCTTAGGAAGGCTTTAAAAATTCCCTGTAGATGCAGGTGAGATTGGGATATACACTTCAATTTTGGATGCCTACACAGCACAGTTTCTAAATATGTATTCGTAGTCTTGCTCTTAATTATTCTTAGTTCTTAAATATTCTATGAAAAGGAAGATAGATTGGAAGATTGCTGAATAACAGAGAGGCTGCCCGTCCCCCACGATACACAGGATTTCTTTGCCGGTTGGAAAGCTTGTTGGGTAAAGGATTTCTATTGCTTTCTGGTCACAACTGTGAAGTGAGACTGTGTACTGAGAAAGACTTGAACGGGGAGGAAGCAGAGTCCCTAGTTGAAGTAATACATAACAGCTTTTAGTTTCTAACGAGTTCCATGCGCTGTTCCTAGAATATTACAAATGCTCACTTACTCTTCTATACATTTCCTACGTTACCCACGATTTCACCTTTCATTTACCCATGAGAAAGCTAAGCTACCGAGAAAATGACCATGGGAGGGAAGAAAGGAACAAAAAGTGAGTAGGCTCACTGTGAGCAAAGCATGGGGAGACTCAATTGTGGTCAACGGGTCCCTACAGGCGGCAGGAATGAAGGACACACGGGAAGGATGTGCCGGAAGGGTATTTCCTAACAAGAAGCTGGACGAGCTCTCTTTGTAGAGCAGGAAGAGATTGGGAGGTGGGAGAGGACGGTGATGCAATTCAGTGAGGTGGACTTTAATTTCCTTTGCAAGTGGAAAGTGATTTTATCTTAAGTAGAAATTGGGTATTGGCAAAAGAAGACTCAAGATGATAGTTGTGACGGGGATGGACTCAGTAGAAGTGAGCCAATGACCGTCCAGCTCTGCTCTAGGCCAGAAATCACGATCGTGACATGGCCTCAGGCAGCTGGGCTTATGGCCTTTCCTCAGAAAACCAAACTGCTCTTCAATTACACAAGTCATATTTGTATGAGAAAAGATGGCAACCAATTATTTTCATAGTTTCGCAAATAATATGGAGAATTTAGCAGTAATAAGGAAAAGGATAATGAAAACAGAGAAAAGAAAACTTTAATATTAATATAAGAATGTTTCTTATTGTGTCCTGGTGGTAGATTCAGAGCCATTTATCTATCATTTATCTGTCTATCTATCTATCTATCTATCTATCTATCTATCTATCTATCTATCTATTTTTCTGGAGCAATTATTTTTAAGTTTCTGCAGGGTAAATTATGTTTGGAGGATAATTATGTTTAAATCTTAAAATGTTGTTCCACTTAACGGCTGACTTGTTATTTGACCATTTGTCATTTGGTGACGCTTGATAACTGGTGTACAAGCCGGGGCCTCGGCCTCTTCATCTCCAAAGAGTGTGATGGTAGCAAACCACATAGGGTTGCTAAGGGAAAATAAACAGTGAGATTGTAAAGGTTGGCTAAATATTAAAGGCTCCACAAATGCCTTCGGTGCTGCTGTCCAGGAAGGACCCATGACCTTTCAGATAACGTTTATTAAATTTCCGAGAGAGGAGAAGGAACGACTAACAAAGCGGGCATTGCTGCCGGGAACCAGTCCCTGATACACTATCGATAAGCCGTCTGGGTCTCAGTGAAGCTTTCCCAGGAAATGCAAACCCTTTAGAACTTACCAATAGTCCTGGACTCCTGAAGTGGACGGCCATTTACAGACAAAGGACTGTTGAGCAAAGACTGATGTGACTTAGCAAGCATCAGCAACAAGGCAGGTGAGAGGAGAGATGTCCGTTAATACAAAGCCAGTTCTGGAGGTAGTGAGTCTCAGGGCACGGGCTGGCCTAGAGCGCCTGGGCATCTAGAAGGTATTCCTTGCACTTTGGCTGCTTCAGTGAATATGGTTTCTAATATGCTCTATGGTGCAATCACTGGTCACCAATTAGTGTGAAACTCTGGTTTCCTCTGCATCCAAAGATGACCATGAGCTGCATGCGAATTTGGAGATTAAGACTGAGATTTTGAGCATAAAATCCACAAATAGAACAAGAAGTGACTCAAGTGGGGTGACAGTATCTTCTTTTCTTTTTCTTTCTCACAATATCTTTTCTAAGTGCCCCAAATTGCCATTCACAGAGCAGTTTTAGAGTCATTTTTCTCTGCCAATTAATGCAGCATAAAGGGTAGGTGTTTGTTTCTTCTCTGAAGGATAAATGGAAAGTTCAGAAGTTCTCCCTTATCTGAAATGCTACAATTAGAATTCTGCAAAGATGGCCCAAAGTGAGGCCAGCAAGCTCAGAGTTTCCTGCTCTTTTCTTTCTTGAAAAAGGTCCTCTGAGGATGTAGCTCAGTGAATAGAGTTGTTGCCTAGCATGCCCAAAGCCCTGGGTTTGATTCCAGCACTGCATATGCTGTGTGGTGTTTCATGCCTGTAACCCCAGCAGGAGGATTATCCTTGTTTGCTACATGGTGAATTTCAGGCCAGCCTGGGCTACATAGAACCTTGTCCTCAAAAAGAGAAAGTTTGCTAAAAAAAACAGATGAACACACAAGCAAAATGTGAGGATAATGCTTCTTTTAAAACTAAGTAGCGCCGGGCGGTGGTGGCGCACGCCTTTAATCCCAGCACTCGGGAGGCAGAGCCAGGCGGATCTCTGTGAGTTCGAGGCCAGCCTGGGCTACCAAGTGAGTTCCAGGAAAGGCGCAAAGCTACACAGAGAAACCCTGTCTCGAAAAACCAAAAAAAAAAAAAAAAAAAACAAAACTAAGTAGCAAAAGCCTGTGTCAAATATGAATTGGAGACAGATTATGTCCTATGAACTAGAATAATAGCAATGGCTGGGTCTCGCTGTGGGCCAGGCTTTCACCATCAAATCAAATCACTCCTGATTGGGTAGAAAAACTGGGAAGTGATGAACATTCAATTCAGCTTATCTTCTCACTCTCAGATAATGAGCAATGGGAATTTAGAGAGCAAGAGTTCATTGACTTCCTCAGCTACTCAAGCTTTATAGTGAGGATGCTTATATCCTTGTTTTACTTTATACTGGAGACACTGAAGCCAGGGGAAGTAAGTTCACTTTTCTGGGGTCACACAGCTGGTCAGATTTAGATACTGGCTGTGGCTCCTACCCGGGAAATCTGTCTCCCAAATAAGTTCTTATTTACCTTTCTATCCTGTCTTTCACTAAAATTCCTAATTATTTACCAAGAAGTTTAGAGTCTTACACTTCAAAATAGAGAGGAAAAGAAAACCATTAAAACACGGGCCCCTAGAAGATGTGCAGGAAGTGAGAAGCCAGACCGATCTGGTGATGTGTGTGGGTGAATTTATTTAGACAGAATGACATTCACCTCCCTAATGGTTTTACTTGAAAACCTGGAGATCCAAAGATGTGTTTTCTCTAATAGATCTGCTGCCCAGAAGCCCTATTTATTTTAATGTTATTAGGAAAGTACTCAGCCCAGCTGGATTCAGTGTTTACTGCCTGCCTCCATTCTTTGTGTCTGGAATTGCAGCTCTGGGTGCGAACTGAACAGATTCTGCCTCATTCAGCAAGTTAAACAGAAGAAAACAGCTTATTAGTCCTGTGCTTCCTAATTGATACTTGCTAGACATTATTGCCAAGAGATGCCCTCTGGAGACCGGTTCTATGGCTGAATAAGCTTGGAAATCAGGGTTTAATGGTGTGCCTGGGGAGAATTGGACATTAGCATTTTAAAAGCCCTTTGAAGTCCTGCAAGAAGGAAGTCTGTGTAACTTTGCTTAGCTAAGCTTTTCTTTAAGATGATTTCAATGAATGATGTTTGGAAGGATTTTCACCACTGTCCCTTAATAAACCATCCAGCATCATTTGATCAGACATGAGCTTTCCAGGGGACAAACTTCAGGAGCTCTTGAATTGAGGAATGACAGTATCGCACTGAAATAGATCTATTGTTAATGTAAGCACTGTCTTGTTGATATGGGAACCAGTTCTCAGCAGGTGGAGTCGCACCCCTCGGTGTTCCCCTTCAGTGTGCACTCATTTTCTTCATGCACATTGTATCATTTCGCTCTCAAGACCACTGCTCCAGAAGTTCATGTCACTATCCTTCTTCTTGACATCTCATTAAGGAAAATGTAACTTCAAAAGACAGTGTCATCCCAGCTCCTCGGACATCCAGAGCTGTGCTGGCTGGTGAGTCTATTCCACAAATGTGTGAAATAATTTTCTCTCTTGTGATTCTTTTTCAGGTTGCATTCTTAAACTGGTGTGTGCAGATCTAGCAACATCCTCTGTGGTGTTTCTTTAAACATAATTTAAAACATCTTAGGTACCATCTAGCTGCCATGGAAAGACAACTTTATACAGAAACAAAATAGAAAAATAAACACTCTGGGAGAAAACCGCTGGTATTGTTGTGTGTTCTAGGCAACCGAAAAAAATGAAATAATGCTAAAGAACTGGAAAAATGATAAAAGTTGGTCATTATGACGTATTAATATTTACAAAAATGACTAGACCCTGTTCTAATCCACAAATTACTCTTGATGGTCTTCAAAAAACGTCCATATTGGTTTGTCTCTAAAATATTTTCAGTGGAATCATAAGGTTTTACACTTGAGAATAGTTTCAGAAGTCATTGATTTTAGATACCTTGTTTTGCAAGTGGGGATACTGGCTAGGAGTTACAGGATTTATATCAAAGGCTACTGCTTTAGTGCAAAATCGAGTGAGATCCTGCATCATCCCACCCTGCAAGGAAAGGCTGTTATAATGAAAGAGTCTAGGTATTCACAAGTGAGGTCTGGAATGTTCCTGACATACAAATATTTGAAGAATGTTCTAGAAAGTGAAGATAAACTCAACCACTGCATCCAAATCTGCCTATAAAACTTGTTCCTTTAGTTAAAAAATTTTCGCATACAAAATTGTTTAATTTCCTCCATAAATTCCAATTCATAAATGGTTCTACTCAAGCAGCGCATTCGAATCCCCTTGTATAATACTTTGGACTTAGTTTCTGGCTAGTGTGACCCTCCTCTCCTACTTCAAAATAGGGAGACAGATTTCTTTCTTGTTCTGTCTTTTGCTAGCCATTGATTCTATCTATTCTCTTAGCCACACATCCTAATTACTCTGGGTTGCCTAGAATGCTGTCCTAGTTAATTTTCCGTTGCTTTAATGAAGGCATGACCAAAAGGGAAGCAAAAGGTTTACTTGGCTTCCACATCTGGGGTCACAGTCCACTGAGGAAAGCCAAAGCAGGAACCTGGAGGCAGGAACCGAGAGGGCATGGAGGAATGTTGCTTACTGGCCAGCTCTCCGTGGCTTGATTGGCATGATTTCTTATACTACACAGGACCCTTGCCCTGGTGTGGCACTGCCCCCAGGGTACTGGGACCTCCCTATTATTTATCAATCAAGAAAACGTACTACAATCTTGCCCACATGTCAGTCTGATGAGGGCGTTTTCTCCATTGAAGTTCCCTCTTCCCAGCTGATTGTGGGTTGTGTCAGGTTGACAAAAAGAAAAAAAAAAATCAGCACAAATGCCTAGTCTTGGCATTCTAATTCCTGTTAGCAATTGTTTTCTCTTGAACTTGGAATTTCTTGTGTGATCCCCTTTAAGAGAACACCATGACACTTTTTTGTTTAACCTCGCGGTACAACTCTCAGTACAGCCATATTCTGGGTGGTTGGGGCCAGCCAGAGACCTTCTGACCCTCTGGCACTGATGCTTGTAGCCGCCTTGCAGGACTTGTGTTAAGGATTAATGATTATTTATTTACAAGATGTCTGCCATGTAATAGGTGCCCAATAAATGAAAGATGTCAACATTATTAGTGTTAATAACAGGTGTAT